>NC_086086.1:11472618-12123243 GCF_948474715.1 Cydia amplana
TAACTTGAGACAATTCCCAATAAATAAAATATTTCCACTCATTAATCATTATACTTCAAGGCACTTTTACGAGTATTCATCATAAAACCATATAGGTAACCATAAAATCATTAAAAGCTCACCAAAATGGATAAGCTAATTTATGCTGACAAATCTAGCTTCCATTTTTAAGTTCAAGTCAAACTAAAGTATCAACATCGATCGTTTATTGCTTATTAATGTTTGTTAATTTCTAGATTTCTCGGTACATATGGTCCATTGTCATCGCGTTTTTTAAATCATTGGATAAAGGTAAGCATTTGAGCATAATCCTATCCCTCCTGGAGTAATAGAGGGATCTCTTCGGATATTGCTTATAGTGATTTACTTTTTTTTAAGTAACTTGCTCACGGAAAACACTATTTTGTGTTGACAGTATTGACAGTCTCTCCTGCTGCGAAGAGCTAAGAAAGAATTGTTTGTCAAAGTCGGTCGTAATATTGTCGTGCCCAAACATTGCGCAAACATCAAAAAGATGTAACGGATACTTTTTATCATGGAGATTATTGTGCTAGCGGAAATCGGATTTATTTATTACAGTTTATTATGAGTTGAAATGGACTAAATGGTTAGTTTTTTCCGTACGTAAAGTGTTGCTCGTTTTCGAGTAAGTTCACTAAGTGAGGATTTGACCACGCATTATCAACGAACTGATCAAATTATTTACAGACGCAGCCCTAAACAAAATCTTACTTTCTTATAACAGATTGTTATATTTGTGCTTTTGTAAATTGGCAATTAATTAATACACCAACGTGAAAAACACAAGACCTAGGTACAAATGCCAGTTAATTACAATTGCTAATAGAAAAACTACAGGCGTTTCCTGTACTCCACGTATGAAAATGATGTTTTTTTTTAATGTAATTATATATATAATTCAATACAATGGTCGTGCTTAAAATATTGAAAACAAAAAAGCTTTATTTTTAGGTCTCAAATGGTCAAACTGTAACTGTCAAGCTGTTTAACTGCTTAAAGCGAATAAGTATTATCTAAGTTCAGTAAGTGCACAGAATACTAGGCTAAATACCTAGGCTAGGCCCCAATAGTCCATAACAATCGGTACGGTTAGCTAGGGCAACACGACTTACTGAATTAAATTGTAATGCTACTATCAGAGATATGTAAATAAAAACCAAATGGACAATCTCTCTAGAAAACCTCCTACGGGGTGTCACCTGATTTCATATCTGGGGCATTTAAAGTTGTATTCTATATTTTTATTAAAAAATTTGGAAATTTTTATGTTACTTCTACTCGAATCACGAGCTCTTGAAAAAAATGTGTCCCAAGAAATGTTTTCGTTTCAAATTTTCAAAGACCTTGTTCTACGGTAACGGAATAGAAGGAATGAAAAATTTATGAAAATTTTGGGACACTTCTTCTCCTATTAATATCGAAGGATCTCGGGATACTGAGATATCACATAAATAATCCCAAATTTAAAAGAAGTGTAGGGTACCTTATACAAAATTAACCCAACAAAAAAAAATTGGCAAATTGGTTTATTGTTTACATACATACATATAATCACGCCTTTTTCCCGGAGGGGTAGGCAGAGACCACGGATTTCCACTTGCTACGATCCTGACATACCTCTTTCGCTTCCGTTACATAACGGCTCGCTTTGGGCTGCGCCTACATGAAATTGAATTTAGGCATGAATACGCCCCAAGTTTTTTTCATAGGGCTTAACAACATTACCCCATATAAGAAGTTTCTAGAGTTGAAATAGATATCGGATATGATCCAACGTGAAACTGAAAGGTAAACGACAATATCGCTCTTAATGAAGTGCGCGACTTAGTGTATAGATTGACAGTCTTTAATGTATATTTGTCTCTACTACTAACATCATTTCAATAATTCGTGATTCGACAATGATTGTGACTTAGTTACGTCTACACCGAACAGAGTAAAGTAAACGTTATTTGTTTGAGATAAAGCTGAATTTCGTCTGGTATCGTTAGGACTTTGTCTTGGTTAGCGTTTAGGTCTATGTCTATCTCAAAGGCATCCAGTGCAGTGGCTTGTGTTATGTACTATGAATTATAAATATTATGATCTTATGATCGTGTTATAAAGCCACAAGGAGTAGACCTAAATCACCATTAAAAGGCGTTGAGGCTAATAATTTGCAGGAAATAATAATTATTTGATAGTAGTAAGGAAGATTTTGAGCAACTTTTTCAGATTTATTATTTCAGTTTAGGTGAACAGTCTAAAAAAATCAATTAACTAGTACGTGTTTTTACATAAAGATAATATTATTAAGAAAGACACGAGAATGTGTTTTTACAAGCTTTTATTACAAGCTTTTATTTACTTTCACCTGTCCCGTTGTCTGTAATCAAATCTTGCAGGTTAAATTTCACCCACTTCCCGGTTTCCGACGCAGCTGAAAATTTGCATACGTGTGTAAGTCGGGTGACAATGCAATATTATGGTACCATGGAGCTGATCTGATGATGGAGACAGGAAAACAACGGAACCTAATTGTGTTTGGGGTTTTTAGAATTGTCTCGATGAGTATTAGTTGTCTGTGGATAAAAAAAGTACAGTCAGCGATAAAGGCTTGTACCAAAAATGTTTTTTTTTTCCAAAAACTTATTCAATATTATAACTCATCACATCGCTAACATTGTGGCATGGTAGTGAATGCCGTTATATCACAAAACAAAACTGACCATAAAATAGCATCTTTTGACGTCTCAATATACTTCGCGCCTGACAACCGAACATAAAGAACGTACTTAGATATTTTCTTAACTATTCACTAACTTTTACTGTGGTGTTTAAAAATCGTGGGTTCAAATCTCGGTTGTACTGTAGGATAAAACTCGAAAAATTGCAAAAATATTACTAAAAATTCGGTCTGTATCTTTATCATACACAGACCAAAAGTTAATCCTTTTTTTACATCTCTGAACTGTCCCACTTCTGATTAAACCAAAACCGCTTACTTCGACAACACGAAAGCCAAGGCTAAATAAAACAAGTAATTGTGTTTGTGAACACAGGATACCGCGTCTTCCCATCTCGGGGGCGACCACCCGGGAATCTATTTGGTCGAGGCTGGGGCAGCTAAAAGCCGATCGTACAACGTCTGATGGAATTACACAACTTGTTGTTTGTAGATTTCAGCAATTGAAAATATCAACTGGAATATTTTTCTAGCACCTAAAAGTATATTGTATAAAAATATATGGTCCCTAATGTCCCTATTAAACTTTGAAATTGCCTAGAAAGAAACTCAAAAAAAATCATGTTGGCAACAATGCTTACAGATGCAATGTTGTTGACGTTCTCATCCATGTGAATTCTACTACATAATTGAAGAGCCGAAGGCACTTTTACGTTGCTCTATTGCTTGATTTTACTTTGGTTTATTTTGACCACAACCAACAAGTAGGTACTTACCTATATATCTCCAAACTGCCAACTCCAGAACTCGCGTTAAAAACTTCTAAATTCAGTGGCGCTCACGAAGGCATTTTTTAAAAATTTAGATCCAAGCCAAGCTTAATTTGATTTCATTTTGTTACATATATTTTTTAGTTACATTACGTATATTACAATTCAGATCCGAGGTCAGCAAATGCACATTTTAAGAGTCTTATCTACCTGCGGCATCGCCGGCATCGCAACTTGAACGCTAACGAATCCTCCTGCGTATGTAGGAATTGTAGAATTCTTCCGAATGTGAATGAACGCGGAAGCTTGCGGTTTCCTTGTTACGCCTTTATAGCTAAATATACGGTGTATGGGAGAAATGCAAGCCGGCATCGTATACCTACATCGTTAATATATGGCCGCCTTAAAGTTTAACTGCCACTTTAATCCAGGTTTATTCCTTGCGATACTGATGGTGGTCGTATATGTATAAAATATAGATATAAAACTTGACTACTATTTTACTAAAATAACTAAGCTATACATAATACCCTGTTAATGATTTTGCCAGTTTAGGAACTTAATTAGTGTAACACAAACACTATCAAATCCATGGTCGATCGACACAAAAAATTGGCATATATAAAAGAAGTGTTGGTGTCTCAGGGGCCACAGGGCGGGCTCCTTTGCCCAACGATTATGCCTGGCGGTGCGAAGGGACATTGCCACCAGCATCCTGCGCACCATATACATAAGAAGCGGGTAACTTTGGTGAGGCGTTTTATATGTATTTCATTATTTTGTTTAATTTAACTCACTTCCTATCTCATCTATTACTCATTGTTATTTAAATTATCAATAAAATGCGAAAGATAATTAAAATAAATTGAAAAGTCCACTACATTAGATGCTTCATCTGTTTTAAACAGACTGTGCTCAGCATTATAGCGAAGCGAACTGCCCTCTTGCCATTTAAGTACAAAAGCGGTCTTCGTTACGTGGCTCAAACTATTATAATAGGTACCGCTGAATGGAGATGTCAGGAGTATGATTACTTGACACCACAGGCCACGATGATGGGTTGAGTGTTATTAGTAACCCTACATTCAGTGTTGGGTTAGTAACTTTAGATAATCTTTAGACTTCAACTTCAGAACTCAACCAGTTTTTCAGATATTATGTCGAAACTTGAGAGTTCTTTTAAACTTTTTACAGACTAAATACCCTTATGTAACTCGAATCCCTTTCTCGAGATGACTAAAAAAAAGAAGGTCTTTATAAGCTAGTAATTTAAATAAACTTGTTGTATGTGTCTATGTTACGTACTAGCACCAGTACTAGCACGGTGATTCGGTGAATAATGCTGTTGACTAAGCTAAGCTGTACGGCTACCATCAGTTTGTCACTGACATAAACGCCGTCGAGAACGTAATTTACTTTCTATACATCTCGCTCGTACTCGCATATTAGTGCAAACGAGATGTATAGAAAGTAAATTACGTTCTCGATAGCGTAAATGTCAGTTTTGACGCTGTCAGTGACTCATGGTACGGGCTCTGGACCTTGCTCGTGTTAAGCTAAGCTGAGAATCGAGTTCTATATACAGCGAGCTGCAAAAATGCATACCCACTATATGAATGGCATTCATTCATAAAGTGGATAAATACATAATATAGGAGATCGAGCTTCATTCGGAAAATATATAAAAACTCAAAACTGCGCGTTTACTCACAGATAAGACCTAGCTAGATCGATTTTCCGCCCCCGAAAACCCCCATATAGCAAATTTCGTCGACGTCCTTTAGAGCCTTTTCCGAGATCCCCGAAAAATATAAATAAATATATATACAAGAATTGCTCGTTTAAAGGTATAAGATACTTTTGCAGTTGGGTGTATAACCCACCATTACACGAACTTCATTTATGAGACAAACACAACGATATAAACATTCTTACTGTTTGAATAGTCCCACGAGCGAACGTCCGCGTTCCGCTAAGCGTAATTACAAGCGCTCAATCAATTTCCAGCGCCACTGGCTGCGCCTACGCAACTCGCAAATGCAAATTTGCCCATAGGGTAGATCGAAGCAGATGAATAGAGCGGGAATATAATTTTTGAATGTATCCAAATTGTGGGAAACACAATCATAGAAATATCTATCTATCTAATACCTTTAAACGAATTCTTGCTTATTTATTTATATGTTTATTTATATATATATATTTCGGGGATCTCGGAAACGGCTCTAAGGATTTCAATGAAATTTGCTATATGGGGGTTTTCGGGGGCGAAAAATCGATCTAGCTAGGTCTTATCTCTGGGAAAACGCGCATTTTTGAGTTTTTATAAATGTTTTCCGATCAAAGCTCGGTCTCCCAGATATTAGGTATTTAAATAACAACTATAACGATTCTGATTGAGCAGAAAAAAGGTTCGAATCTTAAACCAGCAGCAGCTTCGTTAATTGCTGATATGAAAAAAGTATAATCCCACCAAAAACATTTTCATGTAAAATGTTGCCAAGACGAAACCATAAGGCTCGCACTGACAAAAAGTTATCAGATCTCTTGTAGAGCCAAGCTTCTAACTCTACAAGCCCTAACTTCACAAACTACACCTTAGTCAAAATATGTGGCTTGACCGTTTCGCTACTGTCACATGGACGTAAGGTGAAAAATGTATTCACTATTCATTATTTTTTATAATACAATAGTTCTTGGAGTGGAGTGGAGACTGGTATAATCCAAACCCAAGTTATGAGGGTTCAAAAAAACGACGCAGCGCTTCGAGAAAAGGTAGGTAGTGCCCTTGCGCTTCGCTTTGCTTGTCTTGGCGGGGGCACTACCGTGCCCCCAGATGAGTTGAAAATCTCGTTAAGAATTTACAAACAGATGGTGAAGTATTTCTTCTTTATTCATAAAATTTAATTTCATAAGCAATATAAATTCTTTAAAATGAGTGTATAATTTTATTGTGTTTGTCTCACTGTATTTATTATGGCCTTTAAGCCTGAAATAAACGATATTTTTATTACAAATATGAGATTTGGTAAGTTTTATGGTAAAGATGTGGCTCAGTATTTAGATTTACCTACTTGTATCTTTGCACCAAATAAATTACTTTGTTATTGAAGAATAAAGAGAATCTTTAAGACCTGGTATGGTGAAAAACAAGTAGCTACTTATCTACTTACTTTGTATGATAACAACAAATTTTTGTAAACTTTCACATGACAGTTATCTGATGAGGACCTAGTGAAACATGCTATTTTGCAGAACGCAATCTTTCTTCGATCAAGCTGTCATTGTGTGTCGCAGATATAAGGCTTATCATTAAGCCGCAATCAACTTGCTTATAATGACATCACTCTAGAGACGCTATTCGACTCTGCAATTTTTGTGACACAGTCGCTATTGATTAATTTAAATTAAAATCGCTATTTGTGAAATGGTTATATAATGAATACAAAATGTAACAGGTCACAGTGATAAATGATAATATATCTCGTCTTTTTCCATAAAATTTGCTTTTACCCGCGACTTTGTTCGCAATCTTATACAACATTAACACTTTACCAGATGACGAGTTTCAGTATAAAAAAATTCAGAAGGTTTTTGTTTGGTCGAATTTTGAAAGATTCCGGAAAGTTAAATGAAAATATATTCGGCATATTACGAGCTCTCCTAAAAACAAGTCGAAATCGCCCGCAGTAAGAGTGTTCACTTGTTCAGTGTGTTCGCACCATTATGCTATAGGTGCCAAGCGACGGGTCATTATGTTCAGTTATTCACCGCGATCATATTGATTATAACGAGAATGGACCTACTGGCCGACCAGCCTAGCTAGCCTACAAACACATACACCTGCGAAAGTGTGAGAGGCCAAGATAATTTAGTTGTGCATATGTTAAAAAGTACAAGTCACTACAGGAAGCTCCCAGTTTCCATGCATTCTATGGTAAAGATAACAGTATAGGCATACTATATGCACTTAAGTACCGAATCACGAACGCCCGTGCGACTATCATTCCAATTGGAGGGACTGTATTGACATAGATTACATAATAATGTAGTAAATATGCCACTCCCGTACGTGAAATAAGTAGTTAAAATAATAAGTAAAACTTTGGGCACCCAGACGACACATGTTGTGTTGAGTGGAGTTCTAAATAGATTACATAATAATGTAGTAAATATGCCACTCCCGTACGTGAAATAAGTAGTTAAAATAATAAGTAAAACTTTGGGCACCCAGACGACACATGTTGTGTTGAGTGGAGTTCTAAGTATACCTATGTTAGAGCATGGTGACCAGGTTTATCTAAACTCTGAATACTCTGATCACGCTAATTTTGCACAAACTTGGCAGTAAAAATACATACATAAGGTAAATGTGGATAATTCCGTCATAGGGACTATTCCGTACATTAGCGTTTTTCTCGAACAACGAACAAAATTAATAAATTCATCGACAAAGCCGCGATTGTTTTTAGTTTCAGCAATCAAAATTAAAGAAATATGTTACGCTCGTGGACGGAATTAGCCACATTGATCTTACCCCTATCAGCTCCATACTTGACGTAACACTCAGCCGACTCTTTAGACATTAGTTGTTTGATAAAAATATATTTTTTGAATTTCATCATCTAAGTCAGCGGTCGGCAACCTTTTAGCAGCCAAGGGCCACATAGTAGTTAACGAAGTTGACGCGGGCCGTACTTTGTTAATATTTATGACTTTATCAGACATTGCCGTTTGTCAATATTACATACAAAATAGCGAGGGAGGCTCGCGGGCCGCTAGTGACAGGTTCACGGGCCGCAGGTTGCCGTCCGCTGATCTAAATAATCTATGACGGAACGTTTGCGGCAGAACTTTGATGTAAGTAAATCAGTCAGATCCGTCTCCAATTGAACGCGACGAATGGGAAATAAATTGCAAATGTCGCCCCATTCAATGGCCACAACAATATCTTTAGTAATAGATAAAGTAAATCTGGAAAAGCGGTTCGCAACCTTTGTTTTCTGCAAAAATTTTACTCTCGACTCGACTCGACAATCTCGATAGAAGTTTTTTTATTATAGGTACCAATGGAATTATTTGCACAATCATTAATAAATTATTTTAAAAATCAAATGTAGGTAATTCCCTAAGTTATACCTACCTAATTTAACACTGATTTAAACTTTCATGATTTTTACACATTATTAAATTGTACAACGGGACTTAATCGCGTATCTAAGTTTTAAGATTTACCTCCGACGTTTTGAGGACGACGTTGTCCCCGTAGTCTGGAAGAAGACTGGCTAAAGTTGACATCAACATCTTCTAACCGTAAATATTAACCGTAAACCTAAAACTTAAACTTAGATACGCGATTAAGTTCCGTTGTACAATTTAATAATGTGGTACCTAATTTGTTATATAAATATGGATTTCAGTCTAAAAAGAAAAATAATCCTCATAGTTTTCATGTGTAGGTATTTTCTGCTTTTTGGATGAGCTGAAGATTTTCGAATAAGGATTAAAAAATGAATAAGGTCAATACGAGTTAGTGTGGCTCCCAGGTAACTGTAATTAACTAGCTTTCATACCGGGTCTGTTTACACATTGATTAGTGTTTAGTGCTAATTCATAAATTTTTCATTAAACCCAAGTAGCAAATGTATGAACTCGTAACAAACACTAATCAAGTGTACATAGGCCCCAATGCGAACACCGGCCACACTTATCGCGCAGCCACACTTACCTTAGTTGTTATATTCCCTTCCTGATGCCGAGACTCTCACGGACCAACGGTTGGGAACCTCTGATCTAGATCGTTGTCAGTACAATTGAGCTTGCCCATACTCCAATATCTACTCTTCAACGATCAGCATTCAACGTTAGAGAAAGACATTCAGGTTGACCGATTGATTATCGGACTGTAATTCTCATCAGACTAGGATTTCTCAGGATTTATCAGGATTTCTCTTGACATGTCTGGATTTTTGGTTCTTTGTCAAGATTGGCGGACATATTTATTACACAAACGGGTCTACCGCGATATAGTTTCATTGTTTTTACCTTAAAACAATGAAACTATATCGCGGTAGACCCGTTTGTGTAATTAAATATGTGTACAAAACGCGAGAGTTTAAAGTGTTATATGAAGATTGGGACTTGCCGAGTGTCAAGATTTTTTTGAAACTTAAACTAACCATTAAAATATAGCTGTAAGTTTAGAGTTCGCAGACGAAAGGGAAGGTTATGCTGTAGTGCATTGCATATGGTGTACATTTTCCAATTAACGGGTAATTGGCACACGAGGAGTGTTTATATATTATCATGGTTAATGGGACCTAACGGTAAATCGCGGATGATAGTATAAAAGCGAATGCTTCTTTTATATTTTTCGATCTCCTGGTTTATCGGAAGAAAGACCGTCCTGGAAATGTCAGGATTTTTTCGGTCATGTCCGGATTTTTGTCAGGATATTCAATTTTTCATATATTGTGACGTTGCAAATATTGTGCATTAGCCATTTCTAATTCAACTTCTAATGAATTCGTTCCATAGGTTGTCTGTGTGGTTGTCTGTTTTTGGATGATTGAGCAGAGTAGGTAGCAGTGGCGGCGCGTCAAACATATCCATAGGGGCTCTGCTCAAACATCCAAAAACAGGCAAGCCGGTGGGAGAGTCGGCTTTAATGGACGCGCCGCCACTGGTAGGTAGGTAAGTCACAGTTGAATTTCTACTTTTCACATAGTGTGGCAATACAATACCATGCTACTAGCTTTCATAAAGATACCTCGTAAAACTCTCTTGTTTTTTGAAAGTTATACTGTCCTAATTATCTCTATTAATAATCCATTACCTATGGATTACCTATCTAATCTCGAACCCGTAAAATAATTCAGTATCAGGGCTAAAAGCATTTTTATGCTCATTTTTATTTAATATTCAAATCTAAGCTACAGATAGGACAAGTTTAGTGAACCTGTCAGCTTAGCTTTAGTATAGTCGCTATCGTTTCACATTGTCGAGATTGTCGCAGTTGAATTGTCGCAGATGACCACCCAACGCGTCGGGCAACGGCTATGAGCTCAGAGGAATTGTTCGTATTACTTCCTTGCCTCTTCTTTTGGCCATCGTTTTACGCGACAAAATTTCCATCTTCACCACATGGTTGGCAGCCCTATACTACTTATGAGTTTCTCCAGAAACTTTCTGCCTCGCACATCTAATCGCTATGGGATGAAATAATGTCGATCGCGGTACTTTCGGACCGATACGACCTTCAAAAAACCGGCCAAGTGCGAGTCGGACTCGCGCACGGAGAGTTCCGCACCATCAACAAAAAATAGAGCAAAAAAATCATGTTTGTTGTATGGGAGCCCCCCTTAAATATTTATTTTATTTAATTTTTAGTATTTGTTGTTATAGCGGCAACAGAGATACATCATTTGTGAAAATTTCAACTGTCTAGCTATCGCGGTTCATGAGATACAGCCTGGTGACAGACGGACGGACGGACGGACAGCGAAGTCTTAGTAATAGGGTCCCGTTTTTTACCCTTTGGGTACGGAACCCTAACAAAAGAGCGTAACTATCTTAAAGGCTGGCAACGCACTTGCAACCCCTCTGGGGCAGTAGGTGTCCATGGGCGACCGTAATTTCTTATCATCAGGCGATTCGTCTGCTCGTTTCCCTCCTATATTCTAAAAAAACAGTTGACTGTCATCCTGTCAAAGCTGTATTTTTATCTGTTGGTTGCCGCTGCTGTGGCCGGTTGACGCATATGGCGCTTCAGTTACAAGGCCTTATAGGGTTTAATGCACTTATTAGAGATAGGTACACGTACTAAGCCGTGATTGCTAACTAATTTGGTTCCAAGAAATCTGTATTAGCACATTTATTATACCAGTCATGCAATGTTATGTAGTACTTCTATTGTAAGTAGTGAAAAATATTTATCCCACCAAAAACATTTCATGTAAAATTGGCGGGCGAGAGTCACTAGCTTTTTCTGTAAACTTTTAAAGTAAATCCTACGCTCCAAACCAAATTTCAGCTTTCTAGGACATTGGAAATCATAGTAATTAACATACCTACTAAACAAATCTAGTTAGATATTTCTTTCTAGTCAGTACTGATAGTGACCCTGTCTGCGAAGCAGGTTATATTATTAATAATTATATGATTAAATACTTACGAGTATTATATAATTGCTAATAACTTAGTAGTTAGGCGTTTATGGTATTTACATACCGGTTATTTACGATTAGCTCTAACCCCTGGAGCGCCCCAGAATTACCGTAGTATGGAACTCCTATACTAGTTACTAGCACACGTGTCTTGTTAGGACGCTCCACGGGCTAATCAAAATAATGAAGCAAATGTGATAAAGGCGTATAGGCGTATTTACGATATATAATCATTTTCCACCGGACATTCAAACCCCTATACAAATTACCTACCTAAATCAGCAGTAAAAGCTTGTATCAAGAATGAAATTATTGACAAAAAACTTAATTTGATTGCGGTCTCGAGAAAATCGGTTTTCCGTCGCAAGTAACACCTATATATACTTTAAACGACCTCCTTTTGTAAATAAGTTTAACTCGGTGCTGACCATGGCTGCCCAAATGTCTCACGGTAAATACCGTATTGTGATAAATTGATAATCACAGAAGGGCAACCTGTTCACCGAATCGGAATTTCACGGCCCTTTAGTTCCCGGCACCCGTTCCATCCATGAGAGCAATTGCTCGCTGATTCAACGCGAATTCACGTTTCGGATGGTACCTTTTGCGGGAATGTTGCCAGATCCACTGAAAAATCTGCAAACTTATAGATCAAGAGGTGGAACCCTTTCTCGTACTAATGAGTTTCTTGGAACAATACAATGCAATACAAATATTATTTATTGCTCACCAATAATAATTGGAACAGTAAATAAATATAAAGCGCAATTGACTTAACTAATTACGAAATATTACTTGGTATTTACCAGTTTTTACCTTTTGGTGATGAAAAACATCGCGATGATAACGGATTAATCATAATAAGACTTCGGTACTGTTTGCTTCAGATTGAAAGAGTAGATAGGGCCCGGCGCCGTTCCCGTGAAAATACACGGCGCTGCAGAAATGTAGGTCTAATAACCACCGTTTTCGTGAAAACCTCTCCTAGATCGTGGAAAATAAATATTTAATATTATAAGAACCTAATTCCAGGCAAAACTATTTTTTATCTAATAATAACCACAGATTTTCGAATATCTCAATTTGATCTGACAACACTGCGGGGACAAGATGTAACGGAAATTTAATAAAGCTGAATATTTGGTTGAACTGAACTGAACAGGCATGAATGCCGCCGGCCCAGCGGCGCAGGCGGTCCCATAATGTTCACGATTTCGGTACAATGTACGGTTCTTTTTCAATTTGTGATAAAAATGCGATGCGATACGCGACATTTGTTTTGCCTAGAAAGGTTATGTTTGTCTGTTCTGAATGTAGCTTAATTTAATAAAATGTTTTTTTGTTAGTAATGGAGTGGGTTACTACATTTTCCCCGCATGTCAAATGGGGCAGAAATTGTTGTCGCTTTTACCATGATGCTCCGAACGTACCTATTGTTTATGTTTTATGTTGGTGTTAGTAATAAAAATACAAAAATGTTTCAGTGGTGAATATAACTTATGCAGGTCTTACGTAAATACTAAATATATACTTATGAGTGACCACTGTATGTTATATGTATAATTTTATTTAATGTGTACAAACAACAAGGCGCGCAAGGCGTAAAATTTTTTCAGATATTTTCGCGAGTTGTGCAAGATATTATTGTAGGTGACTACCTACAATCTATCTTCAACGTACAGACAGATAAAAAACCAGAAGCCTACTTATCAGAAGAGAAAACGAACAACGGCATTTATACAGCCGTTCATTGTTTTACGGCACAAGATTAGCTTTAGAGCAGACATATTTGTCAATAGGACGTCTATTGTATTGTATCGACATAATATTGCTTTTCAAAATTTGCGGGAAGTACCTACTTAGATACAATCTAAAAACTTTCTTTGAGAAGACACTCACAGACGATTTAATTTGTAAAATATTGTATACGTAGAAGTCTTTATATTGCCGTTACTCAACTACAACCCCATTGCATTCCGGGACAAAATCTAGCAAATTTTATAGAATTTTTTGCGTGATGGAGTAATAAAAATGGAATCACAAATCTTCAGGTTAATATAATAACCTTAATAATTTAAGTTACTTGAATTTTATAAAAAAAAAAATAGCAATTTGCAATTTGATAACTCAACCCGCCTTGGGTTGAGTTATTAGGGGAGGAAAAAGGTGAAAACTGGTTTCTACTTCTGATTTTTGTTCCTTTTAATCTACATTCCTGCCAAGATTGTTGTATACCTTTTAATCTAATGCTTTCCGCTGTATGTTCTCTAAACTGCTTATTTCGAAAAATAAAAAAGAGCCCATGCCTAATCTACTGAGTTCTATCTCTGTGGCTTTATGGGAATCATTCTCCAATGACAGTTCTATAACATGCATTAAGATTACTTGAAGGAATCGCACCGACTTCACGGTTAGTTCACTTAGGCTTTTCAATCGTATAACAAGTACTGTTATTTTATTATGTGCTAATTGCGAAGCGAAAGCTTTTTCCGGCAGTTTCCTGTCGACTTAATCAAACGTGAGAAAGCATTTAAGGCGAGATTCACTCATGAGTATGAGATTTACTGATTTTGTATATGGTTACAGATGTGTTGTTTTTAACTGAAAATTCAATTGTCACGATTAGTCACCGTCATTCTTGAGAGTCATCAATATTAGGTATATTTATGACGCTCGCATGGCGCTAGAAGACGCTCTCTTTAGGGCCAGTTGAACCAACCACTATTAGCAGACTGATAAATGTCATTCAGCAGTGAATTATGAAACTTCCCATACAATACAATTTCACGAACGCTTCAAAGGTGACAGACGTTTTGGAACAACCAAGCCTTAATCAAACGCACCTTTACCTTTTATGTTTCCTACATCTGTTGGAAAACGTGTTTTATCGCTGAATTATTAGACACTGAAAGTACAAGGTATCGCGTTGTAGTAGGATTAATGAGTTGAGCCGTCTGGGCGCGCCCGCCTTGTACAAAAGAAGTCAATAAGTACATTGATACTTGATATTGAAGTTTTACATATTTGTTTGATGGCGATAAGTGTAGATACTTAGATAGTAAGTAAGCTTTATGATGTGACTTATTATGTGTAAGAGTGAACAAACGTTTTGTAAAAGCCGTTTGAAGGTATCTGTAAGTATGGCAGACTTTAGGCTTTTAGGTAATAGGTATTGACACCCGTAAAATAAATGATATAATGCGATGTAGGGACACTTATGTTATTAGTTTAGATTTCTGTGACTACAAAAAAAAATCTGGACTTTTAATCAATGATTTGATTTATTGACTCAAAAAAACTTTTTAGGACATTAACTCAATTTTTGTGGCATTTATCGACCTATTGGAAAGCTCACTCAATATTCCTCTTACGATTACCGATTATTGACTGCCAGCTATATAATATACCGGAGTAAATTATTGTCATTTATTAAGACAGCAGAAATAAAATGATTAAGTTGTTAAACGACCAACACTACTTTTTACCAATACTAATAAAAGAGAATGCAAATTGATCGTAAACAAGTTAAGGTACTGATAGATAGCAGTGCGTCGTACGGTGACTTATGGTCGCCGTCGCCGCTGGTCTAACGGAATTTGTCGTTTTCTCCGGTGGTAATGAGTAACGCGATGGCAGTGACGCGGCGGGTCTGATCAGTAAAGTGCAGTCGAGTACCGAAACCGCGGTGGGATACTGTTAGAAATATACCATTTTAAAGCGCGTACCCAAGGAGCCACCAGCTTTTATAGTAAGCTTATAGGCGCAACACACAAAAGCACGGCAAAATACTTTCGTATGCATTGCGTCCTTATAGCGTAGGTGATTTGGCAGGGCAGTTAAGTAATGGTAGGTTATGTCTCTATAAATAAATAAATATAACATCTATCTGTTAATTTTTCTCAAAGCAAAAAAGAAAGGTCGAAATCCTTATCCAAAGGATAAAACAATTATAACGGCGTTTTGAATTTGACAAACGTTTATGAGAATTATTAGTAGCGTTATTATACTGTTCTAACTTTATATTAATTGCAGTAATGTGAAGACACACAAGTTATACATACCTATATAATTGGGTGGGTATACTCTTGATCTTAGTGCTTTTCCGTTTGCATCCACGTTAGCACCATTGACTTTGAACATACTTGGCAAAAACAAAATATTTATATCCAACCGCCTCCTCGCATGTACTGTTATCAAACCCAACCAATAATCAACGTCACCAAAAACCAACTTGCAAAAGATAGAAACGTAAACAAAACCACTGACCGGACGCATTTCCACAATGTCGGACAGTCGGACACATGCATTGCGACGCGTGCCTCCTGATCCCAATATAGCTTAAGGACACGGAGACGTGAAAGTCGCAAGGACTAGAGATCCGCGAAATCTGCTATAATGGCGACCGACGGCATGCGGTTTGGAAGTGCGTGAATGTTAGAAAAAAGTAAACTTTTACTGAGAATATATTACCGGACGGATGAAAGACATGTTCCTAGACTAGATAGAGAAACATTACTAAATATGGAATCTTTTTAGCTCCAGATATAAGGCGTGTTCAGTTCAACAACTAAGTAGATATGTAGTTGTTTTCAACAATTTCTTCCTTGCTTGTTATTTCTTCCATGATAACTTTTATCTGATAAAATTTGTAGTGAATGTTTACGAGTTCTATTAGCAAAAGAAATCTATTTACTACCTTTGTATACTCACGTTTCATCGCGGTAAATAAGCTGAATGCAAGTACAGATACAGACCCATGTAAATTTGATCGAAATACAAAACAATTAGGAGTGTAGTAGTGGTATAGTAAAGTATTTAACTAGTTTTTTTTACAACAAAAATAATGTTTATCATCTCACCATGCGTAATCTTCTTTTACTCGCCAGGCACGGCAGTTTCTTCGCTGCATTGTAACCTTTGATCCTATATGAAGATGTGATTTAAGCAGACGTGTACCTAGTATAATACGTGTTTCCGATTATCAAGTAGGCGGGTATTATGCGCCTCCGTTCTTTCCGCGAAATCTCTTAAGTAGATAAACTTTACGTCAAGAAAGCCTGGAAATTTTTGTAGACAAAGCAATTTATACGGTTACGTCAAAACTTGATTTATCTCGTATAAGAAAAACATGTTTTCTCAAAAGATATTATTTACAAATAAGCTTGGCAATCGAGTTTAGCTTTTATTTACTCCGACGTATTTACTGACCACGTAATAATGACCTAAAATCTATTTTATTGTTTTTTTTTTGCAAATCTTACCTATAGCTAGGTACTGTCTTCTAACATGACTACAGTACAGCGGCCGACGGTCGACTGATACTGTTATTGCATTACGTCTACAACTTTTTTTTTCACGGTTTTAAAAAATATCAGACCCGTAACAATCGTTTTGTTTCTAATCTCTTTACGAGGATAGTGGGCGCCTGCTTCTTTATACAAAAGTAGTCCCCATTTTCCTCTTTGGATAGTAAAACGAAAGTGTCGCTTGACTTTTTTAGATTTTTTGATACGAGAAAAATCCAATTCCATAATATAATACACATATCTAAAAAAACGAATCAACAGTCTGTACACAAAACGGACTGGGCGTAACATTGTTGTTGTCAATATGTATTTTATACACCATTATTGGTTACCAGTGAAATTTAGCACGAAATGGAACGCATAAGAGCTATCATTACATCCTCCAACGTGCCCTCGCCAGTAGAACAATGATCCAGAAAATCTTAAAAACTATACACGTTTAGAGATCAGCTTACTCTGGTTGATAAGGTGTTTTCGGTAAGGATTTTGGAAGATCAGAATCAAGACGCGTACATTACACGGTCTGTGGTAGCATTTCGGGGACTTATCGATTTGGGCCCGATTTTAAAGACGTGCATCGGTGTAGGCACGCACCGGATTTCGTAGCTTATGATTGGATAGCGGTACAAGTACCACAGGGGCTGATTTGTATTGGTTTTTGAGTTAGGACTGGATTTAGTTTTATAATCTCTAATGTTCCTCCACGCATAACAAAAATAAGTATGTAACAGTATCTAGAAGTTAACTTACTTAATTTTCTTGCATAAAAGTAGAAATTCAATTTGAGTTTTCAAAGCTCACATGGTACCAGCCATGAGATAGGGCAAAATACTTAGTAACTATGTTAAAATATTACATTTGTAAAATTTTTGTTTGAGACTCGAGTCTTCTCTAGAATCTAAAAAATATAAAATAAAATTTGCTTCCGATTTAAAGATTCGATGTCATGGATTAGAAAAACAAAGATATTGGAGCGATAGCGATAAAAATAAACTTCAAATGGATGACGAGGTCTCCCTGTTACAGAACACGAGTTTTTTTAATACCACGTATGGCGTACCACGGTGGCCAACAAGCATACGGCCCGCCTGATGGTAAGCAGTCACTGTAGCCTATAGATGCCTGCAACTCCAGAGGTGTTACATGCGCATGTCATGAGTCCTTTGGAGTCACGCTCCTGACGTACTCGGTCATCCATAAACTCGCTTAGCAAATTGAACGGTCAAGAAAACCGCTGTATTGCGACCCCGAGATTCATAACAACTATGCAGAAGAAAGGTATATACGTAATAAAGTACGATTTTATGATATTTTTTGCAAGACTTAGGTCATATATTTACCTCGATACTTTAGTTCTCGGTAATCAACTGTTACATTTAGCCCCTTTTGTTGGTTGTGTTTACTGTTGTCTTGACCAAATTCGCCGTCCATCCGGAAGGCTCCGCTTATTGAATAAAGTTCGCGATATTTTTTCTGTTTTTTGGAGCAAGAACCAACTTTAGTGACCGACATGCAAAATTTTTGGGGCAAAAAAATAAACGATGCGTATTCTGCAGACTGCCCACTTCGATCACCTTCAAAGGAAACCGTTACTGTGGTTTTAATTACTGCGTAAAAGGAAGGAAATTAAATTACTGTATAAATATCTTCAGGTTTTAAAGCAAATGAAATAATGCGACAGATCGTTTAAACGGTTGAATGATATGTTCTTTTATCTGAATGTAATTAACTGCCTTTATAGCCTGTTATCATATCCATCGGAACGAACAAATAACTCACTAATATCTACATGGCGTTCGGTGCCTGTTCAGATGTTTTTAACACCTTGTATTCGTATATTCAGATAGCTAGTAACCTACCTAATAGTCCTAATACCTATTTTATTTTAATCTGGTTTTAAATAGGCTTATTTGAATAAAAAAAACTTCATGTAGTTAAGTAAAAACTTCGTTCTCAAAGTAAAAGCAGGTACTATTTTGGAGATGATGTAATTAGACCGCATCCAAGCACATTTCAGTTGAAAATACTTGAAATAAAAAAAATCGTAGCATCTAGTGAACTGTAAAAAAAGCTTTCGTGGTATTCATACGAAATTTCATATTACACAACTGTAAGTATAGTATTGTAGAGGGCTGCGTTCGCGCGCCCCGGCGAGCGGCGCCGGCGCAGTTCCGCTCGTATCGTCGCCGCGGCCGCACGCGCGATGGCCCGCCTCAACGTTCTGTTCGCGTCCGCCGTGCTCGCCGCGTTTGTCGCGCCCGCCGCCGCTGAACCCCCGCATCCGCGCCTCATCGACTTCAACCCCTGGGCATGGCTCCCTACCAACAGGAACCGTTCCCCCGCCATCATGGACTACTTCTTCCCACCTTCCCGAACACCCAAACAATCCATGCTAGACCCACCCGCTGACCGCACACCCCCACAAACAACAGTAACTACTGTTGAACCCACCACCATCGAAGAACGAACGACCCTACGTAGAACCACTAAAACTAAATCGACACCCGCGATCCATTCCACCGCAACTATTCAACCGAAAACTAAAAAAGTAACCCATAAAGCGCCGGAAACTACAGTGGAATTCAAAACTCAAACCACTAAAATCGAATCACCAGTTCCGACCAAAGACGCGACTATTCCATCCACTTATCGGCCGACGAAGCATTACACGATACGGCCGGTCGTGCGGACGACGGAAACGCCAACCGTCCAAGATACAGAGACGACGTTGGACACGGATAGTACGGAGACAGTTTCCGAGTACGACACTTCGGGAACGACGGCCGAAGGGCCGAAGGATACTGCGTCGACTTTGAGCACTGGAAGCGAATCCAGGGCCACGGATCCTGGGACGAGTACTGCCACCGTGGAGTCCAGCACGCAGCCGGAGACCACCGTCTCGGACTCCGCAGACAGCCGCGAGGGCTACCTGCCCCTCCGCGACAAACCCGCGCAGAACAACGTCAAGATCAACGATCAAACCAAAAAAGAGGTCAGTGATTCAAACGTTGTTTTTCGTAATCAGTTACACTCTAATAGCCAAAGCTTTCCTAGTTTTACGGGCACTGAATTCTATCATTAGCGCCGATTTAACGGCGTGGCCCTAAACGTAAATAATGTTCGCACTTTGCGCAAAATATGTTCTAACACGGGCGTAAATTGCGGGGAAGAGCTGTGATATCACCCTCCGCTGTCAGTTCATAGTCAGCACATAAATATCGCCTAATGAGCCCTTAGAGAAAGGTTACCGACGTTGCCGTGCATTCAACAGAAATGCTTTCCCACATTAATTGTGCAAATTAATATGAATTATTTATTTCTTAGCAGCTCTATCTGGTTGCCTGGAATGGTAGAAAAAGGCTCTGCAATAAAAAGGGCTATGTTACGCTTTGTAGACATTTGTAGCCTAGAGCATTAATCGTAAATTGCTCGCTGTGTGATATTCTGAATAAGACAGTTTAATCAATGATGCCGTTCACCTGCCACGGGTCATCGCGTAAACATAATGAACTCAAACCAAATAGTGTTTTATTTGCTAGGAAACGCTATTTCTCATGTAGAGTTTTCTAAAACGTTTAGTTGTAATTATTCGTTACATTAGCTAACACTGTTTAAACAGTGAACTAAATTGCTAAAATATGCGGACTTCATTCTTCGACTATTTCGCCAACATTCCATTATCCATAATTGCACAAAAATTAAAATAACAATGGAATACATTCGGGTGCAAGTTAAACAAAAAACGAAGTAATTATCATGTAGGAACTTCCATTTTCAGTCATTAAGCTCCGCTTGTAAGCCCGGACGCGGAACTTGTCGGAACAAACTGCTTATACTACAGACAATGTAATAGATTATCTTGATGAGCAATATCTGAGATATTCCTTTGTGTTATATATGATTTTTCTTATGAAAATGAAGAATTATACAGCGGTTATAGATACGAAATTTTCCGAATGAAATTCGGCAAAGAAAGAATTACATAAACACTAAATTCATTTTATTTTTGTACACTACGAGTAACAGATGAACTGGAATGGATAAGATTACAACACCTTGTAGCCATCATTATGATCACATGACAGATTAATGATATTAAGTAAATTATAAAATAAATGTAACTTTAAAAAATCTAAAATAGGGCTTAGCTTAATATAATGAATGTCTATAAAACCAAAGTTCAAGTGTTGCCTCCGTAATACCTACAGACGGAATCGAGCACAAACTATCGAACAATAGCAAATATAATAATAACTTCTTACATAAATCGTTTTCCATTCATCAAATACTGTGAAAGATTATAAGAAAAAACAATGTCTAATCACATCGCGCGGTACTTTCCTGTCATTAGTTACTTTGTGGTCACTAAAATAGTCGCCCGCAAAAATTTGTCCGGCAACAAAATTACTTTGGTTAAAGACGCTATTCTTTAGGAAAACTTTCTCTCTTATGCAGTTAATCTATCATGGTAAATGAATGAACGAGCATTTTCAAAGTTCTTTTGTTGAGCTCTGACTTGGCTGTCACTTAATTGGTTACAGGATGTTAGGATCTGGACAAAAGAATTCCACTTTAAAATTATCTTTAGGAATAACATGTCTACGAGTTTACTAAATAGATGACTAATATTATTTCTGCAGTTCGCTGTGAACATAGTGAAAGCTTTTCCTTTTTGGGCTGAAAAATTTATAACAATATAAATTCTTTGAACTTTGAAGATGTGGATGATTGAAAATAATACTTTGGGTGAAATTAGAGTGATAGCATCATGGGAAAAATTAATCTAGTTAAAGTGCATTAATTGAATCCAAGCGCGGTTCATCTCGAATAAATCTCACTTTCGCGAAGTGAAATAAATATTTTAAAAGGTCGCATCGTTACTAATCGTGCCTAATTAATCAGTAAGTAAGGTAGAAAGTCCAAGTATCTATCTATTGCGAATTAGAAGAGAAAGGGGCATAAGTACCTTACGTAGGTACCGAGAACTAGGTTGTTCTCGCCGTAAACAGAAATTGCACCGACGAAAGTGTTTCGTAAGGGAGTTGAAATACCAATAATTTTAACATTGTAACGACAATAGTTTAAATATTGTTGGATAGACATAAAATCACCTCTCTAAAGTACTATGCCGATGTTACGACTTTGATATGGTGATTACCTCTTTCAAAACACAGTAAGTATTACTTGAATACCACAAAAGTAATTATTTTGAAGACTGTTTACCTATTTGACAGAGATTACGTCGGTTGGACCCTGAGGCTTTACAGATTAAGTGGTCGAAGTCATATAAAAAGAAAGTTCCGTATTGTTTTTCGCCTTTGTAATGTTGATCAAATTTTCGCACAGTGGTTAGATTTTCATCGGACATTTCACACTTGGTCAAAACAAGTGAAAGTTTCATAGTTTCGTCGTTTGCTTGCGGATAACAATTATCGATTTGAGGTCGTTATAATAACGATAACTTCTGCCCCCGAATATCTCACTTTTGTCTTGGAAAGTGACTTATCGTAGCCATTACATTTTCTTGCAAATGTTACTGCCAATCTTTGCATATAAATACGCTTATTATGAAACAGATTCAGCCGACGAGTCAGCATAGTGTGTTTTGTTTTATTTAAATAGGCTTGGCTAGACAGATACGCTAGCAAATATTCTAATGTTATATCTTTGTTACCGGCATCTAATCATCAACTTACCTCTCCAGCAACAGTTTAATAGCCGGCATAATGATATAAGCAGGTAGGTAATATTAAATTTAATAGTGGCTATCTGCGTTCAATATGAAATTGAATAGATGTTTAATGATGAACAAATAGTTATTGACAAAGTTCAAAATATACGAGCTTTAGTTTAGCTACATATGCTTTCTTTGGACAACTGATTTATAACATTTATGAAACATTACTAGTTTTATTACATACTCGTATTCGTCGTCAAAGACGCTGTGTCAATGCCAATTGCACTTTTTTGTAACCTGCCTAGGTCTCCCCCTACTTTAAAGCGCAAGCAATGTGTGTTATTAGAGCGAAGTAAGAAAATATCGAATGGTGTGACAGGATCTCATTACCGCTAGTCTGAGTGGCAATATCAGATCAGGCTGCTTAAAACCAGAGACTAATAATTAATATGAACAGTCTGTAGGTATCCTAGAGTCTCGTGCCCCGTTCGACTTGTAGTTGGCGCCAGTCGGCGAGATGTCAGATACAAATGATGGTGCTTTGACCTTCACTTAAAACCATAATGCAATTTAGAGACCGTTACAAATGTAAAAATGTTTGGCCTTACAGCTAAGCACGTAAAACTACACCTCTATTTTTAATTTACGTTGTATAATACTCGGTTGTATATTACTTGTATAATAATACTAATATTTATACTCGGTGTAGTCTGACATTATAAAAACGAAACCTCACTAAATGTGTTGCTCAGGTTTTAGCAGTGTTTATTACTCCCAAGTCTCTGTTTAAACTAAAATAAAGCCACCGAGCGTCGTCGGAGCTGGCTAATGATATCCTCCTTCTTATTGGTTTATTTACGAACATGATGGAATGCAAATGCAATATGAAAGTACCTATTCCATAGAATCTTTATCATAACTTTTTAATGGTCTTACCGTGTTTTATTCCGCGCGAGAGTTCTATCTCGAATCTTCGCTTAAATGGACGCCGAGACGTAAATAACTTAATAAACTCGCCTGGACTCGTAGGGTACTAGTTATTCAATATTATGGAAATAGAACTGCGTAAACTTGCCAGTGAAAATTCCAAATAAAGTAAAGAAAATAAGTCTTTAAAATAACGTACTGTGCAGTCAACTGCAATAGTAGAAGCGGGCAAAAATAAAAGATACTTATGGCTTAACAAATACATTTCTAGTTCTCATAAAGGCACATATTCTTGTGTTGTAAGTAACACCTGTAACTTTAAGCTTTAAGGAAGCCTTAAGCTTATAGCAAGGATGGATGGAATTTGTAACTTAAATAGAACCTTCTCCTGTAGACAAAAATCCTGCGACAACTAAAATGATATTTTACTGAACTCACTACACACTGCATTAGGTATAGGTACTCTGCCGTATTCGAACTTCAAGATATTCACAAGAGACGACACGTACTAGATCCATTCTAGATACGTTATAGTTTAGATTTCAACTAGTTCTCTTTTGCAGCGCGATTCGGGCAACCAATGTCACTTTTACGATAGATCGTGTTAGATATCTATTAGATGTGAATTAGATCTCTAAGTAATATCTTGTGAAAATCGTTCAAAAGTATCTCCAGAATCGCGGAAATGTCAAATTTGACAGGTTAGATCTTAAACAAATCGTTATCGTATCTTGGCGATGTTTAATAGGTATCTATTACAAAATCCGAATCGGGCCCCTAATCTCCTGGCTGAAAGTGGATACATTTTACGATAACTACCGTAATTTGTAAACAGGCTTTAAACCAGCGCGGAGTTCCCAAATTAAACAGGGCCCCTGTGCCTTTAAAGCTATGTGAGGAGGTGAATAATTACTAATAACATAATAAGAAAAAGTAGAGTACAATATTTGTATCAAGGACGCCTTCGTTTGAAAACCCCTGCTTTAAACGTTGGTTTACTATTGTAATCTCGCTCCATACGGTCTTGAAGCACTTAGTTCAAAAGTTATTGGGCTGTAAGCGAAAGATACGGGTTCATACAGTCGCTGTGTGATTGCACATTGTTAACCTCTATTACACACCCTTGCTTCATAGGAAATTGGATTTTCAGGATAGAGGGGATTGTGACACTTATTTTGTTGGATCCATTGGAAGGCGATGTAGTTGGTTTAATTTTGTACTCATAGTGATTAATTTGCAAGATTCGTCTCTCCGAATGCAGCGTATATTTCTGAAGGTTAATTACTTATTCTGTTTTTTTTTTACATTTTAGTATAATAGTAGTGGGCGAGACATTATCAATTCCTATTTTCGTATTATTTATTCCAATCAGTAAATACACTGTCAACAGTAATGTCATTAGTATAAAATAATTATATTCCAAGTTGTCGTAAGTGTCTGGCCCAGAATCCATTTGGTAAAGAAAAAAAGAAAAAGCATAAGCATCAATAATTTCAGTAGCACGTTTTCGAAATGCTGAACTGCTGCAAAAAGTTGTCGCGCGCTTCGAAGCCTAAGCACCATCAAGAAAAAGCAAGTTTATCTCGCAATGAAGGGCTTTCGACAAATGACGGTGGTACAGGTAATAACATAAATCTCGTCAACAGATGTGGAATGATTGAGAGGGATCTCGTCTCGTGCCGCGAGTTTTGAACATCCGTCGCGTGAGGCGACGTGACGCTTTACTTAAGCGGTTTATATACGTCATAATGACTGAATGAATTACGATGATGGCTGGCAAAGTTTTGTTTCATATTGGGGTACGTGGCCTTATGATATTATGACAGTATTTTCGTAATCAGTACGCTTCGCCTAACGTTGACGATTGTAGTATATAATACGAGTATTTGCTGCAAAGATTGGTTACGTCAGTCACCTGAGAGCGCACCAGCGACGCTCTCAGCAGTAGAAAGCAGTCGCTGTGGCCGAAAACGGCTAGGAGATGATGATGATGATATAATATTGCACAGTGATAAAGGGAGCAGGCGTTTGGAGTGCCGGAGACAAAACGCATCGCAGAAAAACTGAAAACAAACAAGTGAATAAAAATGCATGGTTCTACTATATACCAATATCTTTTGGATGATCAATTCATCATCATCAAATCATTTCTTACAAATACATGAGTCAAAATTACACATTAAGACAAACAATTAATAGCTAATTGAGGCTTGCAGCGCGTTTACCAATAACGCTTTTTTTATTTACTTAAGTAAGTTCACAAAGTTCTTAGGTAACAATAGAAAACTACCTAAGAAGCGAGTTTTTCCAAGTCAGTTGATACGAAAGTTGCTCATTCAAATAGATAAAAGTATTTGTTTGTTTGAATAGTAAATTGACTATGAGTGTTTCTATGATTTAATAAGTCCCCCTATTTGAATGTATGATTAATTAATTTATTTTATAACATCATGTAACCTTCATTCTAAAGAAGCCAAATTTAAAGGCTGTCATCAAAATGTTGATATAAAACGAGAATTTTAGAATATTAATAGCTCCATTTAATCGAGAACAACCCTTTTAAAGAGGCTTGCTTTAATTGAAATTAATGAATCTTTGCATTCATCAGATTATATCCAAGGATTCTAAGATGAAAAATAGTTTCATTTCAAACTCTCGTGGAATGCAAAGAATCTTCGCATCTGAGACTCGATTCCAATTAGATATGTAAATTTTGCAAATCCTTTTACTTTCGCAAATTAATAACGTAAGTGAGAATTTTAGAATATTCCTCTTAATCTATTGAATTACATCATCATCGCTATTTATTTCTTGTTGAATAATTATAAAGTTACGGAACTGCATAACATGGAAACAAGTCTAAAAAGCTAGATTTTTAATACTAATATGGTGATACACAAGCGTACGACCCGTTTGTTGGAAAGCGGATACCATAAGGCATTAGAACTCTCGCAACACCAAAGGTGTCACTAGCTCGTTACCAACTCTTTATAGGTATTACGAGAGTTCACTGTGTTGACCGGTTTCACCACTTTACCGCCAAAACTATTTGGAGTTTGGATTCCTTAATACTAACCATCAGAAACACAACCCCACATATAGGTAATTGTGACAGCAATACTGTGGTAATTACCGGTGGACTTATCCAAACAAGTTTTACGAATTCTTAGCTACAATTTAAGAATTTTACGAATTATTAACGACAATAGATGAAGCAAATTCAACTTTTAACAACAGACTTGGATTTAACAAGATAAAAAATGATGTAACCGAGAGCGTGTCGTATGCAATTACTTTTTATAATTCACTTTACGTAAAACGTGAAAAATTACGTGAACTTGCGTCCAATGACATAAACGATTCGTCGGACCCAATTAAAGATGGCGTTACGTGATGTACCGGTACCGGTATCTCGGTACATTTGGCACGCGATCGCACATTGCTAAGATTTGTAGTTCCCAACGCTTGCCGGATCGCTTAGGTTCATGAATCTAGTATTAAACTGGATTGGGCATGAGTGGTGGGGATAACTGACAGAACGGGATAGACTTATGTATCTTTCAGTAGGAGTAGCAGCGAAAGCGCTATTATTGTTTGTCCTTGTCACAGTCTCACTTTTTTTTTATTCCCCACCGTAAATTAGTATAGTGATTGGTCGAATTTATTTGTTGCCCACCATAACAAATAAATTCGACCAATCATAGCGTTGCATTGCGTATGTTTTGTCCCTCACGGAGGCACGCGTAGACCACTTCTATGGGATGCTACCTTCTATGCTTAGGTTAGAGTTAGGTAATCCAGGACTACTTAACTAGGAGGTATATTTGTGACATTTGCAGTGCATCTGGCTCATGTTCCAATATAAGGGCGCGAAAAGCGTTACGAGTGGTATGAAAATGTTAGATTACGCCTTTAAAAGAGATAGTGTATATACGTCATTTAAATGATGGTTTAGGTGAGGTTTTCATAGGCCGAATTCAAGCGATTCCACCTATAGTTAGCATATTTGGCTTATGAAAACGCTTGAAAACGTACGTACGGCTTGATTATTTTTTTCGTCACGCGACATTTCAGTTTTATTGTTACTACTCTGAAGGCCACACTATATTGGTTCTAGAGCCCGCTTCGCCCGTCGTTATACAACCAACGCGAATATACTGTAAGATAAGTTACCGTTTCGCGCAAACCGTCTACCGCGGACAGTTATCCCGAAACGCGGTGTCGCGATAATTAAGTGATAATTGGGGTAAGTGTGAAATCAGGCGGCATTCGAGATTTTTCAAGACGTGTCGCGATATGGTTGACGGGTTATTTTTAAAATTTTGGAATGATAGCATCATATAGTAGTGTATAGTAGTGTAGTGGATTACAACAGCATTTTCAACGGACCCCTTTGCCAAATGTTTATTTGGGAGTCTCTATTAGGTGACATTCGGATGGCAACTTCAGCTACATTCTGTTACTGTTACGGCATTACGGCGTTGAAACGTATAGTTCGCTGCCACATAAATAGGTACCGCGTAACGCCGCTGCGGTTGCCTGTCACCTTACTTATTCAAACATGTGTCATTACATTCTACTTTGCTTAGTCTGAAAATCCTTAGGAGGAAAGTACGATTAAAATAAGAATGATGGAGGAAGACTATGCTAGTATAAAAAATTATGTCAAATAAACTATATAGTTTCCAAATCCAAATGGATTCATAGCTATATATATAGCTATGATGAACGTAAGATTAAAAAATCTTCGAAAAACCATATTCTCCCCTCTTGGTAAGAATCGTATGTACCCAATTCGCAGTCATAAAGGAAGCTTCAAAAATCACAACCAAAACATCAATACACTTCCAACTACCATTAGCATAAGTGTCAACGTTTATTTCTAGTTCGTTTAAAATTCCATTTGGGTTTAGGCACACACATAAATCTAACGTCTAAGAAGAAGGATGAGCCAGAGAATATGTAAAGCAAGTAATTTACGCGCAGGCGGCTACATCGTTACCGAGTTGCGGCAAAAAGTTTACTTTAAGTACTTAAAGTCTAGGTACGCTACTAATGCCCTATTATACGGGACGTGAGATTAGTTAGGGAACTATGGTTTAATTTAATAATCCGGGACAAGTGCGTCTACCCTTGCAAGCGTAAAAAGGGTTCTTCAGGCTGGTCACGGTATACCCAAGTGTACTTAATTACTGAGCATAATAGAAAACAGAATACAAAAACTTTATTTAGTTCGTTAACACTAATAAATCACGAACTAACTCAGTTAAGCGGCCGGCCTATTATAAAACAAATATGAACGCAACAAATGTTATTATGTAACGCAAAAATGGCTAAACCTTGTAGTACCTATAACTGTAGGTATATGTAAGTACTTTTATTTGACATTGTATTTTATTATGCTAATTTTAATTAACTTAATTGTTAATTCTTATTTTATTTTTTAATTTTTAATGTAATTATGAAAAACGACATGTAATATGAATGATTATGAATATACGAATATGAATATGAATATGTATATATAACTACTGGGAATTATTTTTCCCAGTAGTTACCACTGGTAACAACTTGGTGTTAACTAGTGGGAATAACCCAATACAAATAGTTAAAAACCGCATTCTAGAAAAATTTCTAGTAAACTGCCCCAATCTTAAAATCATTACCCACGCGACTGAAGAATCCGGTACAGTAATATCAATATACTAGTAAAGCAATACATATAATAATAGAACAGATTTATCTCATACCTGTGGGAGTTCACGACTTGATAAGGAAGCCGAGCTTAATTGTTTGCTATGGCAGAAGGTAATAAACATTTCATCGTTCTAATACCACCGACAACATTGTCAATTGACATTTCATGAACCTTATGGCGAAGACATAAGGTACATCTCTGGTTAGTTAAAAGTTCTGTTGTTGGTAGATAAATAGCAATCGGCTCTTAACTAATGATGGGACAAGGTGTGTTTCTTATGTCATTAATAACACTTGTAGGTTTTGGAATGGGTGATTGAAAATAAATCATGTTAAATGAAAACGAAATATATTTCATTCAGAACCAATAATATTTTATAACTATCATATTACACATTTACTGATTATAAAAAAAAATATCGATTGAAAAATTAATGTGTAAATTGTGTAATGTCTAAGAAAAATCATGCCCTCGAGTAAACAGTATAACTACACGGTGTTTTACGGCGCCATACGTTTTTTGGTAACCGAATTGTTAAACGTCGACTTTTGATAACCATAGTATAGTGCATAATGTATAGCGAGTTACCATTCCATTAGCGGCCATGGATACATTATGAATAAAATTCATTCAGAAAGTGGCCATGTCATTTTACAGCTCAGTGTATGTTGAACTACGGCCTGATTTGAACTTTAAGATACGTCAAAAATTTGCTAAAGATACGACATGGAACGAATATGTCTGTGTCAAAAGTGACGTTTCTTCAAACAAAAACGTCAGTTTTGACCCTGACATATCCGATCCATATCGTATCTTTAGCAAATTTTTTACGTAAGTATCTTAAAGTTCGAATCAGGCCTATAGTGTCTTATGTAGGCAAAGTAAAGTACTAATCTACTAATGCTGTCAAATTCGAAGACCTTCCCTTAAACTTGACGCCTCTTCTATAGTTAATAACTTTTAGCTATAAACACTAAAATGTTATGGAAATGTATAATATCACACCTCTTCCGATCACCGTTAATAACTTTACAGACGCTTTAACAATTAAGAGGTGTAACATGATTCGTCATCAAACTAAACAATATGAAAGCGGAACTAAAGAGTTTAAATCATATTAATTACACGCAATTCGTTTCAAACGTAAATATTTTAATCGCGTTTTGATGAGCGAAATTGATTTTGATGAACTCGTCGAACTCGCGTTTGTAAAGAGTATTAACGTCAGGTAACTGACATACAATATAGATGAATTCATTATCATTAAGGTTATATTGTGTGTGATGAACATATTTAATGTTGGTACTTAATGAGTTACGGAACAAACTACCGGCTATACTGTACACAACTTTCGATACGGACTCTACTTTTATGCTTTTTCCTATCATTATCACATTATGGCTGTTAATCATGCTACATTAATTTTATCTGTAATGAAATTATAAAAACTGTTAATTTAAAAGATAAGGATAAAGGATAAGGATACAAGGTTGGTAGAGAGTTAAAATCGTGGATTTATGGCTCGACCACACTCAAGCGTAAAACTTGTCAAAGACGTTGACACAGCGTTTAAGCAACATGTTTTGTAAAAACGCAACGTAGACACGTCACTGCGTGAGCGCGTCAAGTATCCTTAAAATATAATAGTAGATAAACTGGACAACTTGCAGAAAACGTCACTAAACATTACGAGCACAGAGACGGCAATAAACTAGGCGTTTGACATGTTCTAGCACATACATTGCGCGAGTTACGAGAAATGTTGACAAGTGTCAAGTGGTCAACTGCCGAGACAAGTGCAATTTGTACAGCGCCCACCATGCAATTCCTTGCAGCCGCTGCTATTCTCAGAGTTTGTTCAGGTATTTTTACGGGCTCTGCTGAGTGCACCGATGAAATATTCTAACCAGTAAGCCAGGCAAGATTTATTACATTAAAGTTAGATGATATTAGTATTGCATATCAGCCGAAGGACATACGGGGTTATACAAAATCTGTCTCCGAACATAGACCATCATAGAACATTTTCAAAAGTTTTCTTATAACTCCTCGCCGTTGTCCTTTAGCCTCCTTTGTCATTTACATATTTATTTGTTATTTATATAATGTTTATATAGTAATAAATGTAGTATATTTTTATATCTTATATTTGTAGTGTATGTATTTTATTTTATTTTTATTATTTGTTTTATTTTCGCGCCACCCGTTAACTTGAATCTGTTTCGCCGTCTCACTATCTGAAGGTTGTCTGGAAGAGATCGCTATTTAGCGATAAGACCGCCTGTTGTTACCTACATTTTTGTACCTGTTCATACTTTTGTACTATTTCTTTTGTAGTGTGCAATAAAGCATTTTATTATTATTATTATTATCTCGTCCAGGCCCCGTAGACAACATGCCAAACGCTAACGCTACGTAGCGAACGAAACGGAACTGTCACTGTCACCCTAATATGGACGAGTGATAGAGAGACACAAAGCGATTGGCTAGGCCGCCTGATCTATCTTTCGGATACTTTTATGCGGAGTAAATGCACCAAACTGCACCTTCACCCTTGCCTCGTTAATCAGTAAGTCATGCCTGTATGTTCAAAATCACCTCATCATCATTCCATAAAGATGTTTCCAGTAGCTTTTACCAAACCAAGCATGTCATGCAAGTGAAGTATACTCTTCAAAGGCCCTCGATGGTATAAAATTTCACTCCGCGATTATGATTGATCGGTTTATAATAATTACTCATAGGCATCTATTTGTAGGAAGCGTCAAGTTGTTTGAACACATAACTCATCAGAATGACAGGTCATTAAGATAACATTCCATCAAAAGGGAAACTTTTCGGTCTGAGTTATTGGCACTATTAGGAAAATTACGCCCCAGAAAGTTTTATGGATAGTTCGGAGGGCACTGTGTGCTAACTGAACTATAACTGACGAAACTATTATTGGTGGAATCTTGTTTTATTCTTATAGACGTTTATGTAACTCGATTTGGTAACGTTTAGATAATCTCTGAAGATGCTATTACAATACAATATTCTTTGTTATTCGCGACAATTATTCAATACCCAAAACGTAAATATAATAAACTGAGGTAAACAATAGTTGACTATTTGCGCTTAGGTTGGACGAAATAGTTTCCATCTTTACAGTTAACAGAAAAAGAGAAATTAGTTGCAACTTTTAATTTAAATACCGGTACCGATATCTAATTCTTGAAAATAAATCGGATGAAAAGGGCTCTAAGAAATAGATCGTGGTTAAAAGTTTGGCTTAACACAATTGTATAATATTCAATGAGTAAAGTGAAATACTTATACTTACTCATCTCACCTTATCTAAGCTAGTTTCTGCATATTCAGGAACCACCGAAAAACTATTAGGTAAGTACCTCTAAAATGCACTCGGTAAAGCGGTAGGTAGTACAAACCGATACTCACTTTGTAAATTCTACAATTTTTTACCGACTACTTTAATCATACCACCCGTCAAAGAGAATAAAACAGCCGACCGAACACCGATATCCGATAAATCGAGTTAGCATAATCATAGTTCGATAAAATCACCGATATTGATCTATTAGCCGATCTGCGTGATTCGTGACACAGCATTGTGGAGCCACATCCATGCTTTTAGCATTAGAAAGCAAAAAGTATGTTAATAGGGTGTTCGATGTAGGCACGTAGAAATCATTTTCGCACTCAGCTGCTCGTGGACGTACCGTGTTTGTTTTTGCTTCCCATCTTAGTGTTGCATTGTTTCAAAATTGGAGCTTAGCTTTTACGGACCCAGGTTACCATTTGGTTGGTGACTTTTCGCAGCCTTTGAACGGTTAAATTTTTGGAAAATGTTAAGGTAGTTTAACTGGACACAACGAATAATACTTTTTATTTCGAAAAGCATTTGCGACTGCGAGAAATGCGTTTGTATGAAGGTGCAATTAGTGAGTTCTGAGCAAACAAATTCACGCGAGTAAAGCTAGTATGGGACGAGGGATGGAAAGCTAAGCAAATATGGGGTACATGTGTCAAATGAAGTGTAGTGTCAAGACAAATGGAGTGCTCTACAATGCACAGTTTAAATACGACAATATTTGTAAAAGCTTTCTATATCTATGAGATTTGATAGTTTGGAGATTTCTTTGACAATTAAACCGTTCTGGTGCTAATGCATAAATCGATTCAAGATATAAATATTTCATTATTGTTTTGTAGTATCTTAATACCTATTTATAGATTCTATGGCGTTAATCACACAATAAATGATATTCACGAACTATTACTCGCTTCGCTTATGGTACAATTTTAACAAACTATGTATGAACAAATAAAAGAAAAGGTTCAGGTCGTGTCATACCAGAAGGTTAAGGAGTTGGCAGAGGACCGGATGAGTTGGAGATTGCTCCACCGACAAGAGCACAGCTCTTAAATAAGAATAAGAAGTATGAACTCCAACCTATAAACGAGGTATTTAATTGCTTCAAAGGATCTTATTAAAGAAATCATAATACATTCGAGGGTATACTGGTAACTAAATATGTTTCAGATGAACCAAAATTATAAGTAAAAAAACTATATTACCTCCTATGCGTAATATGGACGCGTTTTAAAGCTATCATCCGTAAATAACAGTCCATTATTTACGTGTAACGCAAGTATATCTTAAAATGTGTATCAGCATCAACTAACTATTAATAGTGAAAGTAGATAATCACTTAATTCAGTAGAAACGTCAAATAGGCGTGACTCTTTCTCACAGTAGTCCATCATACCATTGAGGTTAACCATTGTGGATTAAGGAAAAAATACACATCATCAAATCTGACAAAGACTTTTAAATATATCGTGATTTGCCAATAACATGTATTTTTGTGAATCTTTGTATCTAATTTTAAGATTGGTGTATTTTTAGCTCCATTGTGTGATTGGAACCATACAAATGAGGTTGATGTAGGATCAGTTTTGCCTTTGGTGTATATTGTGGTAGTAAATAATAAGTTAAATGTTCATATAAAGTAAGAAACACGATTACGACAAGCATTCCCAATTCTCACTTTGTTTTTAGGGTTCCGTACCCAAAGGGTAAAAACGGGACCCTATTACTAAGACTCCGCTGTCCGTCCGTCCGTCCGTCTGTCACCAGGCTGTATCTCACGAACCGTGATAGCTAGACAGTTGAAATTTTCACAGATTTTTTTGTTGCCGCTATAACAACAAATACTAAAAACAGAATAAAATAAAGATTTAAGTGGGGCTCCCATACAACAAACGTGATTTTTGACCGAAGTTAAGCAACGTCGGGCGGGGTCAGTACTTGGATGGGTGACCGTTTTTTTGCTTTTTTTGCTCTATTTTTTGTTGATGGTGCGGAACCCTCCGTGCGCGAGTCCGACTCGCACCTGGCCGGTTTTTTTAATCTAGCTTTGTGTCGAAATAAACTGCACATCTAAATAATGACATCAATTCCAATGAAAAAACTTCAAATTTCCAGCACCGCCTAAAAATTATACATTCAGTCACTTACCTCGAAAGAGGTTCGTTTTGTGAACCAGTATATACAAAAGAAACCTTAGAATGATGATGACTATGACGTAGAAACATAATCTCTACTCTCCGTTACGATAGCTTAATTACATACCTGGAACAAAAGAAAACGAATATTTAAACAAAACAAAAACTCAACGTAATGATGGCATAATATTGGCGAATTTCAATTAGTATGCATAATAATCGTTATGTTAGAGGCCTTCAGCGAAAGTACTGTTGACCTCTCTATTCATTATAAGAAAATCGAAAGTAAATTAATTCGGCCACAACATAAGTTTGACAGCAATTTCATTAACACGTATTTTGCCACCGCTTTTTGCTCGGATTGAAAAACTCGTGTAATCGTAATCTAAACACATTCGATCGGATCATGATTAGGCTTTTTTACAACTGTTGTTTAACAGGTGTTTATTCTGTAAAGCTTCAAGCGTTGTATCGTTAGAAAAAGGACTTATATTCGATGGTCATTGTAGTGCATTTTAGCCATTTTAGACTAGATCAGAATCGTTCGTGAGTGAAATCGGAATAGTGATTTCACTAAATAAATTGATTTAAATCGTGATAAACAAATAAATACAATTGTTTTAAATTTGCACAAAATAGCCAAGTAGTGCAGGTAACAAAGATATGGCAATTTATTATACTAACAATGGGTACCTAATATAAAAAGAAAGTAGGTACATTTCTTCAAGACTTTATCTTTATTTGCTATTGTAGTCATACTTAGACTTAATTGGATGGGTAAAAAGTAGCATCACCTTAACTGTAAACTCATAATTGGTTGTGACTGATCCGTATATCTGTTAGTGTCACCGTCAAAATATTTACAAATGCGATAAACTTATGAATGTACCTATCTACAAAACAGAACGATAAGTACAAATATTGCGCTAGGTTTTATGTCACGACTAGGGTTTGTAATCCGGATCCGAAATATATAATATGAAATTATCCGGTTCTGGATCCGGATCCGCGGATATTCCCATACATTTCGGATCCGTCGTGTAAACTAAAACAAATATAGTCACGACGATAAAAAGCGATACATTCCACAGGTAATATAAAACGGCAAGTAATCCATCTCTTTCTTCCAATTATGGAACATTAACAACATTTTCAACATTAGTTGAAAATTTCAATTTCAATTTCTTTATTCATAACGTAAGTTACATGTCAATTTTATTATACATATTTACATCTTAATTTTATATTAACAATAATAAGTATCTCATTTCAATAATCACATATAACATTGTTTGGATTCATAAATTCATCGAATGAGTAGAACGCCTTATCTATTAAATATTCCTTTAGCTTTCTAATAAACATATTGTCTGATAATTGTGCTGACTTAAAATTATTTGGCAAACGATTATAAATTCTAGGACCTATGTACCACACACATTGTTCAGACTTTTTTAGTCTGTGCCGGTTAGGGGCGGTATGAAAAACATATCTTAATCTACGTTTAGCTGCAACTCGTCTCCGCAAGCTTTTATTTCACGATGCTAAAAAAGCTGCAGTTAGGCACATTCCACAGGTAATATAAAACGGCAAGTAATCCATCTCATTCTTCCATAATGTTGAAATTCATATACCTTAATCTACGTTTTGCTGCAACTCGCAAATATGATAAAGTTGTCGTGAATCTCATTGCGCAAGATAGCCACGATTTCCTGGAATATTTGCATGACTTTATAACATACAGTTTGTAATCTGTATACGACCGTTAAGGCACTTAAAGCGACCATCTTGGGACAGTCTGGCAAGAAGTCTATCCAGTACGGTTTAGAGTGCACGCCGACGTAACAGTACTTGTTACTCGTAACATAAACGAGTATTATGATGTAAACAACCACTTTGTACGACGTTATCGCAGTGATCATCGCCGGAGTCATAGCATAATAAAACGCCGGTGCGTTTTTGTTTTGGAAGACAGTAAACCCGAAAGGCATTCTCTGAAACTCGGAGCGCTTTTATAGAACAGAACTTGTTCTAGTTATCTGTCGTAGATATTCGTCGAGGTAAATTAAAAAAGTGTTAGTAATGAGACTAAAAGAAATAAACAAATAGATCGGCGTTATTTGAGAATCAATCATTATTCATTACCTACAAGGCCAAGTAAAAAAGGGAGGGGTCCGACTGACTTGCTTAGTTTAGAAGTCAAAGTCTTGTTTAATGATGAACTTTACAGTCACAATAAAATTTTAATTAATCATCTCAATTTAATTAATTATCATAGAATTCGTAGAACCCCAAAACGTATATATTACTTGTTTTCAACATTGATTATATATAATTCTGTTCCAACTTTACAAACGGTTTCACAATTCCATATTTAAGTTCAGACGGGCAGAATTGTGGCCTGCATCTTCAGTTTCAAACTTTCTTAATATCGGTTTGTTTGGTGGGTTTGTAGGGTGTGTATATCGAGTTTAATATAGATACGAGTATTAACAAATACAATCTCTGAAATTATCTAAATGATTGTAATTTCCATTCCATCCATTCCATTTCCAAAAAATAATAATTAATAAGTCTTTATTGTGCACTACTTAATAAAAGTTCATACTAGAGACAAAGACCGGACTTCAATGAATAGGTAACAACAGGCGGACTTATCGCTATAAAGTGATCTCCTTCAACCTTCAACAATCAACCTTCGGATAGCGAATCAGTGGCAAGAAATAACGAAACTACATACCTATTGACGAAACAAAAGTAAAGCCTTAAAAAGATACGTAATGCAAGTGTATTGTATTGATGTGTTGTCTGAATAAATGATTTCTATTCTATTCTATTCTATATTGAAAAGTAGGTATCCATCATTAAATCATTACGAGTATATCGCAATTGCGGAACATGTGCAGAAAGACGAAAAGAAAGTGAATATGTCTAGATCATAAAATAAATGCGCAATGTTCCTGTTGACATATTCTCGTATTGAATGAGAAACAATGTTCTAAGAAAAAGAAACACTAAGAACTATGAATAGGCTGTTAAGCAAAACAGTTCTCAGTACTAGACAGACAATTATACTTTCAGCTCCACTTGTTAATGTCTTTGACAAACATGCAAATTAGGTTTCTGAACTTTATGTCAAGAAATCAACAGACAAATGACAATGCATATATCACAAAACGTAGGTTAGCAACTAAAACGTAATTCAGAAATACATATACGTGTTAATAATTACATTACGATTTCGAACCTGTAGTAACTGAGATTAGGTACCTATAATTATAGTTATGATATTTTAACCGACTTCAAAAAAAGGAGGAGGTTCACAATTCGAATAAATGTTATTTTATGTACCTATGTTCACCGATTACTCGGAGACTATTAGAGCAATTTTTTTTCAAATACATTAGTATGCTTTCTAGTTGGTCCCATTGTCATTAAATCAGGATCTGACGACGGGATCCTGGTGAAATCGAGGGTATTTTTCAAATATTACAGGCATACCTATAGTGATTCCAATTATGGTAAGTATTTTTAATAATAACTTGTGCATTTCATTTGTTTCGTGAAGCACCATTTGGTGAAGTGGAATCTGCTAATGTAGACCACAAAATGCTAGCTCAGAGTGTTTAGTGAAGTCGGTTCATTTTTGTTAAAGATTATTATTTATTTTGAATGTCCAAAAAAGGCCGCCTAAATACGTATGCAACGGGGCCCTTAGTTTTGCTTTGTCAGACCCAAATAGAATAGACAAACCAAGGCAGCGATGGCGCAAGGTCACCGCCAAAGATTTAACGCCTGAGGGTTAGTTGAAAACGATGTCCGATCTAGTGCGAAGTGGAAGGAGAAACGCAGGAAAGCGGACCCCGTCACAGTACGGGACACACTGTAGGGGGATGATAATGATGAATTATTGACTAAAAGTAAATACTTTTAAACTTATTCTTGGTCACCGCTTCCATTATGAAATCTATGTTGAAATTGACTGCAAAGCGGCGAGAAATAATAATTAGGAATGCCACGCCACATTTACTAAATTTTCTCTGCTGAAATGCATGTGCAGTTCAACTTAGAGAGGTCAACGGACGATATACCGTAACAAGTATCCATAAGTGACACTATAAATAAACATTAAGGCTATAATTACAACCGAGAATGCGCATAAGCGGAATACCTACTTATGCCTTGAATTCGTGCTTACAAATAATTATGTGAATTGCTTAAACATAGTAAAACTGCTGGACGTGTGAATAACTTTGACATAGCAAATAAAACGTTGCTAAGTGCGGCGGTAAACAGTTGGTATTGAAGCACAACCATACAATTGATTCAAGTGTTGAGCAAAGCTAGGGTAACTACGAGTAGACACTGGTTTGTGAAGTCACTTACTTTTTAATGTAAGTGAAATGATATTGAAATGGTATTGACAACGAAAATGATAAAAAAATATCGACAAAAATGTTCCATTTAAAATTGCTATCATTTGCGGCGGCAATCCTGATAGATCTAAATCACACAAATGAAAATCCTGCATTCTGGTAAATAACCCAACAAAGCAGACTTCAAAATAAAGCAAGAGAGAACCAGCTACAAAATACATTATTTAACAACCGTTTTTATAACAACATCCGGTTCGCTCGCTCTAACTCTATGTGAATGACAACAAACGCTGCCTTAACTCTGGTTCTAGTTTCCTCAAAAGGACTAGATGGAAAACGGCATACTCGCAGTCTTACGTCTATTTAAGTGAATTCATGTCTAACGACTTTCCCATCTGCGCTGTAATAAAAGTGAGCAGTCGGGTTAAAATATATAATGATAAATGACACGGGGACAAATTATATACAAGACTGGAGAAAGATCTTGCCTTGAAAGCCTGTTTGAAGTAAATGGTTATGGCAGTAAGTATTAGCTTGTATTAATATGTTTTAAGTTGTACGATTATGTCTATCTTTTTTTCTGAAAAACTTGCATTTTATCAGGCAGCCTAGACAGTTGCCGAGTGCCATCAAGACGGAAGGACCATAACCTAACTCGAGCTTATATATATAATCAAGACACCCAAAAAACTACTGCTTAATTTGTTAGATTTGTAACGAAATGTATATGATTTAAAACAGTCAGTTATGTGACCGCTAACCACCCGTTAATGTTACAAATTTAACTGAAAATGCCGTTTAATCCGTGGCGAGCGGCAAACCGAGTAAATTATCAGTGAATTCATTATGCCGGCGATTTTATCACGATAAGACGTATTGCCTCCCGTTGTTGCGTCCAACGGAATTGTGTTCGATAAAGCACTGTGTCAGTTAGCGGTAGCTGCTTTTTTTCCTTCGGCTCCAATCCACCATGCTCCGCTGCGCGGGCATTCGACAGGCTTAATCGCGACATCGTAGGCCGTGGAGACTGCTGCTTTGACAATGTTTCGGTGACTGTTGTTAGTCAGGTATACCTATTAAGGAATTGTAATTTATTATTTAGTATTGAGATTAGTATATTAGGTACCTTCATGATATCTATTTTGAACGCTTTTTATTGAAATAATTATGTTACAAGGATTAAGACACAAACTTGGTCCACCATTCATAACATTTTCTTTCTATTTAATATCCCGACCTTTATAAAATTGATAACGCTGACATTCTGATTCTGAGTCTGCGCTGCACTTATGGCTACAGTCACGTAGACTACCTGGTTTATCTGCCGCGGCATATATTCCGTCGGGAGCCATAAATTGAATTACATACGCGATAGAATCCGTGAAATTATTTTACCGTTATCCCGTGAAATAAGGCTAACTAATCTTGTTTTCCAGTTCGTACAAAAACAACTGGACCCCCCAAAAGGAGTCAACCAGCCCGAAACGACACGGTTGAATAGGTTTCCTCTCATTCCTAAATATGGAAACGGAGTTGGTTTGATTAAAGTCAGTGCACATCGGACTCACGAGCGACGTAAATTTCGCTTGACACGTGACACGCATGCATCAATCAGTACACATTCGCAAACCTTAACATTCGTTCCGTAATGCAACACAGTGGCACGAATAAAGTTTGACCCGCGTCAAACCAGATAAATTGTCAAGTGATATACGTGCTCAATCCACAATGTAGGTTGAAACTTTCGTCCGCTTATAGCCATTTCCACCGCAATGCAAACAAGAGCGCCGGTCACGTTTCCGAGATTGCGAACGGAATCTGTTTTTCGATCATTGATACCACTGGACACAATGGTGTTAATTTGCGGTGTAAGAAACCAAAGCAATATTGTTTAATTATCTATCTGGATTAGCGCTTGTGCGCGGAAGAAACCATCGGCGTTTCATCGTCCATTTCTCACGTTCGAATGGTCCAGATATAATGCTTCAGCGTTCTCAGTACAATTGGCTATTACAATCCGCGTTTTATTGTTTACTCGACTTTTTTCTTGAGCTTTAAAAGTAATTGCAACATTCCTTTTAACTAGATGTTTGAAGAGTTTTTATAGCAATATCATTTACATTTATAAGCTGTAGTTTAAATCTTGTTTAGATTATATAGACACGTCTCGATCGTACTTCGACTTTCCCATGACCAAATTTGGGTAAATCCAAGGGATTTGAAACAAGTTAGAGAATTCCGTACTTAATTAAATCCTCTTTTTGCCTCTGCGGGCTTGTGGCATGTTGATATTATCATTAACACGTTGAAATGAAAAGTGAACCTGGTCTTTATTACAGTTCACTTTTGCTTTCTAAACTTGCTTTTTTTCATGTGATTCCAAATCGTCATTACATCTAATCGCTCGTCTTTTTTGCGACGCTCAAAACCACGACTTAGCTTTGAAAATCTGATTACTATTTTCAGCATACCAGCTAAAGAATGTAAACCACACACTTTTACACACCTTTAATTTTTTGGAATAACATTTAACGGTATTTTTTTTATTTAATTTAAAACATACTATTCTTAAACCCCCTTTCTTTACGACTTGTACCTTAGTTTGAAATTCACGTTGCGGCTCGGTAAGTCAAGCAGGCATGGTAGGTATAAATACATAGTATATATTATAATCTTCAGGCTAAACCTGAGATTCAAATAACGTGCATAAAAATATTAAACGTGTGCAATTTTTGTTGTTTTTAAAACTAATGTTTGTCAAATGTGGCCGATTGACGTGGACAAGTAACAGTAAAAGCAGCTGTCTTTGATACTGTCGCTATGCCGTGTTGTTATCACAAAATTTACATTTAGCTCCTAAAAAGGTGATATTTTCATTTTAGCAAAAGAGAAACATTACATTGTTACTATCAAGTATTGTAATGTTCCTCGACAACACGATAAAACAACATAGCAACTGTATCCTACAAAAGCATGTGACGACAGTGGCGAACATACTACACAAAAGCAATATTATGACAGGTCATGATTCACAATAGATGCATCCGCAAAACTATCATTACAATCGTTTGCCGAGCACGGAGCAGTCTAAGGCACAAACAAAACCAGTATTCGTAAGCCCCCAATTGTTAAGAATCTCGGGGTTGACGTTGACAGTTGCACTGGTTAGGCAGAGGAATGGACTCGCTAGCGCTCGCGCTACCAACGCGAACACAGTCAGTATCGAGGGAACGATCGAGCGTGAGCCACTCACAGGTTATATATATCGTGACGCCGCTATCTCGGATAACTGAGCGGACCTAGGATCCGTGGAAAACCGACCTCCGTACGGAGCTCACGCATCGTAGATGCTTCGTAACAATACTTAATCTAATCTTGGCTCGATCTTTTATCTTTACTGTTAGATTCGCGGTAGCTTATGCGATTGGGGATGCTGTAGCTTGGAAAAGATTATAGTTGTGAGTTGTCACTTGTGAGGTTTTGATAAAACAGTAGATAGAAATGTATAAATGTATGTAATAAATGTGTAATGTATGTGTGTATGTGTGAATCTAAATCTATTAATTATCATTTGTAACGAATTATTGTTAAATATGTAACTGACAGTGTATGATTAATACCAATAAAAATCTATCTATCTATCTATATGTAACAGGATCGTGGAAAACCTTTTTTCATGCGGTGTTAACGCAATCAATTCTCGAGTCAAACAAGCCGTACCTAAACTCAGTTTTTTTTAATAGTTTACACATAGTGTTAGAATTTTGATGACTTTTGTATTGTAATAGTGCCATAGTGGTGTAGTATTCAATAATGAGGGGTATTACCGTGAGAAGTGGTGGTTAAAGCACCGCATTTACATTTAATGCCGCTTTAAAATTTTATGTAAAGTTATAAAATTTTAAGGGTCCTTGGAAATGAGTCCTTGGCCTCACAAGCCTCCTACTAGATCTAATTATGTAATGCTCTCTCATATTATTTGCTTTATGGAACCTTTACTTATAGGAGAAAATTAATGATTAATAATAAGAAAGATTAATTTAACTTCCACCATTGCTTTCATGTTTTTTTCTGAAAATGAATGATTAATTTTATATTATGTAACAACATAAGTTATAGTTATACAATGTATACCTAATTCTTCTGACATGTAACATTGGTGTTATCAATAAATGCCTCCTACTAGATCTAATTATGTAATGCTCTCTCATATTATTTGCTTTATGGAACCTTTACTTATAGGAGAAAATTAATGATTAATAATAAGAAAGATTAATTTAACTTCCACCATTGCTTTCATGTTTTTTTCTGAAAATGAATGATTAATTTTATATTATGTAACAACATAAGTTATAGTTATACAATGTATACCTAATTCTTCTGACATGTAACATTGGTGTTATCAATAAATGGGCGTTTTTTTTTTGTTGTGCCCTACACTTTTTTTTCAAATTTGGATGTTTTTATGTTATTTCTACTCAGAATCACGAGCTCTTTCTATCCTAATAGGAGAAAAAAAGTGTCCTAAGGTTTTTATTTCCATTACGTCACGATTTTTCATAGACTGTATGGCGGTCGCGGAATGGAAAGATCGAAAAATGTATGGAAATGTTGGGACACTTTTTTTCTCCTATTAGGATAGAAAGAGCTCGTGATTCTGAGTAGAAATAACATAAAAAATGCCAAATTTGAAAAAAAAAAAAAGTGTAGGGGACAACAAAAAAAAACGCCAAAATATTTGTACCTATTTGTACCTATGTGTTTTGTTACAAAAGATCCAATTAAAAATGGATGGAAAGGATGAAAGGAAGTATGGTACTTTCTCTTTGCCAATTTGCAGTAAAATGCTGACTTAACCGGTAGAACTAAGATAATTGTGTATAGGTAAGAACACTTAAAAGGATCCATCTTAATGCTTCCTGTCTTAAATAATAGTTTCACTTACTCATGTAAAAAGGTACCATTGGCTCGGAAAGGTGCAATCAAGTCGCGGTTATACAATTACGAGTCATATCTCTAGGATAACAGATAAACGTATACATTTGACGTCAGTAATTGAGGCATTTCCATGTGCACGCAACATTCGCATGGTAACATATGTACCCACGGGATACCTAAGACCATAAGGCAAATGTGTAATTGAATTTTATTCCCAATGAGGTTTATATTTATCACATAAAGTAAGTATGAGGAAGAAGCTTCATGAATAAACCAGTTAAATGAAATACGATTAACTGTCGTAGACGTTTTCATTTTCTCCTAAGATTTAAGAGCTACCTGTTTTGACAGCCAGCTTTTGCCGTCCGAACGTGGGTTAAAGCACAGATAGTTGGTGAAACCACACTATTCATATTTGACAGGGCGGTCTACACTTCAGACTAGCGAATGAGGTTGTATAGACAATTATACCTGCCCCCGGTAACTAATGGAGCCCTTATATGGCTCCCTAGAATGGGGTCAATCGCCCACCGCCAACGGTAACAATCAAGAGATTTGTATGGTTATACAGAACTTGACACAACACGATATGGCAAGAATGCATCGAGGTGCTTGAGGTGATAATAGATACGTCGTGTTTGTTTGTATACAATGCCAAAGGATGCGAAAATGCCGGATTGTCGATATAATAAAACTTAATCGCTGATATACAGTAAAAACCGGCCAAGTGCGAGTCGGACTCGCGCACGGAGGGTTCCGCACCATCAACAAAACATAGAGCAAAACAAGCAAAAAAACGGTCACCCATCCAAGTACTGACCCCGTCCGACGTTGCTTAACTTCGATCAAAAATCACGTTTGTTGTATGGGAGCCCCACTTAAATCTTTATTTTAATACTGTTTTTAGTATTTGTTGTTATAGCGGCAACAGAAATACATCATCTGTGAAAATTTCAACTGTCTAGCTATCACGGTTCGTGAGATACAGCCTGGTGACAGACGGACGGACGGACGGACGGACGGACGGACGGACGGACGGACGGACAGCGGAGTCTTAGTAATAGGGTCCCGTTTTTACCCTTTGGGTACGGAACCCTAAAATGGCTAAGTTTTTTTCTGTTTTCTATTGTATGAATAGATACATAATTATAAATATACATATATGTATTTCCATATGAGATGTCAAATAATGCACAAGTCCAGTTTATGCATGTAAAGTTATTGTAGAAAAATATCTGATTCTGGATTAAGCGTTTGTTTGTCAGTTTACGAAGGCAAGTGTGAAAATGATACAATCCGAGTACGAAGGGAACTCTCCCTTCGTACTCGGATTGTATCATTTTCACACTTGCCTGCAAAATGTATATTGGGAATATATACCAAAGCGTTTCTCGCGTTACGTACGTTATCCAAAGACACAAAGAGGGAACTAGAGAAACCCCGGCCGTGGGCGTATCGCAATTTGATTTACTTATATCCTTTATGGCAGTGAGAAACTGCGAAAAGCGCTCGGGCAAAAATTGTCTATTGTGCATTCCGGATTGCAATATTTTTACGGTCGACGATCTGAGATGGTGCGTTATTTCCGCCACTTTGGCTCAGCTGATGTACATACAGCCTTTGGGCGACCGTGCCGACCCATAAATTTGCACGATCCATTGAGGTTTGAATTTGCTTGCGGTAAGGCGGACAAAGCTTGCGACTCCTCTGTAGAATGCCGACGCCGTGAGGAAGGTCGTACTAAATCCGCTGACCGTATCTGAAATCGGACGTTTACATTATATTAGATAATTACCTAACCTTCCAATAACGGTATTAGACACTATGCAGTTATGTCATCCTAATCCTGAGGTTCATGGTATTATATAAAAGTTAATTCGTTCTGGTCATCGTGTGGCTGCAGTCGGCAAAACAAATCCATGAAAAAGCCTGTCGTGGAAGGTTATTTACACCGTGATATAAATGACAAAGAGCATTGATAACGGTACCCTTATTGAATTACACTAAACATTTTTGTCTCGGACGATTTTACGCGTACCAAAATAAAACGCGACTAATGTCATCTGTTGCATTCTTTTTGTCGAGTTTTCAATTAAAGCCGGGCACTAGTTTCCGGTCTACTGGTTTCCTCGTTTTATGGTGTTCGATGCCTTCGGGGCCCTTACCCTGCGATACAATGCGAGCCCAAATTATCCAACGATGCCTCCCAACGGCTCTATTGTGCCTCGGAATTTGTGAGTAACGGGAACTTGCATCGGAGCGGCTATAAATGTGCGTAAGATGCGTTTCGCTATGCTTTCAGCGCAATAGGCACATCTTGTACTAAGTGGTGTGTGCTGCGGGTATGGTATTCTAACCCATTCCCCGAATATGCATATTAATTTAAATTGTTTTATTCCTTTTCATTTGTGGTAAATAAAAAAAAATGTCTTATTTTATCTGGCTTTAGTAAGTACCTGCAATCAAAATTCCGCCTTTTTATTAAACCCATTCAGTATATAATAATGAATCATTAGTTTGTAGGTCGAATGATTAGCCAATAACCACAATATTCTTGGCTATATTGGAGATGTTTAGAGAAATATTTAAACTCCTCTTTTGGAGACAACAAACATTGTTTTCCGCTGTATTGTTATTTTTATATTTACCAGTAAATATCTTATTACTCCGGCAATATTCGTAAGAGCGGTATATCACTTACACGTACTGCACACCAATATTACACTGTCTGAGTAACTGTCTTACTCCGAACAGCCTTAACCACTCAATGATGCTACTAGAAAATTGTAGAGCGTGTGCTCAACAATGTTTAAGTGGGTACTCGAGTACTAGGGAATGCGGAATGAAGTCGAGTTGTGGGTCTACATTAAAGACTGGTTTATGGTCTGCAATTATGCATCAATGTCGCAAAATTGAAAATTTATTAAATTATTACTCAGTGCTTGTTGATGATAGACATTTTGTAGCAGAAAATAGGTGGGTAATATATAACCTATAAACTTCTAACTATACACAACTAAGATACTAGTACAAAATAAAATAAGCCACCTCTCTATGGTCTCGAGGATGCTGGCAGCATTTCTCCGCTGTATCGCTTCGCAATTCGAATGCAGATGATCTCGTTGAATTAATACATGGAAATCATACTATAACTGATATTCTATGGCGGAACTCAGCCTATAGATTTTGTTCTAGATTTGTATAGATCCTTTATGAATGAATTTTAGAGACGAGTAAACGTAATTAATTACCCTGCGAAGCTAAAACAATACCCTGTATTGTTTCGTCGCGTAAAATACCGATTGTATTACGTTTCATTCATTTTAATCGTCAACGATAATTAATTATACGCCGGCGCGCGGCGTCATCATTGTCACATTTCTAAAGAATGTCTTTATTGACAGTTGAAAAGACGCGTGAAAGCATCTATCCATTGTGTGGACACGGCGACCACAAAACGCTACCGACGTCCCGGACGCCTAATTACTTGGTCAGAACAAACTAGCAACTCATTTAGGAAAATGAAAAGGCCGTTTGAACGCGCCCCGTTCCATTCTAAATTGTTGCTCGGTTAGAGGTAGGTCGGTTACAATAGCTAAGGTTATCAGACCGGATGATGAGGCCTTAAGATTCAATTCAACTGCTTTCACCCATTAACTCTTTGTAAATCACTCTATAGACTTTGGGGTCGTCAGTCAATAACGTTATATAATGATGCAGGGTAATAAGCATAAATTATTGTCCTTAACGTATCTTAACAAGGAAGTCAGACGAGCGTTTGAACTCTCTCTTGTAGGTACCTTAATAATAGGTCCCTACTTGAACTAGGGGTTAATTACAGTATCTAGTAAAATGTTTTTACTACTGCTAGTATAGGTTCCATGTTGTTTTATGTTGAGCATAATTTACGCGACAAATGATGTCATTTGCCTACGCGACGACATGAATGCCAGTAACGTGTCCATCAGCATCGCATTAACTCAGATATGCATTGTGATGGTTCTATCTCTATATCTGAGTCAACAGAGATGGTGTGAAGCCTTTGTAAATGTCTGTGTTGTTATGGTTAATCTGATGCGAGATACTAAGCCAGATACAATAGATACACGTCCACAGGTGTTTGTTGCCTCGCATCGATCGCGTAACTGATTTTGGAAAACAGATTTCAATGTTTAAATTGTTACATGAAACGTACAATATTTAAATTTAATGAAAATGAATGAATTTGATTGATTATGTGAATAAAAAAAAATGTGTGAAAATATAAAGAAGGTTCGGTGCAAAATGGAATCAAACAGCAAACTTTATTTTACAGTTCCATAATGCCGAGTAAAGTGAACTGTCATCGTTTCAGACATGGGTGTCATCTAATCTGCATTGCCTTTTGTAGTCCAAGAGCCAGCCAGATTTCCATATTGTTTCGACCCAGAAACCGAGGCGCGTGAGAATCGCTGGCGGGTCAACCCCGCTAATGTGATACTCACGACGATGGACGGAACGCATCTCTACAGATGCAAGATTGGAGTATTACAGTGTAAACTCGGTTTGACTTATTTAATCGCTGGGTACACGGTAAACGGAAACCGGGACGTTCTGCTGTGCGCTTTTAAATTCGGAAGCTGAGGGTCCGAAATCCAGCTAGTTTTTATGAGTTTTTCGGAATTTATGTAAATTCAAAGAAAATATGGTAACGATATTTGACTGGATAAATAATAGGAGTGTCTGATTAAAAACATCTATAAATCACTAAAATAAAATGTGAAATAACTGTAGTCTAAAATAAAACAAAATAATCTCTTTCTGAAAAACGAGGTCTTAGATAGATAGAACCTTTACCTTACCTAACTATAAATTTAATTTTCATAGGAGGTCGGACAAAGCGCGAAGTGAATAAATCATAAGATCATAAGTTCATAATTCACTAGAACAAAGGTCATTAGGTGAAACCTATATTAATACGCCACATTTCACTTTATTACGAAAGGCTTAAAGATCATCTAAATGGACCTACATAAAACTCCCATACATGGTGGCGTTAGTGCCAAAACGTGACTTTACGGTGCTAGCTCCTGGCCCTCCAGGGTCGGCGGAGGTTGGAATCAATTTGATGAAGAAACCGATGCAATTGTGTCAGGAGGTTACTGGGAGTCGCCCGTTAGGTCGCGCGGGTACGCGAAATTACTCAAACCAATCATAGACAGAAGACCCTAGCCTAGACCATAGACTGCACATTGTAAACTCCGTAGCTCGTGTTGTGAAGCCTATACTGGGTGACATTTTAGGTGATACAAGGCATATAGCACGCGATTGTACTTTTCTATGATCAACTTTTACAGCAGCAACTCTAAAATCACAAACAAAACTCCTGGTTTCCGATGTCGAATTGAACTTTAGTATGGAACACCTAATTTCTGTTTGCGATTTCAGGGTTGCTCTCGTAACAAAAGGAGATAGTAATTGGTACAGTCGCGTAACTCGCGTAAAGTGTAATTCTATGGAACTTGCTAACTATGTAAACAAAAGTCACTATCCAATTCATATTTTTGACAGTTTCAATATGACGGTTTGTTTACATATTTCTAGATTTTGTGATTACTTAATAGCGCTTGTATGTAAAGTCTACATCGAAATAATATTAGGTACGTACTAAAACAGCCTTGTTTTGATAACACAATGGTGGACGTTTTTAATTTGGATGCGCAGTGCGCACATATCATCAAATGTGGGTGTACCAAAAATGAGATACCGCGTTTTTGACCGTTTGAGTGCCAATTCTTACTGGGCACGAGTTAAGCTTAATATTACCTATCTTGTGGTAAGTGGCCCGAGCCCTAGACGGTAATACAAAATTGCAAGACAATGTTCCGTAGCGGTTCTATATGACAGTTACAATTAAGACTAATCGGACGGACTAATGATACGGTACAGAGAAATACGAAGAAATTTAGGGCGAGTGGTATAAAACCATCAGTGGTTTGCTGCAAATTAGTATGGGGAATGCGGTTTTTAGGGTTCCGTAGCCAAATGGCAAAAAACGGAACCCTTATAGATTCGTCATGTCTGTCTGTCTGTCCGTCTGTCCGTCTGTCCGTCTGTCCGTCTGTCTGTCCGTCCGTATGTCACAGCTACTTTTCTCCGAAACTATAAGAACTATACTGTTGAAACTTGGTAAGTAGATGTATTCTGTGAACCGCATTAAGATTTTCACACAAAAATAGAAAAAAAAACAATAAATTTTTGGGGTTCCCCATACTTCGAACTGAAACTCAAAAAATTTTTTTTCATCAAACCCATACGTGTGGGGTATCTATGGATAGGTCTTCAAAAATGATATTGAGGTTTCTAATATCATTTTTTTCTAAACTGAATAGTTTGCGCGAGAGACACTTCCAAAGTGGTAAAATGTGTGTCCCCCCCCCTGTAACTTCTAAAATAAGAGAATGATAAAACTAAAAAAAATATATGATGTACATTACCATGTAAACTTCCACCGAAAATTGGTTTGAACGAGATCTAGTAAGTAGTTTTTTTTTATACGTCATAAATCGCCTAAATACGGAACCCTTCATGGGCGAGTCCGACTCGCACTTGGCCGCTTTTCTATCCTCTGTTCGTTATTTCTAATGGACATTAATTAAATTGCGATTCACCTACCAGGTACAGGGTCATCACCAGCCTGTATTATGACGTACCTACTGTCGGGTTTAAGCCCCGTCCCACTAGTGGAGTTAGGACTATAATCCAATCCGGATTTTAAACACAACTTTGAATATCTTTGCATATGGACGCAAGTTGTCTCTGTGTTGTTGTTCAAGATAATTATTTTAATTTCATTAAAAACAATTAAACGCCTTATGTCGTTTTGCAAACAATTTTTTTATTACGAAACGCGCAGTCGCTAAATAAATAAAAATTTTACTTGCTTAATATCGATAATTATGAAAAATAACTTAGAAGAGTAACTGAGTAAAACTACCATTCTTAAAGGAAGTGGAAGCAAGTGAATGTCACCAGTCACCACACGGAAGCACACACATAGGTACGTATAATACTCGTTGTTCATGTTTTCTTTCTTCGGGAAACAGAAATGAATTCGTCATAAATTGATCGTACAGTTGCAAGAACGTGTGCAAATTAATCCGGAAAGAGATAATTTGCCGATGAATTAATGTCCGTACGCAATGAATAAAAATGCAAATAGGTTTAGAAACAATTCTGGAGGAATTCCCGTATGCATGCGACTTTTTACAACATTGTAATTGGTATAGTTACTTATATGTATATTAGACTTCCTGATTACGTTGACTGACATGCCATCAGGTTAACCATTAGGTTTCGCTGATGTACATATAAAGTAATAAAAAAATTAAGTACCTAATGCAAAAATCACCGTGGTCCATTTATGTACAAGTTATTACCTACCTAAGTTGTTGCCTATTACCTAAATCCTCTCATTATATACCAGTAAAACGGGGTGGCGTTGGGAAAATGTATGGTTAAGTACTTTTATAGTTCAAAACGGCCACAATATGACCATTATTCGTTATTAACTGAAACTGTGCGTGTAAGTATATAGTTAGATTACTATATATTAATGTTCACCTACTGAAAAATATACAGTGTGTAAGTCAAATACGGGCAATAAATTAAACCAGATATAGAATTTACCCGTCTTATCATTAATTAAGATGTTTTTTTAAGTTACACTTAATTATGACCCCGTGATTAATTTTTTCCACATGTACCGAGCAGCAATGTACTGTAAACATTAAGAAACAAGATGATAATGACAGACAAGTAACTGCCAACAAGCGTTGACAGTTACTTTAAAAAGCTCGTATCCCGTAACGTGTGTGGTGTATTACATTGCGGGCCGAATTATTTTGTATGATTATAATTTTCAATGCATTTCTAAGTAAAATCTATCTCAATATACTTTTTAGGTCCTATGCTAACCACCGTTTAAATATTCGCCCGTATTGGATTTACACACTGTATATAATTGCTTAAGAACAGAAATTTCAAAGACGACCCTGTATTTCAAAGCCCTACCGTTTTACGGTATTTAATTTTGATATTAATTTCATATAAATAATAAATAAATAAATAAATATCAATTCAATAAACATACTTACGCTTACTTTTAAATAAAGCTTTTTTCTTTTTACACACCAATTTAAACTAAAATTTGTAGCATAAGCGAAACCTCTCGTCTCTATAATATAAATATCTACGTGATAAGTATGATGATCGTTATTAAATCTGAGACAATGTGATAAAGCTGCATCACATTGCAGGCAATATTCATTTATCACTGGCAACACTTGGCAATAACGCTAATAGGTGTTCGTACGAGGGGCGTTCAATATATAATGAGAATGAGATGCAAACTCTTTAAATATTAGGAAAGTAAATACTGGCCGGTAAAGCTAATCTACCTAGCTGATTGCCATGAAAAAAAAAACTAACTGTTTTTTGTTTAAAAAAAAAATACGGCGATTTCTTTGCGATGCTGTTGAGTACGTTAGCGAAAATGGAGAAAATTGAACTGCGCGCCGTTATTAAATACTTGTGTTTGAAAAATTTTTCTACGGAGCAAGTCAATTTAGATTTACGGGACACTTTAAGGTCTAATGCTCCTCCGTATTCGACAGTTACACGTTGGTGCGCCGAATTTAGACGTGGAAGAACATCGACCATGGATGACCCCCGCTCCGGACGCCCTACTACAGCAGTAACTGAAGAAATTGTGAAAAAAGTCGAAAACTTAGTTTTGGCGGATCGTCGTGTCACGGTTCGTTTTATTGCTGAAAATGTAAAGATTTCAACGGGGAGCGTGCATAATATTTTACATGAACGCTTGGGTATGAAAAAGGTATCAGCGCGTTGGGTACCCAGAATGCTTACTGACACGCAAAAACAAACTAGAGTCGAGATTTGTCAAGAAGCTTTGGACCTGATACAGCAAGACCGGGAACTTTTTTTGGCGCGATTTATAACAATGGACGAAACATGGCTCCATCATTACGACCCTGAAACGAAACTGCAGTCTATGACATGGAAAAGGACATCATCTCCAACTCCGAAGAAATTCAAGGTGGGCCCATCTGCCGATAAGGTCATGGGCTCTGTTTTTTGGGATGGTAAAGGGGTCGTAGTGATTGAGTATCTCGAGCATGGAGCCACTATTACGGGCTCTTTATATGCCAAACAAATAGCAACATTGCGCAATGAGATCCGTGAAAAACGGCGAGGTAAACTCTCGAAAATTGTGTTGTTCCATCAGGACAATGCACCGGCACACAAGTCCGCCGTTGCAATGGCTGCAATACGTGATGCTGGGTTCGATATCCTTAAGCATCCTCCGTATTCACCAGACCTCGCCCCTAGTGATTTCTACCTATTTCCGAGATTGAAGAAATACCTAAGAGGCAAGAAATTTGAAGACGACGACGCGGTAGTCGCTGCAGTACAAGATTTTTTAAGTACTCAAGATAAAACCTTTTTTAGAAATGGAATATTAAGTTTAGAAAAAAGATATACTAAGTGTATTATGCTAAAAGGTGACTATGTCGAAAAATAAAATAACATTTAATAAAAGTTGTATATAACATACTCATTCTCACTTTTTATTGAACGCCCCTCGTAACTTAAGTCTAGGCTATATAAATTGCTGAAACGTAACTGTACCCCGCCTTAGTTGCAACTTTATTAACTTTAAGCTAATAAATGAACACTTCGTCAACAAAACAATTTTTGGAATTAACATTTTAGTTAGGCATAGCATAGTGATAGCAAAGTTTATAAGTACTTTGGGTCTCATAGTTTTTTATGTAAATCACGTATGATTCATTAGCCGAGAACGTAGGTCCTATATGGAACAGTCACGGTCAAATGAAAGTAGACATCTAATAGCATCTAGCCAGGTCAACGCTGGAACATCAATAGTTTTAGCCTAGTCTGTAGTTTCTGAATTGCTTACACTGTGTCTGTTATTACTTATTAGTTACAAATAAGTTTCTGATCCCATTTTCGATCTACTAGACGATTCCAATTAGTCTATAATAATATTGATTTGGTATCAGCGAATGTTCAAAATGTGTAAGTACTTGTACGATTACTTACAAGAGATGATACTTAGAGTAAACTTGTGTAGACGTAAAACAGTTCAAATGCTAAATCTAGTTTGATCAAAGCTTTCGAACTTTTTTGTTAGGTCTTGTCTTTCTGTTGCAATAATAATTGTGGTATAATTAGGTCAAAACGCTGAAAGATTCGCTCCTCCTTAACATACTCGTATAATGCAATATTATGATACCATTGAGCTGATCTGATGATGGACAGAGGAGATGGCCATAGGAACTCTGAGATATAAGTATAAGTAACAACGCAATCTAATTGAGTTTAAACTTGTTAGAATTGTCTCGACGAGTATTAGTTGCCCGGTGAAAGAAAAGTACAGTCAGCAATAAAAGCTAGTATCAAAAACGAGATTTTTTACAAAATATTTAGTTCCATTAAAAAATCAACGTGTAACAACCCTACCTGACAGCTAAAACGTACCACCATAAATCACAAACTAGTCCACATGCCGGTTAAAAGATACATCAAACGCGCCTATTGGCAATGTATTAGTATAGCGAATTTTCAATCAGGTCCATCATATATCTCCGTCAAAGCGATTGACGCGAGCAGGCAATCTGCGTCGGGCGTATGGCCATTACACTAACAGGCTAGTGACAGGAACAATGCATACATAATTATGCATCTTTAAATTCTTTAGGAGAGTTGCAGTTTCTTGACTAGATTACGCTGTCAGGGCAAAAGCATGACATACCGATTACCGATGCGATATGAGTTATAATGTCAATACGGGTAAGTGTGGCTTATAGTCTTCGTGTCTGTATTGTTTCCCAAAAAGTTTTAAGTCATAATTTTCGCTAGTCATAATTGATTTGGTTCAGAATCGCATCACTTTTCAGGATTGCCATAAAACAAACCTAACCTAACCTATCTATATACGAGTAGGATAACCTTACGAGTTACGAGAATCATGAAAAGTTAACGGTTTTTAGTTTTATGACTAATGATAATATGACAAACAATACAGTATGACTTAAAACTTTATGGGAAAGAAAGGGACCCCATAGTCTTTACATTGAAGTCGATTTACACATCGATAAGGTGTATATTACGAGTTCATACGTTGCAATAAACACTTATCAATTCTAGAAGCCTTTGACACATTTTAGATGAAAAACAACTTAATCTGCCCTACCGTGCCCCCGCCAAGACGAGCAAAGCGAAGCGCAAGGGCACTACCTACCTTTTCTCGAAGCGCTTCGTCGTTTTTTTGAACCCTCATAACTTGGGTTTGGATTATGCCAGATAAACAAAATTCTCGGGATATGATGTCAATAGTGGACTTATTAAACGTAAAAAATTTCAATTGCATAGCTCTTATACTTAAGATTTTATTCATATCTAAAATACCCCAATTTCGTCACTGACTCACTCACTCACTGTTTATCATCAAAACCTCTAGGGTACTTTCTGAAGTCCTAGGAAGCTGAAATTTGGTATGTAAGATAGTATTAGTACACAAACAACAAAATAATTCAAAAACTTGAAATTTTTTGCCCCTAAGGGGGGGAAAAGAGGGGTGGAAATTTGTATGGGAAATCAATAACCGCTGAACCGATTTAGTTGAAATTTGGTATGTAGATAGTTTTTGTAATGGGGAATAGCATTGAATAGTTTTCAACCCCAAAATCACCCCGTAAGGGTGAAAAGGGGGTGGAAAAGGCGTTAGGGGAAAAGGAGGGTTGAAGTTTGTATGGGGAATCAGTAAAAAGCAGATTGTATAAAAGATGCCCCGAGGTACGTATTTCAGGATTTTTAATAGTACCTTAAATCACACGCGCAACCCTTTAAATTAGGGGATGCAAGCAACTTACAAAAAGAAGTGAAATCCCACCAAAAACATTTTCATGTAAAATGTTGCCAAGACGAAACCATAAGGCTCGCACTGACAAAAAGTTATCAGATCTCTTGTAGAGCCAAGCTTCAAACTCTACAAGCCCTAACTTCACAAATTCTACACCTTAGTCAAAATATGTGGCTTGGCCGTTTCGTTACTCCAAGAACTATTGTATTATAAAAAATAATGAATAGTGAATACATTTTTCACCTTACGTCCATGTGACAATAGCGAAACGGTCAAGCCACATATTTTGATTAAGGTGTAGAGTTTGTGAAGTTAGGGCTTGTAGAGTTAGAAGCTTGGCTCTACAAGAGATCTGATAACTTTTTGTCAGTGCGAGCCTTATGGTTTCGTCTTGGCAACATTTTACATGAAAATGTTTTTGGTGGGATTTCACTTCTTTTTGTAAGTTGCTTGCATCCCCTAATTTAAAGGGTTGCGCGTGTGATTTAAGGTACTATTAAAAATCCTGAAATACGTACCTCGGGGCATCTTTTATACAATCTGCTTTTTACTGATTCCCCATACAAACTTCAACCCTCCTTTTCCCCTAACGCCTTTTCCACCCCCTTTTCACCCTTACGGGGTGATTTTGGGGTTGAAAACTATTCAATGCTATTCCCCATTACAAAAACTATCTACATACCAAATTTCAACTAAATCGGTTCAGCGGTTATTGATTTCCCATACAAATTTCCACCCCTCTTTTCCCCCCCTTAGGGGCAAAAAATTTCAAGTTTTTGAATTATTTTGTTGTTTGTGTACTAATACTATCTTACATACCAAATTTCAGCTTCCTAGGACTTCAGAAAGTACCCTAGAGGTTTTGATGATAAACAGTGAGTGAGTGAGTCAGTGACGAAATTGGGGTATTTTAGATATGAATAAAATCTTAAGTATAAGAGCTATGCAATTGAAATTTTTTACGTTTAATAAGTCCACTATTGACATCATATCCCGAGAATTTTGTTTATCTGGCATAATCCAAACCCAAGTTATGAGGGTTCAAAAAAACGACGAAGCGCTTCGAGAAAAGGTAGGTAGTGCCCTTGCGCTTCGCTTTGCTCGTCTTGGCGGGGGCACGGTAGGGCAGATTAAGTTGTTTTTCATCTAAAATGTGTCAAAGGCTTCTAGAATTGATAAGTGTTTATTGCAACGTATGAACTCGTAATATACACCTTATCGATGTGTAAATCGACTTCAATGTAAAGACTATGGGGTCCCTTTCTTTCCCATAAAGTTTTAAGTCATACTGTATTGTTTGTCATATTATCATTAGTCATAAAACTAAAAACCGTTAACTTTTCATGATTCTCGTAACTCGTAAGGTTATCCTACTCGTATATAGATAGGTTAGGTTAGGTTTGTTTTATGGCAATCCTGAAAAGTGATGCGATTCTGAACCAAATCAATTATGACTAGCGAAAATTATGACTTAAAACTTTTTGGGAAACAATACAGACACGAAGACTATAAGCCACACTTACCCGTATTGACATTATAACTCATATCGCATCGGTAATCGGTATGTCATGCTTTTGCCCTGACAGCGTAATCTAGTCAAGAAACTGCAACTCTCCTAAAGAATTTAAAGATGCATAATTATGTATGCATTGTTCCTGTCACTAGCCTGTTAGTGTAATGGCCATACGCCCGACGCAGATTGCCTGCTCGCGTCAATCGCTTTGACGGAGATATATGATGGACCTGATTGAAAATTCGCTATACTAATACATTGCCAATAGGCGCGTTTGATGTATCTTTTAACCGGCATGTGGACTAGTTTGTGATTTATGGTGGTACGTTTCAGCTGTCAGGTAGGGTTGTTACACGTTGATTTTTTAATGGAACTAAATATTTTGTAAAAAATCTCGTTTTTGATACTAGCTTTTATTGCTGACTGTACTTTTCTTTCACCGGGCAACTAATACTCGTCGAGACAATTCTAACAAGTTTAAACTCAATTAGATTGCGTTGTTACTTATACTTATATCTCAGAGTTCCTATGGCCATCTCCTCTGTCCATCATCAGATCAGCTCAATGGTATCATAATATTGCATTATACGAGTATGTTAAGGAGGAGCGAATCTTTCAGCGTTATACTTTTTTTCTATTTATACACAGTTGCATATAAACGGCAGTTTACTTTCCATTTACTCTCCTACAATGAATGTAAATTAGGTAGTAAAGGAAAACACTAAACAACAAGCACTCAGGCATAGCTCCGTAATTGACTAGGTAGCCTAACAATTGGTCGGTATACTTTAATGACTTCAAATAACAGGTTCCTTAATACCGAACCTTCTGGAATATTTCTAAAAGCTGAATAATTGTTAGGTGGCAACCATGATGTGAGAAGGAGGCATTCGGAAACGTAAAATATGATATTAATTGATAATATACTAGTGAGTCGCGGCTGTTTAAGTAACAAAGAGGCCATTTGGTGATACTTTCACATTTTGCACTATCGCATAGGTACGATGATTTTTGATCGAAGGATTTCAGAGATTTTGGGGAACTTAGTACCTAATAGAAGCCGACAGAATCGCGCTTTTGTCCTCCAAGTAATACTTATTCTAGTGTTACCTATACCTATATCTACCTTTTTTGTATGCAAATTGCAAGTTTGGTAAGTTATTGCTATCTACTCATAGGCCTTTGTCTTCAAATTAAGTAACGTAAATCATTATAAAAGTTAATAATATTGTGAAGAACGGTATTGCATTTAACATTTATCGTCATTTATATGTTAATGAGTAGGTACCAAAGTAAAATCAGATTGATCATATTTCTGAATAAGCCAGTAGATGATGCGCCTGCGTTCTTTTGTTTTGTTCTGTTATTTTGCATGTTTCAGATGTATTATTTACAACGTGAACCTATTTAAATAACATTCCCGACTCGGTCTGAGTAGAACACTTTCAGCAAAAATTACCTATGCCTATGCTAATGTAGGTCCCGTATTAATTTAAGCGGCAATTACACTTCGTCGTTCGCCGCATGCTGCATGCGGCGACCGCAAAATTGTAAAGAACACGTTAGTCGGTCGCATTCGGCGATAGACAGCTGCCAACGCTTATAAGGTGACCGAAGCAGTGTAAATACGACATCTGTCCGCCTTATTAGGTCACCGACAGAGGCGACCGCAGATCATTTCATAAAGTAAAACCTCTATGCAAATGTACTCATTATATCGTTGGCATTGGCCACTTATATTTGAAGTTGTCACAAATAACATTCGGCCACCGCATTAGGCGGACAGACTAGTGTAAAGACGACGTTCGTTGAACGAATCCATTCAAGAGTCATGCGGTCGCCATAGTAGGCGGACAGACTAATGTGAAGACGACGTTTGTTGGCCTAAGTAGTTTAAAATGAATTCGGCGACCGCATTAGGTGAACGACGCAGTGTAATTGCCGCTTTAGCAATTTAGTAATGTTACTAAGTACATATTGTTCTTACATAGCGACAAATAATCAAATAAGTGAAACATCATCCGTAACTTAAAAATTCCGTGCTCATCACCAGAGCGCGGAATTCTCGTTTATCGACTTGCGATTATACATATGTATATCTCTAAATACAGAATACAATATGTAAAATATGATTACGAGTAGAAGTAAACAACATGCAGTCTTATCGCGAATGAGCGATCTCTTCGAGATAACCTTTGGATACCAACTTTTAGGAAATTATAAATATAAATTAAAATAATAACATAAAAGGCAATAAGCAGTCCACAAATTATTTACTTATAAGAAACAATAAAATATTATTATTTTAATTTCTATTTATAATTTCCTAAAAGTTGGTATTCAAAGGTTATCTCGAAGAGATCGCTCATTCGCGATAAGACTGCATGTTGTTTACTTCTACTCGTAGTCATATTTTACATATTGTATTCTGTATTTATCGATATACATATGAATAATCGGAAGTCGATAAACGACGAGAAGTCCCTATGACAGCTCAAAAATGCTACGAGAATTCCAGGCTCTGCTCATCACACAATTAAATGCTCTTACCGGGATCCGAACCCAGGACCCACAGCTTCACACAGGCAGTCACTACCAAACAGACTAACGGGGTTATCAAACTGATGCGCATCCACGCTCCGGTGTGTGAGCGAGACAACTGCAAGTATCTAAGTCCCGCTCGCACACCGGAGCCGCGTGCGGTTTCATATCCAATGTGAAAACATGTTAAACCTTGTAAAGATTAAAATATTATAAATACATAAATAAATAGATAGAAAACACCCATAAACGCTCTTACCGGGATTTGAACCTATGATGCCAATCCAAGTATGGCGCGTATGCGACATCTCATCATAATACCGACGATGACGTCGGTTGTATAACATAAGCACCATAACGGCAGTTGGCAGGTGATGGCCCATTGATCACTTAAGCTTAGATGGCGCAGGTTCTACTCGTGCTTACAACGCAAAGGCGCTATCGCCGCAAGCGGCTATGTACTAATTTAGTAAGAGAATAAGATGGATCAGTTTAGTCGTGTACACGTGATTTGGCTCACTAACACTTTATAGATTGCATATTCTAATTAATATTATTTGAAAGAGACAACTTACACAAATTAAGTATGGATACTTCAGATGCAATGAAAGTAATTGAAACCCGCAGAGCTGTTTAAAGCTAACAATTTTAATGACAGCCAAGATTTATTAATTGCCTTTCAAGGTAGGCAATGCAAAGAATCAAAGACAACTTAAAATATTTCCACTCTATTTATGTTTTCAAATGGAATCGATCAACTATTATTTTCCCCCATTTGTATGAGATAGGTATATCTGTGTTTTTTAAATACTTACTTAACTTTTAGTCCACCGTTTAAACATGAACAACATATATTGTTTCAATACATAAATAATGGATAAGCAGTAAAATGATAAAATCATACAAAACTATTAAACTGTAACATTGTCAACACAATATTGCACATGGACAATAGAGGTGCTGTTAGGCAAATTTAGTTATTTAAGAAATAGATTTAAGTTTAATGTAATTAAATTTATTGTATTAATTATTTAATGTAATTATTACAATGTATGGATCTTGTTATCCGAAAATAAATATATATTAAATTGTCTATGGGAGATAGTCTATGCGAGGATCCCTCTAGCTATTACTCGGCAAAGAGCCTAGCCCAACGATTTGTGGTCGCCTACAGGCGAACACAGACGTTAACTGTGAGCTCATTTCCACTTCGGATTTGTACGAAACCGCAGACACCTTGCGCCAGACATGCCATAAAGACCCTTATTATAAAGCCGTAAGAGTTCTCTGAAATACGCTTTTCACGCCTAGGGGATCGACTTTATGATCCGTTAACAAAACCGAGCTCTGTAACAGTTTACAAATTTCAGAAGGCTTTAGAATCAATGAAAATGTAAAGTTCATTTTATAATCCGAACAGCATTAGAAAACGGCCATTTTGGCCTTAAAAATGAGATTGAAGGACCGGGGCGTTTTTTTTGTTGTCCCCTACACTTTTTTTCAAATTTGGGATTTTCTGTGTTATTTCTACTCAGAATCTCGAGCTCTTTCTATCCTAATAGGAGAAAAAAACTGTCCCAAAATTTCCATATATTTTCGATCTTTCCATTCCGCGACCGCCATACAAAGTCTATGAAAAATGGTGACGTAATGGAAATAAAAACCTTAGGACACTTTTTTTCTCCTATTAGGATAGAAAGAGCTCGTGATTCTGAGTAGAAATAACATAAAAAATCCCAAATTTGAAAAATAAAAGTGTAGGGGACAACAAAAAAAAACGCCCACCGATTACGTGGGTTTAAAAATAGATATAGGTACTATGACATAATATTGAATAAAGTTGATCATTTTAATTGAATAAGTAATTAAAAGATACGCAATTAATTAAGATCTTAAGATTTGCGTGATGGAACCCAGTGCAATGTCGATGTTATAAAGATTATGCTAATTTACTATTTCATCGAGATATTATCGACTCATGATAAATACGATAGGTTGTCTATTGATAAAAGATGTATCGCATGCGGTGATGGGCTGTTCTAATAATTTATTTTAAGAAACTACTTACTAGGTGTGTAACACTTTTAGTTGAGGACAATTTAAAAGTCATAATTTTCGGAGATCTCTCGTAACAAATCGAAACGTATGACAACCCAAATTCCCTCTTATTAAAATTAATTGAGTATCTCAATATATATTTTAACATTTGTAATAATCTACGGCACATTGGTAAATAAATTGCCTGTAAAAAAAATTACAAAAAAAACAGTATTTTAATTATCATTCGTCAATCGGCTACATTTCGCCCATCTCAGATCGCACGCGACTCAATAAGTAAAACACGGCTAATCGTAGAGAAACAAACGCATACTTGCGTCAGAGTAAGTGGGGCTTACGGTCGTCAACTATCACGGAAGATGGTAAAAAAATCGACGTTTCCGAGCTAGTATCGCACGGCATGTCTTAATAGAGTAGAGCAAACTCATTCCGATCGTTACAGGTTACCCAGTATAAAAGTAATCTCCGCACGAAGTGTTAGTACGGATCTCGAGGTCACGTTACGCTGAACTCGACTGGGCTTGGATGTTGTGGCCAATGGTAACACACCAGCCAGTAGTTGACAACAATAAGCGGTGAGACGCATGACAAAAAGTTTACAAACACAATAAGCAGCGGTTCCCGACCTTGCATTTCACTTAGGAACTGGGCTCTGGTCGTGCAAGGCACTTCAGTGAGTTACATCGTCATCCGTAATACCGTTGCGGGTACCGCTCAATCGTCATAATAAGAGCGATTCTATTATGACGATTTGCCGAGAAATATAGCCGTTTAAAGTAAAGATATTTTTTTATAAAGGTGCCCATTATGGATCAATTTTTCATTCAACAATGTTGACCTAGCTTTCAGATTCAGACTAGCTACCGAGCTATAATCCTATTTGAGCGCCACGTTTTATAAATGAGTTTTCAAACTTTTGTTCTAATAACCCAAGAACACTTGTCTATTTGCAAATAATACAAGTCTAGATACATTATTATTAGTCAACAAATTGCATTTAGAGCACCTTGGACTAAACTGTATGTCACTGTATCGTATTCCCGTAGTCCGTAGTTCATCGTAGGTCCTTATAATTTATCTACGGGATGACAGAGTTGCCGCTACTATATTTAACTTTGATCAGTTCGTCGATAGTGCGCGTTGCAACCCGTCTTTATAGACGTCTTATAAATATATGACATCCCACGCATGCTTTCAGCTTTCCGATGCGTACGCATCTTCATACTAACGAGCGATTTCTCATATATAAAATGCGGCTCGATGCTGACAGATCTGATTCCACCCTAAAGGTACCTTATGGCCGTTGGTACTTGCGGTATTTTAACGATGCTCCAATACTCATGCTTAGCGACGTAATCGCTAACCGCCAATGGACCTTTACCCACGTCAGTCGTCACATACATATATGGTCAATATCACGGTCACGATTGTCATTAAAAGGTATCTCGGTCATGTCACGGGGCTATAAAATAAAATGTCGATGCACCTGTATACAATTAAGTTACATTACTGTAGCATCTTCATAATGCAAGCGTTATTGGCTACCGAACAAAGAAAGGCAATGAATACACATACGAGTGTAATTTAAATAATTACTATTGTTACACCACTGGAATTCGCGCGCATTAGCTGAATAGTTAATATAGCGTGGGAAAATAATTGAAATCTAAATAGATATTAGAAATTACCCACAGGAGAGTAAAACCGTTGGAGAGTTTTACCAGTAGCCAGTGCTCCCGGTATTGGTTTTTTATACAAATACAGTACCGGAACCAGGAATTCCCGTTTCTCGCCATACAAACTCAGTATTCCCTAGTTACCAGGCTTAAGTAAGGCATTGGTCTCCAATTGAGACGTCCTGGTTGATGCACCGTACAGCTTCATGTTTTTCTGTAGAACTGTTCGCAACCAAGCTAAAGCTAAGGCACATTGCTCCTAGGACCGATGGCCCGCTAGAGCAGTAAGGTTCTTGAGCGGTATACGTACTTACCGAAAAATACTTACAGCGTGGCAAAGCCAACAAGACGAACCGATAATCTGGCCGACATCACAAGCGGCGTTAGAAGCGGCCAGTTTATTAATGAAAGAGTTTTGGGAACGTAGGGTTTGATTTGGTAAAATCTTGTTTTGAAAATACCTAGGTAGTTCATAACTATTTGTTAAGGAATATTAATTAAACTACGAATTCCACCCCTTAACCAAGAAGCTATGCTGATTTTAATCCATAATCATTGTATAGGAAAAAACTACGTATTCAGAGACCATAAATGTAATTGCGATCATTGTAAAGATATTTATGTAAATCGAGACGTGGGAAAAAGATTGACTAGATTTCGAAATCGATGATCTAGAAGAAATTGAGCACTTCCCCCCCCGGGTGGAAACTGAGCCGAAAGCAAGGGTTAGAATGCTCAGACGCATGTAGACCGTGTCGGCAAGCGCAGGCGCCACAGACATATATATATGGACGTCACATAAACGATGGCTGCTGGTACAAAATCCGAGTTGTTCCTGTGGAATTTTGGGGTTACAGTATAGGGAGACTTACTTTGACGGGCTTCTAGAGAAAATCTGGAAATCTTAAGAATATTGCCGTTACATAAAAAAATGCGCAAAGGTGCGGAAAATTGTATGGGGGTTTACTAATGTAGTGCAGAATTATTTTGACATATTTTGTATTGCATAATGTTATACTTGGCAGAATCAGCCACAAATCGCTTGGTGATTCTTACACTGAGTTTTCCGAGACGTGGTCGCTAGTAGCGACCACGTAGTAGCGACTTCGCTACTGACGAATTTTTTGTCCCATAGGCCATCGGGTGCGTGTTCTATTAAGGTATATGTCAACCACAAGCGCAACCGACACAACAAAACGCCGCGTTACGCCCAACGCGCATGTAACACCTCTGGAGTTGCAGGCGTCCATAGGCTAGCTACGGTGACTGCTTACCATCAGGCTATGCTTGTTTGCCACCGATGTGGTATAAAAAAAAAACTAAGCCACGCAACTTTTCAATATTATAAGTAATAAGAAATAACCAATAATAATTTACTGGCAAAATTGGCTACGACTATGGAAGCAATTGTTCATGGTATTGTATTAAGTCGGCAATTAAATATAACGATATTGCTTATTGTAGAGGCATACAGTATTTAAGGAACCGTTTTTACTTTCTTATGTTTATCCAACAGACTAAAAGGAGGGTAATGTTTTGAGTGTGTCCATTTCTTTGGAATGCCCTACAACCTACATCCCATATAACTTGACGGATTATATTTCCTAGCTTCATTCTTAGCGATTTGTTTACATATTGTAGCTGAGCTCCACATCACAGCCTTGCACGGATATTTAAAGTAGGGAGATTTTAAAATCCCCTACTGGCAACACTCAACAACACCCTGCACCGTACCCCTGGTCCGATCTTCATTCTGTGCTTCCGTGCTCATAGCCTTCGCACGTCACACGATTTTAAATAAATTATTTCAAGCACTGTTCTCAACCATGTCGAAACGAAAAAGTTGTGAAAATGACAGTATCAAAAGGAAGATTGCATTACTGGAATTACAATTACTGCGAAATTCCAAGCGAAAAAGAATAGTTTATTCTGATCATGAAAATGAAGGTGAGTTTATTTCTTTTATTGTTCCTTATTTTATAAAACGCCAGACATTTCAAGCATTAACAAAAATAAATCGGTTTAAAATACAACGCAATCTTGTGTCAACCTACCCTCAAAAAATATTTTTTTCTTTTTATCCGTGGTGATACCTTCATAATGGTGATATTTTATTTTCCATATTTATTATACATTTCGTATAATATCATTTGTAATGATCTTGTGATGCGAGACGCCAAATGGGCTATCTCTTTCACGTATTTTAGTAGCTCGCAAGCTACGATATTAAGACTGGTAATATTATTTTGTGATGCGAGACGCCAACTGGGCTATCTCTTTCACGCAACGTAGACAGGTTTACCAACTTGCGATATTAATTATGATGCGAGACGCCAACAGGGCTATCTCTGTCATATATTTTAAGTGAAGAGTACTCTCAGAACACTTCGTATGTGTGATGCGAGACGCCAACAGGGCTATCTCTTTCACAAAATACATACAAAAAACCTGATGACTTTCATATATTTCCACACGTATTAAGTAAGCTTATCAAAAAAGTTGTCAACATTATTGGCACTCGTAACTGCACATAGAGTGCAAACTTTAACTTTGATTAAATTAAATAATATTAATATTGTAGAGAATGCAGAGGTCTTAATTAAGATACCAGATCCAATAAAAACATCCCGGTTAAATTCAACACAACCTTTATTAAAATTGCCATTTTATGATCAAAATCCGAGTATATGTCCAGCGAGATGTTTGATTTCTTATATTAATAAAACCAGGTCTTTGCGGTCAGGCGATCATAACAACTTATTCATAAGTTACAGGAAACCTTACTCAAAATTATCGTCCCAGCGTTTAAGCCATTGGATTAAAGATACATTAAAACAAAGTGGTTTAGATACTGCCATATTTGGTACACATAGTACCAGGCATGCGGCTACATCCAAAGCCAATTCTCTCGGCGTAAGCTTAGATGTGATACGTAAAACCGCGGGTTGGAGTGCGTCATCCTCCGTGTTTGCCAGATTCTATAATCGGGAAATTGTAATCGATCACAAAAATCAATTTGCTCAAGCAATTCTCTCCTGCACATCCAATACCACTTTACATTGATTAATAAATTTAATAATGTTAAATGTGAAGTTAGACCTTTTTTCGTTTCGTAATAAAATTTTAAAATGTTTTTTCTTTTTCTTTTGTCTTAATATTTTTCTCTCAACATCCTACAATATGTAAACAAATCGCTAAGAATGAAGCTAGGAAATATAATTAATGATCAAACGAACTTACCTGTACGTGAAGTTCGATCATAATTATATGAGTAGCTTCATTCGACGCGATTAATAATAACCCTCCCAAATATCCCTTCCCTATATATATAAAAAAAAAAAAAAAAAAGCTTTAAACGAATATGAAGATCGGACCAGGGTGTTGTTGAGTGTTGCCAGTAGGGGATTTTAAAATCTCCCTACTTTAAATATCCGTGCAAGGCTGTGATGTGGAGCTCAGCTACAATATGTAAACAAATCGCGTCGAATGAAGCTACTCATATAATTATGATCGAACTTCACGTACAGGTAAGTTCGTTTGATCATTAATTTTAATGTGTGCTGTCGTATTTGTCTCCGTTGTGGGAGGAATACTCGTACTTTGAATATGTATAAAATTAATAGTTATTTTAATTGATTGATTTATGTATAGAAGACATACGCGATCATTTGATAGCAAACATAAAATCATACGATTGATGGTCATTAAATTTTCTACCAAGTTTTTGCTTCCCTGCATTGCTGATATATTTACTATATAGGTAGGTAAGTTTTTTATAACCGTTATAACTATGAAATTATGACTAATACTTTTTATTTATTATTCTTGGATACTTTTATAATGGTTTCTTTATTAACTCTACCATTAAAAGTAAAATTACAAGTATCACATTAAATATTATCATTGCATGATTGCAATTAATGTAGTTTTTATTGAATATAAATAATTAGAAACTTATGTTTAAATTTTCATAATGCATAATTACAAATTATTAGAAAGTACTTATTACGCTGTATTTGAAGTTACCCATTTTATTACTCGTATATATATATAGGTATAACTAAGTCTAACAAAAAGCAGTAGGCATTTAATTAAAGGCCACTTTTCTCAAAGTTCGCCGACTAAACATACCTGTTAAATCCATTGACATATATATATCTCTGGACTAGCCTCTTACGAGCAATAAGAATGGAGCGTGAATGGGGCCAGTGAAAACGCTGCAACGCGATTGGTTGATGAGTTCGCACCAAGCGCGCGCGGCCGCGCTATTGGTCGCAACTAGTTGCGTTAGACTGCACGATTGGCTCGAATTCGTGAGTGACACCGCTGAACTAGTACCATTTTTAGTGCACATAAATCCAGTCTGAGGTATAAGTCAATGGTTAAATCATACAAATTAAAGTGGAATTATGCTAATTTCGTGAAGGTCGCAACACAATGCGATGTCACGCGCTATCAACAAAATAAAGTCGAATCCAGCTCGCACAACGGTATTATGCGTACGCGTTGGTACAGATTCTCTTGATCTTTGTTTGAATAGTGAAAATGTGAACAAAAACTCGGTTTGTATTCACGACACACTACCGTTTGGATTGCTTCCGAACCATTAGTGTGAGCTCTAATTCTTTATATTTTGTTACGGACTTGAGGTCATTTTATAATGGGCCCAAGCTTAGATCGTTAATTTTGGGAATTAGGCTAACCGAAATGGGTTAAGAGCCCATCAACGTGCACACTAGCGCCACTGCTAAATATAATCGTGATTATTTAAATTTAATGAAAGATATTTAAAAAACCGGCTAAGTGCGAGTCGGACCCGCGCACGGAGGGTTCCGCACCATCAACAAAAAATAGAGCAAAACAAGCAAAAAAACGGTCACCCATCCAAGTACTGACCCCGCCCGACGTTGCTTAACTTCGGTCAAAAATCACGTTTGTTGTATGGGAGCCCCACTTAAATCTTTATTTTATTCTGTTTTTAGTATTTGTTGTTATAGCGGCAACAGAAATACATCATCTGTGAAAATTTCAACTGTCTAGCTATTCGGTTCGTGAGATACAGCCTGGTGACAGACGGACGGACGGACGGACGGACAGCGGAGTCTTAGTAATAGGGTCCCGTTTTTACCCTTTGGGTACGGAACCCTAAAAAGGGGGTCGCTGCGTACTTTATTTTGTATTTAAAAACCTTTTGAATACATCAAACTAGTTTTTATTTTGCTGGATTCATCGATATATATAAACTCAACACAAAAACGGCCGTTTTAACTTTGGACGCGTAGATTGACGAATCCAGCAACACAAAAACTAGTTTGATAGGATAGGAGTAAGGACCATACAAATCTTTTTAGTTTTCCATCATAGAAGGATCCTTGGAACATAAGGTCCTTTCTCTGATAGAAACGTTCCTTGTTCATATGAAGCATAAGGACCCTTTTCTACCGGAAAGCCACATTTATGAGCATAGCATGTCCAGTTGCCTACAGTATTTACTTTTTGAGTAATTTACGAAGACACACATAACTATCACTATCGATTAATTTATCTGTATCCGCAACCCAAAGGTTGTATGGAAGAGATCGCTCTTTAGCGCCCGTGAAGCGCTACAACATTGTTTTGTGATTTAAGTTACGTACTGAGCGCTAAAATTCAGTTCAATTAGAAATCGGAAAGTGTCTAAGTATCTAAATTTAGAAACATACTTTACTTACCAATTTTTCGCCGATGTTAAGTTGCAATATAATAAAACAAATGTTTATTACCTGAAACAAATAAAATAAAATGCTATTAACATTAACAATTTGGGATGCTTAAACAGTATCTTTGGATTCATTACTGGAATATGTTAATGGAAAAGGCAAGTCGCCTACAGTACCTAATACCATTTTTAGGATTCCGTACCTTAAAGGAAAAACGGAACCCTAATAGGATCACTTGTCTGTCTGTCCGTCCGTCTGTCACAGCGTATTTTCTCCGAAACTACTGGACCAATTAAGTTGAAATTTGGCACACATATGTAAGTTTGTGACCCAAAGGACGTGTAACGTAAATAATTTTATAATTTTAGGATTAATAGTTTAGCAGTTATTCAAGAAAATAGGCAAAAAATGACCACCCCCCCCTCTTATCTCCGAAACTACTGGGTCTAAAATTTTGAAAAAAAAATACGCAAAACAGTTCTTTACCTATAGATGACAGGAAAACCTATTAGAAATGTGCAGTCAAGCGTGAGCCGGACTTAATGTACGGAACCCTTGGAACGCGAGTCCGACTCGCACTTGGCCGGTTTTTTTTAATACGATTTGGTTTAATACGATACGTACGATACGTATTTACAGGTGCGTTGGGGGGGTAAGATTAAAAGAGTTTTTCATGAGGGGTAAGACAAAAAATCGTCCATATGCCGAAGCATTACGGTCGACTTTTCATCTCACTCACTACCTACAAGTTACAGTTGCAGTTAACTACAATAGTTAAAACTGTACCATCAATTAATAAATCACTATCTTAATCATAAACAAAACACAATCGAAGAAAATGAAAGTCATTAATCAATCCGATCAAACGCAATGATTCATGTTCCATACTAAATTATTTATAAAACAATGCATGGACATATTTATCAGACTTAAATGCGTGTAGGTACACTTCCGTGTTGCCGTTGCTGGTTGCTGGATTGCTGATTGCTATCAGGTCAACTAGCTTAATTATGACCTTGAGGTCGTGATGATCGTGCTTACTTATCCCTTATACGGGTACAAAGGTCTAGAATTAGAGTGGACCAAGCTAAGTTGGCAGCGATTTTGATAGCACATACTGCGCAAGTGATGTTATTCTAAACGTCAAACTTTAATAAAATGCTATTAACATTAACAATTGCGAAACATAAACAATACTTTGGATTCACTACTGGAATATGTTAATGGAAAAGGCTAAGTCACCTTCAGTAATACAATTTATTTACTTAATACGATTTGGTTAAATTGATACGAATGTACAAGTTACAGTTGCAGTTAATGGATTCTGCGCCGAATTTGTAAGTACCAGGGGAAGTGACAGTATAAAATCAAATTTCTATATAAATATGACGTTTACAGTAACAGTTCATCCACACTTTGATCGCAGCAACATCGATACAGATCGAGTTGGCTTAGACAGAGTTATACTCTGTAATAAATAGTTCGCTTAAACGAACTGTTTGGTTGCCCACAATGAGCCATAGAATAACACCTTCGACAAGCTCACAAAACATTTACAACTTGATTGTTAGCCACAGACAATCTCTGACTTCGCACTACGAAGCGTTAGGTTAGGAAGCATCGCGGTTACTAGGTATAAATCACGCTTTCCTGCCCTTGTTAATGGGGTTGGCCGGTCGAAGTATTTAGCAGATGGCGCCATCATAGCTTGCCCTGTCAATCCTTAGAATTGTGTCAATTTTTTGTTTTTTTTTTAATGCCCTGGATGCCACCCTTTAAGTCAAATCTTATAGAAAAAGGGGCAAGCTATGATGGCGCCATATACAAATCTTTGACAGTTGCCCCATTTCCAACGACCATCCTTCATTCAGGATGTTTTAATCGTACTTTAGGGGCTTCTTGTCGACCGCCATCTTGGTCACATCGGGTCGTGATTAATTTCTTTGTTTTTGCCCATTAATGTTGTTTAAAGTGTAATACTGATAGCTTATTATACAGTAAACTAATATGGAAGTGTGCGGATAATGAAGAATTAATCTTGATACGAGTTTAATCGCCATTCTGGCGTCAACGCCAGGTAGCCCCACGTGGCCCTTGTAAAGTCCAGCTATCGCCTTACAAGAGCTCATAATACAAGCGAACAACGTGCTCTACGAGCATTTGGTATTTCTACCTCTAACCGTGGCTGGCTCTCTAGCCTAGAGGCCATAATTTTATAGTTTTATATACCGTACACTGGCTGAAGTTTATTTATTACAAATAATATTAATTCGATCCCACGTGGGATCCACTTCCACGTTGGCGAAATCATCGACAGTATCGATGGAGCCATATTACCCAAAGATTGATTGAATCGTACTTTATGCCGGGGAACAATTTTTTGTAGTTTGGTACACTTTGGCAGTGATCTCAATGTAAAATCTAATCTGTGGTATACACGCAACCTGTTCACAATGATTCCTAGGCAATGAAATGCATGCACGTGGTCGAATACTGAGACTGAAGGTCTACCGCGAACACCGAAGTTCGCAAATTGCGAGCATGTTTCTATTTTAGTCCAATTAAGGCGTAATTAGAGTGACGGATAGAGAGATGCACTTTGCGAACTTCGGTGTTCGCGGTAGGCCTTCTGATACCCCGCAGCGGCGCTCCACTACAAGGCAGAGTCGGCATTCGTTGGTGGTTTTAAATAGTAGTCCCACCACTGGTAAGTCCGTGATCCCTCCCGGTTTCCCCGGACTAAGTGGCATCCTCTCCCCCCAGAAGTGGCATGCTGCGTAAACCCATTTCTCCAACGTTAAAAAAAGGCAATGAAGTGCGTAACAGAGATCATACTTTACTGGCCTGCTAGTAACATCTCTGTGAATGACTAGTAGCCGCCGGCTGATAAATCTAACTAGGTTAATGGATGGGTGAATCATCTCAATACCTTTGATACATGATCAGATTCGGGAGACAGAAGAATGGGCAATAAAATTGACAATTACCGTCTTTCTTTTGTTTCGTCTGATCTAGAAATGCCTGGGAAAGGGAAATATATCATTTGATTCGGTTCCGACTCTCCCATGACTTGGAGTTCGTCGTTAATTGATAAAAATGATAAAGATATGGAAATGTTAATTGATTATTTTAAATCGAGCACAGCGGTAACCTACTTACAATTGTATCTTGAATTATGCGCCTTTTTCTACTGACAAAGTGGGTTTGCCAGAGTATAATTATATACAATGTGATCTGTTTTCATACTTTACTTTAGTTACGTACGTACGTACTTTAGTTTTAGTTTAATAGTTTAGTACAAAAGTTGACGAACTCCATTTTCAAAGTGTAGTTTCCCCTCCCTGTATAGTAGTAAATGTTATTTATTTATTATTTATTATAAATGAGCTTACTCTTACTCATGGCCGAGGTGAAGACGTGGCCTACGATGGAGCGAGCCCGCTCAGGCGCTCAGAAGGCGCCTGTTCACCCTTGATTGGAAGGGTGTAGTCCCTCTTCTGAGCCTACTTGTTTTTAGGGTTCCGTAGCCAAATGGCAAAAAACGGAACCCTTATAGATTCGTCATGTCTGTCTGTCTGTCCGTCTGTCTGTCCGTCTGTCTGTCCGACCGTATGTCACAGCCACTTTTCTCCGAAACTATAAGAACTATACTGTTGAAACTTGGTAAGTAGATGTATTCTGTGAACCGCATTAAGATTTTCACACAAAAATAGAAAAAAAACAATTAATTTTTGGGGTTCCCCATACTTCGAACTGAAACTCAAAATTTTTTTTTTTCATCAAACCCATACGTGTGGGGTATCTATGGATAGGTCTTTAAAAATGATATTGAGGTTCCTAATATCATTTTTTTCTAAACTGAATAGTTTGCGCGAGAGACACTTCCAAAGTGGTAAAATGTGTGTCCCCCCCCCCCCCTAACTTCTAAAATAAGAGAATGATAAAACTAAAAAAATATATAATGTACATTACCATGTAAACTTCCACCGAAAATTGGTTTGAACGAGATCTAGCAAGTAGTTTTTTTTAATACGTCATAAATCGCCTAAATACGGAACCCTTCATGGGCGAGTCCGACTCGCACTTGGCCGCTTTTAATGACTTGCGTCTCGCCCGCGCCAATACATATACGGGCAAGTACGAGCGAAATGCGAGATAACTGAATAACATGATTCAAATGTGATTCTGATGTCAGAATTGGCTTTAAAGTTGGGTCAATCAACTATTTCTTGTTGTTATTCTGTCCCATCAGCGAGGAGACAATAGTAGCATAGATTGTTAGAAGAACTGCTGTAGATACCATGTTCTACTAACATGCTCAGTAGATGTCCCATTATGGAAAGGTCTTATAACTACCATACAATGCAAGTTTGGTTCATTTAAATACAAAAAACCTAGAATTTTAAGAGTGACTCAGGAGACCGTAACCATAGCAACGTGTCACAAGAAAAAGTTGATTAACCCAGTTAATCAATTTAATGTGCTATAACCAGTGAACGCATATAAACCATGGAAGTATTCTGTCCGCTCAATTATGACCCAACGTAAAGTATTCGATTGTAGGCGGTGCTTACAGAGTGTTCGATTGGCAACTTCAGTGCGGCCGAGATGACAGTCAGTGACGGATGGCTAAATTGGTTTATAAAAACTACGTTTTTTTGTAATTAAAAATGTCTTCATGTGTCGTGAAGTGGTGCAGAAGTTGTTTTAGTTCATATCAAGGACAGTGGAATCACTTTTCACTTGTAGTAAACAGATAACTTCAGTAAAATTTGGAATAAACATGACGACATTTTTTCAATACTACCGTGCTAAGCTAAAACGTAACAACTGCATACGACTTTCATAACAACATACGACTTTTTAAATTGCGAGGATAATAGGGATGGTTTTATGCCAAATGAAGTAGACTATTTTATTAACTTATGATTGGTTTAGGTATTTTCTATATACAGTAGAATCCGCTTATAATGACATTGAAGGGAAGTAACAAACATGTCATACTAAGCGGATGTCATATAAAGCATAGTTGATAAACTTTTTATTTTATTTTTTCCAAATTAATCTCAAACAATTTTGTGAGAGATGAGTTTTATTAACCTTATACCAATTATCAACTTTCACCGAGAGTAAAAACTAAAACAATTTAAACGCCACAGACGTCCTCGCAGGGAAAGATGTGGGGCCGGCCACGAAAACCAGCGAATTTGTCAGTATAACCGGACATAATTCCATAAAAATAGTATTTATAGGTCGAAGTTATCTTATCCGACTTTGTCACAAAGAATTTCATATGAAAACCAAACTTCGCACAGTAATTGCGTCATAGTAATCGGTTGGTCAGTATAAGTGGAGTCATAATAAACGGATTCCACTGTAATTATAAATGTAGTAATAAATTCCTTCTTACAGATTTGTATTTTCCTTTTTTATTTCATGAGATGGAGCTATAAAAAAACTACCTAGTTATTTCAAATTAATAATCAAATTTGGTATTGTCATTTTACATTACTTTCCATTCAAATTCCCACAATATGCTATTCGCAGAGAACTATGGAAAAAAGCTGTCCAATTAGAGAGACATGAAATTGAGTGGATGCCTGGCAAGATATATAATGTTCTATTCATGAGATAACCCGTGAGATAATCATATCCGGTCTCCTATATGTAGATACATTTTTTTCTATCACGCTTTCACTGAATTAATTTAACAAATACACACATTATCTCAAAATGTTGATCATTTTAATCCACCCTCTACTGTCACATATATGTAGGTTCTCTCTCAAGCCATTTCCGTCAGTAGAAAAGAGCGGCGAATTTAGAAAATGTAAGCGCGCGAACGGTTATGGTCCTATACAAAATTGTAATTATGCGCCTTTTTCTACTGACAAACTTGCTTGACCGGCTATATACATATAAAATATTTCCATTGGAACTGAAAGTGGGGATTTATTGTGACTCCGCCTGTTCAAATGTTTTTGACCCGATTCGTGTACCTACCCATGTAAATTTTGCAGGCTGTATAGCCTGTCCGATTTCTAAGATCAAGTTCGCCATACATTTACTATGGCGTACTTGATCTTAGAAAAACGGACAGACTATACCAGTACGGCTACCATCAGTTTGGCACTGACAAACGCCGTCGAGAACGTAATTTACTTTCTATACATCTCGCTCGTACTCGCATATTAGTGCAAACGAGATGTATAGAAAGTAAATTACATTCTCGTTAGCGTAAATGTCAGTTTTGACACTGTCAGTGACTCATGGTACGGGCTCTGAACGTGACTTCGCACTGCCATACAGATTGATAATAAAATATACAAAATACTTATTATAGCGGAATACATTTATACCTACAACAATGAATATTTAATTATGTTGAGTTAGTCTGTCATTTAATTTCATAACAACATTTTAACTAGTTATCTTTTAATCTGCATTAAATTATTATACGTGAATTATTTGACTGGTTCTTCAATGTATGGCATAAACCTATCCCTGTCCAAGTCATATTCTAATCAAATATGAACCGCGAATTCTCAGCGGCCAGTACGTACAGCAAGAAGGTTATTAGCGGATTAATGTCGCTGATTGGTAGTTATTGACATTATATGCATTTCATCTACACTTAGCTGTGTACGTTAGTGTAATAGAGACAGGCTCTGTAAACGTATCGTCTTATTTAAATGTAGGCGTAATTGTGTATGTGTGCTAATTTGGCCCGAGAATTTGAACGGTAATGTTCCCAAAGGCGGTTTCCAGTTATATGCTTTCACTGGCTATAACTTGCACCTCCTAATGCACTGTGAACATTAATTGACATCTTATTAATTATGGATAATTGTTTCATTTGCACTTGCCAATGCTTTATAAGGGCCATTGTATGGTTAATCTTAGTCATTCAGTGTAATAAGGTATAGTTAATTGCTATATTTTACCTAATAGGTTTAACCTTAGAGGATATAACCAAACGGAGTAGCCATTAACAGGCGTTCCCCTCTGTCGAAAATAGGCGGCCAATGGTCTTACACAAATGTATGGACTGACGTTTATCTAACATGGCTATTTTTACGTTACGTGTATACATTTGACGTGCCCCTCCCCTGCAAAAATCTGTTTTATGCAGAAAATGACAGACAAGGCGTCTCCGTTTGGTTATATCCTCCAAGGGTTTAATTGTGAACGTCTTATAACTAGTGCGAAAAATATAAGTGTCAGTGCAGTTTATTTTTATTACATCTGCTCATAGAGTGACAATCGATATTATTACTATTATTCCTGTCTTGCCATGTACGCTAACTTGCCCCACTAACCACTCATTAAAAACTGCATGTTTCACCCACTTTCAGTGATCGGAGCTTGTTTGTTGAGAATATGCAATTTTTATGACACTAAAAAGTTGCACCGCAACGTTAAACTACCGTTAGCTAAATATCAGTTAACATAATTGTTATAAACTAACAAAAAACATTATAAAACAAAAGACTGAAGCCGGGCCGCACCCAAGCCTAATAATCATCTGCATAAGAGAAGTGCAGGAAAGTGGGTGCAGTGCAGCGTGCCAGTGACCTAGAGTTGCAACCGCAGATAGCTTACCACTAGACGGGACATGTAAGACTTGAGGTCACCACTCAGTGTCACCACATGTTGGAACTCCCATAATTTGGTGCACCCCAAACTTTGTGATCCACAGATGCTTTTATACTCGTAAATTTGAATTTCTACCTTATAAAACAAGACACTGTTGAGCGGTGCGTTTGAAATATCGACTTATTTGAGTTATTGCTAGAGAATAAATCTTACGATAAAATCAATCTCATATTGAATCAGTGTGCTCACATTTAAACGGTGTCCTCGTTGGTTGTAATCTTCACATGACATTAGAAATATGGACAAAAATCGTTCTAAGAGCAAATAATTATGATGTGAGATGGAGCGATGGTTGACTAGTTAAGAATGCCAAAGGGCATTAAGTCCGGAATTTGTACATTTTTATTTTATTTTGTGCAATAAAATTTAAATGATTATGTAAATATGAGCCTGTAGCAAAAAATTCACCTGAATCAGAATTTTACAACTAAAAGAGCGCTTAGCGATATTTCGTGATAGCGCGCGTCTCGCAATCTTCGTAAATACTTCATAAGCGACATCTGTGAGAGGTAATCTATGGTTGCAACTTGCAACCTACATAGGTCGGCGAGTGCAGGTTGTGGAATTCAGTTTAATTCAATTTACCGGTAATTAATTGTAATGGTCTGAATTTGGAATGCGAAAGCAATTATTTTGTATCGTTGAAGTTTTTTGATACAAGATTCACCTCGTTTTAGGCGTTTCCTGAGTAAGGAAACCTTTTCGTAGGATATTTGCCTTACTTTTTTTTCTAGCTTTATTGGAGTGATTGATATATATATTGTCATAAATAACATAACAATTTTCTCAATAAATATAATTTGTAATAATAATGTTTTTTTTTGGTTTCAGGTAATTAACACGCTTTCATCTTAGTTCGACATTATAATTAAAGAGCGGTAAGTACTCGTAATATCTTAGAAATAGTGTAAAGAACATTTAGAAAGATCTGTTTAATGAAAATTAATTTAGACTAAGATATTTTTCTTACTTAGAATTTAAATAATAAAGAATGCTTTCTCTCTGAGACATATATGGCTATATACTGTATACGTCATACTGGAAAACTTTTACTAAAGGACCAATCTTCAAATCGCTAAGAAATGGCTGTTAGGTATCATACATTTACCTAAATTTCGGCTTGTCGAATGTCGATGTTTTCTATGGCACAACCATTTATTTAGATTTTTGGGGTCCGTCCTATAGCAGAAATGTTTCAGTATGACCTACATACATTTAGCTAAACTTTGAAAATACTGTCAGTAGGTATACAGATTACAGGGTATATTCAAATGAGTGACAATTTACAAAAACCAAGCAGAATAATCACGTAACCATGTCAAGACCGAATCCGTAACTCTGATAGAAGAAAGTGCATAAAAACAGGCCAAGTGCAAGTCGAGATTGCTCACGGAGTGTTCCGTATTAAGTGTGATACAAATATTATAACGTTAAGTTTTTTTAGTCCCCTGACAGTTGTTTTTTTGTTCTATGATGTTTTGTTTAACATGTTTATTTAAGTTTCAAAGGTTCTAGAGACCGACCAAACAAAAAAATATATATTCAGGCGTGACTTTGCGTCCATAGTAATTATACGTATAGGCGCTATAATAATATTGATTTAATCTTTCACTTTTTTACACATTATTAAATTGTACTTGGACTTTACGCGATTTAGTCCTATTGTACAATTTAATAATACAATCATATTTCTTGGGTATTCCGCACAAAAGGTAACAGAGCAATGTTATTATAGTAATTGTAAAATAAAACTCTGAGTAGGTAATCGTAATTTTTGGATAGGAAATAGCGATACAAATATTTTTTCCTTGACAATTTTAACTGTTGACTTATCACACACATTCGTTCGTTCATCAGTAGGTATGACCGAATGAGTCTGTCATCGGGTAGTAAAGCAAGACTACAGACAAGGCTTAGATGGGTTCCGACTACCATCCTTCGCGTTCAGAACCCTAAAAACTGTGTATCACCGCAAGCCACTACGGGATATGCAAAAACTAGATCAAGGCGGTCCAAGGCTTTTTAGACCCTCTGTTCACATTGCTCAGCTAAACCAACATAAATAGATGTGACCGTGAGACGTGTAACTGCTATATGTTAACGGAGTTCAAGAAATATTGGTCCTAAAGTTTGTTATAGGCGAAAGATAAAAGACTTGGTCCCGCCAGACCTAATTGTGATCTGGCGCCGTTGAAAAAATAACGCCTATAGCAGTAAATTCCGATGTAGCCCAGAAAAAATCATCAATTCATCACAGTCAGTGATTGTTTTTGAATATTGAAAGTGATTGTTACGCTTAAGGGCATTTTCACTTAACTGTGCACCTTAAAGCGCGACTTAAGTCGTGTTTCAGTAACGTCTAACCGTTACATTCCTGACAAAATATATGGGATCTGATATTGACCGTCAGTTTTGTAACGTTTGCTAACTGGCCGTTAAAGGTGCACAGTTAAGTGAAAACGCCCTTAAGTGACGCGGGAGTCTCTTGTTGGGCTAGGTTAGGTTACATTTAATGCCACCAATACTTTGTCCAGTCAAAATGAAACGGATAACACTTTTACGAGTAACGTTTCGCGTTATTCATGTCTAAAAAATATTCATACTTCGATCTAACTGACGACTGCATTGCTGCCACAAATATTAAAATCCGGTCAGCAACATCCATTTACATGTGTGGCAGTAATGCAGTCGATTAGTATCTAATGTTGCATTGCAATACTGCAGTCTGAATCCGAACGTACCGTTCAACCTTACTACATAATAATATTAAATTTAAAATAAATATCTCGATAAAATTACGTTTATTTACGTTTTCTACAGCAATGCAGTCGGCTGCATTACTGCAGCACTGCCGCACGACATTAGGTACTGTCCACTGCCTCAGATGTGAAAATCGATGTTGGTGCCCGGGTTTTTGACATTTGCGGCAGCAATGCTGCTGTGGCCTGAATCCGAACCTTAAACGTTGATGCACATGTAATAGGCAACGTTTTTATCCGCGCCTCCGTTCACACGACCTTCCCAACTCCCATATCACTCCTATCCCTGTCATATAGTGACGTGGCTCATAAGCCGCGATACCACCTTTAACACCCTGTCAAAGCACTGACCAGTGACAACTGGTAGCGAATCGGTAACTCCCGGCCGTTACTGATCCGTATCTTTACCTGTTGATCGCCGGCCTGGCCTAACCTGCGTACACGCTCTTAAGAGGGGGCTAAAGCAAAATTGTAGCTTTCATATTAAATGAAAATGAAAAATGGTTTATTCAGGTATCAAAAATGCAGCTTATTACATTACGTAGTAGAAGAATATTAAATTTTTAGGAGTATTCTATTGTTAGACAGCCTAGGAATAGTGTCCTGAGCCCTAAACTAGGTAAACCTGTCTTATAGGGATATTTATAATTATAGTAGGTACTTTACTACTTTTTAATCTAGGGAAAATAATAGAAAAAAATAAACGGGGCAGTTCATAAATTACGTCATCTATTTTTGACGATTTCAAATTACGTAATTTATGAATAGCCCCAAAGGGCACTGGACTATATTTGCAAAGGCAGGTTCTAACCACGCATGTTACGATAGAAAAAAGTCACGAAATCATGTCAATTATTATAAAATAGCTAGTGACATAGCAGAGGGCACAGAGAAGCAAATTAAAAAAGAAGTAGGTATATTTTCAGAGTAATAGAATAAAAAGTAAAAATCCGCGCGACGGCCATATCTTCCGTCGGAAATTTCGCGTGGCACGCCTTATTATTTGTTTTCCTTCTAATTTCTTGGCTTTACGCCTTCTCTTAAACGGTAAGTATGAGAACTCGCAAGCGAGTATCGTTACATGTTAAGGCCCCAGTACACAATGGGCCATCGCCGGCCACTCCAAGGGACGCATTTATGCGTTAGAGGGAGCAAGTGATATTGCTATCTCATTCTACCGCATGGCTGCGTCCCTTGGAGTGGCCGGCGATGGCCCATTGTGTACTGGGGCCTTTACATTGCGGTATTTGATCGACAGGTAGAATTTGTGGGACAGTAGTCGGCAATGTAACTAGCCCGCATGAAACCCACGCTGTCTATTTACCTTTACAGAAATGAATCATTCCAATTTGAAACTGTTTGTTTTCTTCGAAGTGAAAGGCTTTGTAGTCTTTGTAGTTTTAAGAAAAACAATGATAGAATTCCGTTTTCGTGTGTAGAGAAACTAAGCCGCATTCCGATGGTGTTTTATCTTTTATCTTTATGTTTTGACCCTGATTTGGTCAAATCAATATCGATTGAAATTTAATTCTGTATCCGGGTAAAAAACTACCGATGAGCTCGAAAATATTTGCCTGAATTTAATTAATTAAAATTGGTTTAGATCAACAATTCTTTATCATATCCTGAAATAAAGTAAGATATATTACATAAATAATTAATTACCATAAGAAACGGCCTGTATAAAGGATTTAATTCAAATCCACTTTGAATTAAAATGTAATATAAGAAGGTTCCAAATTCAAAACTGCAATAATGACAAGGGGACTCAGGAGGCTGTGCAAAGACCCAAAGGACCAAAAATGTTTGGTTAAACTGCACGTTTTTGTGTCCCTACAAGTCACTTTACCGTTCTTCTTTAAAATACCTCCGCTTCAACCGTGCACCTAAAACTATATAAACATCAAACTATTATCAAGTTCAAGCAGAACTCAGCACCAATGCAATAAAGGCGACCTTATTTGGTGCTCGGCTCGTGATTTCAGAACAAGGCCCATTGTTTGCGCCAAATAGAACAGTTAAGGTTAAGAGGGCGGCCATATTTTCGGCGCCCGCATATGACGAACACCTGTCAAAGTGTAGATGCTCCAATGGTCAGCCTGATAACGATACCGTTAAGGTCTAAGGAGATATGGTCTTTTTATAGAGTCTAAGTATGACCTAACGGGGCTTGATGGGAAGAGGATATAGTCATGGGATTAGCGCTGGATTAATGTGCTGAGCGTTAATAAAATGTACAGTAAGTAATAATTATGTTTACTTTAACAAATTAGCGCCCATTGAATATCTTTAAGTACCTATATAGTTACCTAATTTGGAACGTTCAATTCATTTATTATATCTGAAATTATCAGCAAATTTGCTCTTCCAAAATGTGGAAATCCCTAATTTGTATTCTACCCTAATATGTACTCCTTTTTAACCCTGTTAGGGGATGAATTTTTAAAAACGCTGAAATTACTTTTCTTGTATTCTAATAATATGCGCATATAGAAAGGTTTAAAGTCCCACACTCGAAAGAATTCTTGATCTCCATACAAATTTTCAACCCATTCGTCACCTTAGGGCAGCGGTCGGCAACCTTTTAGCAGCCAAGGGCCACATAGTAGTTAACGAAGTTGACGCGGGCCGCACTTTGTTAATATTTATGACTTTATCAAACATTGTCGTTTGTCAATATTACATACAAAATAGCCAGGGAGGCTCGCGGGCCGCAAGTGACAGGTTCACGGGCCGCATGCGGCCCGTGGGCCGCGGGTTGCCGACCGCTGCCTTAGGGGATGAATTATCAAAAACGCTGAAATTAGTTTTCTTATACTCAATAATATGTATATCTTTTAACAAAGTTTGAAATTCCTAGCTTAAAATAAAACATGAACCCCATTCAAACTTACATCCCCTTTTTAACCCCCTTAGGGGTTGAATTTTTCAAAATCGCTTCTTATCTCTTATACACATTATAAATGTAACCTGGTGTGCAAATTTCAGCATTTGTAGTTTCGGCTGATAATACTAGTTCTGAATGTTCTGATAGTTGAATAAAATAATAGCAAACCGATTTTGATTTATGTTCGTCAATATTTTCCTTTTTTTAGGGTTCCGTAGCCAAATGGCAAAAAACGGAACCCTTATGGATTCGTCATGTCTGTCTGTCTGTCTGTCTGTCCGTCTGTCCGTCTGTCTGTCCGTCCGTATTTCACAGCCACTTTATTCCGAAACTATAAGAACTATACTGTTGAAACTTGGTAAGTAGATGTATTCTGTGAACCGCATTAAGATTTTTACACAAAAATAGAAAAAAAAAACAATAAATTTTTGGGGTTCCCCATACTTAGAACTGAAACTAAAAAAAAACATTTCATCAAACCCATACGTGTGGGTATCTATAGATAGGTCTTCAAAAATTATATTGAGGTTTCTAATATCATTTTTTTCTAAACTGAATAGTTTGCGCGAGAGACACTTCCAAAGTGGTAAAATGTGTGTCCCCCTCCCCTGTAACTTCTAAAATAAGAGAATTATAAAACTAAAAAAAAATATATGATGTACATTACCATGCAAACTTCCACCGAAAATTGGTTTGAACGAGATCTAGTAAGTATTTTTTTTAATACGTCATAAATCCCCTAAATACGGAACCCTTCATGGGCGAGTCCGACTCGCACTTGGCCGCTTTTTTTCTATTAAATTATACATTAAATGTCTGGAAAATGAGTTCCTCATTTATCAGAGAATGACAGCACACTCGACGTATTAGGTAAATAGAAGCTGGTATGATTTTGTTTCTGAAGCGCGGCGGCGTGTAATTTTGAGCGCTAAAAAATTCAATTTCGCGAACAATATCGCAACGAATTGGGAAAGTGTCTTTATTCTCTCACATGTTGTCAAAGATCAATCGCAAAAAAGTTTTTAGCCAATCAAAAGCCAGCTTCTGTTACATAGCTGATTGTTTATTTCCATTACCGCGCGAGTCAAGATTTAGAACGAACCAATGTAAATCGCTGTTGATTCCGTCCAAAGAATGCTTGATCAGAGATCGAGAAATACTGGTCGGATAAAGCTTTCGCCTCGCTGAGTGATCAGAATGGTCTCCTGGTTAAAAAGTGTTCACACAGATTTAGTACTCTTACCAATTTGCCGGTGCATTAGCTTCGGTTATCCGAGCTGGGTAATTGAGTTACGATTGCCGACCACCGACTGTAGTTGCGACTGGCTGCAATTCTAGTCGCTAAATACATGCTTGTACGGGGCGTTAAACATATCTGACAACCCGCAGTTAATTTGAGGTACTCTTGTTTGGGATTGCAGTAGGGTCAGGTGGGGTAAATATAGACACGGGTAAAAATAAGACTAAGTTTTTAAAATCAAAAACTTATTTTACTTCATTCCTATTCCATTTTAAAAGAAGCCTTGTGTCTTTTTAAATGGAATATAGGAATGAAATATGAAAGTTTTTGAGTGTTAAAAACTTACTCTTATTTTTACCCGTGTCTTATATTTACCCCTGACCTGACGCTATTCCAGAAGCAAGCCGGTGAAAATTGAGCTCTTAAGACGATTTACTAGTGATACTTACTTTATAATAAGTATGATGCATAAAATAGCAAACGATGAGTCGAGAATTGCAATAAAGGGCACTTTAATTTTAACTTGTAGGCTGTACCTACTAAGCTGCAGAAATAACTAAACCCCCTGCATATATATTTTTCCAGGGGGGGGGCAGTTATCTCTGCAGGTTGCTGTACTTAAAAGCGCGACTTAAGCTGTGTTTAAGTGACGTCTCACTGTAACTTTCCTGAAAAAAATTATGGGGGACACTGACTGTCAAATTTGTGACGATTGCTAACCGGGTGTTAATGGTACACAATTAATTGAAAACGCCTATTAACATTCCTGTTAGGTACATTATGAACGTTTCATACTATAATTTAAAGTTTAATTCAAAATAGCACCCTGACTGATTTTTTACTTCTGCTATTTTTATTTGTTTAAATATAAAAAACCGGCTAAGTGCGAGTCGGACTCGCGCATGAAGGGTTCCGCACCATCAACAAAAAATAGAGCAAAACAAGCAAAAAAACGGTCACCCATCCAAGTACTGACCCCGCCCGACGTTGCTTCGGTCTTCTCGGTCAAAAATCACGTTTGTTGTATGGGTGCCCCACTTAAATCTTAATTTTATTCTGTTTTTAGTATTTGTTATTATAGCGGCAACATAAATACATCATCTGTGAAAATTTCAACTGTCTAGCTATCACGGTTCGTGAGATACAGCCTGGTGACAGACGGACGGACGGACGGACGGACGGACGGACGGACGGACGGACGGACGGACGGACGGACAGCGGAGTCTTAGTAATAGGGTCCCGTTTTTACCCTTTGGGTACGGAACCCTAAAAACGACTTACGGCTCAGAGTCAGTGAATAGCATTGATTTTAAATAGAATTCGAATTAACAGAATAAAATAAAACTTTTTAACACTTGCGTCGCGTCGCGGCCCAGCCTTATTTTATTCGATGTTCGGTGCTAAAAGAGTTTAAGGGCCTACTGCAGCCGCGTCTGGCGCTTCGTAAACCACGCCCGCTAGTTCTTCCCTCCCCGCTAACACGCACACATGGAAACGCTTCGCGCCGCACGTGAAGTTTGTGTGACCTTTTAGCACCATCTAACGTTACAGAAGTTAACTACCATTATACGCGGTCGCTGCGGTCGGCCAGAAACTTAAATTCGGAAAAAATTGAAACAGATGGCGTTGTTACTTGTTCATAATAGCAAACAATAAAATCATTAATTAATAAACCTGAATATTTATTGTTGTTTTGGAAGATGTTAACAGCATAGAAGCAGCAGCGTATATAGCATATAAATTAAGAGTATTGATAATAAGAAAATAGCACAAGAACAGAAAAGAGATTATTTTTGATAAAATATGATGAAAACAGATTTACTTGATTACGCTCACCTGACTTTGCGGTCACTAAATGCAAATTTCAACCTTATTGTTATGGAGTTACAATACCCCTGGGGTTGCAGGCGTCCATAGTCGTTATTATTATAAATGCTTTTTAACCCTCGAATTTTTCATAGGTACAGTCACCTGCAATAATATGTTACTCTTCGACGGCCGCAAAAATATGTGACACGCTCTTATGGCTCTACAAATAAGATCTAACATGATCTACCGCAAAACGGCCTTCGGTGTGTAACATATTATTGCAGCTGACTGTACTCGTATTCATTGTTGTATTGGTAGGTATTAATATCTTTTATCCGATCGATTTGCATTTATTTGAAATAAATCACAGTGTTTAGTAATTATATGTTTTATTGAATAAGAGATTATTTAGGTATGTAAGGAATACAGGGTGCCTTTTTGAAACACTCATTTTTAGAGTTCCGTAGCCAAATGGCAAAAAACGGAACCCTTATAGATTCGTCATGACTGTCTGTCTGTCTGTCCGTCTGTCCGTCCGTATGTCACAGCCACTTTTTTCCGAAACTATAAGAACTATACTGTTGAAACTTGGTAAGTAGATGTATTCTGTGAACCGCTTTAAGATTTTCACACAAAAATAGAAAAAAAAAATTTTATTTGGGGGTTCCCCTTAGAACTGAAACTCAAAAAATTTTTTTTCATTAAACCCATACGTGTGGGGTATCTATGGATAGGTCTTCAAAAATGATATTGAGGTTTCTAACTTCATTTTTTTCTAAACTGAATAGTTTGCGCGAGAGACACTTCCAAAGTGGTAAAATGTGTCCCCCCCCCCCCTGTAACTTCTAAAATAAGAGAATGATAAAACTAAAAAAAAATATATGATGTACATTACCATGCAAACTTCCACCGAAAATTGGTTTGAACAAGATCTAGTAAGTAGTTTTTTTTAATACGTCATAAATCCCCTAAATACGGAACCCTTCATGGGCGAGTCCGACTCGCACTTGGCCGCTTTTTCTGGATAATTTTGAATTTCAATTGTCAGGGGTGCCTACATTATTTTTTTATACATTTTACAACAACAAACAAAAGTTCAAATTCGTCGTATTTTTATTACCCGGGTCGATCGCAACAAAATAGAAAATCATGTTTCCAAATCTAAGCGTTATTGTAATTTATCTCAAATAACCAAAAAGTCAATCTGACTAGAACTTAAAAACAAACTGAATTATTTTAATACGTCGATTTTTCTTGGTGACCCAGGAGAATTTTTTTTTGTATCCCATACAAAAAGAGCGTATTCCAATCGCGTATCGGTTTTGGTTTTTACTTATAAGTGTGAAAAATATATTCTACCATATACGAAGGATGTGTGTTTTTTCATGTTATATGTGTCTTTTTGTACAATAAAATGTTTTACTGCTACTAATATATCATATTAACGATTAACTAAAAAGGTATTTACATCTAATTTAACTGGTAAATTATTAAAGTCCGCTAAAATTAATATATATTCAAAAAAATATTTGTTAATATGTCCCAAAATCATGGCTCATTTTTTAAGTCTCCTGACTTACCAAACATATCGCAACGAAGGCAAGGGTACAACGCGGCATCGTGAACCTAATAACGTAACGTTTCAGTTACTTTTTTAGTCGCCGACCATTTTATCCGGGGTACGAAAAGAGGTATTAGATCTATCCTGGGTCTAATATGTTATAAAAACATAGTTTTTTGAAAAATGTTCGTAGGTAGTACACAAAATTTACATTTTCTTTTAAATGTGATTTGGGTCATCGTTCTCCCTGGTGACTTTTCTGATGACCCAAGAGATATCAATTTTATTATGACTCAGGAGACTTTTTTTCTATGCACTTTGATTTTTTTGATGCGCTAATTTTGTAATCTTAAATAACTTTAAACTGCTGATATACTTATATCACTTTGCTGATGAGTGGAAGTGGAATTGAAACTTAATTTATTGTTCTCTCCCTTGCCATTTTGGCATACATTTGACATGCTGCAGTGCACTCCTAACGTTAATAAAGACATAATTTTTAGAAAAAGCTTTAGGAAAACTCACTCTTGAGCTTAAAACGATTAAGTCCTTATCATATTATGTTAGATTATTAGTACAGACCCCAAATCAGTGAAAATGTCTCTTAGCCAACTAAATTTGTCTCTGGGAAAAGTACGATATCCCTAAAAATTGTACGTACATTTCGCATTTTTCTGAAGGAACGGAATTCATAAATTGGGTTATTATTATTTTTTCAGATTATTTGATTGCATTGACATATCACCAAAATAGATAGAACATTTAAGTTACCAGAAGAAAAGCATTTGTGTTCTTTTATACAGTGTGGAAAAAGTAGGTTCGATTCCCGGGCGCGACTAAGCGAATTTAAAAAAAACAACGTGTTGCATTCCGGGAGTGCCGACAGAAGTGAAAACTCAATGACTAGTCCAAAATGTCTGCAGCACTATGTATAATTGACCCATCCTCCTTTCTATTGAAAACTTTTGGTTCCGAAATTGCTGGTCAGTGAGCTTGTTTAAAATTCGAAATTCAAATTTATAGCGTTAATTGTTTAAAATTCGAATAGAAATTGTAAAGTTACCTTGCAGACCTCGCATCTAAATATATTTGGTCATGATATTTTGAGTTTTATTCACCAGTACTAGAGTTCACTTTTATTAGCGATTTCATCAAGATGTAGCTTTATTGAATTATATTTGAGTGATATAAAGTTATAATACTGTGAGATCCTCGTATTTCAGCCCGTACAAGATTATAACCTTTTTCATGTAATGTCATTGAGTTTTTCTTTATTGATCTAAATGATTGGCCATCTAAACCTTACGGTCACATGATCGCCTTACGCTGTCTCGAGTTTATCATTTTTTCCCCACCTCAAAAAGTGCCTAGCGCCGCTAAAGAAGTTTTCACTTCAAAAATCTTTGAATGCAGTTGTTTCTTTAAAAAACAATAATGTTTCATTTAAGTAAAATGAGCAAACTTAAGGTTTTAAGGCACTTTCCCTCCAGGGCCCATAATTTTTTTCCACCCGGTAGTAGACAACTATTTTTTTCGACTAAATGAAGTTTTATTAGACACAAAGTTGATCACATGGTTCGTTTCACACATCACATCAAATCGTTTGTCATCACAATCAAAATGTGTCAAAAGTAATGAAATTTATGCCAAAAAAACATAAATAAAACATATAAATTAAACACATTTTTTTAATAAAAATCTTTCTCGATGATATAAAAAAGAACATCGACAAATTATGTTCAAAGAATTAATATCAAAACAGATGTCATAATTAGGATTGGCTACTTTAAGAAAGGGACAGAGAGATTTAATCCTCTCGCTTTGCACGTTTTTCTCATTCCTCCTTGTCAAGCCAAAATAAACTATAAAATGATAGTAACACAGTACATTGTAATATTCACTTTTTCCACGGTATCATGTCATTGTAAATTACTTATGTGAAATTGTAGTGGCGTGCGACTTTCAAACCGGAGGTCACGGGTTCGAACCCCGGCCCGTGCAAGTGAGTTTTTGTAAGTAGGGACCTTTTTTTAGTGGTACTTAAATATAATAACTTTTCGTATTATTGAAATAAAATATTTTATTCAAACAAACTTAATAATATAATAATTAAAACGAATAATATCAATTAGTTTTTAATATTTATTCAATTATTTTAAATTATTTGAGCATGAAACATACTAGATTTATTTTTATCATTACAATAGAAAAAAAACAAAAAATATATTCTTATAGATATTTTATTTTCAAACAAAAATAAAGCAAAAAGTTACGGTTAGATTCTGATGGCTAAACACCAAACAGCTACCGATACATTTCAATATCTGTCGAAATTTCCTAACCCGTTGTAACTGACAAAGAGTATAGATTTCGACGTAGCATGACGTAGCCTAGCAAACACGCACACATGCGCAACGTATAGGCCTGTAAGAAGGCACCATCATAGGTTTACCTCCGATTCCGTTACTACTCAATGGAGTTACGACTCAACGTTTATTGGATATTAAAATTTTACGTAATTCGGAGCGCTGCGCGAAGTGACATAGGTCTTACCTCTTTGAGGCACGACGGCCATCTAACATTACTGGCATAAAGGATGCATTTATGACTTTGACGCATGACAGACAGAGAAACCGAACTGCGTAAAATGGGCGTTTGCTGTTGAATTCGTAAAATCAAAAATCGATAATAAATCCATCGGTAAAGGATAATAAGTTAATATTTAGTTCTTTGAAAGTTAAGACGAGATGAAAACCTTTGCTGTAAGGTGGGTTGTGCTGGATATGGATGTGTTTTCTAGTTGCACGAAGCTAAAACCGAAAAATGAACACGTAAGTTTGGATTTATTTTCTATCGAGAAAATTTTAAGCATTCGTGTTTCGACTACTACGAAATCACTTATCATATAGTCAAGAAACATATATCCGAAAATCACTACTGTTTGTTTCCGGGGCTAGCCACTGCCACGTTTCTAAGATCCTGTTATTTTTCGATGCACGGCCTTAATATGAAAACGAAAAATCACTGATATATTTCAATAGGTTTATTACCGTCTTTATTACGTTATGTATAAAGTTGTTAGACACTACGATAATAAAGATAATAGATTTCATAATCTAATAGCACTTTAGTGTAATACATTGTTCATTACTTAATAATAGGCCAAGTTCGCAATAAACTATAAGGCGTATTAAAATTAATAAGGACGAACAAAAAGTAGTCACACAAGATGATTGCGGGGAAAAACGGGTGCATGGGTTCATCGCTCCGGGTCCCGGGCTGTTCCCACCGGCCCCGCACTCCCCGGTGGTAATAACCAATGATCGCTGGCACACTAGATAGCGCAGCGCATACAAATGGTACGAGGGGAATAAAGGAGGCAAATCCAAACATACATTGTGATAGATCACTCACACGGGCGACGAACTTCAGTTACTGTGCGATGAAGTTCGTAAGCTATCACAATGTACGTTTGGATTTGCCTCCTTTATTCCTCTTGTACCACTCACATCTCGCTCGCGTCAATACAAGTACGGACTAGTACGAGTGAAATGCACGCGAGACTGACATCCTTGAGATATCATCTTAATGTCACAATGTAAGCTTAAATTGGCCTCAACGCCTTGTAAAAGCATCAGTGCAGCAGTAGGCAACTAACGATATTCCTGTAGATACAATAACGGAGTTAAACGTTTCAATTGACAGCAATGCGGCAACGTCAGCAACTCAATTGATCAAGGAAATTGTCATCCGTGGAAATTGTTGTCCGCTGGTGGAATGCTCCATCAACAACGCTGATGCGGTTGCCAATAAGAGCGTCTATGTACATAGTGCAGAGTTCAAGGGAAGTAATCTATGGTAATAACGCTATTCACAATGTGTAATAAGTTTCACTTTGTCCGTGCATAAAAAGGCAAATTATACTCTAGCGTAAGGAATTCAGAAAATTCATAGGAAACTTGAACATGACACATGAGTGAGTGTAAAAATGACTTCATTAATGGGTGATTACATGTGTCTCGTGACTATTTCCATACACTATTCATAGTTTGAACTGAACATGCAAAAACCTTTTTACAACGAGATAAGGCCTACTAAGATCAGTTAAGTAGGTATGTAGCTGTACAGTTGATGTCAAAGATATCTTTGCACTTTTGCACTCCTTTGAAATAGGCTAAGAACGTAAATACCTATATCGTCCACTGTAACAGTTCTTGTAAATTGACCATTAACTCCAAGATTACATTACTTTTATACGATTGACTCCGTTCAATCGTGACAACCAATAAACGCAGCCAATTTGAGCTTAAGGGGTAACTGTATCTGAACCGTTTCGGTGGACGTGCATTAAAACTGTCCTTTTGACCTAGTAAGATCACTTTCACCTTAACATACTGCCGTATTCGAACTTCAAGATATTCACAAGAGACGACACGTACTAGATCCATTCCAGATACGTTATAGTTTAGATTTCAACTAGTTCTCTTTTGCAGCGCAATTCGGGCAATCAATGTCACTTTTACGTTAGACAGAGTTAGATATATCTATTAGATGTGAATTGGATCTCTAAATATATATGCCATATTGTGGAAATCGTTCAAGAGTATCTCCAGAATCGCGCAAATGTCAAATTTGACAGGTTAGATCTTAAACATATCGTTATCGTATCTTGGCGATGTCTAAAAGATATCTAGCAGATGTCTATTTCAAAATCCGAATCGGGCCCATAGTGGTTCGCGGTGGTGACACACTAGTAACAAGTGTATCCTTAACTAACCCTTAGACCGATCCTTTATGTTCTTGAGTTTTAATAATATACTAAAGATACGTCGACATTTTTTTTTGTGCGGCATATTGTTGGCAATTTTAATAAACCTTTGCGTTTCTGTTTCAAAGAGGAATATTTTAATGATAATACGTCTTATTTCAGTTTAATGGTTGTAGTTTTAATTTTAAATTACTTTTTCTAAAAAACGTGTGAAAAAATAAATATTCCCAAAAACTCTTTGTCAGAGTTTTTTGGACCACCCTGAATGTGTGTGATAATGCTCTCGGAACTGTTCTTGTATTCCGAAAGTGGAGAATTCTCGGTTTCGGTAATGTTTTCAACCTATATACTCGTACAAAAAAGTACGATTACCATCAAATCATTTACCCAGTCGTCTAAATAGTATCCCGAAAACATGCATGAGAACATGACAATATAAAATTTGGAACAGGTAACATGAAAGTTCATTCCTAGTTGACCCAAAGACCTAACTCCACTCGTTCAAAGTAAATTCAATTGTAAGATAATTACAGCAATCGTTTAAGCATAATTTCAAGGTGTAATTGATAGAATCCAGTCATTGTAAGATGAAGACTGCAATTATCATTATCAGTATCTATTTGTCGAACAGTTGGTCAGTCCCAACACAACACTTAACTGATCATATGTGTATCTTATGTCTTGGGAATAAGGTTCACGAATTGTTAATGGACAGTGTACAAAATGGTTGGTATACCCGGAAGCGTAACATAATAGTTTAGTGTTTATCTTCACGCGATCTGGGATCACTTTCTAAAGGTAAAAATCCGATTTAAATCAATGCTAGATGCCCCTGAGGCGTAAACCTATTAGATTACGAGACGTGATGATGGTCTTTTATGACAATGTAACGTGCAAATTGGATATAAATAATAAGGTTGTTCTCAAAATTATTGACGGTCGTAGCTTAATAATATACCTACTGGTGGTCTCTTCTGTCACTGTCGATTTCAGCTTCGCTAACAACAGATGATAATACAAATTCGCGTTTGCCATTCTACTACAGCGCCTATAGAGTTCTAAATACATCATGTTTTAGCGAAAGTTTTAAGGTTAACACCTGCACTATAACTCTCACAGAAATTCGATTTCGAGATATCTCCGATTCTGATGTGAATTCGGTGAACAATATTTTTCCCTACAGTATAACAAACATATAAAATTAAATAGTTACTGTAATGACGGCGCTCAGTTACTACTCGATCAAACAGTCAGGTTTATGGCAAAAATCTCACGGGGGTAGAAATGGGGTTCGAACTTTGTATTGAAGTCCGATCGTATGCTACGCGTACAAAGACGCACGCATCTAGATAAATACCTATATAAGACTAAAAGAATTTAATCTTAAATCAAAATTCTAACCTAATCTAAAAGAGTCTAATCTAGTCTAAAGTTAATACATCATTGTCTTTAGTTGCAATTTCGAAATATTCTCCTGCACCATTTTCGGAACTCAAAGGCAATTAAATTCCCTGCGTTCCGAACGCTAATCATGCAGAGTTGCAGACTAAATTACAAATAAATGGCATAAACCTCTGCAAACATACGACTAACGATGTTTCCAGTTCCGAATAATAAATTTAGTGACATTCTTAATGCTACAAGGTTTTCTGTGTTCTGTGTTTCAAAAAATATCGACTCCAACTTTCTTTTTAAAAGACTGGAGACCGAAGATGGTAATAGAAACTTTGAAATAAAACAACGCAATCTAATCTAGTTTGCATTCGTTAGATAGTCTAGATTAGTCTCGACTGTACCAAGAGAAATCGACAACAAAAGCTTGTACAGGAAAATACGATTTTTCAATTAGAATAAAGTTTCAGCAATCATTGGAATGTATAATTAGATTTACATATTAAAATTCGTTAATAAAGTAACAAAATTACGACTGTTAGCAAAACAGATTATACGAGTATCTCAATTAGCAATAAATAGGATTAACTTTATATTAAAATTACAGTTAAATTAGTTATAATTACAAATAGATTTACACAGGAAATAAATTATGTTCTTTAATTACATTGATAAGCAAACCCGGTAACATAAGGCCTTCATTCACTTAAGTACCTACCCACAGACAAACCGTTATAGAGAATAAATTGATAACTGATAGCAAGTATTTGAAAGCGGTGATAAATACAAATTAAATTGAAGATTCATTGAAGGAATCAGGTGTTATAAGCTTCGTTTTTCACCTTACCTTGTCAATTTCTAGGTTTGTATCCTGAACGTATTATGGAAGCGTGTTAAAAAAGATCCTCTTATGGAAGCAAGTGACTTTTCACACTACTTGAATACCTACGTCATAAATGCTACCTACCAGAAAAAGATATCACGACTAAAGCACAAGAAGATAAAACGTGTCAAATTGATCGTCGCTTTTATAAGCATACAAATGACGTTGTCATAATGACCATATGCATTCCCTCGATTATTCAAATAGCCGCAATGACCAGTCAGTAGGATAATGGCCGCGTTAAAATTACACGGTAACAGACTGTTACAGACTCAATAGCATATTTGTTTTTACACACCTCGTACAATTTCACGTGTCGCTCTCGTTTTTTTTTTGTTAATAAAAGAAGAAAGCTCACAAGTACGTTTACAAACAAAAGAAGAAATGTTTGAATAGCAATTGGAAGATGGATGTAAAAAGCGTTGCAATATGCTAAGTCCGTGCTAAATTACATCACGATCATCGAAAGCTGCAGCGAGATAAAACGAATGACCCGTAAAGAAGCAGTTTAGGTTTGAGCCTATGATTGATCCGAGACTATAATTTAGACTGAAATTATAGGTGAAGTTGTATAAATCGCCACACGCTGGCCACGATTTGTAACGTATTGTAATCACGTAAAAAAGCTCTAAATGAGGGCCCTTTCTCTATAGGCTTTCTATTTTTATGTTTCGCGGTTTTTGTTCGTCTGGCTCGTTTATTTGTTCTTCAATTTGCGCTGTTTGCGCGTCTGGGAAGCCATCTTGCATAAAATATGGCGATAAAACCGCACTGGTGATGGCGCCGTGTTTCTTTTATAATTTCCCATCAGATAATGGCGGTTTGTATGGCCCATTATGTAATACACTTTTACACTAGCTTGATTCAGTTAACTAATATTAAGCCTGACTAGGCTTAAGTTCAATAAGGTGATAAAAGTAATGAGTCTGCGCTGTAACCGGTTGGTGTTCTTGATAAATAATCATGAAGCGACTCAATCCGATGCAATTAGTGGTAGCTGAATCGTTCGGGAGTGCGACTTGTAAAACCTTGGGTTCGAATCCTGGCTAAAACTCAATTATATAATTTCACATTTGCCACTAGTTTATAAGTTCTACCATGACTATCGAATACTGAACCGCATGACTATCAATGCAGCCAATCTTACGGGGGAGGTTGAAATATTCGCGGCCTAAGCTAGGAAAAAAGAAAAATGTAAACATAAACTATGCTTCTGTTTTCGCCGCCTCTTTGGCAGTTTTAATATTGCCGCCATTACTAACCATTAATAATTAACATTTACTTTAATACTCTCTTTCATTGTTTTTCTAAGGCCGCGAACTTTTCAGTCGCCCTCGTATTGCACGGGATAGCTGTAGGTACCGAGTGAACCAAGGTCAATATATCAGAAGGCAACAAGTGTAGGCAAAACGCCTTGGTTGGAATGACTGGGGCCCTAGCCAAGATGACAACCGTACATCGACAAACGCCAAACGAAAACAAATAAATTAGATCGGGATGGCAGATGCTACGAAGTCACTTGACTTTTTCCACACATTATTTTGTTTTGATTGGCGTTTCCTATCAACGATTGTAATCTTAGCTAGCCCCCCGATAGCGAATAGCACGCACGTGGTCCATTCACTTTCAGTTTCGGCGTAACCACTAACTTGCTATTGTTGGATATTTTATTATAGTGTAGTTGGACAGAAACGTAACATGTCATACGGTTACGTCGCAGTACGTGTTTTAGGCTGCGTTTCCACCAAAGCTGTGCGGTGCGAGGATGCGTAGCGAGGATCTGGAATGTAAATGTTGACACCAGAGATGTGCGAGGTAGCTGAGCGGTGCGAGGATGTGTAGCGATGGTGTGTAGCGGGCTCTTTTCACATAAGTGAGCGGAATGCGGTGAGGCGGGAGCGGAGCTTTTTAAAGTTTTTAGTTCGCGTCCGCACCTAGCAACACATCTCTCGCAACACATTCCTCGCTCATATCCTTCACTTGTTTTGTATGTACAAAAATCTCGCTCCGCTGAGCTGTTTCCACTAGAGCTAAGCTAAACGAAGATAGGTAAATGAAGTGTTTCTATTGGTTCATGACAAACACATCCCTCGGCATCCTCGCACAGCTTAGGTGGAAACACCGGGTGGAAAAAATGCGAAGTGGCAACTGCACGCCGACGTTGCAGTTGGGGTGCAGTGGGCGTGAAATTCCCATACAAATTGCAGTCGGGTTGCAGTTCGTCTGCATCGTCCCTTAGGGAGGTGCGCGCATTTTAAAAATCGTTTATCTGTAGCGCGTGTACCACGAGTGACCACAATGCTGTGTCGCTTTTTGCCGCCAACCGTAGACTTTTTCCCAAACTTTTTACTCCGAAGGCCGTATAATCTGGGCCGGATTCCGATGCGTCACGGCATCATCTAACTAGGTTGAATAAAGTCAACAAATTATACTTACTATGAATTAGGTACACGATTTGCGTACGTGATAGACGGTAGAAAGCTGTCCCTTTCATGATGATACTGAATTTACTACGATTATTTTGTTTAGAAAAGTAAACATAGTCTACTCCTAACTTAAGAAATTTGCACTTAGTTATATTGAAAATATTTTAATTAAGAGTGATATTTATCTTAGGCAGACGCTTAATTAAAAAAAGGCTACTTAGGTAATTAAGAAAACCGACTTGGTTGTCAAAATAACTCGGTGCTATGAAATTGCTAATATTTTTATTTGAATTTAACTAAAGAACAGACTCAAAAGTATAACTTAATTTTTATTAGTCATTGTTAAGGCCTAGTGCCCTTTAAATGTTGTATGCGGTAAATGCGATACATTACTTCAGATTGTGGGACACCAAAATTACCTACTATTTTCGAAAAAGTGAAATACAACCCACAAGAGTAAAGCTACGTAGCTTACATGAACTAGGACTAAGAGGGCACGAGTTGTAACTGCGCACAACGACCACTGCAGACCAAAGCCTATATGTGCCGTTTTCCACCAAAAGGGTACTTATTGTCGGTTGTTAATAACACGCAATTTCCATTAAGCTTAAATTTAAAATTAACCTTATCGACAAACGACAATGGAACACGTCACAAATGTTCAAAGATAGGCAAATGCTCTAGTTCTAATCCTAAATGCCTAGTTGCCTACACATAAACACACATACATCTCTGTGTGACCCATCAAAGTGATAACAGAGTATCCGCTTATTTCTTACTTCCTGATAATTTCTCTTGTTATTGCAAAAACTCATAGCAAATGGGACTTTGACAATGAAATGCGGGTTAGAGTAATGAAATGAACAATTACCTGATCTCACTGTCTCATTAGAGACATATATTTGATGAAGACTGTCTATTTGACGACCAACAGTTTTGTAGCTGGTATTTGGTGGCAATGGCGACAGAAATCTACATATTGGTCCATGCTAGTAAACTATCTGACAGTGTTAAAAAATATTACGTTCACGTTACAATGTTAAATAAAGGGCAAAGTGCCCTAAAATAAAAATACAACTGACGTCTCATCAATGTAATGAACTTTTAGCCAAAGAGTCATATTAGAAGCATCTTATTTTTAGTTTTGTTTGGTTACTAAATAAGCTGCCATTTAGTTTTATATTAATTTTATTGCCCTGTAAAGTTTTTTTGAATATTTTGCTCTAAAAATGGTGAGGAACTACGTAGACCAGTCTCTCTAATGTACTGGTCTCTGGGTTATGTGGAGCACAAAGCCACATGCAAGGCAAAAAGTTGACAACAATCTCGACTCGCGGCGTTCTCAGCTATCTGGGATACGTATTTGGAACAACTACAATATGACATTTTATAACCATTAAATAAGACGCCTAATTAATTTAATGGGTTTCGTACATACGTCCTGTCTCACTACTGCATTGCACTTACTACCTAATATTTGTATTGGAAACCAAATACAAATACACCTTATACTCGTAAGGGGCTGTAGAAAATCTTAATAGCGCGAAGTAGCCGAAAGCACAGCGACATCTAGTGTGATATTGGGCTAAAAATTACTATATTTAACATATGGTAAAGTAATTTTTTTTAGTACCTAGTAGTACCTATTAAACATCTTTGTCTAACTTAAACAGAGTTACGATATTAAGTCAGATCAGAGGTACAATATATTTGAACACACTACACTACAGCTTTCAATTAATCTGTCAGATGTGGATAAACACACAAAGTAAAGTATTGGCTGACACTCGTATGATGTTTTTATGAAACTCGTTTTCAGCTCATTTCATAAACCCACACTCGTATTTTAATACCTTTCATTAAAGCAGCAGTCACATAAAGTACTACCTATTAATGATGTCGAGTTTAGTATCATTATATTGAATAGCGCCATGAACCCGATAGGTAGGTATGTATTTGTATAATAAGGTGACGAAACAAACGCACAACGTGCTAAAATAACTTCATCACAAACCGTTATAATAAAACAGCAATATTTTAAACCCGTACTATTACCGACATTAAACCGCATAATAACACAAATCATAGTGCAACTGCGTGAAATTATTTCTATGATGAAAATTACTTCATAGAATAGGTGTTAAGGGCCCTTCCCAATTCCACAGAACTTGTAGACTTTTAAGCCTTTATAGGTAAAGCTATATTTCAAACAATGATTTTTAACTTTATTCCATAGTAATAGGGTTTAATTTTACGTAAGTTATGCCACCCTGATGGTCGCTAAAAGGTATTAAAATATAGGTAGAGTTTATATTTCGAAAGCATAAGTTCTATGTAAGTATGTACTAGAAGGTAGGCGGTACAAAAGCTAATAACTAATATCTTGTTAGTTGTTCAAAGGTTGCCGGCGGTAGTCAACCACCGTCAAATTACAATAAATTCCTACTGTGGCTTCGTGTAAGCCTAGAGGTAAGTAAATACATAGTAAGTACATACATAAGTAAGTTTACGTAGGTAGGTATATATGTATATATATATATATATACCTACCTACGTAAACTTACATGACATTGCAATACAAAACGGATTATGAAATTAATCTGGATTTGTTTGTTCTTTTCTAATATGTACTTAGCGATTTTTCCCAGACAGCCTTCGAGTAGCGGAGAAAAGAAACTATTTAATCATGATAATTACAAAACATACGTATTCGTACATGCACATACCTCAAGAAACAACAGTGTCACCCAAAAAAGTGTCATTTCGTTAAAAAAAGGGGGGGGGGGGGCATGAAAGCTTTGAACAGAAGGGGGCGCGACGCAATACAGATAGGGAGCCTTTGATCTCAGATCTAGTACGCAGAAAGGCTAATGAGCAGGGGCACCGCCGGGGCTATCAATTTACTCAAAATAAATATTTCCACGCGGAAGCAACTGCTGTATTATTTCAACAGGCAGCACATCCCAATCGCTCACAGAGCTCAAAACGCTTCAACAGACCAGTTTAGGTCCGCTCTCCGACGCTTAGTTCGCAAGGATCGCCAGGTCCAGTTCCGCTGGTTCGAGCATGGCGCTCGCGCAGACTACGGGAATGCCGCCAGAGTATTACCTAGCCGCAATTGCCTGCAAAGGGCAATTTAGCCATAGACTCAAACCTCCAAGCACGAGCAGAAATTGTAAAGAACTACCAAGTCGTGGTTTGAGGAAACGATGAAATAATAAATCAAAATAATAACAGTGATGCGTTGCGATTTATGCGAAGGTAAATCAGGAAGTCTTATTATAGACGTTATAAAAGCTTTGGAGGAATCTGTAATTATTGGTAGTAAATAACTTTCCAAAGGTAAGTATGTCATAGTAAATTTAATGTGCTTACAGTTAAATCGTATAAAAGCAAAATCAGCTACCGAACTATGGACGAGTGACATCGTAAACGAGGACCATAAACTGAAATAATCTGTCATTTAGTAAAGTAAATTCAAAATAAGCTTTTTTCTACTCCAGCACTTATATGTGTCAATTAAATGACTGACAGTGATATCTAAAGCAATGTCATTTGAATGCTTTGTCTATAGGCTCATAAGATGACTGCTAGCAGTCATCTTATGAGTATAATACAACTGCTTTATTTTTTTAAAGTTACAAGTTCCGATCATCTTGATTGAAAGAGGTATGTTTTCATTTACAATAATAACTCTTTTTTTTTTAAATAATAACTCAATTTTTTTAAAATAATAACTCTTTTTTTTTAAATAATAACTCTTTTTTTTTAATAATAACTCTTTTTTTTAATAATATTTTTTTTTTTTTTTTTTTTTTTTTTTTTTTTTTTTTTTTGCTGCAGCTGTCATAGAAAAAGTAATGTATGCAACAGCTCATAATTGGTTCTTAAAATTCTCGGGTCTTTTTTTACAAAACTCGACTACGTCTCGTTTTGTAACTTCGACCCTTGAATTTTAAGAACCCTTATTATATCACTGTTGCATAAACTACTATTATTGCTTATATAGGTGCCTACTATACGAGTATGTTGTACTCAACAACTGCTGTCGGGACGATTAAACTAATTTGTCAGTATCCCTCATCAAAAAAGTGGGTTATTCCCACTAGTTACCACCAAGTTGTTACTAGTGGTAACTACTCGGAATTTTTTTCCCACCTTTTACCACTGGTAACTAGGTACTGGGAAAAATAATTCCCAGTAGTTACCACCAACTCGGTTTGTTAGAGTTAAATACTAATAAAAACAGTATAAATAGTACAATATAAATATAGAGTGATTTAATAAATAATTATTAAGTCGATTGGTGTTTTAGTAAATTGCCTTAAAAGTGACCAAAAATATTGTTTGAAACAGTTTAACCGGTCCTATTACAAAAACTATAATATATGTAAGGATAAATTTAATAATCCATTTAGATTATTTTTCAAGTGATTTTATTAGGTCATTCAAAATCACTCTATATTTATACTATACTGCAAATGATACTCAAAAGTTTAGCAGGGTTCATTAAAAAGTTATATCAAAACGGTTCCAGTACGTACTATTACAGTATGCCATACATCACCACAATCTGGGGGCACGGTAGTGCCCCCGCCAAGACGAGCAAAGCGAAGCGCAAGGGCACTACCTACCTTTTCTCGAAGCGCTTCGTCGTTTTTTTGAACCCTTATAACTTGGGTTTGAATTATATCAGATAAACAAAACTCTCGGGATATGATGTCAATAGTAAACTTATTAAGCATAAAAAATTTCAATTGCATAACTCTTATACTTTAGATTTTATTCATGTCTAAAAAACCCCGATTTCGTCACTGACTCACTCACTCACTGTTGATCATCAAAACCTCTAGGGTACTTCCTGATGTCCTAGGAAGCTGAAATTTGGTATGTAAGATAGTATTAGTCCACAAATAACAAAAAAATTCAAAAATTGAAATTTTTAGCCCCTAAGGGGGTGAAAAGGGGGGTGGAATTATGTATGGGAAATCAATAACCGCTGAACCCATTTCGTTGAAATTTGGTATGTAGATAGTTATTGTTATGGGAAAGGATATAGAATAAGTTTTCAACCCCAAAATCACCCCGTAAGGGTGAAAAGGGGTGGAAATAGGCATTAGGGGAAAAAGGGGGTTGAAGTTTGTATGGGGAATCCGGTAAAAAGCAGATTGTATAAAAGATGCCCCCAGGTACGTATTTGAGGATTTTTAGTAGTAAATCACCCGCAACCCTTTAAATTAGGAGATGGAGGATTGTCATAAGCAACTTACAAAAAGATGTGAAATCCCACCAAAAACATTTTCATGTAAAATGTTGCCAAGACGAAACCATAAGGCTCGCACTGACAAAAAGTTATCAGATCTCTTGTAGAGCCAAGCTTCTAACTCTACAAGCCCTAACTTCACAGACTCTACACCTTAGTCAAAATATGTGGCTTGGCCGTTTCGTTACCACAAGAACTATTTTATAATAAAAAATAATGAATAGTAAATACATTTTTCACCTCACGCCCATGTGACGAAACGGTCAACCCACATATTTTGACTAAGGTGTAGAGTCTGTGAAGTTAGGGCTTGTAGAGTTAGAAGCTTGGCTCTACAAGAGATCTGATAACTTTTTGTCAGTGCGAGCCTTATGGTTTCGTCTTGGCAACATTTTACATGAAAATGTTTTTGGTGGGATATTTATTACGTTAAAAAGATACTACCTATACTTATAATTTTGGAACAGCTAATTTTCGATACAAGAAAAAAAAGTACAAATAAGGATTTAACTAGTCAGAAGTTAATAATCACAAAAGGACATAGAAAAAGTGGTATCGCGCAAATCTCCTCGTACCTATAATTCGGGTCGAAAATAAAAACAAAATTGACAAAGTATATGTCTGTGTTGATGATACTTTTACTTTCTAATTACCTCAACAATAGGCATTACAGCAGCCGAATAGTAAAAGAAACTCAAATAGCATACTCATGTCGGCACTTTAAAGCTAAGGTCAACTTTGATTAATGATTCGTAATACTTAACGATAACGTTGTCCCATTTGTCATTCCTCTTTCTGAATGGTGTTTATAGCACTCAAGGATTCCGATCAACTAAAAACAAATGCTAATTTGGTGCACGAACAAATTGAATGTCAAAATCTTTTGTTTTTATCTTTATGAGACAGAATTTATGATCGATCACACAAGGCAATCACACTACACGTTTATACAACACAGACCTGTACTTACATATATTAGGTATGCAATGAAGAATCATTACCTATTCGTTAACCTATTTTTTGCGAAATAGTAGTATGTTAACGTCATATATCACCGCGGTGGTCTATACTTTATTATCTTGTACGTACCTAATCTATAAAGTTGTACCTGCAGAAATAAATTACTCCCTACTTAAACAAGTTTGCACATGATGGATGAATGGTCAGTCTAGTAAATCGTAACGTCATAACTTTAAATTAGGTACTCTTTGTAGCAGTGGCTATTCGGAGTATATAATAATAATAATAATAATAATAAGCCCGCAGGGCAGCTTGTGGCGAGCTGTTGGGGAGTAACGACCCCACGGACCCGAGTGCTCCAGAGAGTCGGTCAGGGTCTCCGTCTCCGGCGTGTCTTTGTCGGTCGGAGTGGAACCCCAAGGGGACCCGCAGGACTCTCGGCTCTGGCTTGCCTTCATTGGCCGTCCAGAGAGGAGTCGTTAGAGCTATATGCTCCAGGGGTGGAAGTGAAATTTGCGTAAGCGCGAGTTGGCACAGTGGCTGTTTACAGCCACTGGGTAGAAAGCGGTGTACACCTCTCGACACCCCTGAGCCGCTCACACCGATGTTGCGCCTGGTCGTCTTTACGACGACAGTTTCAGGGGCCCATCTAGTCAGCGGCGAGTCACCACCTGCCTCGATAACGTGTGTTAGCATTGTTATGGCAGGTGTCCGGACTTCTTTACAATAGCCCAGTATCATTGTCCCCCCAAACTTCAATCCATAGACCGATATACTGTTCACTTTTTATACAATAGTCCCAATGCCTGCTGAGACCGGTTCACGGGTATCTATTGATGTACCCGTGAATGGGTTCCAGCAGGCGTTCTACATGACATCAAACTTGTCTGAAAGGGCCTCTGCGCTGTTGGCTTCGGCCCCACGCACGCCTCCCAAAGGTCCGGGACCCCATGGTCCCGAGATATGGTGAGACATACAAATAATAATAATATATTCTTTATTGTGCACCACATGACTATATATATATGTATATGAGACTTCAAGCGTTGTAAAATAGCAAGTATTGCATTAAAAATGACAAGAGCAACGAATTATAACTATTGTACGCTAAACCTTGAGGCTATGCAATGCAGTTTGAAAGTTATCAGCAATAAAAGATTATTTGTTGTTCGTACATGTATAGATAACGGATGGTAGCCGATGGTCAGCGAAAGCGGGGATATCTATCTGTAAAGGGAATGATGATAGAATCTGTAACAACCACCATAAGGCATGCGAAATATTGTATGGAATACGAGTAGTTGAAATATTCTATTAAGATTATTGAAACACGTTGATTATTCGCAACAGACTGACATTTATTCAACAAGTAACGGTACTCATAGGTTACACACACATTGTGGATAGATGGCGCTAGTAGTAAGGAACATACATTTAAATTATTTTTGATACTATACCAATACCCCCACTTATCAAAATAAGCTAAACATCCTCAATAAAACACAAGGATAAACATTCTTAAGAAATTAAGAAACCAAAAAACCACCACCACTACAAAAGAAACAACCCCATACATAGATATATATTGGGTAAACCTACAAAGAAACAATACCTAGCATTTTCATAAACTTGTAGTGTTTAAGAGAACACAAACCTTTGGTCAGTAAATCAGCTGGCATTTCCTCAGTAGGAATGTACTTAATATTAACATAATTATTTTTAACAACATCTCTGACATAGTGATATCGTACATCTATATGTTTAGATCTATTGTGACTTTGATGACTAGATGCTAATTTCAAAGCACTCTGGTTATCACAATTCAAATTAATTGTATGAACCTTTCCTGTAATTTCATGTAATAAATTTCTGAGATAAACCGCTTCTCTGGAAGCTTCAGAGAGAGCAGTGTATTCTGATTCCGTACTAGAAAGGCTAACAGTCTTCTGTTTTCTGCTTTGCCACGAAACAGCTGACCCTGACATAACAAAACAGAAACCAGTATAAGACTTCCTATCTATGGCATCACTTGCCCAATCACTGTCAACAAAACCTTGCAAATCACTATTATTATTACTATATCTCAAACAATAGGTTTTTGTTAACTGCAAGTACCTTAAAATGCGTTTTGCATAATTGTAATGTTCACTGTTATAACAATTATTGAACTGACTTAGGTAGCTTACCGAATATGCAATGTCCGGCCTTGTCAAAACAGCCAAGTACATCAAACTTCCTATTAACTTTTGGTAAGGAACATTAGGTAAACTTCCTACAGTTTTTTCTAAATTTAACTTGGGTTCAATGGGAGTAGTTTGCGTTTTACATTCTGACATCTGAAATTTAGACACTAACTGTTCAATATATTGCTGTTGATCTACAGTTATCACACTTTTATTTTTATCTAAATTTATCCTCATGCCAAGATACTGTCTTACAGGGCCTAAGTCCTTCAACTTGAACTCTGAACTTAATACATTTTTCAATTTTTCTGTTTCAGTGTCATTGTTTGAAAAAATCAGAAAATCATCTACATAGAGCCCGACAATTATCTTTACTTTCCCATTAGTTTTTGCAAACAAACATGGTTCATATTGACTGTTTTTAAAGCCTAATTTACAAAGACAATCTTTGACTCTCTCATACCATGCTAGAGAAGACTGCTTCAGCCCGTAAATAGCCCGCTTTAGTTTTAACACATTTCCCCCACTTTTGTTTGCAAAACCTTCAGGAATTGACATATATATGTTTTCTTTCAGAAAACCATTTAAGAAAGCTGTAGTAACATCTAAATGCGTTATACTCATTCCTAACTTTACACTAAGAGCAAATAATAGTCTCAGAGTTGAATGACGCACTACAGGAGAAAAAGTGTCCGTATAGTCTACACCAGGCTTCTGCGTAAAGCCTTTGGCCACGAGCCGCGCACGATAACGCACATTATTGTCCACATCACTTTTTTTATTAAACACCCATCGACACTTCACTACAGACACGTTACCGGGGTTCTCAACGAGCTCCCACGCATCATTGTCCTCGAACGACTGTAGCTCTTCAGCTATAGCACGTCTCCACTGCTCCCTCTCGGGCCCCTCGAGAGCCTCTGAGTATGAGATTTCCTCTGATGCTGGAACAGTACTGGGAACACACATGCTGCTAAAGCCATACCTCTCAGGCTGTTTTCTCAGACGCTTACTTCTCGGCTCTGGTGTTGATGTATTCAGGACTGGTTGCTCTGGCTCTTCATTTGACAGAGGCTCGGTTAATGTCTCATTTCCATCAGCGTATACTGAAGAATCTGAAGAGAGTTCAGAATGATCCTCATCTGGAACATCAGGAAGCGAAGCCCCCACTGAAACGCTGCTCTTCTCCTCCACACTGTTTATCGGTGCCTCTTCATTAGGTATCCAGATAGCCAAATCTTCACAGGAGTCGCTACTATCCATTTCACCTTCCATCACAATGACATCTCTGCTGGTAACAATGGTCTTCTTTGAAGGATTATACAATCTGTATCCTTTCACATTCTCTCCATATCCAACCAAGATATGCTGCGCAGCTTTCTTATCCCACTTCAAGCGTTTCTCCTTCGGGATATGTACCATCGCTTTACTACCAAACAATCTAATGTGACTTAAATCAGGTTTTGAACCATACCATAGTTCAAACGGAGTTTTCTCTAAACCTGATACAATGGACCTGTTTTTCAGATAAACTGCGGTGCTGGCCGCCTCTGCCCAAAATCTCTTGTCCAACTTTGCATCATAAAGAAGACACCTAGCTTTCTCAACCACGGAGCGGTTGGCTCGTTCTGAGATTGAGTTCTGTTCTGGAGTGTAGGCATTTGTAGTCTGATGTATAATGCCGGCAGCAGCAAGGTAAGTTTTAAACTCACGGTTGCAATATTCCAGACCTTGATCAGTATGAAATATTTTGATCTTCTTTCCTTGCTGATTCTCTACTAGTGCTTTAAATTCTTTAAATTTACTAAAAGCTTCGTTCTTTTGTTTTAAAAAGTAAATGAAGGTCATCCTGCTGTAATCATCAATGAACAGCATGAAATATCTGTTACCATTTAAAGAATTAACCTCCATGGGTCCACACAGGTCACTGTGTATTCTGTGACATGCCTCTGTGCTCCTGGTACCAACATGAGTAAAAGGTAACCTTGTTTGCTTCCCTTCACAACAGGTTTCACATTGCGCCTTGGTTATGTCCGAAGATCCTTCATATGACACACCATCAACAATGCCGTTCTTCATTTTATTTAAATCTTGGCTATTAATGTGAGCCAAACGTTTATGCCACAGCTGTCCTGTAACTGCCGGAGCTGCCAACAAACAACTCTGTTTCTGTAGCCGCACCTTGTAAACACCGTTAATTAAATCGGCTATGGCAACCAAAGCATTGTTTTTGTCACTAATATAACAATGTTTTTTATCAAAAGTGACACTGTTGCCATTTTTGGTGAGCTCGCTTACTGATAACAAGTTTGTTGTCAAACTAGGCACGCACAACGCATCCTTCACAGTTATTTGACATTCCAAATCCGAAACAATTTCCACGTCTCCGGAACAAACAACTGGCACTCTTTCATCATTTGCCACGATGATTTCTGGTAAACACGGCGTATAGTTTGCATTTTTCACCCAATCTTTGTTTACCACAAAATGCCCGCTCGCACCTGAGTCCACGTAAAAATCTTCCTTACTGAACTTCCTTGTGAGGAATACAACACTGAATACGCATTTACTAGCATTTTTCTTCGTCATAGGGCATTGATTACGATAATGACCGCTGGATTTACACTTATAGCAAATAATATTATCTTTAACCTCTTTTGTTGTTGTATCTGTCACTGTCTTCTTGTTTGACATTGACTGCCCGCCATTATTTTTCGGCTTAGTGTTGCTAGAGTGATATTTATTTCTCGCTACGAATGCCGCACTGCTGCCAACTTCAGAATCATTCGTTACTTCCATGTCAAGTAACTTTGACTTAATGACATCTGCAGTTATCGAAATACCCGAATGCTCAATTGCCATTATCATGGGTGAATAACGGTCAGACAAACCTGCTAACAATAATGATCCTACCCATTCATCGGTTATTGTAAATCCTGTGCCGTTTAACCTTTGAGCTGTTTCGACCATTTGTGTGACATAGTTAGACATCGAGTCACAGTTTTCAAGTCTTATATTAATCAAATGTCGAAGCAAGGTTATCTTTCTTGAGAATCCAGAGTCGTCAAACATGGTCTTCAACTTAGTCCATAATTCCGCTGAGCTCTGTGTGTTCTTGATATGCACGTACAATGCTGGATCAATAGTTAATATTAACTTTGCCTTCGTTTTTGCATCTTCCGCTGGTTTATTTTCAAATCCCTCCGGCGGGTTGATGTACTTGTCAGTTCCGTCGAGCACCAACAAGCTTTGGGCCGCGAAACTCCACTCGTCGTAATTCTCCCTGCCTTTCAACTTAGGCACACTGGCAATATAGTTCGTAGTCATGTTTCCGCGAATACACGTTCACTTTTATCTACTTTAAACTAAAATAACTGATAAAAACTGGAAACGCCCATAACCTATTGAAACACGTTGATTATTCGCAACAGACTGACATTTATTCAACAAGTAACGGTACTCATAGGTTACACACACATTGTGGATAGATGGCGCTAGTAGTAAGGAACATACATTTAAATTATTTTTGATACTATACCAATAAAGATCCTATGATAGCAAGCGTTAGATTTATAGAGCTATAAAATGATCCAAAGGTAACGAATAAAGTTTGTTGAATATGATCTATGACTGTATGGCCATAGATGCAGCAGTGAACTTAAATACTAGTTTAATTTAGTTGTAACGTATTTATATACATATTTAAAACTGGCATCAATAATAGCAATGCCAATTAAAAGTTTTATCAACTATAAACCAACTAAAATTCATGCTTCGTTTGTAAAAGAAGGATAGTGACCTTTTAAAAAGATGGATTGTCTATAATTATAAACCAATTATCACCTAAGTAGATAGAATCTTAAGCTAAAAGGATTTTATCTTACGTCATTGTTTTCTAGAAATAGTGAATCACGCTGTGAGGCGCGTTTTATTCGGCTTAATAAAATCTGTTTTATTTATAACAGAAGTCAACAATTAGTTTCTTCAGGGGTCCGGTTCTTAAAGTAAAATTACTATCGCGGTCCGTTTCTCCTTGAGTTTCTTAAATAAGCAAATAAAACAAGCAACAACGGTTGCACTCCGGGAGTGCCGATAGAAGTGAAAACTCACCTCACTATGTTACCGACGCCCGGTAACACGATACATACGTTTAGCGGAGGTATTCTATTTATTTATTATATATTATTATCACTCTCAAATAAGATCACACTTTTTCATTGACATGTTTATTTACATACTGCCACGACAACGTCAAATTATTTGAACATAGGTAAAGAGTCTTGAAAAGGAGTCTGCAACATAAATGTCAAATAACATTAAGTTTTTCTTTATTGATTTAAATTATGAGTGGCCACCTTACGGGGCTTACGGTCACGTGATCGCCTTACGCTGTCTCGAGTTTATCATTTTTTCCCCACCTCAAAAAGTGCCCAGCGCCGCTAAAGAAGTTTTCACTTCAAAAATAGGTCGGCGGTCCGGATGCGGACCGCGGTCCGCCATTTGGTGACCCCTGATTTATAATTAGAAATGGCAAAAGAAATTGCTATAAGTAGTTTACGATCTTATCAAGTATAACGGTGCCGGAGTAATAATATTCGTTCACACCTTTTTCATGGAAATAAAGAAACAGATAAAGTTTATAGCATTTGATTAACATACCAGTTTACGCGTTTCCCATGCTTAGGGAAGGAAGTAAATCTAAATGCGCATGAGAACATACATGTTGTTACGAATGTTTCGTCGAGGTCGAAGATATGTAGACTTTGTAGACATCTTCGCCTTATAACAATGGGTCAAGGGCCTACACATTGATTAGATGTTTCGTGCGAGTTCATATCTATGCTGCTATGCATATACAAACAGGCCTTTAGATGCAAATATGCCAAATATATACCCTCCAGCCGCCCAGAGGGTAATAAAAAGGACACCCATTCTACTCTATTTTGAATATTAATGTTGACAAAACAAAATCGTATTTTTACCGTGTTTAGGTACCGACTGTTTTGAATTAGCAATATCCTACATTAAGGGGACGGTATATGACGTTTTCGATTTAGAGCTCACTTTGTGCAATCAATTTGTTCAAGAAATGTTTAATAACTGCATTAAATTATACGTAAATTTGTTCACGAAAAAGCCGTGTACCGGCTCTTCACGGCATAATATTTTTTATTTGCTGTAATTCTCTACAAATCGACACTAAAAGTATCCAAAAATCAAAATATGGAGTTCCGTTTGAGCAACACGCATTACAGTTTTGCCTTTAACAGTAATTGAGTTGTTGTGTGATTTTGAAAGCTAGGTAACTAAACTAGCAAATTATTATCTACTTATATTTTTACTCACAAATACAACACAGAAATTCAATCCCAAATGTAAACTTTCGTACAATTTCCATACATTGACGACATCACTCAAAATTCTTCTTCGAGTCAGATGGCCGCTGGCCTTGGATCGAAGCAGACGTGTACTTCGTCGTAGCTCGTTTTTGACATTATTTAGACATTTCATCATATACGCATACGAAAATGTATACCAGTAGATAAATTGTATTTCAAAAAATAGGGTAAATAAATTTATTTAAAATTTGATTTGTTGTTATTTACAGGTCGTAACGATCGAAAACAGCAGTAAACTATCCTAAAACAATACGATTACAATTGAATTTAAGTAACTTGTTCCTTCAAAACCCGCTTAAAATGAAAAAAGTTTAAAGACTCGTTTTACTGATTGGGATTGATTTTCATTATGCTGGTATCAATTTTGCGTCATTAAAAAAAAGTATATGATTCTGTACGTCAATGACATTTGATGTCAATTGTAATCTTGTATTTACGTTAGAGAATATTATATATTCATTTAAATATTACTTACCTATTAATACGAAGCGTAATTCGTTTAATACCTGAAAGTCTTAGTGTCTACACCTACTTTGTTGCCGTTCGTTCCGTCTATATGTGTGCGATTACGTGCTGTTCTCAATAATCAAGAAACAAGCCATAATCTTCAAGAATAAAATAACAGCAAGACCAGCATTTAGTACTAACTAGTTTTTGCGGATTTGGAGACAAGAGATGAAGCTTACAGGCTAATACCGCTGCGGTCTGGTTATTGTTATGTGTATATATCGAGTATTATATAAATTTACTATAAAATAACAATGTTTTATTTCAATGACATTATGTGCGTAGGTATGTATGTTTCGATGATTATAAGAATTTTGTCCACACAATAATTGTGCATAGCAGAGACTGCATCATGCAGATCATGCTTTCTTTACGGTATAAGCGGTATGGTACCGTTATTATTTATCAATACCGGTTCGTTTTGAAGGTAAAACTATACCGGTTGAAATACAAAGTACGGTACCGGTATAAAATTACAGCAGGGACAACCATTTTTATAGGTGTACAGTCAGCTGCAGAGAAAAGGTACGACCAGATAGATAATTGTATGCAGGGGTGGTACCTTTTCTCTGCAGCTAGCTGTACCTAAACCATCATTGACCGAGCGTTGGCGAAGGTCTCCGTTTCAACTTGGGCAAAAATGCTTTCGTATGTCCGAATTCTTCTCCTTTGCATATCACATTTCTCAACTGATTCTCGTGAAAATTTGGTAGTCCGATATAATTATTCGGTTTCTTTTTTTTTTGAACAATTTAAAATAGGCAGAAATTGTCATAAAGGACTTAAGCGCCAGTAGGGTCTGTGACACTTAAGACCACTGCGATTATTAGGTACTTACTGGCCCCTATTTCACCACGACCACGGTGACAGGTGCGACAGTTGTCGACATCACTGTTGCTGACGTCACAGGCCTCCATAGGCTACGGTAACCGCTTACCATCGGACGGGCGATGTGCTTGTTTGCCATCAACATTTTAATAAATAAATAAACTCCATTATATTGCCACTAAAAAATTCTTATTTTGCGAAGCTAATGACAATTGTCACAAGAAACACGGCAACTGTATCGAAATTGCGACACAGAACTCATTTCCTGTCAAGACTTACCGAAAATTCTTTGAAAAATCTTGTGACAATTGTCACAAGATTTTTTCGCGAGAGAAATGTCTGTTTTATCCGATATAATAAAGTTTTTTTTTAATAATAGGTACAATGACGGTGGCAAACACGAATACGGCCCGCCCGAGGTTAAGCGGTAACTGTATTATTAAATTGTACAACGGGACTTAATCGCGTATCTAAGTTTTAAGATTTACCTCCGACGTTTCGAGGACGGCGTTGTCCCCGTGGTCTCGGAGAAGACTGGCTTAAGTTGACATCAGCATCTTCTAACCGCGCGAGTTTTTCGAACTACCCGCACTTGGTCTTGTTTATCCGCTTGAACGTTTTGCGGTTCCGTTGTACAATTTAATAATGTGTAAAAATCGTGAAAGTTTAAATCAGTGTTAGCGGTAACTGTAGTCCATGGATGCCTATGGCGTCAATAACAGTGATGTTTTTGTCGTACCTGTCACCGTGGTGAAATAGGGGCCAGATTACGCCGCGCCGCGTGGAACGTGAGGTGCATTGGGGTAAATGCATACCATTCACTCAAGGAAAATAATCTCCCTTATAAGATCACTCGTGTGTCTGCCATTTTGTTAAAGCCAATTTTCACCGTAACTACTGGACTAGTTCAATTGAAATTTAGTACACATATGTCAAGTAAGGAAGTAGTAAGTCGGTGATCCGAAGATGAGTAACGTAAATAAATGAACTTTTAACTTTGCGGCGATTTTTGGTATCATGTGACATATCAGATATAATACATAATTATAAGTAGGTGAGCAAAAATGTACCATAACCTAACTCAGAATTGTATTACATAAATACATATACAAAAAATAGTTCAACGCCAAAAGATTAATGGAAGACCTATGTCCTATAATAGGTGAGTTGGTCTTAAACAAAAAATATGCAATAAAAATGTGTAACTGTGGAACCCATAGTGAATCCTACTCGTACATGATCGGTTTTTATATTATGTACCTATAAGATATTTTCTACTTTATACTTTATAAGTGTACCTACATAATATTTACTTATAAGCAGTTGTCACGTAAAATATTTGTAGATTTTTTTGGAAGTATGTGTCACATCATCATCATCTTCCTCGCGTTGTCCCGGCATTTTGACACGGCTCAAGGGAGCCTGGGGTTCGCTTGGCAATTAATCCCATAAATTGGCGTGGGCACTAATTTTTATGAAAGCGACTGCCATCTGACCTTCCAACCCATAGGGGGTAAACTAGGCTCTTATTGGGATTAGTCCGGTTTTTTCACGATGTTTTCCTTCACCGAAAAGCGACTGGTAAATATCAAATGATATTTCGTACATAAGTTCCGAAAAACTCATTGGTACGAGCCGGAATTGCAATTCGCACGCTCTTACCGCTAGGCCTCCAGCGATTTTTTTGAAGTATGTATAGCACAAAAAAATATTTAGAAATGTAACATTTAAGGTAGGTAATTAAAATACGGTATAAACATTATTGGAGAAGACTTGGAGGAAGTGTCATAGGGATCTACATTCGATGCGTGGAAAACAAGTTCTTTTGTCTAATTATAATCCATCGGCAATCACGCGAGCGCATAAAACGAAAATCATTTTTTTTTCACTCCCTAAAACTCCCTTAACCTAATAACAGTAAAACAAAAAATAAAATATAGAGGGTTACCAACCAGCCAAAGAATTATAAGTAGATATATGCACTTATCCCAACGCACCTCACGTTCTACTCTGCACGGGGTTCATTGCCGCTCCTACCGCCGTAAGTAACTATCAACACCTACATTATCAAGGCTACGATCGAAGATAATCGCTTCAGCACTGAAATAATACCGGTGGAATACCGGTATAATATTTTTTATTTTAATTGTATTAATTTAATAGTGAAACAAAAGGCGAATATACCACATAAAAGTAAATCGGTAAAGATATTAGGGGTACATTAGCCAACACTGTTTCCATATATTTTCAAATTTTATTTTGTCCGCCTTAATTAAATTTTGCACCCTGCCGGAACTTTATTTATTTAAATTCTCATTTAATTGATTTTGAGCCTTATGAAAAGTCGTATAGAGTAGTAAATAAAATTTTACATCTGACTTAATGACATCTGGTTTTATTCGGTTTAACTTTAGAAAACGCGTATCTCGACAAAGCCATAATGTAGAAAATTGTCAACAACCAAATGAATTATTAGAATTTAAATACGTCACGATGAACAGACAAGGAAAGCAAGATTAAATGTATTGTTTCTCTTTCTTCTTTCAATGGAACGCTTTTCCTAAAAGGAGGCCACTAAACTCAAAACGCTATCTTAAAAAAAACTTGATGGGTCAGTGACCTGTCCCAGTAAAGTGAGGTAGTGTGCGTGAAGTGCGCTTGTGTGTGAAATGGGGTAAATTGACAGAATCTGAAAATTTACCCACCTCTACCGTCACCTTAAAGTATTTTACGCTGTTGATTTAACCCCATCTTACGTCAACTAAATTACTAATTAATTTCGGATCAACACACACTTCAAAGTAGTTACTACATCTAAAATTTAGTTTTAAGTGTACAAATTTTTGTATGTAGATCAATAAAAAAAAAACTCTTCCTGAGTATTAGAATCCGAAGCTGCCGAAGGATACATTTAAAATTCCATCGGATATATAATATATAGATATTATGTTATATGTTGCCACCACCCACCGCACTTCCGAAGCTTCCTTATAAACGAATGCATTTTTAATCGCCATTCTCCTTGATTTAATACATTACAGTGTATTCTAGTAATAAGGTTTAAGTAAATTTTGAATAAAATAATGGGACTCTCAACAGTCACGAACAAAATATAAAATACCAAAATAAACATATTTAGTAACATCGATAAATAAATACGGAAACAAAGAGAACTACCATAATCAGGGTTTTAATAATTCATAAGTACAGAACACGTTAGATTGCAGATTCCGTAACTTGCATCCTTAAGCATATGCAAAGCTCGCTAATATATTCAATGAGTCCCGGGAAAAGATAAGACGTACTGCCCCTGCTTTTCGTTTACAAGAAACTATAACGCGGAGTTACAACATGGGTGTGTTGTGACTATGTAAACGAATATAGATAAAAAATGGTAATAACAAGAGTGTAGATATTTTTTTTACACTTCTAAAGATTGCACGCCAGACCTCGTTTTAATATTCATATTTCGCTATATACTAATTCATATTTCAGCAAAATCAAACTTCATTTAAATTTTTAAGTTTTGCTGAAAAATTTGTCACAATTGTGAACTTTTTTGCTAATTGTACTTATTGAGTGATGTTTTAAATTAATAATATGTTTTTTTTTAAACCTTTTAAGTGCAAAAAATAGTCTAGGTAATGGTTTCAAAGCCTCCTTGACGCGCCATGTCCTTATGTTTCTGGTTAGGAAATAAACGCAAAGAGAGGGTTAAAAAATTACATTCTGTATAACCTACATTACGAATTAAAAAGTTCAGATTCAGAGTTTTATTTGCTTAAACATGGTATATACCGGTCTTAAATACTAATACAATAGAGCTACATGTTTGGTCATAGAGACATGCAAATATTGTGTGATGTCATGTGTGTCGCATGCATCATATTTAAATGAAATTAATTAATATCTAAGTACTTACTAACTAGTTCTTATAACTATGAATATATGTCATTAAGATATTCCTGAATGTAAGTTAACATGCTTCTATATTTTAGTAGTAGTTGTAGTAAACTCTTTATTGTACAAAAATACATATTAAAAATAACATACAAGTAGTGAGAAGTACAAAGGCGAACTTATCCCTATGAGGGATCTCTTCCAGTTAACCTTTGAGTAGATGAGAGGAGAAAGTGAAAAGAGGGTGACGAATGCAGAAAAATGTACAACAAGGTACCAAAAAGATAAAGGATATAAATACATACAAAATTTATAGGAAAAACATACATATATTACACAAAAAAACCGGCCAACTGCGAGTCGGACTCGCGCACGGAGGGAAAAATAGAGCAAAACAAGCAAAAAAACGGTCACCCATCCAAGTACTGACCCCGCCCGAAGTTGCTTAACTTCGGTCAAAAATCACGTTTGTTGTATGGGAGCCCCACTTAAATCTTTATTTTATTCTGTTTTAGTATAATTTGTTGTTATAGCGGCAACAGAAATACATCATCTGTGAAAATTTCAACTGTCTAGCTATCACGGTTCGTGATATACAGCCTGGTGACAGACGGACGGACGGACGGACGGACGGACGGACAGCGGAGTCTTAGTAATAGGGTCCCGTTTTTACCCTTTGGGTACGGAACCCTAAAAAGGAATGGGGAAAATACACTAAAAATTTATTTATTTTAAATATGTATGCGTGTAATGTAGGCCAATGCTATTATTAAAACTTCAAAAACTTTATCAAATGGCAATTATTGTCCTAAAAAGTTCGTAACGATGGTGTATAAACAGAAATCAGTATCACACACACGATTCATCTCCACAGCCGCAGCTTTTCTGATGCTGATATGTTTGTAAAACGGTAACCGTCCTACCTATCATAATATTATGCATACAGTTACATGAGTACATCACTGCATATTTTATACATGCAGAATAACAGTACGCGTAGCCTCGTACTACAGTTAAAGTTATGCGAATATTAGATACTTACAAACGAAAGTAGGTAACTGTTTTTTGCCTTCCAGGTCAGAGGCAAAACTAAGTTTTGTTTTATACCATCTTCCTTGGGATTGGTCTTTATAGTTATCGACATACGTGGGAAGACAACATTTCTATAAAATGTGACGATCTACGCATGCTCCGACAACAACACCTTACGTTTTTCACCCAAATACAAATAGTCAAAACGAAATTGGGGTTACTTTAATTGATCACTAATTTTTAAGGAAAATAACCCGAGCTTAGTTTACGCGAGTTTACACGAGTTCAGAAACGAATTCCTATAATTTTAAAAATCAATGTTACCCTATGAATAAAACTAACCTTTAGAACTTTACCTAATAATAGTTAATGATATTCCGTTCAAAGAACATCAAACTAAGACTAAGATTTCAAACCCTCAACCATAGGCTGAAAGTGGTACGCCTAAATCCCTCGGCTACCACAGCTTAAGCTGATAGCACCATAAAGCTGTAAAAATTATGGGTCGAAACGTTTCTGTTCCGATGGAATCAATTAATGGGGGTAAAGTAGAAGTCACGATAGAAATTAAACTGGCTTTCTTATTGCATCAAGGGATTGACCTAAGAGTGAGGTCTGGTCACAGTGTAGGTTTCATACCGTAACTTGACACAGCTATATTTAGAGGCTGCTAGCGATTACATTTTGATTATGTTAACAACAAGCGCACCTACCGAAATACATTAATTTGTAACAACCGATCTTGTACTGCACTTATTGATTGTTTCTTGCCAGTTGCGATCGTAACCACCCCTAGTGTAATTTTCATTCGATAGCGTGACGAGCGTTCGCGTTTGCGTTAAATGTCTATTTTTGTATGGGATTTTGAACAGTGCGCCAAGCAGGACGTTTTGGTAACTCAAAATCTTATACAAAATGACACAAACGATAGAAATTTACACTAAGGGTACGGACCGTCCAACTTGTTGGGAGGCTATCCCACGCTGCGTCTTCCGTTACTCCGCTACTCGAGCGCACCTTTCTGCTCTAGCAGGCGCCTATAACTTTTGCGAGTGAAATCGATTATATTTTGTTATCTTTTGGATACGAGATTTTTTTCTGTACTTACATCAATAGTAATTCTGACGAAGGCGTGATAACTAAACATATATATGTATCTAATGCTTGGCCTTTGACTCGTAGGTACTTCATGCTTTTTTAGTAATCTCATTCTCAATTATTACTTTTCGATTACCAGGAAACCGCCTGGCGTGTCTGACCTCATCAGCCATAAGGAAAATAATCAACAAAGTACAGCGAGTCAAGCTTTAGGCGCTTGTGCCAGGTCAACATACTGCATTGAATTTTCCTGCGATTGGATCGTGATTCGCAAACGCTTTGCCAATTTAATATATTGACAGAGCATAGCTTTCTATAGTGGAGCTATAAAGACAAATAGAAGAAAGGCAACCGTACAAATCAAATACTTTACTTTTTAAGATATATCCCCAGTCGTGATCCGACGCCTCAAATAAGGTAAATAATTTTACTAAACCGCTGATACAAAATGTTTGTTGTATACAAATTGGTCTCCTTCAAAGATCATTGAGCAGGCAATCAAACGGATTTAAGGCTACAAATTCTGATGCTTTAATAGAAAAATCGATTTATTCAATTAACAGCTACAGTTAACTGGGAAGTGAAGCGTGAACATGATTTAAATAGCGGCATCGGAGTTCAAAACACTGGGTTGGAGGTAAAAGGGAGTATGTTTGTATGAAGTATATGCTTTTATAGCGTTGTTGTGTTGAATGCCTGTAGTAGTAGGATGCCTGTGGTTGATGAGTGGTCGAGGGAGTACGTGCTGGGCTATTACTATATATGTACTACACGCATACGAACATGTTTAGTGTTTATCTAAAAATAACATGACCTAAGATGAGAGGAAATCAACTTAAAAACAATAAAAACTTTAAAAGTGCAGCGCGAAACAAAAAGTGATATTGACCGAAAATTAGATGTTAAAATTTGTAGCTTTTCATTCTATGCTATTTTATGTATATATACGAGTTTGATTTGTGAAATGCATATCTTATTATCAGTGATTTTTTTTTGTAATTGAAAAAAAAATAGTTTTGGTGTCAAAAACATATTGTTTTGAAACAGGTTCCAATCTGTTAAAATACAACAAGAACTTAGACTTAGACTTTAGGTATTTTAAAATCCGATACAGTTTTTCGTTCAATTTATCACAACATTATTTTGACAGCATATTTTATCTATCGACAGCAATATAACACTCCAATTAAATTACACAAAAAAATGTCGCGTCAAAAAATCCCCATAGCAGCCAAGGTGTTACAAAATGCCTATAACCAAAACTGGTTGCGCAATTTGCTTCAAAATACTTTCTAACAATGCACACGCGAGGAGGATGCGGCCATTATTGAGCCGACGCGAAAACCCGGCATGGGAGATGTGATCGGGGAAATAAAACGAGCGCTGCAAAAGCGGAGGCAGAATACATTTCAGCCGCACGACTAACATGCGAATAAAATACAATGTCTAATATTATTAAATGAACAAAACGTACTCGGGACGAAGTATTCTAAATATGTTTGATGCTTGAAAACTTATTTTCACTCGTCACCGTCGAACTTTACTTTTTTGCTCTGCGAAGACTGAAGAGGGAGTGAAACGGGTTGATTAGCCCTAACACATTTTAGCCGCGCGCGACTAACATGCTAATAAAATACAATGTTTAATATTATTGAATAATAGGTACTGAGAAGTAAAAGACTTTACTAACTATTAATTTTAAAAAATCTCCTCATATTACCACCTTGGAGTTGACAAACATTATTTATTGTCCAGGAACTTGACCTCGTCACTATGCTCAATGCTCCATGATAGATTCCCTAGTTTCGCTCTGGATTCAAAACCCCTCCCAAAACGAAATATTTCCTTATCTAGATACGCCTACATACATTGCAATACAATTATTTCCTGTTTTTATAATATCATAAGATAAATATGAAGAACTATATTACGCGAAAAATATCTAGTGTCCAGATAATTTATATGATTTTAATAATTTCATAATACAGTTAAAATAGCAAATAACAAGACACAGTTACCCACTAAACTAATACGTATGTATTATTTGTGACCTGAGTAATTTTTACGCATGTAAACTTGTAAAGTTGAAGAAGATTCAATGATAAATCGCATAACGTGACGGCATTTTCAGCATAAATCGGTACCTATCATTAGTGTCCCACGACTCTCAGCAATAAGGATACGACTAGAAAGAATCATTAGTGTTACTTATAAAAAATAACGTAGAATGGCGCTACTGATATGTATATCTACCCAACTACACCGTTACTTAGATCAGTCTAAAGTGGCCATTACGGCATCCATCTTCGTAACACGAGCCCAAGTTACATAAAAGTGCACTTGATGATCGGGCAAAAACCTTTCCAGACGCTGTCACACGATGAGACTAGACGAACCGTTAGTACGAAACACTATCGCGGAAGGGAAGACAATGGTTCTAGTGAAAAAGACTAATTGAGGACTGATGACAAGTGTTACCGTATAAAACGGGATCAGGAGGCACATGTGGACAGCTAGCCTTAGCAAAAAGCAACTAGCCTGGAACAAGTTAAAAAGTGGACTAAGACATTCAGGTTTACAAATTGAAAGGCATTTTGTGCTTAATTAGTCTGATGTCTTTCGGTTTTGTGCCGTGGATATTTATAGAAGTTGATCTAATTTATTGAACCTAGCTTTGGAACCTGTTTTATTGAAATTGTAGCTTTTTGTTTTGAGTTTCGTACGACACATTAAGAGACATAAGTAGTACTGTTATATTCTTAATCAATATATGTTTTAGATTGATTCAGATTTTTGCAGATTTAAATTAGTAAGCATTAATTGTATAACAGCCATATTCGAACTTTAAGATAACATGGCTGTAAGACTACAACTTTTAAGGGAATTTATACGCAAGGTTTAGTAATAATAAATTCTAAACGGAAAACAACGATAACCCTACGACTGCTTGGACTATCGGGTGCCAATAGGCGCATTTTACCATGCTTACCCCTCCTTGAACGGACTTTACACTTCAGTTCTTTTCTAAAGGAAACATCGTACGAAAACTAAAACACCTTCCTGAGCTCAAGCCAAGCTCTATTCTAATGTCCAATATTTGCACGACGTCGCATTGTTTTACGTGTAACTTACAGCGGCATAGAGAATTTATCACCAAAGGCAAATAGCACCGTTTACGGCCAGTCGCCGGCATTGCCCGCACCAATTATGTGCGGCAAAGTATTCATTACATGGGAGATGCTGAGTAAAATGTATAGGTCCCACGGATAAGCGTAACGTACGGCTGTGGGCGCCTTATCTGGCTATCGGATGCTTGGTACAGGCGCAGCACGTGCCTTTGCATACGGAGATTCTGCGGCGTCGATAGCTGATCGTAGGATAGGGAAGAGTAGGGTAATTGCGAACACTTATTGGATATTATATTAAAATTACGGTATTACCTACTCACGTTTATAAATACAATCAGGGCGACATGCCATGTCATTAAAATGCAACATGGATAAGGACAGTTTTACTTAAAAGATGATTAATATTAAATTAAAATAAACTCAGTTATATTACAAGGTTTAGGTTTCTTATTTAATATTTGCTAGGAAAATTGTATGCTTGAAAACTGGACGTGTCCAAATAGATAACTCTTTCGTAAATATGTGCATAAATTATTGGCGACATAACAAGATGGTGTATAGGTACAAATTGGTTACTACGATATTTTAAGACTTGATACATAATTACCGACCGGCTAATTATTGCCCGGGATATGAACCGTGTTTACCTTTTGTTTTGTTTTAGAGTTCCCGATATTACAACACAAAATAAAACAAAAGGTAATCACGGTTCATATCCGGGTCGATATAAGTCTAGTCAAACTAACCGTCATTCAAAACTGTTATTGATACATAATTATCAAATAGTCACTGATATTGGACTTTAACGGCTCTATGGATATTCGCCAGTAACCCGGCGAACATGATAACCCGACTCTCCCCTAACTCACGGGACAAAAGCGGAGACTGCTGACTAGCTCAGATGGAAATCTCGAGCCGATTCCCTTTCTATTGTTCTATTTTGAACATTGAGAGAACATTGTTGGCGGTATACAATAAAAAGTATAGTGTGGTTTCTTTTTGATGATCTGAGGATAATGGCTACTTTACCTATAGACGTCTCGGGAACCAATGTGATATCTATCTTATATCTTATTGCTGGATTTATACGTCAAGTTACTTAGGGCGGTATTCAAGACTTTTTTTACACTGATGTCGCTACAACGACGTTTATATTGCGATCTGTCAATTTTTGATTTTCGAAATGTATTAAGGGGACGGTATATGACGTTTTCGATTTAGAGCTCACTTTGTGCAATCAATTTGTTCAAGAAATGTTTAATAACTGCATTAAATTATACGTAAATTTGTTCACGAAGAAGCCGTGTACCGGCTCTTCATGGCATAATATTTTTTATTTGCTGTAATTCTCTACAAATCGACACTAAAAGTATCCAAAAATCAAAATATGGAGTTCCGTTTGAGCAACACGCATTACAGTTTTGCCTTTAACAGTAATTGAGTTGTTGTGTGATTTTGAAAGCTAGATAACTAAACTAGCAAATTATTATCTACTTATATTTTTACTCACAAAAACAACACAGAAATTCAATCCCAAATGTAAACTTTCGTACAATTTCCATACATTGACGACATCACTCAAAATTCTTCTTCGAGTCAGATGGCCGCTGGCCTTGGATCGAAGCAGACGTGTACATCGTCGTAGCTCGTTTTTGACATTATTTAGACATTTCATCATATACGCTTACGAAAATGTATACCAGTAGATAAATTGTATTTCAAAAAATAGGGTAAATAAATTTATTTAAAATTTGATTTGTTGTTATTTACAGGTCGTAACGATCGAAAACAGCAGTAAACTATCCTAAAACAATACGATTACAATTGAATTTAAGTAACTTGTTCCTTCAAAACCCGCTTAAAATGAAAAAAGTTTAAAGACTCGTTTTACTGATTGGGATTGATTTTCATTATGCTGGTATCAATTTTGCGTAAAAAAAGTATATGACTTGTACGTCAATGACATTTGATGTCAATTGTAATCTTGTATTTACGTTAGAGAATATTATATATTCATTTAAATATTACTTACCTATTAATACGAAGCGTAATTCGTTTAATACCTGAAAGTCTTAGTGTCTACACCTACTTTGTTGCCGTTCGTTCCGTCTATATGTGTGCGATTACGTGCTGTTCTCAATAATCAAGAAACAAGCCATAATGTTCAAGAATAAAATAACAGCAAGACCAGCATTCAGTACTAACTAGTTTTTGCGGATTTGGAGACAAGAGATGAAGCTTACAGGCTAATACCGCTGCGGTCTGGTTATTGTTATGTGTATATATCGAGTATTATTTAAATTTACTATAAAATAACAATGTTTTATTTCAATGACATTATGTGCGTAGGTATGTATGTTTCGGTGATTATAAGAATTTTGTCCACACAATAATTGTGCAAAGCAGAGACTGCATCATGCTTTCTTTACGGTATAAGCGGTATGGTACCGTTATTATTTATCAATACCGGTTCGTTTTGAAGGTAAAACTATACCGGTTGAAATACAAAGTACGGTACCGGTATAAAATTACAGCAGGGACAACCATTTTTATAGATGTACAGTCAGCTGCAGAGAAAAGGTACGACCAGATAGATAATTGTATGCAGGGGTGGTACCTTTTCTCTGCAGCTAGCTCTACCTAAACCATCATTGACCGAGCGTTGGCGAAGGTCTCCGTTTCAACTTGGGCAAAAATGCTTTCGTATGTCCGAATTCTTCTCCTTTGCATATCACATTTCTCAACTGATTCTCGTGAAAATTCGGTAGTCCGATATAATTATTTGGTTTCTTTTTTTTTGAACAATTTAAAATAGGCAGAAATTGTCATAAAGGACTTAAGCGCCAGTAGGGTCTGTGACACTTAAGACCACTGCGATTATTAGGTACTTACTGGCCCCTATTTCACCACGACCACGGTGACAGGTGCGACAGTTGTCGACATCACTGTTGCTGACGTCACAGGCCTCCATAGGCTACGGTAACCGCTTACCATCGGACGGGCGATGTGCTTGTTTGCCACCAACATTTTAATAAATAAATAAACTCCATTATATTGCCACTAAAAAATTCTTATTTTGCGAAGCTAATGACAATTGTCACAAGAAACACGGCAACTGTATCGAAATTGCGACACAGAACTCATTTCCTGTCAAGACTTACCGAAAATTCTTTGAAAAATCTTGTGACAATTGTCACAAGATTTTTTTGCGAGAGAAATGTCTGTTTTATCCGATATAATAAAGTTTTTTTTTAATAATAGGTACAATAACGGTGGCAAACACGAATACGGCCCGCCCGATGGTAAGCGGTAACTGTATTATTAAATTGTACAACGGGACTTAATCGCGTATCTAAGTTTTAAGATTTACCTCCGACGTTTCGAGGACGGCGTTGTCCCCGTGGTCTCGGCGAAGACTGGCTTAAGTTGACATCAGCATCTTCTAACCGCGCGAGTTTTTCGAACTACTCGCACTTGGTCTTGTTTATCCGCTTGAACGTTTTGCGGTTCCGTTGTACAATTTAATAATGTGTAAAAATCGTGAAAGTTTAAATCAGTGTTAGCGGTAACTGTAGTCCATGGATGCCTATGGCGTCAATAACAGCGATGTTTTTGTCGTACCTGTCACCGTGGTGAAATAGGGGCCAGATTACGCCGCGCCGCGTGGAACGTAAGGTGCATTGGGGTAAATGCATACCATTCACTCAAGGAAAATAATCTCCCTTATAAGATCACTCGTGTGTCTGCCATTTTGTTAAAGCCAATTTTCACCGTAACTACTGGACTAGTTCAATTGAAATTTAGTACACATATGTCAAGTAAGGAAGTAGTAAGTCGGTGATCCGAAGATGAGTAACGTAAATAAATGAACTTTTAACTTTGCGGCGATTTTTGGTATCATGTGACATATCAGATATAATACATAATTATAAGTAGGTGAGCAAAAATGTACCATAACCTAACTCAGAATTGTATTACATAAATACATATACAAAAAATAGTTCAACGCCAAAAGATTAATGGAAGACCTATGTCCTATAATAGGTGAGTTGGTCTTAAACAAAAAATATGCAATAAAAATGTGTAACTGTGGAACCCATAGTGAATCCTACTCGTACATGATCGGTTTTTATATTATGTACCTATAAGATATTTTCTACTTTATACTTTATAAGTGTACCTACATAATATTTACTTATAAGCAGTTGTCACGTAAAATATTTGTAGATTTTTTTGGAAGTATGTGTCACATCATCATCATCTTCCTCGCGTTGTCCCGGCATTTTGACACGGCTCATGGGAGCCTGGGGTCCGCTTGGCAATTAATCCCATAAATTGGCGTGGGCACTAATTTTTATGAAAGCGACTGCCATCTGACCTTCCAACCCATAGGGGGTAAACTAGGCTCTTATTGGGATTAGTCCGGTTTTCTCACGATGTTTTCCTTCACCGAAAAGCGACTGGTAAATATCAAATGATATTTCGTACATAAGTTCCGAAAAACTCATTGGTACGAGCCGGAATTGCAATTCGCGCGCTCTTACCGCTAGGCCTCCAGCGATTTTTTTGAAGTATGTATAGCACAAAAAAAATATTTAGAAATGTAACATTTAAGGTAGGTAATTAAAATACGGTATAAACATTATTGGAGAAGACTTGGAGGAAGTGTCATAGGGATCTACATTCGATGCGTGGAAAACAAGTTCTTTTGTCTAATTATAATCCATCGGCAATCACGCGAGCGCATAAAACGAAAATCATTTTTTTTTCACTCCCTAAAACTCCCTTAACCTAATAACAGTAAAACAAAAAATAAAATATAGAGGGTTACCAACCAGCCAAAGAATTATACATAGATATATGCACTTATCCCAACGCACCTCACGTTCTACTCTGCACGGGGTTCATTGCCGCTCCTACCGCCGTAAGTAACTATCAACACCTACATTATCAAGGCTACGATCGAAGATAATCGCTTCAGCACTGAAATAATACCGGTGGAATACCGGTATAATATTTTTTATTTTAATTGTATTAATTTAATAGTGAAACAAAAGGCGAATATACCACATAAAAGTAAATCGGTAAAGATATTAGGGGTACATTAGCCAACACTGTTTCCATATATTTTCAAATTTTATTTTGTCCGCCTTAATTAAATTTTGCACCCTGCCGGAACTTTATTTATTTAAATTCTCATTTAATTGATTTTGAGCCTTATGAAAAGTCGTATAGAGTAGAAAATAAAATTTTACATCTGACTTAATGACATCGGTTTTATTCGGTTTAACTTTAGAAAACGCGTATCTCGACAAAGCCATAATGTAGAAAATTGTCAACAACCAAATGAATTATTAGAATTTAAATACGTCACGATGAACAGACAAGGAAAGCAAGATTAAATGTATTGTTTCTCTTTCTTCTTTCAATGGAACGTTTTTCCTAAAAGGAGGCCACTAAACTCAAAACGCTATCTTAAAAAAAAACTTGATGGGTCAGTGACCTGTCCCAGTAAAGTGAGGTAGTGTGCGTGAAGTGCGCTTGTGTGTGAAATGGGGTAAATTGACAGAATCTGAAAATTTACCCACCTCTACCGTCACCTTAAGTTTGTGATTTAGGATTTTAACAACCATAAATTCAACACGGTTGCCAACTTTTATCGGGTTTACATTAAAAAGTTGATCAGAATACTGGCAACTTTAAAAATAGACTTGCAAGATTACATACGAGTAGTTTATTTTAAATCTACTTACAAGCTACAAAGTGAAGTTAAAGGCGTGTAAAAAATAACGATCACATGGTTTTGCAACGACTGCGTTTTAATCATGCTCAAAGTGTGTAATTAGCAACTTGACACGCTTATAAAGAGAACTTTACATGTAAGTTCTCCCCTTAGTAATTATACTAGACTAGGAATCTTACTCATGAACTTCGTGTAGTATTGTGGCTTGTGACGCTTGCAAATTTGCATCGATTTTGCGATTAAAACTATGTCGGTCGTGCTCAGTAAACTAATGTTTGACAAATTTTATAGTTAGGTTAAAAGACATGGAAGTTATGGCCCAGTTTTGTGGGGTAACATTGTCGACGCCTTGATGGAACAAAATCACATCTGCTAAAGTGTTATTTTTTGCTGCGACTTATCCCTTAATTTGGGCCTACATAGATGAGTTCACCGTTCAATCACAGTTCAAAAATTTCTAAATAGATTGCCAATTTTTCAAACAAAAAACAAAGTAAACGTAGGTCACTTTGTTTTTTGTTGTTTTGGTCATTCACATAATTCAGATAGACCTGAGACCCACAAGCTACAGGTGACACTGTTGTCGTTAATCCTCAACATGGATCGAAAATGTTGAGCGAAATTCGACCTTAATTATGTGAGTGACATGTTACACTAGTCTCACAGGAGCTTTCTAGTTTTATTTTTTATTTAGAAAAATACCTACGATTATTTTGCCAGTGCTTTAAGAGTTTTAATGCTAGTAAATGTTACACATAAAACAGAAATATTAATGGCAGACTACTAAGACAGTTTTCAGCCATTCAGGCATAATAAAATGCGGCTTTATATCAGTAATTTAATGCGATTATACTGGTTGTCGAAGCAGCTGGTTCAGTACTCCTGTCCAGTTTAAAGGAGGCAGGTAGACGCCCACTCTAAGCCCTAAGCAAAGTTCCTGCTAGTATTAAAGCCTTAGAACTTATTGGTCGTATATACTACACATTTAACTAAAATATACGCCTGATATCTCCCAAGGTACAGCGATGTCCAACGGCAAACGTCTATTACTAATCATTAGATCGTATCTCAACATCGTCCTTTAATTATTCGCGCTAACGACATGCGTAAAAACGCATCGCGACAGCAGAAAAAGAAAATAAATGACTTTTGCGAAGAATTAAGGTAACGACTTCTGGTTAAGTCCTGTTTATTGCGCAAGAAAAATGACATGTTTATAAATCTCTAAATACTAGAACACCAGAGATAACGACTAACTTAAAAAACAGTTCAGCTTAGAGCATTTAATTACCGGAGTCGCCATTAAGAGCTTACCCCTCTGCCGAAAACCTTGCACTATTGTGCAAACTTTTGTATGGTCATGGACTGACATGGCTATTTGTACGTTACGTACAAATCATGTACAAATAGCCATACATTTGGCGTGCCCCTCCCCCGCAAAAATCGGCAGACTTTTTTGTACAGAAAATGACAGGCAAGGCGTTTCCAGTTACTAAATGCTCTAAGCAGTTCAGAAATGACAGAGTTCTGAGATTACAACATAAAAACAACATAGAAACATATTGAGAACCTCCTCCTTTTAAGGCGGCCGTGCCTACATTAGTATGGGATCAGAGGCACGTACGGAATCTGAACATAAATACTCGACTCCGTTAAGGGATAAGACATAGCGTAGCAAATAGTTGTTTTCACTTTCTGTTTCATGCTGTGTATATGGAGAGATAGGTGATTTCAAGTAGCAGCCGGAAAAGGCCCGACCAGTTCTGATATGTCATCCAAGTACCAAGTCCGTTACTGTAGAGCAACTCCTCGGAGCCGTACACAGCGGGTATTTTATGCCGATTTCCAAAAGAGGGAGGTTCAATGTTCAGAAGCACATATTTTCAGTAACAGTATGATCTTTGCAAAAACAAAAGACGTCATCTATTAGTACGAATTCAGCTGCTCTCGTTATATAGATGGCGCAACTACATATGCCATTAATGAAGGAGAAGATTCGGTTAAAGTTCAAAAGAATATTAAAATCCAGGTCTGTTTTTACCACTTTGAGATATTCAAGAATAAACAACTTTTTCAAGCATATTAGGCACATATTTCTCGATGAGGGATAATATCCGGTTCAAGTCCAAAGAAGTGGATTGTTTTGCTATAGGTTTTGAGTTACCTATTGAACAACAAACAACGTTTTCAAACTCATTAGATATCAACCCCTTTGTCATAAAATGCTACCAAAGAAGTCGAAATTTTCCAGGTTGTTTCTTATCCAGTACGAAGTAATACGAGAACAAACAACGTTAGAGTGCAATAACGATAATCATCTATCACACCCGACAGGATTAGATTGCAGATTGCCATGTAGCCGGGAATTTGTAGCGGCTGCCGTGAGGCGCCTAACAACCGAACAAGGCGCGAACGAAAACACGCTCAATGGTCTGTGGAGAACAGGAAATCTAATTATTTATAGCCGGTATGAGGGACGCTTTGCATTCTTATGTATTCTGTGAAGAACAGGGCTTCCCACATTTTATATATATGTTTTTTAATACCACGTCAGTGGCAAACAAGCATTCGGCCCTCCTGATGGTAAGCAGTCACCGTAGCCTGCAACTTCAGAGTTGTTACATGCGCGTTGCCGACCCTTTAAAAACCTGTACACTCCTTTTTGAAGAACCCCATACTCCCTCGGGAAAATCTCACACACAATGTGCAGAAATCTTTCTTTTATATATTTGATAGAGGCTGTTTCTCTGATAGAGGCTATGTTTAAAGGTAATTTGTGTAGAGACTCTTGGTAGCAATTAATGTAGTGATAGCTAGTTAAAATCGGGTAGGTTTTAATCGCCAGTTAAAATCGGGTAGGGTTTCGGGTAGGTAAAGCTATCTACTTCTTGCTTGAGACGCCCTGAGGCATCTGAAAAGAACAAGATCTGAAAATTCGCCTGATTATATGCAAAATGCATTCAACATCTCTTCTATTAGATCTAGGAACAATATTTTGAAATACATATATAGCAAAATGCAATACTAAGTACATAAAGTTCAATGCCCAATGCAATGCTTTATATGACGATACGTGAGATGAGTGCACTTATAGAAGACATAAACATAAAAACTTTACGTCTTATGATAAATAAATTGCTTTATACACTACAGACGAAGGTACCTTATATAAGCACTAAGACACAAAACTACAAAGTTTCACATCGATGTCATAATCGTCAAAATGATACTGCAACTCACGTACTAATCTACCAAGGAAGAGGTGAAATACCTACTTTAACCGTTATTGGCCCATATCTCCGCTATATATATTCGCAAAGTCTTAAGCGTTAACATTTTTCCTACCAAGTTACAGTCTTCTCTATGTAGTGAGCCGCGTGTGTGGACGAGTCGACTTATCAACCTCATCAGAGTAACATGATCTCTAGAACCGTTGGAACCATACGAGGGACGTCTGAAAACTTCTAAGCCTAAGATACAAAAACACAATTTTCAAAGGTAAATCACTGTTTATTTTTCGATATAATCTCCTCCCAAATCAATGCACTTTTTACATTTTTTATATAGTGCTTTTAGCCCATTAAAAAAATATTCTTTATTTTGCCCTTCAAAATGCTCCTCTACGGCCGCCTTCATCTCTTCGTCACTAGTAAATCGCTTTCCCCTCAACTCTTTCTTCAAATTATTGAATAGAAAATAGTCGCTAGGGGCTAGGTCGGGGCTGTACGGTGGGTGGTCGATTTCGTCAAAGCCAACTTCCTTCAAAGCACGCCTCGCAACATGAGCGGTGTGGACGGGTGCGTTGTCTTGCAAAAACAAAATTCCTTTCCTTAGTTTACCTCTCCTTTTTTCAACTATTGCTTGTCGTACCTGTCTTACAAGATCTGCATAATAAAGTGCATTTATTGTGGAACCCTTTTCTAAATAATCGATTAAAAGAATACCATCACAGTCCCAAAACACCGTAGCCATTAACTTAGAGGCCGACTTTTGCACTTTAAATTTCTTCGGCGGCCGTTCCCCCTTCTCAATCCACTGCATTGATTCGGACTTACACTCCGGGTCATACTGTCTGATCCATGTTTCATCGACAGTTACTATTCGGGAACAAACTTCGTCTATATTATCTTCGCACAAGTCTAAAAACGCCTGGGAAGTTTCAACACGACGTTCTTTATCGAAGGCAGTAAGCATTTTCGGCACCCAACGAGCACTAACTTTACTCATGTGCAAATGTTCGTGTAAAATTTCTCCGACTCGTTCTTTACTTATACCTAGGACCTCAGCTATTTGCCAAACCTTAATTCTTCTATCTTCCAATACCAACTTTTTGACTTTGGCTACGTTTTCTTCGGTCACTACCGATATTGGCCGCCCTGAGCGGGGGTCGTCTTCGATGGATTCCCGCCCGAGTTTAAATAAGCGACTCCACTTTTTGACTGTGGCATAAGAAGGCCCAGAAGCACCGTAAATAATAGCCATTTCCTCAAAAATACACTGCGGTGATTTTTCACTTTTTGTAAGGAACTTAATTACAGCACGATGCTCAATTTTCGTAATATTCGCTGGTAATTCACACATTATGTAGTTTCTAGTTGAATATCTCGAAACAGAATAATAAAAATCTGACATATTGTTTTCTTAATAATTTATTTTTAAATGGCCTTTCTAGCGGCCAGTATCATAAACACATATACAACCTCGAAATACCTTAGGCTTAGAAGTTTTCAGACGTCCCTCGTACGTGATCTGAGGGCGAGTTTAAGCTGGTTTGCCTAAGCCTTCGACTATTCCGCATGTTTAACGACGCCCTTAATTGCGTCGCGTAGGTCGAGTAAGGAAGCGTATCGCGATGGCGCTGGACGTGGGAGATCCGACGCGTCCGATAGGTCTTCCTGCCCACGCAACAGCTTAGGGCTTTCCGCTGGCTTGACAAATGAGCGTCGGAAAACATTGATGTCATTTTGTCGCAACTACTTAGGTAGCTTAGCCAATGAAGTGGCGTTTTCGTACATCGCGAATGTCTAGACTGGGGTTATTCTATTGCTTACGCGTTGGTCAGATAGTATTCCAAAATCTACGACAAGATGCTTGCTTGCATAACTAATCCTTGTAAAGACAGATCAGTAAACCTGATGTTACGAGTAAAAACAAAGAACAACCAACCAATAGCCGGTAGAATTATAGATCGTGACGTGAGATCATTTGAATTTGACTGAGTTATTCCATAAATTCACACATTGGACAGGCCTAGCTAAGATGATGTCGATCGAAACTTTAATAATGTATGGAAATAATCACGTGACTTTTCGTAGCATCTATCATTCCGATAAATTTATCTTTTCGTTTGGGCTTTGGGATATACCTACCATTGTCATATTGGCTAGGCTCCCTAGTCAACCTGGTGGACATCTGACCACATCGTTCTGTAGCTCTGACGAGTCCACCCTTGACCACCACTAATCATTAGCAGCCATTAATAGTGTTTTGTACAGCTAGTTCTGCGGGCGACCTCTGATAAAATCTAAGGAAAATCTATGTGCGTTCAGACTCAACATTACTATGAGTTACCGACTATCGGGAACGTGAACCACCTTAGGACGAAAGTGGACGACCGTACGAAATCGCCTTAAGGTACCTTAAACGTAGTCTTCATTTTTTTCTCTGGATATTAACATTATTGAAAATATGTAGACATAAGTACCTAATTTGATGTAGGTTTATTGACTCACTTCCTTTAGATTTTTAAATTATTATGAGTTAGAAATTGTATGGAATTTGTTTTTGCTCCTAATTCTTAAAACAATAAAAATGGAAAAAAGTAAAACGAAGGGGCATAGCTTCGGTTAATATAGGTACATTAAATTATGTCAACTCAAGTCAGATAATCATAGCATAGACGGATAAGGCTTTTTACCCTACATGCAATTAACTATACTATACCTACTCTACTAAATTATATTTTATGATGTAATAATGTAAAATTGCCTACAATCATTATATTGCATCTTTATACGTCTAGACCGTACTAGTATGTTACTATTAAAATGTATGGGAAGTTTCAAAGTACTCTACTAAGTGACGTTGATCAGTCCGTCGATTGTAGTTGTAACTGGCCCTTATTGAGGCTTACACTAGTTAGGCTTAGATGCGATTGGAATAGGCTTAGGTCGTAATTCACGCGTATAATACGAGTACCGGCCCGGCGCACAGATTTAACATCCGATAAATTCAATTTATCTCATTACTGAACGGTTCAACGCTCTTGAGAAGCGGTATACTCGTAGACGAACTGGAAAATATAGTGCAAAAACAATGCTAAGTCTTAAAACCGAGCTGCGTCAATAAATAAAATGTTGAGTTTGCAATAAAAAATGTTTATTAACAGTGCGATGCATAATGCCAGAGACAGAAAATAAAGAGCAGTGATTAATAGTCCCCAGATTACAGATTTGTAATTAAAACTTTGAATAACATCGTAGTTTGAAAGTGACTGCTTCATCTAGGAAGACTGCAAATCGCTGTTCGCGAGCTGCGTGGAACTTTTTGGAAATACGATTGCGTCAAGCCACGTTAAATATACATATAATTAAAAAAAATTGACTACGGAACCCTATAAAAAGAGACAGTGCCAGGATATGTAGGTATACGATAAAAGATTATTTATTCTCATAAGAATTAAAAATTCACGTATATGAGAAAAATTATAAACTAAATAAAATACGTTTTCAAGTTAAAAGGTATACATATACATTATAGATCCGTGTTTGTACAGTTTTCTTTTACAGAGGTACCTATGCAATATTATGTTAATTTCGACTATTTATTGTCGGGCTGCATTATTTATTTATTTATTTAAACTTTATTGCACGATAAAAATTGTACAAATGGCGGACTTAATGCCTTAAGGCATTCTCTAGCAGTCAACCAATGGGTCAAACAGAAAACTTATACTTAGTGCAGGATTGTAGACTAAGATAAGAAATATGAAACGCAAATCAAGTTAAGTATTCTAAACAATATTCTAATTATACACTTACACATATAACAATAACAGCAATATAAAATTACATATATTCAAACATGCATAAATACATATATAAATAAATATATTATATTATCGTTAGGAATGATTATTATCTCGCTAATGTCGTGCTAAGTATGTAGTATACTTATAAATATTTAAGTATACCCTACTAATTAAACACATGCAAATTTTAAGAAACGCCTAATGACGCTAAAGCTGCTAAAGCCACATGCATGGGCTTATTAAAATTCCAGTGCAACCGGCCGTGGTTGTAAATAATTAATTGTCAATAAGCGACGAACGGTATCTCTATCAGGAATCAAGATGGACACAGTTCACTGCTGAAAAACAGGAGTATAAGTATCCAACAATTCAATACAAGTACTCTTTATTGCACATGCACACCCAATAGAAGAAAATAATACAGAACGAAAACAGCAACACGTAGAAGTAAACCATAGGTGGTCTTATCGCATCGCTAAAAAGTGGTTAGGTACTCCCATTTAAAAAAAGTGATCTGAAGTATGACTTTTTTTAATAGGTACTACGACGATTGCAAAATGGAATGACAATGGTAAGAAGTCACCGTCCCTAGGAACGCACATTATCACTGCGCATTGCCAACCCTTTAAAACCCGTAGGTATATGTATTATTTTTTACCTCTAACTAGTCACGAAAAAACCTCGGCACATTTCACAGCGCTCGCGGGAGGAAATTCCTCGGGAACCTCACATGCCGCATATCAATTTTAGAAGTGAGGTGTGCTAAGATGAACTCTTTTTAACAGACTTCCAAATCTCAAAAGGAGGAGGTTATCAATTCGGTTGTATGTTTTCGATTGTATGTTAGAATAGGGCGCGTAACTCAGTTTATATATGAACCTCTTGTCTGTTTAGGTATGATAAGGGTCCTGATCGAATATTTAGTCACTTTTTTACCCGACTACGGCAAAGCAAAAGCATTGACCACCACACTCATATGAAAGGTTAAAACGGGTCACTCACGTATTTTGAGTCGAGGGTTGCTCGACAAGTTTCCATTTGAATATTAGAGGTCTATCCTTTTTTGCACAACGTTGGCTTCCCAGATGATATCCTACTGCCTAATCTGTGTGCTATGCCTGCGTCGGCAAATAGAATACTGTGGTCCGCGAACGCTGACTAATTGTACGTTACGGGGTATCGCCTGTAAAGTCTACATCGAATACGCACCTTACGCCGTTGTAGTAAGGCGAATGTAGACATGTATTTGAACGGCGAAGCATGCGCGGCGTGTTTGTTTTCAAACCTCATTAGTTTTGATTTGTGATTTATCTAGAAATAGTGCAATTAAATAATTCCTCCGTAACAAAGAAGAAAGATATGTATATATCTTCTCAGACACATTCAACACTTTATTGTCCCTACACACAGGTTAAAACACAATAAAACAAAATGTTTAAATACCTACAATATACAAAGGCGAACTTATTACCTTATCTACTGTTAGCGAATTAAACCTAAATTGGCTGTGCCTGCGACTAAGCCTGCTTGGGATTCGGTTTAGTCATGTAGGTATCCTACCACTAAGTGGTTGAATTCTAAAATAAAGTACCTATGTCTATGTCAATACCCAGGCTAAAAGTATTCTACATGTCAAAACATAGTCAAAATCGGTTCAAACAGTTCAGACATGAAAAGATAAACAAAAGACAGAGTTCTAATCGTAATCTACGTAACTATACTGGGTCAACCAAATCTTGTCAGTAAATAGGAACAAAAAAAACTATACTCATCCTTTTCCTTTGGGTGCTAGTACTAGTAGTATTAGTGTAAGACAAAGATAGTATGATTCTCTCTGTCTATGTTTGAAATCAAACAGACCTTTGACACACTATATTTCTTATGTAAGGTGAATATGAATTGCTTCTTTTAGCAAAAAAGGGTCTTGCAAGTAATTTCTATCAGAATAACATCAACTCAACTTGCTTCTACTAAAGCCATTCATCTTGTTGGGTCTTCGATTTATAACATGCGAAATCTTTTACGCCCTCTGCGCGGACCTCTTTCCCTGACCAGTACAATCAGACCTTGAGATTTCTGACGCTGTGAGACAGGAAATTGAATCTTCTTTAGAGGAGTTATAGTTCATATTTAAATGGTAATGCCAAGGGTCGCGGTAGCCGTAAATGCGTAACGCGATGTGGATCTACCACTCAAATATAGAATTTAACTGATGTATTACAAAGGTTAAAATTCTTTTAGCTCTAGTAAGACACGCTTCGGTTTCAAGCTTTTACTGTCGTGCATCACTCTGGTTTACTGAGGCGAACGCTCGATTTGTAGAGTGGTCAGAATAGTTCTGTAATTATTGTAACAGTCTCAGCTCTTCCTTATTCGATGTAAATACGGTGTTTTTTGTCTATTTTCACTTCATTGATTTATAGTGCATCATTACTCACCTTTATAGGTAAAAAACTTAAGAAGCGCCCTTCATCATGTAAGTTGTGTAGGTATTAAAACGATTTTATGGTAGGCTTTCTATACTTGACAGATGCTATATCCAGTACGGATATGATGGTCGTTCTTGTCTACGTGACAGCGTGATAAAACGGTGTCCGTCACTTTCTTTCCCACGGTGTTAAACAGTGACAGTTATTTTATCACGTGGATAAAGATGGATAAAGCTATCCATAATAGGCTGGCAGAAAGTGTTCAAAACGATCTATTCACACCTATATGTCACAAAACACGATCAGTTCAAATTGGCCATGTTACTCGTATTTCGCTTGGGTTAACTTCTGCTTAGCTATAAATAACCACAATGATAACCTGATTCTGAACCTAATAACACCTAGCAATCCGTTAGGTACTTGCTAAGGAAAGTGTTTGGAAGCAATGGGGCGTAATAGGAATGCTATTTGAATAAGCAGTTACAGTGCTTGTACAAGTTTACTCAGTAGTCATGTTCTATTTGAACATAGCTTTGCTATCTGCTTTAGATCAACCAGTATAAGTCAGGTCAGATACAAGGCAGTGAATCAGCCAAGTTCGTAAAGCAAAAAGGTGCAAACACCGGCTTGCGACACTCGTGCCATTTTCAACCAACGGCCTCCTACCCTAGTCTATGTAGTGAGGGGAGACTGGGGAGACGAGAATATAATAGGATAGTTAGCATCCCTAATTCCCTATTCACCCCGGTTGACGGTGTATCGGAACACATCTTTCTTTATATGATATCGGTCGGTATGGGCACTAGAGTTGAAGTCGCACACAACAACTCATGTAGGTATGTAATGACGCCGAAATTTTGAAATTGGTATTCGTTTTTCATACCGCTAGCAAGCTGAACCGCCAACTACTGATGGGCCAAAAAGTTTCTTGAAAGTTTTTTTAGCTTAACATCGTGTGCTTAAGTCACATTCACTCATTCGTTAAATACTGTTTTGCGATTAGTACACTGTGTGTAATCATTCTCCTCAACTCTCCTGCCGAATGCCTAGGTAGGTATAGCTAATTATCAATAATATTTGACCACTTTGACCGCCGCTATCTATTTGATGCTGACATTGCTGACTGGTCCAAATTTTGAAGGATCTACAATTCTGCATTTGTATAGACTTAAATCATCGTTTAATCTGCGAGTCCATCTTAAGCTAGTTAATGTGAAGCAATGTTAGATAAGATGGAAATAGCAATCCAGGATAGCGGTGTAGTCATTCAATATGTCAATTTCTCGTTCCGGACTGTTTCTATCAAGCCGTTCCCACTGGGTATCTGCTGTTTTAATTATAAGGCGGTGAATCATAGAATTTCACTGCCCCGTAACAGCCGTAACACCAGTTTGAATTGGGAATTTATTGCGTAAGAATACGGCAAATAACTAACTGAGTTTCTTGTGTCGTTAAAAAACTTGGTGGGATAGACCGAATCGCACTTTATTTCGTGCTTGTACAAGATTATTGGCGTTCAAAAGTGCATGGACATGTTTCAACCGTAATATTAGGGCATTACGGTCGACATCTATACGGCCACTGGACATCACTCAGCTGCTAAGCACTTCCAAACATATTTAAACTTTTACTAATAAACATTACGACAGTTAAAAAGAAATAGGGTTCGAATCCTTAGATACAATTAGTTTTCGAACGAAAAAAACTCAATTAACTTTTTCTATGACAAATATCATCAATCATTTATAATCATTTGAAACCTGCTTACATGTAACACATCAAGGGTTATAAGGGGCTCCATTCGATTAAACAAGAAAATTTATAATAATCTTAATAAAATGTTAAATCTTATTCTCGTTAAATCTGTAGTACTTACATTAAAATTGCTAAAATAAAACTGTACGAGCAAATAAAGAAAATCTGCACAAGTTATATAGCAATCAATCAACAATAACACATCATAATGTTGTTAACAAACTTTTTTCAAACAAATCGCGTGCAATAATCAAGTCAATGTAACAAGATGAATGATTTATAGAAAGAAAACGAGATATGGAGCGGCATTCGAAATAAAACATTCTCAACTTGATTTGATATTGATTTGACATTAGGTAGTTACTGGTAGCTTATCACCAATAAAGAATGTTACATACTTCAAGACTTACCCATATGGCGCGATTTGATTGGATAGGGAAGGGTCATGTCATACTGAACAACTTTTTGGAATCAATTTCAAAATCGTGAAAAATTGTCATTTTATACATTTCGGCTGATCAGGATCAATGTCAATGTGTACCATCGCCCACACTGTTAACTGTACATCGGTGGACTTTATTTGTACAGCTAAGATATTTTCCTGATTTCAGGGTTGATCCTTCAATAGCTTGGTTAGTTGGTTGGAATGGTATTTTGGCGATTCCGTGGGAATCTGCCGAATCCTACACCAGCGGGCTCAGCACGGTTACCGTGCTACTAGGGCAGAACAGGTGACACTACTATCTGCGTCGCCAAAACGAATTTTTGGTATTTTAGATTTTTATTATTGTGTGTCTGGTGGTTTGTAAGGTATAAGCTAAGGGCTTTAGTTGCCTAATAAATGATATTTGATTTAATTTGAATAAAAGTCGCTTAGTATATAAACGACACATTTACCTTGCCGAATCACTATCATCACTACATAGTATAAAACAAAGTCGCTTCCCGGTGTCTGTCTGTCCCTATGTATGCTTAGATCTTTAAAACTACGCAACGGATCTTGATGCGGTTTTTTTTAATTGTTAACGAAACCGGGGCAGGTCGCTAGTATAGCTAAATAAACATTCAGTATATGAGCACAGACCAGAGGGACTGAGAGTATGAGATTAATATCAAATCAAGTTAAGATATTTATACCTCGAATGCTGCTCATGGAGCGGATATGATAATATATCGTATGCCGGTTCTTACGTATAGCTTACGCAAGTCAACCTCTAAGCATTTGTCGCGAGTGTGGTGCACATTCTCAATTAAACTTGATACTCTGTTCGTTTTGACTACCTATTTCGTTATTACTAAATAGCTATGCCCGCGAGGCGCAAGATCTGTGTCATTATCACTTCTTCACTTTAGAATTTATAAGAATAGTTCAAATATACTTTATTCATGTAGGCCTAGCAACAAGCACTTATCGTAGCTTTATACCCTATGAAGGGCTTAAGCTCTTAGTCTATTATTAGGGCGTGTTGTTAAGGATGTTAAGGGCGTGAAATGTACACTAGAAATAATGATACGACGAAACTTCAAGAAGTTAGGGTACCCTTTATCTTGGCTAAGCAACTACCGTTCCCCCAGATATCCAAGCCCTAGTTCGTTATTGCAAAGTTTTCCGCAGATTGTCTGTCTTTCTTTTGAAATAGTCAAGTGATAGAGATAGAAATATATGAATTTCACCGCAGACCCCCTGGGGAGGTCAGACCTATATGGTCGCGTAGCGTTGTGAAAACCGCCCAGTGTTGAGGCTGGTCGCGGCCGATGAACGCTCAATGCATTCATTCTTTAAATCAATACTGCATTAACTCCAAAACTAATCATCCAAAATTCAATCTTATCACGTCTCAACAGAGTTTAAAAAAATTTGCGTAGCGAAACGTATTGATGCTGTTTTCATTTGAAAACTTCTTGATCGTTTGTGGACCGGCAAAGTTCGTTGAGTGTGACACTGGGTACAAATGAAGGGTCCGATGAAAAATTTCGCGTGACAACGGACGAACATTGATGCGTTTAGGAAACAAAAGCGTTACCCATATTCCGGGAAAAAGTGAACAAAGAAAAGTGAATACAAAATCTGTATTACGTTTTTGTGGGGATTATTAATTAATTTATGTTAGAAATGTGTTTATGTTATTTTTAAAAGCAGTTAATTTTTTAAATGAGCAGTGTAATTTTAATATCAATTATTAATTGAATGTACTTATTTGATTTTTATTACTATTGATCGTTAAACTGGTAGCAATTTTATGGCATAAAAGTTGAGTTAAACTAATCGGTTCAAGCAATTTCTCATTAAATATGCAATGAAAATACGTATATACGGTTTTCGTTATAATTAATCATTTTAAATGAAATTGGCCATAATACTGACTCGTTTAACTGAACTAGGCTGCCAAGTAAGTAATTATGCCAGTAAATATTCGCAATAAATTACAAATATTTACAGACATACGCATTATTACTGCTTTTATTATTATAATATATTTATTATAATAATTTATGCCATACGAATAAATTATTATAATAAACTAAGACAGTTTGTAAAACTTTCTTAGATAACTATTTATTTTTCTGCTATGACTTACTTAACAAGTCTTAAATATTTAGTAGGTCAGTGATCGCAGCAGAATGCACTATTTGAAACTGGGACACTTTTGGAAATAAGAAAACTAAAATAGCAAAAAGGGGAAATAGAAAAACCGCGTTTTAAAAAAAACTTTCATGCATGTTAAATTAACGTGTATTCGTTTTGAATTTCCCGTTTATTGCGGGTAAAAATACTTTGTTTAAGTTGGGAATATCTCCACGGATGGCACGTCACTACGCCCAAATACATTATTGGAAGATCGTCACGTTTTAGATTTACGGTAGGTCGTTGTTCGGGATACGGTTATTTTTCAAGGGTAAACAGAAATTTGGGTTAAGACAACAAAACGCGTTCGCACGTGCTCCATCTCGGGTTTATTTATATTTTTCCTTTTATCTAATTCAGTATACGGGTCTAAAAGAGTACCTTGTATTATGTGCGAGCGAATTCGATTTATCACGTTGATTTTATTAAGTGCCGATTTAGTATATTTTTACGTGATTAGAGGTGTTAACTTCAGTTATTATATGATCAATTTTGGCATTATTGGATCGATCATTTTAATTTACTTTTAATAAGTAGATGTAAAATGTATAATTATTAATGCAATAAATGATATTTACTTACTTATAAGACATATTAAACATTTGATACATAATGTTTTTTTTTTTTGTTTTCAGGTAAAGAACTACAACCACGAGGACTATAGGTAAAATACTGATTTCAAACAAGGGTTGTAACATTACATTACAATTACCTAACTGTAATAGAGACGTAAAAGTCATTTCAAAATTGTTAAACTTCATTTCATTCCATTACTGGGTCATTACCTACATTAGTGTCATTACCTACAATGTAAAACTACTATATCTTTAAATAAACATTATCAGCAGATCATGTTCCAGTTATTAAACTAGACTGGGCTTCGCAACAAGGGCATAACAAACAACCGCAGATATGACGAGGCATGTAACCATTTTAATTATACCCTTTGAATCCTGTTTAAGCTGTCGCTTACCACATAATTTTAGAACATTAAAAGCCATTTTAAACACACGTTTAATAAGAAAAATGTTAACAGTTTACATTTGCATTTAAGTAACAAGTCGGGTAACCTCTGAGGTCGGCAAACTCCTCCTAATATCCTTCAAATAATAGGAGGGTTGGCCGACATAACAGGAGGCCTAACGCAAATTACAGTTCGGGAATTAAATTATTACTAACCCAATTGAATTATTATACCCTATGGTATTCCGCACTAGGGGATTATGTAGCTCAATAATACCTTTCATATGAGAGAAGGCTTAGTGTTTAATACCAGTGAGACGATAGAAGAACAAATTTTAGAAGAACAAAAACGTTTAACTTTACTATAATTTACGTCCAAAACGAAAAAAACGATAACCTATGCGTAAAAAAAAATCCGCCTGTCCGTTTAAACAGGAGCATGCAAAAAATACAATAAAACCCACATACATGCACTTAAAAACATTACCCTACATACACGCCTTAATTAAGTAACCACGTTTTTATGCAATTTTACAGTACCTTTTAGAATCAGATATTATTGAACAGTACTTAATTGACGATCGAGCACCTAGTTCACGTCAGCGGGAAAAAAGATCTATGTTGATGGTTGAACAATGTACCAACATAAAGTTAATAAGCGGTTGGCCATTATGTTGTAAAGTATCAAGATGTTGCGGCCCGCGAAGGGGAAGTTCTCAGATCGCAGATAGGGTAGGGAGGTCATTTAGCAATGGGAAATAATTGCGTGTACATCTCATAAAGTTTTTATACGGTTTTTTATTATTCTGATTGTAAGTAGTGTGTTCTGAGCGGCGCTGTCGCTAGATCATAGATACTGCTTAGGCCTAAATCATCTGCAAAGATGTACAGGGCTTGGCGGTGTAGCATGAGTTGCGTTCTTGCGCGCGTGTCCATACTTGAAGTCGCGCAAGATGTATGGAGTCGCTCGCGAGAACTCAACTCATGCTAGACCGTCAGATAATTAGTAGTAGCCTAGTAGGTAGTAGTAGATTGTAAGTAAGAATACTGTACGAGTTGTGTAGAGATTGTTTATACCGTTGTACATGAATATACATATAAATGCAGCAGCTTATCCTCCTGCAGACCGGGTATGAAAATTATATTAAATTTAACTCCGACAAAGAGTCAAACGTTAATTATGCGTATAAAGGCCGATATATCAGGGTGCCAAGCCAAGTTTTCAATCGTTTACGCTCCGTAGCGAACGATACGCCAATGTCTCTGTCGCACTAATATGGAAGAGTGGTAGAGGGAGATGACCGTATCGTTCGCTACGGCGCGAACGATTGGCGTCTTTGCTAGGCACCCAGCACGTGTAGGATGCGGGTCGTCAGGTTACGGCGTTATTCAAATCTAATTAATAATTAAGCGTCTTTCAAATCTAACACGATGACGTTGATTAATGTTTGTCCCTATCTGTCATTGTGACATTTGTGTTTCTCATTATTAAACAGAGGTATGCTAAGTTTAAGGGGGGAAATAATAGAAATAATCAATAAAGTGTAGTACGTGGTAGTACGTCTTAAACTTCCACTATTTCTACTAGCCTAGTCCAATTGTATTCAATATGTAGTCAAATAAATCGAGACCGAAAAGACAAAGAGCTCAATATGCATGCAAGTCTAAAGCTGTATATCCTTTGAGAGCGACTTTGCACAACCGTAACAGATATCTAATCTACGCGTTCCTGCTTTCCTAGTTTAAACTTTCCGGCCGGAGGGCAGAAAAAACATCACTCACGATGAAAACCACTAGCAGCTTATTGATAGCATAGAATTAACTTAAGCCACATTTCAAAAATGTTATTGGAATAACTTCGCAAAATACATTGGCCACCCCAATAAAATCTGTCATAACAAAAAAATACGTAGGTAAGTGTAATTTCGACCACTACTTAAGATACCTATTGTCGGTATTCATAGTTCACCAACCTTGATACAATCGCGATGGTACAGACCGTTTCACGAGACGATCATGATTGTAAGACTTACTTTTAAGGTAAACATATCGGCCGATCTTACCATTGATCTATCAGTCCTATCATAACGGAATTTACGCGGGTTGTCACAGACATGAACGGCGTTTGTGGACAGTTTCCAGAAGTTGAAATTTTTTTTGAAAAAAATTTCCATGCAAAAATATGAAGTTTTCGAAAAAAAAAACATGTGAAATTTTCGCGACTTTGAGAACTATCAGTATGTATTCATAAACCCGTCTTTTGACTTTTGGTTTTGTAAGAAAAATATGAAATTTTAAACATCAGTCAAGGATTTTAGAGTTTATTTCGAAAAAGGAGACATGGGTGGTATTGTGTGATTTCTGTAATATTACACCTAAATTTATTTCAACTTGATTAATTATATAATCCAAAAGCAATTCAGGAGTCTATACGACCTTAAAATTTTAGAGTATATAACCAAAACTCGGCATTGTCAAACCTAAGCATTAAAAAAAAAGCGGCCAAGTGCGAGTCGGATTCGCCCATGAAGGGTTCCGTATTTAGGCGATTTATGACGTATTAAAAAAAACTACTTACTAGATCTCGTTCAAACCAATTTTCGGTGGAAGTTTACACGGTAATGTACATCATATATTTTTTTTAGTTTTATCATTCTGTTATTTTAGAAGTTACAGGGGGGGACACACACATTTTACCACTTTGGAAGTGTCTCTCGCGCAAACTATTCAGTTTAGAAAAAAATGATATTAGAAACCTCAATATCATTTTTAAAGACCTATCCATAAATACCCCACACGTATAGGTTTGATGAAAAAAAAATTTTGAGTTTCAGTTCTAAGTAGAGGGAACCCCAAAAAAATTATTGTTTTTTTTTTCTATTTTTGTGTGAAAATCTTAATGCGGTTCACAGAATACATCTACTTACCAAGTTTCAACAGTATAGTTCTTATAGTTTCGGAGAAAAGTGACTGTGACATACACGGACAGACAGTCAGACAGTCAGACAGACAGACAGACAGACAGACATGACGATATAAGGGTTCCGTTTTTTGCCATTTGGCTACGGAACCCTAAAAAATGAGTAGTGTTCGTAAGAGACAATGCAATGGCATGCTCCAAAAAGTAATAAGATCCCAAAACCAGTGATCGATCATTCAACTTGGTGTTATATTCCCATAGCTTACAGAACCCGAGCCAGCATAACTGTAACCTTAAACGTAACAACAATGCTTAAATTGCTTAATTAGATCAATTAGATGGGCAGTGATTGGAACATAAAAGACTCGCTTTTGGAACGTTTCTGGACGTGACGTCCGGCGGATGGATAATAGCAAGCTATAGTTTAGTTCGCTTACCGAGCAGAGACAAGAAGGCAATTTTGTACAAGCAATAAGTATAACGGCTTGTTAACGAAAAAGTCGCCGAAAATTGTGACCCTTGTTTCTCTGTTTGTAGAATTTTCTATTTTGTGTTTGTGCTCACAAATAAATTATTTATATTCTCTTCTTTTTTATTCCTTGGCCTTGCGTCTTGGGTGGCATTACCTACGTGTTCATTTTATATCAGCAGAATAGATATTATCATAATTTTTTACGAAATCTCTACATTTGTAGGTCTTGGTAATTTTTAGATTTGGGTCATACATCTCACACGTAAAATAGGCACAATGGTTGTCGATTTGCGGAAAATGCCCAAAAGCACTAACTAACTACAAAGGTTTGCGAGTTTGCTACGTTTATGTATACGATTAGAAAAACGCGTTCCACGCAAGTAACGTAATGAAAAAATATCGTAGTTACATCTTGGGCATTTTATTTAATAGTTATTTGTTTTACAAGGGGGCAAAGTTGTTGTTTAACCGCTCGTGCTAATATTGATACCCGAGCAAGCGAAGGATTCCAAAATTGAACCACGAGCGTAGCGAGTGGTCCGAAAAATGGAATCTTGAGCGTTGCGAGGGTTTCAAAGCACGAGGGTTAAACAAAATTTGCCCCCGAGTGAAACACATAATTTTTCACCACACCAACCCGAAGCAAATATTAAATGTAAAATATCAAATCAAATCAAATGAATAATCATTTATTTACAAACAAGATATATACAATGTATTACTAAAAGAAATTAAAAACTAGCTTAAATCTAAAATAGGCCCTTGAGGCATTGTACCAAGGATGCTGGCGACATTTCCTCGCTGTATCGCAATGCTGATACGTTGTGCGTGGTAGCCGCCAGCTCTTCGGTCACCAGTTACGTCAACCAGACGCTTCGCGATTTCTGCGAACAACTTATGCGCGCTGGGACCCCATGGACCTAGAGTTTCAACTCCAAATGGTACAAAATGGTACTCTCTACCGAGGCTCTTATATTTGTTACGTTTTAAAATTTCGGCGCTTTCCGCCGCCCCGCCCGCTTTTACATTAGTCCGTTGGAGGTGGGACGGTGCCAGTGTGTCTACGCAGGTAGCATCCCACACTAACATCCGTCCCAAGCTCCAAGGAACTAAGGACACCCCATCGGGCCTCTTGCCATCGTCTCTGAAAATGCCAGTCGGCTCAAGAAGAGCAGGCACATTGATGGTGGCAAGAGACCGACGGATTATGTCATTAAGCGACGCATGTCTCGAAAAGCGTCCTGCACTTTTTTGACAGGATAATCCATGGTGTCCCAGTCGGTCCACGTCCGTGCCACAAGAGCATATGTGTGGCGTACACACCGAAACCCCAAGTCGCAAACCAGTCGCCAGTCTAAGGGAGGCCGGATCCAAGAAAGTACCAGTATTGGGCGAAGGATGGGCATGTAGCCAGTAACCGGCTTCCCGGGCTCCGACCGCCAAAAGCCTCGCGCGATCTGGACCTGTACAGTTGTTTAGCAGAGTATTGTAAGCTAAATCACAGTAAACATTATCCCAGCTCCTTTGTGAATTTGGGTTGTCTGGAAATTGTTTGCCTGGGCAAGCAATTTTAAAAGCATTTTTGGCGTCCTCAAAGCCCGCAATCTCACAGTTTGTGGGCAAAGCCCTTAAGATATTTCCTATATATATTAATGATATTAAATATTTATCATCCAAAATCATCATTTAAAAGTCAATTCTACCAGCAAACATAAGAAAACAACTCAAAATTTGCATTTGATTACTTTGCCATTTGATTAAAGTGCAACTTTGCTATCCGTTTTTGAAGTGCAAAGTAAGCCTTTCCGAGATGGTGTGGTGAAAAGATTTTTTATATTGTTTCTACTCAGAATCACAAGCTATTTCGATCCTAATTAGAAAAAAAAGTGTCCCAATCTTTTTATTGCTCTTCCGTAGCTAATTAATATTTATAAACTTTGCATAGCGGTAACGGAATTCCGAGTAGAAACAACATAAAAATTCACAAATCAGAAAAAAAGTAGGCAAGCGTACAGTTTTCAATAAAATTGCCCATCTCTCTCGTGGACGGATGTCACGTTACATTGACGCTTTGATCCCGACTTAAGCGCCCGCGCACAGAATCGGAACAATCGGCCAGGATTAACCTCCTCTGACCTCCTGATGACTTGGTCTCCGGCGCCTCGCGCTGTTATCCGACCACTATCAGAACGGTATTCGCTAAGCGGTTAACTTTACCGATAACCTCTCTTTTAATGGCGCAAAAGCTTTGAATACGAAAAAGGTGAAATTGAGAACAAAAGTAAAATTTGTTAAAGTGGATTTGCCAGGGGACAGCCATGGCAATTTTACAAGTTTTTATTTACTTTCACCCCCGTTGTCTGTAATCAAATCTTGCAAGTTAAATTTGACCCACTTCCCGGTTTCCGATGAAGCTGAAAATTTGCATACGTGTGTAAGTCGGGTGACAATGCAATATTATGGTACCATGGAGCTGATCTGAAAATGGAGACAGGAGGTAGTCAGGAACTCTGTGATAAAACAACGGAACCTAAATGTGTTAGGGGTTTTTAGAATTGTCTCGATGAGTATTAGTTGTCTGTGGAAAAAAAGTACAGTCAGCGATAAAAGCTTGTACCAAAAATTAAATTTTTGCCAAAAACTTTTTTAGTGTTCCGCACAAAACTTTGTTCGCGGAACACTTATGGAATCACTTCGGTCTTGCAAATCAGTTAAATGCGTTTTTTTTGCATTTAAAGCGCTATAGTACTACACTTAACTTGCATGGACCTCTGATTGTCTAAATCATAATGTAAGAACCTGGCTGTTATTGGTGGAGTAGACGCCAGTTTTCGCGATCCTGAGCCAAGTTACTTAGGGCCCTGTAAGACACAACATTTGTTTTTTTCTTTTAGTTTTTGCGTATAGCTTGCTCGTGGTATAGCTTTCCTTTGATTGTCCAAAAAGCAAACCTTATCCTTCTTATTTTTCGTATTTGACACAACGGTGTCGCAGATCGAATCACAAGTACTTTATTTATACCGCTCTGTTTATCCACAAACCGCATAAATTAATCAATCGACGAAGCATAAAGAGAAAGCCCTTAAATTAATTTTTAGTGGAATCAACCAAATTGGCAATTCGTAGGGCGCCCGAGTGAAAGTTGGTGCGATGATGTATAAAAGTAACAAAAAGTTGTGACCAGAGATTGGAGTGGCGACGTGAAGGTCGGAAGAGAGCATCGATATTCAACAAACTTTACAAACTGTCCGCCTTAACTGGACCAATATAAATCATATTATTTCCTTATTAAAAAAAAATTTACAATCCCCCATTAGTTAATTTAAGTTTAATCCGGTTTAGTTCTTACAAATACATATAAGTCAAAATGACAGATGAAGACAAACGATTAATTGACTGATTAATTGTCAATTTAAAGCACACAAACGGTGGCTCTTTTTTATACCGAAAATAACTGAATTAATTGTAACAATTGTCTGGTCTGGGTATTAGTTTATAATACATATGTATAATGTCCATATCTAAAATTCCGCACAATATTTTTTGGAATGATCAGAAAAGTGACGTGAAAAGAAACTTTGATTGGTCTTCTTTAAACGTAGTGGTACTTTTATACAGCTTTTACTCAGGTATAATAAAATAAAATAAATAAATAATAATCTAAGAATCGTTATGTTTTGGCAGCAAGAATAATTTTCAACAATGCCGGCATCTTTTTAATTTATTTATTTTCTACCAATACTTCTTAAATTATTTTCCCAAAAAGTGGTGTTACATTTTTTGTACATTTGTGCTTACATAAGAGGAATGACCCAAACACATGAAAGGTCAGATTATATTTGGTACGAGAGAAGAAGACATAATACTTTGTGAGTTAGTTCAAGATGTGCGAAGCGCACGTGCCCAATACTCTTTTCAGTACAATCATATTTTGTTGGAAATAGAAAGCAAAAGTGTCAACTGGCGATGATGGTTTGATGATGTTATTCTGTACAGATATTTTTACATGTTGGCATAAAGTCTTAGATTAATTAAACTAGAACTATGTAAATTGATTATATCACGTAAGTATTAAATAATATAAAATACATCCCGACGTTTCGAACCCTCTAAAGCGCTTGTAGGCAACGCGAGACCACCGTTCCGTGTGACCGTTTACATATTTAGTTTTACGAGGGGCGTTCAAAATATTCTCGGTATTGATATCTTACGACCTCTTCTAAAATTTCTTTCGTTACTGGCCGCTAAGGTTTATTCATTGACATTAAAAAAAAGTATAATTCGAACCGAGATAGTCTTTTGTTTTTCTGCAATTGCTGAACAAACATGAACATCCTGTGCGAATTGACAATGTTAACTAAATTAGAACATCGATGCGTGATAAAATTCTTGAAAAAACAGGGTAAAAATCAAAAAACCATAAAAGAGGAAATGGATTGTGTTTACCGTGAGTCTGCTCCTTCTTTATCTACCATTCAAAAGTGGTCAAGCGAGTTTAAACGCGGAAGGGAGAGTATTGAAGATGACCCTAGACCTGGCCGGCCTGTAGTAGCTACTTCACAAGAAAATATTGATAAAGTGGAAAAACTTATATTGGAAGATGGTCGAGTGAAGGTAAAATCTATAGCACAAGTAACCAATCTCTCTATTGGTACCGTACATGATATTATACATGACCATCTTAATATGTCAAAAGTAAGTGCAAGATGGGTTCCGCGAATGCTGACTCGGCTTCAAAAAGACATGCGTGTAGCTTGTTGTTCCGATTTTATTGACCTGTGCGGTGAAAATCCTGATGAGGTGCTGCAAAGAATAGTTACTGGAGATGAAACCTGGGTTCATCATTATGACCCAGAGAGTCTTGGTAATTTTTAGATTTGGGTCATACATCTCACACGTAAAATAGGCACAATGGTTGTCGATTTGCGGAAAATGCCCAAAAGCACTAACTAACTACAAAGGTTTGCGAGTTTGCTACGTTTATGTATACGATTAGAAAAACGCGTTCCACGCAAGTAACGTAATGAAAAAATATCGTAGTTACATCTTGGGCATTTTATTTAATAGTTATTTGTTTTACAAGGGGGCAAAGTTGTTGTTTAACCGCTCGTGCTAATATTGATACCCGAGCAAGCGAAGGATTCCAAAATTGAACCACGAGCGTAGCGAGTGGTCCGAAAAATGGAATCTTGAGCGTTGCGAGGGTTTCAAAGCACGAGGGTTAAACAAAATTTGCCCCCGAGTGAAACACATAATTTTTCACCACACCAACCCGAAGCAAATATTAAATGTAAAATATCAAATCAAATCAAATGAATAATCATTTATTTACAAACAAGATATATACAATGTATTACTAAAAGAAATTAAAAACTAGCTTAAATCTAAAATAGGCCCTTGAGGCATTGTACCAAGGATGCTGGCGACATTTCCTCGCTGTATCGCAATGCTGATACGTTGTGCGTGGTAGCCGCCAGCTCTTCGGTCACCAGTTACGTCAACCAGACGCTTCGCGATTTCTGCGAACAACTTATGCGCGCTGGGACCCCATGGACCTAGAGTTTCAACTCCAAATGGTACAAAATGGTACTCTCTACCGAGGCTCTTATATTTGTTACGTTTTAAAATTTCGGCGCTTTCCGCCGCCCCGCCCGCTTTTACATTAGTCCGTTGGAGGTGGGACGGTGCCAGTGTGTCTACGCAGGTAGCATCCCACACTAACATCCGTCCCAAGCTCCAAGGAACTAAGGACACCCCATCGGGCCTCTTGCCATCGTCTCTGAAAATGCCAGTCGGCTCAAGAAGAGCAGGCACATTGATGGTGGCAAGAGACCGACGGATTATGTCATTAAGCGACGCATGTCTCGAAAAGCGTCCTGCACTTTTTTGACAGGATAATCCATGGTGTCCCAGTCGGTCCACGTCCGTGCCACAAGAGCATATGTGTGGCGTACACACCGAAACCCCAAGTCGCAAACCAGTCGCCAGTCTAAGGGAGGCCGGATCCAAGAAAGTACCAGTATTGGGCGAAGGATGGGCATGTAGCCAGTAACCGGCTTCCCGGGCTCCGACCGCCAAAAGCCTCGCGCGATCTGGACCTGTACAGTTGTTTAGCAGAGTATTGTAAGCTAAATCACAGTAAACATTATCCCAGCTCCTTTGTGAATTTGGGTTGTCTGGAAATTGTTTGCCTGGGCAAGCAATTTTAAAAGCATTTTTGGCGTCCTCAAAGCCCGCAATCTCACAGTTTGTGGGCAAAGCCCTTAAGATATTTCCTATATATATTAATGATATTAAATATTTATCATCCAAAATCATCATTTAAAAGTCAATTCTACCAGCAAACATAAGAAAACAACTCAAAATTTGCATTTGATTACTTTGCCATTTGATTAAAGTGCAACTTTGCTATCCGTTTTTGAAGTGCAAAGTAAGCCTTTCCGAGATGGTGTGGTGAAAAGATTTTTTATATTGTTTCTACTCAGAATCACAAGCTATTTCGATCCTAATTAGAAAAAAAAGTGTCCCAATCTTTTTATTGCTCTTCCGTAGCTAATTAATATTTATAAACTTTGCATAGCGGTAACGGAATTCCGAGTAGAAACAACATAAAAATTCACAAATCAGAAAAAAAGTAGGCAAGCGTACAGTTTTCAATAAAATTGCCCATCTCTCTCGTGGACGGATGTCACGTTACATTGACGCTTTGATCCCGACTTAAGCGCCCGCGCACAGAATCGGAACAATCGGCCAGGATTAACCTCCTCTGACCTCCTGATGACTTGGTCTCCGGCGCCTCGCGCTGTTATCCGACCACTATCAGAACGGTATTCGCTAAGCGGTTAACTTTACCGATAACCTCTCTTTTAATGGCGCAAAAGCTTTGAATACGAAAAAGGTGAAATTGAGAACAAAAGTAAAATTTGTTAAAGTGGATTTGCCAGGGGACAGCCATGGCAATTTTACAAGTTTTTATTTACTTTCACCCCCGTTGTCTGTAATCAAATCTTGCAAGTTAAATTTGACCCACTTCCCGGTTTCCGATGAAGCTGAAAATTTGCATACGTGTGTAAGTCGGGTGACAATGCAATATTATGGTACCATGGAGCTGATCTGAAAATGGAGACAGGAGGTAGTCAGGAACTCTGTGATAAAACAACGGAACCTAAATGTGTTAGGGGTTTTTAGAATTGTCTCGATGAGTATTAGTTGTCTGTGGAAAAAAAGTACAGTCAGCGATAAAAGCTTGTACCAAAAATTAAATTTTTGCCAAAAACTTTTTTAGTGTTCCGCACAAAACTTTGTTCGCGGAACACTTATGGAATCACTTCGGTCTTGCAAATCAGTTAAATGCGTTTTTTTTGCATTTAAAGCGCTATAGTACTACACTTAACTTGCATGGACCTCTGATTGTCTAAATCATAATGTAAGAACCTGGCTGTTATTGGTGGAGTAGACGCCAGTTTTCGCGATCCTGAGCCAAGTTACTTAGGGCCCTGTAAGACACAACATTTGTTTTTTTCTTTTAGTTTTTGCGTATAGCTTGCTCGTGGTATAGCTTTCCTTTGATTGTCCAAAAAGCAAACCTTATCCTTCTTATTTTTCGTATTTGACACAACGGTGTCGCAGATCGAATCACAAGTACTTTATTTATACCGCTCTGTTTATCCACAAACCGCATAAATTAATCAATCGACGAAGCATAAAGAGAAAGCCCTTAAATTAATTTTTAGTGGAATCAACCAAATTGGCAATTCGTAGGGCGCCCGAGTGAAAGTTGGTGCGATGATGTATAAAAGTAACAAAAAGTTGTGACCAGAGATTGGAGTGGCGACGTGAAGGTCGGAAGAGAGCATCGATATTCAACAAACTTTACAAACTGTCCGCCTTAACTGGACCAATATAAATCATATTATTTCCTTATTAAAAAAAAATTTACAATCCCCCATTAGTTAATTTAAGTTTAATCCGGTTTAGTTCTTACAAATACATATAAGTCAAAATGACAGATGAAGACAAACGATTAATTGACTGATTAATTGTCAATTTAAAGCACACAAACGGTGGCTCTTTTTTATACCGAAAATAACTGAATTAATTGTAACAATTGTCTGGTCTGGGTATTAGTTTATAATACATATGTATAATGTCCATATCTAAAATTCCGCACAATATTTTTTGGAATGATCAGAAAAGTGACGTGAAAAGAAACTTTGATTGGTCTTCTTTAAACGTAGTGGTACTTTTATACAGCTTTTACTCAGGTATAATAAAATAAAATAAATAAATAATAATCTAAGAATCGTTATGTTTTGGCAGCAAGAATAATTTTCAACAATGCCGGCATCTTTTTAATTTATTTATTTTCTACCAATACTTCTTAAATTATTTTCCCAAAAAGTGGTGTTACATTTTTTGTACATTTGTGCTTACATAAGAGGAATGACCCAAACACATGAAAGGTCAGATTATATTTGGTACGAGAGAAGAAGACATAATACTTTGTGAGTTAGTTCAAGATGTGCGAAGCGCACGTGCCCAATACTCTTTTCAGTACAATCATATTTTGTTGGAAATAGAAAGCAAAAGTGTCAACTGGCGATGATGGTTTGATGATGTTATTCTGTACAGATATTTTTACATGTTGGCATAAAGTCTTAGATTAATTAAACTAGAACTATGTAAATTGATTATATCACGTAAGTATTAAATAATATAAAATACATCCCGACGTTTCGAACCCTCTAAAGCGCTTGTAGGCAACGCGAGACCACCGTTCCGTGTGACCGTTTACATATTTAGTTTTACGAGGGGCGTTCAAAATATTCTCGGTATTGATATCTTACGACCTCTTCTAAAATTTCTTTCGTTACTGGCCGCTAAGGTTTATTCATTGACATTAAAAAAAAGTATAATTCGAACCGAGATAGTCTTTTGTTTTTCTGCAATTGCTGAACAAACATGAACATCCTGTGCGAATTGACAATGTTAACTAAATTAGAACATCGATGCGTGATAAAATTCTTGAAAAAACAGGGTAAAAATCAAAAAACCATAAAAGAGGAAATGGATTGTGTTTACCGTGAGTCTGCTCCTTCTTTATCTACCATTCAAAAGTGGTCAAGCGAGTTTAAACGCGGAAGGGAGAGTATTGAAGATGACCCTAGACCTGGCCGGCCTGTAGTAGCTACTTCACAAGAAAATATTGATAAAGTGGAAAAACTTATATTGGAAGATGGTCGAGTGAAGGTAAAATCTATAGCACAAGTAACCAATCTCTCTATTGGTACCGTACATGATATTATACATGACCATCTTAATATGTCAAAAGTAAGTGCAAGATGGGTTCCGCGAATGCTGACTCGGCTTCAAAAAGACATGCGTGTAGCTTGTTGTTCCGATTTTATTGACCTGTGCGGTGAAAATCCTGATGAGGTGCTGCAAAGAATAGTTACTGGAGATGAAACCTGGGTTCATCATTATGACCCAGAGAGTAAACAAGAGTCCATGCAGTGGCACATTAAGGGTTCAGCTCATCCCAAGAAGTTGAAGGTCATCCCTTCAGCTGGCAAGGTCATGGCCACGATATTTTGGGATTGTGAAGGAGTATTACTAATCGATTATAAAGAAAAAGGTGTAAATATCACAGGACAGTACTACGCTAACATTCTACGTCAATTAAAGGATGTAATTAAAGAAAAGAGGCGAGGAAAGTTAACCAAAGGTATTCTGCTTCTGCATGACAACGCCCCCGTCCATACTGCTCATATTGCCAAGGCAGCTATTGTTGAACGTGGGTTTAAAACTGTTACTCACCCACCGTATAGTCCGGACTTAGCCCCCAGCGACTTCTTTTTGCTCCCCAATCTTAAAAAGGATCTGCGTGGAAATAAATTTTCTGACGATGAAGCATTGAAGGCGGCAGTGGAGGAGCATTTTTACACGAAAGATAAAAAATATTTTTACGAGGGATTAAAAAAAATAATTGATTGATCTTTTAAGTGTATGAACATAGGGGGGGAGTATATTGAAAAATAAAAATATCAAACTTTTCGTACTTGTTTGTTTTCATTCTCATACCGAGAATATTTTGAATACCCCTCGTATTTCATGAGTAACTATCACGGTAACCAAGACGACAATATTAATTCAACTAGTTTTACGATATCGAGAAAGTTAAAAGGAAAGGACCAAAAGGTTTTAGGAGACCATCCTTAACTTTTTAATTAACGATTACATGCGATTACCTATTGACATTAACAAATAAAAAATATCAAATACTTAGAAGAAAGTGTCAATCGTTTCGTTTCTAAGTTTCTGTGTAGAAGTGAAGTCAGCTTACAGCAGTTTTTACTAGTTTTTATCATTATTATAACTCAAACCCAAAATAAGTTAATAAAATAACAAGAATACAAAGCCTTGTTGTGAGCCTATATGTCAATGCAGGTTACTAGAGTAGATATAACCACCGACAAGATATTATCGAAATTAAATCTCGCAGCAGGTGCACATTGTGCGACACTGGAGCTCCGGACCGTAACGGTTGTTTGTTCACTTAGCACGATCTTTTACACGTGTCAGAGACGATTAGGTGAAACTGACTGAGACTGTCGCCTAGTGTTGAGTCGCTCACTCGTGAGGCACCTCATTTGTACCACTCATTATGTTAATTTGTCGCAGTACTTCGTACCGCAAAAATGTCTTACTTCACTCCTCTATTAATTTTACTCCTTTACTCGCGCGCATCACAAACCTCTTGCCACCATCAGACAAATCATTCACACACTTCAAATTTCAAATAACTCTTATCCGTTCAAATTCACTCGCGAGTCTCGCGATCCTCAAAACTCGTACAACTCGCAAGAGAGTCACTGGATCGCGCGAGGCGCTAGGTGCTCGCCTGCTCGCCGACACTCAAAACTCAAATGTCTCAAATGTGTCAAATGAAGAAACGAGTAATGGTTCACACTGTCAACTGCCGAACTACAAACCTTATTGCAACGACAAAAGGTCCACCGAGAAATGCGTTGAGTTTGTACCACTCACCGCCTCTCTGTGACATGAACCCCTCAAAAATCCTTTCCAAATGAAACAATGAATTAGAAATACCCAAAGAGGGAGTGAGACAGACACGCGACGTACTTGAATATCGCTGAAAAATTGTCGCTGTTGGAATTAATGGAATAGTCGATGCTGAAAATATGCTAGTACCTCACCTCATTTGAAGTAAGACATTGTAACACCTCATTTTAGAAAATGAGGTACTCATACAAACTCATTTTAAATTGATGTCCTACCCATCACTACAGTGTCGCCCTTTAAAGTGAACATGGACCATTAAAAAAAAAACCGGCCAAGTGCGAGTCGGACTCGCGCACGGAGGGTTCCGCACCATCAACAAAAAAACAAGCAAAAAAACGGTCACCCATCCAAGTACTGACCCCGCCCGACGTTGCTTAACTTCGGTCAAAAATCACGTTTGTTGTATGGGAGCCCCACTTAAATCTTTATTTTGTTCTGTTTTTAGTATTTGTTGTTATAGAGGCAACAGAAATACATCATCTGTGAAAATTTCAACTGACTAGCTATCACGGTTCGTGAGTTACAGCCTGGTGACAGACGGACGGACGGACGGACGGACGGACAGCGGAGTCTTAGTAATAGGGTCCCGTTTTTACCCTTTGGGTACGGAACCCTAAAAATCGTCTTATTCATGACTCACTTCAACATCTACCATACCTTTGTAAAATTCTGTCTCCTTCTAACAAACAGAAATGTGAAGATGACGGATGAGGACAAACGATTTGTTAGATTTGATAGACGTTTCGACGTCGTCGGGTTATACCCGACTGCGGACTTTTCAGAGCTTAACATTTCTGAAAGTCGTATTAAGTTCAGATAGTAACCTTGTCTGGGCTGAAAAACAGCGCTGCAGTGTCACTCATGCTGAGTTGATGCTGGCAGCATTATGCTGACGCCCAAACCATTTGTCACAGCAAATGTTTAGTTATTAAGTTACAATAGTCTGGTTAAGATTTTAGATAACAGGTATACCTAATGTTTATAGGTTAAGTAACTTCTTCTTTTTAATATTGTGTGTTCTGTATTCGCTGTTGTGGCAATAAAATACATCTTCTTCTTCTTGTCACCTTTCAAGAAAGCGAATTCTATGACATCATATTCATCAAAACGGGCTCTACAGTTGTACGCTACGTTTATACACGTATATCTAAAGGTACAGATTGCTAAAATTACCGAAGTCGGGTGAAAATTGCGGAAAGCGACATCGAAATGTTACGCGAACAACCGCCTTCGATGGTCAAATAATATTTCACTAATATATTTTCCATAACATTATCGCCAGGCCATTTCAACAGTTACCTACAATCATGACCAACTCCTAAGATACTCTAAGGACTTTCCCACGCTGTCTCTCGGCCGCCACTGAGGAACCTTTCTGCCCCACCGGCCATAATTTAGGGATTAGTTGTCTTTATCATCCACTCATCAATGTCTATCGAAGCTATATTTGAACATCATGATATAAATGAGCAATGTCGTGTATATTAAAGGGTGCTGAAATTATATTCGTGTAAAAAGTGAGTTGTAAACTAAATAAGTTTATTAACCTGATCTGCCGACGTGACAGCGCAATTGGCAGAAAATCGCGGCACCTGACCGTGATGAATTGTCGATGTTGTCGACAATCTGTATGTTGCAGTGTTCTGTGAAATACCTAAAACAGTATTATAAACTCAAGAGCGGAAATGGGTAGCCATATTAGAATGGGGCGGCATTTTACAATGTGCCCTTTACTATTGGGCTTTATATATGCAGGGTTCGATTCTACTCACTAATATCGACAAAAGCAGAGAAAAGAGCTGAAAATAATTATCCGTGCTCATCACAAAAATAATCTTACAATAGGATTTAATAAATGTGTCCGAATGTCACTTAAGAGCTCTTCCTACAGTTCTTACATCTTAAAAACCTAGATATTTCACAACAAGGCGTAATTTCAAACCTTGCCAGCAACACACATCAATCGGGCCGATTTTTTATCGGATGCGACTAAGTTGCACACTCGCCCGGCCACAATTTGTTCCCTTAAAAGGAAACACACGTAAACGTGTAATACATGTTTTATCGTTTCTCGAGGGAACCCTACTGATTTATATCTTATTGCAAACTTTATCGCTATTGCGAATTGCTTATGATTTTTTAACCGACTTCCAAATCTAAAAGGAGGAGGTTATCAATTCGGTTGTATGTTTTTTTTTTAGGGTTCCGTAGCCAAATGGCAAAAAACGGAACCCTTATAGATTCGTCATGTCTGTCTGTCTGTCCGTCTGTCCGTCTTGTCCGTCCGTATGTCACAGCCACTTTTCTCCGAAACTATAAGAACTATACTGTTGAAACTTGGTAAGTAGATGTATTCTGTGAACCGCATTAAGATTTTCACACAAAAATAGAAAAAAAAACAATAAATTTTTGGGGTTCCCCATACTTCGAACTGAAACTCAAAAATGTTTTTTTCATCAAACCCATACGTGTGGGGTATCTATGGATAGGTCTTCAAAAATGATATTGAGGTTTCTAATATCATTTTTTTCTAAACTGAATAGTTTGCGCGAGAGACACTTCCAAAGTGGTAAAATGTGTGTCCCCCCCCCTGTAACTTCTAAAATAAGAGAATGATAAAACTAAAAAAAATATATGATGTACATTACCATGTAAACTTCCACCGAAAATTGGTTTGAACGAGATCTAGTAAGTAGTTATTTTTTTATACGTCATAAATCGCCTAAATACGGAACCCTTCATGGGCGAGTCCGACTCGCACTTGTTTTTATTTTTTTTATTTTTTTTTATGTTTGTTACTCCATATCTCCGTCATTACTGGACCGATTTTCAAAATTTTTTTTTGATTGTATGTATATGCATACAGATTGGTCCCGTTTTTGTCAAAACCCAGTTCTGATGATGGGATCCATGAGTAATCGAGGGAACTCCTCAAATCTTAAAGGCATACATATATGATTTTTGTGTTTTTATCAACAAATCAAGCATATACATTTAAAAAAAAGCGGCCAAGTGCGAGTCGGACTCGCCCATGAAGGGTTCCGTATTTAGGCGATTTATGACGTATAAAAAAAAAACTACTTACTAGATCTCGTTCAAACCAATTTTCGGTGGAAGTTTACATGGTAATGTACATCATATATTTTTTTTAGTTTTATCATTCTCTTATTTTAGAAGTTACAGGGGGGGGGACACACATTTTACCACTTTGGAAGTGTCTCTCGCGCAAACTATTCAGTTTAGAAAAAAATGATATTAGGAACCTCAATATCATTTTTGAAGACCTATCCATAGATACCCCACACGTATGGGTTTGATGAAAAAAAAATTTTTGAGTTTCAGTTCGAAGTATGGGGAACCCCAAAAATGTATTGTTTTTTTTCTATTTTTGTGTGAAAATCTTAATGCGGTTCACAGAATACATCTACTTACCAAGTTTCAACAGTATAGTTCTTATAGTTTCGGAGAAAAGTGGCTGTGACATACGGACGGACAGACAGACGGACAGACGGACAGACGGACAGACAGACAGACAGACATGACGAATCTATAAGGGTTCCGTTTTTTGCCATTTGGCTACGGAACCCTAAAAAGTGACATTTGATGAAGTGGAACTGCTGATGATGATCAGAACGGAACTCTTCAACGACGCATAGTACACGTTTGACGATTTGTCCTCTTCGTTATGTTTGTTAAGCAAGTTAAGTTTATAAGCCACATTTTTGTCAAGTTCGAGTTCTGATGATGGGATCCATGAGGAATCGAGGGAACTCCTCAAATCTTAAAGGCATGCATATAGAGATTTTTGTATTTTCATCAAAAAATTAAGCATTTTCATTAAAAACTGTCGCATTTGATGCAGTGGAACTGCTGATGATGATCATAACGGAACTCTTCAACGACGCATAGCTCGCATTTGGCGATTTGTCCTTTTCGTTATGTTTGTTAAGCAAGTTAGGTTTTTAGGCACATTTATGTCAATCTCAAGTCCTGAACATGGGATCCATGAGGAATCGAGGGAACTCCTCAAATCTTAAAGGCATACGTATAGAATTTTATATATTTTCATCAGAAAATCAAGCATTTACATTACAAACTGTGGCATTTGATGAAGCGGAACTGCTGATGATGATCAGAACAGAACTCTTCAACGACGCATAGTACACGTTTTGTGATTCTGAATTTCGATTTTGACTTGGACTGGGCCCCGGACTCCGGACTCGGACCCGTACTCGGACTCGGACCCGTACTCGGACTCGGACCCGTACTCGGACTCGGACCCGTACTCGGACTCGGACCCGGACCTTGATCCGGAAAACCACTTTGATACCTAAACTAAACAAACCACTATGATTACCATAAAATGTATACATATTACCAAATAAAGTATAAGCGCCGTTAAGTGGGTCCAGGCTAGTAGTTAGAGAAGTCGGTTTTTTTCTATTAAAGATTATTTCTGTATCCTTTATTTATAACTAGTTTTTCAATGCTACTTTGCCTGCGCACGTTTAGATATAGGTACCTATTCCCGTGCCTCATTTCACTCCCTTAGGATATGATTGGTACCGACTTCAAACATATCATTCGCTACCGCATATACCTAAAAGTAATTTTTTAAGTCGATTTTTTTAGAAGGTGAATCTCAAATATTAATTCGATACAGGTTTTTTCCCGCGCTCTAGGCTACCTTAGTCTACGTATATCACTAATAGCCAATAAAACCTTTTAAACTATACAAGTATAAATATTAATAAAATATTTATGAGCCGTAACATCGAATACATATAAAATAAATTGCTTTTACTCGTACATCATCAAATTTGAAACAAGATAACACGCGAAATAGAGTTAATTAGACTGTAAACAACGTATACCTATGTACGTACCTATTCCTACTTAATCCCGATAAGACCATTGGGGATTGGACTGTCAGGACAAATTAGTTACTTAGTTGTTATGTAGAAAAAGTAATAGGAATAAGAATAATCTGTGTAAGAGATCATTATGAGAGTTCTTTGTTTTAGTAATTACATTGTAAGTATCCTTTTATTTTTCAGCAAGATAGCGTATTAGGCCCACAAAATAGTTATTTTAGATACAAGTGCGAAAAAGAGGAAATTCGAAACGAGTGGCGATAAATTAAAACACGACCGAAGGGAGTGTTTTAAATCGACACGAGTTGCGAATTACCTATTCGCACGTGTATCGAACAACGTTTTACAGTACATATGGCACTTTAAAGTTTCGACATACGCACGAAAAGTGCTATTTTACGCACTAGTGCGGAAAAGTAGGGGCATATGTACTGTGAACATATTTTCGCCACGTTTCGATTTTAGTTCCACTCGCACTTAGCTACACAACGGAAAACCAGCGTTAGGCCATTTTAACTTCATATTATTAAATAGGTTAGTATGGGTTTTATTTGTAATGTTGTCCTAATAAGGTAAACGTACTAGTGCTCGACATGCTAATGCCCAATAGATGGCACCCTGCTGTCACCTCTATTGACAATGACTTAAGTTTCAAGATGACATGTACTGGGACCGCGTCGAGCACCAGTACGTTTACCTTATATGTTCAATTAGATGTCCCAAATAAATTTGAGCCATTTCCAAAGTTTGCGTCGGGGTCACTCGTGTTGCATTGAGCAACAACCAATTTGCTGGAACGACAATAGCGTTCGCACGGAGGCACCCAGCCCAATGCTCCCATTCAATGCTTCTATGTCAATGATCTAGCTATCGACGAGTTTAACTATAGTGTGTTTTATTTTCTTGTCTTTCGGTTGTTTAAGTCTGAGGGTAAAAAAAAGTTGGGTGTGATGAGTGTAGATTTGAAGTTACTTGACACGGGTTATGAGTCTCCACGCATAATGCTTTCTAGTCTTTTGATTCGTGAGCAAATTCCGTTTTAAAATTAAAATTAAAAAACTGGTTAAATGAAAATGTATTTTACAACCTAAATGAGTTTTTTTTCTGGAATCACCAGTTTGTTAAGTATAAGTTAGTCAGTAAGCTAGTATAGTTAGTAGTTTTAAGATCATATTGTATGCTCGAAATGGGCAACTGTTGATTCGATATCTCATGTTTATGACATCTTATGTACACAGTTTACAATTAATAAATACTTTACTTTACTTTACAAAGCGTAACTGTCTGGAAAAACACTCCTACCAAAATAATCACAATAATCTTGAGAGAGATAGAGGAAGACTTCATCGCTTTCGATGGCGGCGACCCTAAATAAACATTATGAACGTTGTCTATATGTATATCGTCAGCCTTAATATGGCTGGCTAGGCCGAATTTGCTCCTAAATACTCTACTGTACGTGTGACAATAAAATTGGCCAACCGCGTTGAACGTGTACACTATAAGTTATCATTTTTGATAACTGGCGTCACAGACAAGACATCCTCTAGACTGAGCATAGTAACGCTACCCCCTCTGCCACTCATGCGGTAGTTTTACTCCATCTTCGAGTCAATCCCGTGCCGTGATTGGTCCGTGTCTTTGAACGGACCAATCACGGCACGGGATTCGCTCACCTCGTCCCCCCGCACCCCCGAATTTTTGGCAGCATCGGTTTCATGAAATAATTGCTCTAAACTCAGTCTAGAGGATTCCTAGTCTATGACTGGCGTTTACGTCTTAAGTGTTACGTGTGACGCGTTTGACGCTGTTACATTTTTTTTTTTCAATTTATTTATTTGGGACAAAAAACAGTAACACACAGGGTTAAGACACAGAAATAGAATACAAAGGGTAATAAAGTGTGAGACCAACAACATCGTCCACAGATTACTAGATTACCTACTGATAAATCTAAAATATATAGCGCTAGGTAACAACATAAAGCTAAAAGTAACAAAGCTACGATTACAAAATAGGTTTGTGAATACAGTAACAAATTCATATTAGCAGGAGTAGTCTATACAATGTAACGAGCGAGTAAAAACAGTTAAAACAGCATGGACCATCGGAGCGACATTTTAATTATGTTTTGTTTGAAGCAACTGAATCAAATTATTTTTATACACATTATCAGACATCATGAAAATGTCAATTTCATTAAAATACAAATTGTGACATTTAACCAGCCTGTATATGGGATCACGTTCTCCAGCGTGGGTGCGGCAGCGCGAGTCTGCAAACAGCTGGTGCTTGCGCGCAGCGCGCTCCCGCGCCCGCGTCGGTACGCGATAGCTAATAGCGCCGCTCAGGCTGGGACAGTCGAATTTGTTGTGGCAAAGGTTATATAGGACCATCGCATCCAGGAGGAGGCGTCGGTTTTGTAAGTTGAGTAATTTGTACGTATCGAGAAGCTGTTGGTAACTTAAACACGAACGGTAACATCGGAAATGCATGGCACGCAAGAATTTCTTTTGAACAGTCTCTATTGAGCTTTTGTACTTATTGTAGAAAGGATTCCATATCGACACGGCGTATTCAATTTGTGACCTAACCAGCGACTTATATAAATAGAGGTAAGTTGAGGGTTGTTTAAAATCCATTCCGAGACGCATAATAAGACCGTACATTTTATATGCTTTACCGATGATATGGCTGATATGACAATCTAAATGTAGTTTTGAGTCTAAATTGACACCAAGATCTTTTATTACCGAGACTTTTTCGAGAGTCGATCCGCTAAGGGTGTAGGAAGTGGGAAAGGCGTGGGGTTTCTTGGTAAAAGTAATTTGTTTGCATTTAGGCAAGCTGAAACCCAATTTATTTTTATGACAATACTCGCTGAGTCTGTTTAAATCACTTTGGAATTTGAGACGGTCCTCTTCGTTTTCAACAATATGGTAGATTTTAAGATCATCGGCGTAGAGTAGAAAGTTACAAAATTTAAAACAACTGTCTATGTCATTAATGAATAGAGTGAATAACAAAGGCCCTAATATAGATCCTTGTGGGACTCCAGAAGTTACATGGACACACTTAGACTCATATCCGTTGACTGCAACTTTTTGTGTGCGGTTTGTAATGTACATATTGATGGACTTATTATAAAGATTTCATAGAAGTACTTATAGAAGGTCTATCTATAGGTAGTGTATCTAAACTAAATACAGATCACACTGTATCAGTGAGCTTCCATCAAACTTCTAACAGTTCCATTCGCACGCGAGAAGACAATGAGGATGGCTGAGTTGTGCCATTCCTATCGCATACCGAGTGGGGGATAACGCAATATTGTAGTTTTATATCGAATTATTACACAGTTTAATCAAGGGCATGCCATGAGAAAATGCAGGCAGACTTTTAAAGGTAACTTTAAAGGTCCCTTTTTCAGTTTTTCGTAAATAACTCGTAAACGGTGGCTCATAGCAAAAAATGTACTCACTTTTTTTGCTAGGGTCAATATTGAAAAAGATATCAACACGTAGATAAGAAACACACACATGATATAAAATTGACTAAAGTAGAATTGAATATAATTACCGACTTACTTTGCGACCGATTACTTTGCGAAAAGTGTACTGTATCTTTTTTGTAGGAAATTTTGTGTAGATTATTTACGTTTCAGAACATTTTTTGCTATTGGCCACTCTTTACGAGTTATATACGAAAATATAAAAAAAAACAGATCACAGAATTGATTTTAATTAACGTTCCTTTGAATATTGACCCTAGCAAAAAAGTGTACGGAATCTTTCTTGTAGACAATTTTATGTAGATTACTTATGTATAAGAACATTTTTTGCTATGAGCCACCGTTTACAAGTTATTTACGAAAAACTAAAAAAAGGGACCTTTAAACCTCCCCCCCCCACCCGTTAGCACAACCCTCATCCACCAGTACTTTCAGTATGTTGTGTAAGGCACTTTTACCTAGAACTGTGCCAAAATTCGCTTACACATCTATTATTTCCCCTGTTTTCCCTTCGTTTGGTGGCCTATCTAGTTTCCTGTCTTTACGCCCCTCTGAACAGTGAGGTCACGTTATTCTGGTTCGCTTTAGAACTCGAATGATGGCATCGATGAGAATATACCTAGTTACGAACAGACATTCTTCAATGGAAGTTATCGGTTGTATCTCAGCAATTCTAACTTTAACTATACGTAGAGTGGAGTAAAAAGCATTGTTAATTCTACTTCCGTGATCGCTTTGTGATGGTTCGTTTGAACAAGTTTTTATATAGAACTACAAAATTTCAACAATAAAATTTGAACATTGAATACCGTAAAATTGTTCAATGTTAGTATGTCTCGCAACAGTTTAAATTCGAATAACACCTGAACTTATAACAAGAATAGGTATTACTCTTAATTTTGGACCATAGGTAGAAGCTTTTGGACTCTAGTTGGCTTTTACGGCACTCAATTTGTTCCGCGAACTATTGGCGATACGCCAAAATAGCAACTAGATTGTAAAGCCAAACAGGAATTTAGTAACAGCTTAAGGCTATTGGCACAACTGTTAATGTATCTGTTCTACATTAGAAGAATTATGGGAATAGTAGTGCATTTTTTGGATTAATAAAATAATGTTAGGATTGTTAAAATTTGGAAGCTGCCCAGTTTATAAAAAGCTTTTATATAAGGTCAATACGGATAAGTGTTGTTGTGGGATGGGCCTCACATTGGGGCCTGTTTACACACATAGTGTTTATTGCCAGTTCATACATTTCCTATTTAATACTTGCGTATAGACGCAAATGTATGAACTCTCTTTAAACAGTATCTTACTATGTACGGGTCAAACCTTATAATCTAAATTAGAAACAGTTCCTGTCGAGCGATTGAGCTCTATTTTAGGTGTATCCCAATTTGTGCAATTTGTCGTTAGCGGGCACAGATGGGAATAGATCTTCGATCAACACGGGCTTCCGACAGGTCGGAAGGGATAGGCCCAAGCGATATCTTGACATTCAAATCATTCTGCCATTTTTCGCGGGGGGAACGTGCACACAGTCGCACTTCTCACACACTTGCATACAAAATCCAATCTGTAATGACGACACAAATACATAGAAAATGACACCCTACACAGACAAATCTTGCACACCTCGATCTGTTTTTGTGTACGGACGAGTCACAAGTGTCACATCACGCACACTAACACATTTTCGTCAAGAGATGAGAAGTCGGATTTGTTGCTCGACCGATCCGCAATTTGTATTGGGCGAGAAAAATCGATAAATCCAGCAATTACATGAGACTAAAATATAATAATTGTGTTTAAATATAATTAAACGTATGACATGTAAAAAAAATATTACGTGTGAAATGTAACACCTTCTTTTTGTGAATTTGATGTCCCCGACCTCTTTTTACAACAAAAAACCGAGCAATTAGGCATTTTTTCTGCTGCTGTGTTCACTCGCGCGTCTGGACTCGGTCTAGTTAAAAATCCGAGCGCAACTAGTTTTATTACCCGCGTTAGATCAGTTGATCTTGTACCTAGGCAGAGGGGAAATAGTGCGAATGCCGCATCCCTTCCGTGTTGATCGAAGGAATAGATGCATTCAATATGAATCATTGACGTCTGTCTCCGCCTCATGTATGACGCACGCTAATTTGGTATAATTCTGTATGTGTATGACCGGTGACAACGCAATATTACGATGACTTTAACTTGATCTGATGATGGTTTTATTACAATCGTCTCAATGCGTACTAGATCACCCAAATAAATATTTAGTTACCGATAAGAACCCGTACTAAAATATTCATTAAAAAAAAAGAAAACTTACAGTTTTTTAAGCTTGATTAAAGAATGTGTCTTAAACTTTATTTTTATTATTTTCAGACGGTGCCTCTCCCAGCGGGTTCTACGAACGTGCTCGCCAAACCTACCAAGTACCATTATTACCCACACAACCAGCACATCTATCTGCTACCAGAATGCGCCATACAACAGGTAACTAAACATTGGTAATTCTTATTACAATATCTAAAGTATAGCGCCTGGATAAAATCTAATGGCAATCATTGAATTTGCGCGTAATACTTACCTCGATTATCAGGCGATGCATCGCATTTATTTCAATATATTACTTCCACTCTGCTTTTCACCCTCTTAAGGGATAATTATCCGTAATAAAAACTATCCTATGTCCTTCCCCGGGACTCAAACTATCTCTATACTAAATTTCAACTAAATTGGTTCAGCGGTTTTAGTGTGAAGAGGTAACAGACAGACAGACAGACACACGGTTCGCATTTATAATATTATAGTATGGATTACTATGGATATGTAACTAGCAGTTCGGTCCAGTTATCCCGAGCAAATACCTCGTGACTCCTTAACCCCCAGGCTCATCCTATTAACGTCTATCAAAAACGAAACATACAAACATGAAAAGTGCATCCAATGATATGATTTCAATTCGCTCGGTCGATAAGTACCTAAGGTGTCAAAATGAAAGTAGGCCGTCTTCACGGAATGATCGAGTCTTAGACCATTAAATTGAGTAGGTAACAAATTCAAAACCTACAAACTTTTATCCTTACTATCTTTATGATATTAATTGTGGGATTAAGATACATGAAAATCCATTTCTTGGGTTGTTCAGAGGTCATACCTTGAAATTTATGGCGTAAACGATGCGTGATAACGAAAGTTTTCACACGAACAGCGATTACTTTCATCAAATAATGAAACCATCACATCATACAATTTATAGACCTTACGTCAGAAGTGTATAAATATAGGAAAACATACTTTCTTTGGTTTCCATGCAGCCAGTTAGAAACACTTATTCGTAAGCTATAAACAAACTATTATACGAGAAAATTATGTCCTTTTTGGTCGTACTCGTAGTTGCTAACCCAATGACCAGATATTTATTGAATAATGGTATACTTTATTAACTGATTTTAAATGGCTTCCAGGTGTGCAATGCAGTGTACGTGCGTCTAAACTACACCCAGCCACTCTGTGCCTGCCCGGCTCGGTACCGGGACCCTTGTTCCGCGAGTCTCAACGCAGACGACCTGCACACCACCAGGCTTACCACAGATTCTAAGAAGAAGGTAAAGATAAGATAAAAGATCATCCAAATAGGCATACTTACAATGCGCTTATGAGAGTCAAAAAAAGGTAGGTTTTGAAACACACTGTTTTTGTTTTACTAGGCTGACACCAGCCTATCCTGTCTCCCAAGAGATGTGTGTAGCTAACTTTTGCACACAAAAAATACAGAGGTAAAGGTGATGGCAATAAAGTAGTCATTATCATTACGAATATTTCTAATTAATTCTCAATATTGTTTGTTCTGATCATTTTGATGAAGTAGAATACTTCTGGCACCTCTGGCCTCATTAAACTCATGCCAATTTACGTCATTGATTCAGTTATCGCTCCACTTGTAGTTAAATATTTTGTGCCGTTTTTTGGAAAGCTCGATTTTTTTGCCGAGTGTTAAAATACGCTGTCAGGACGTTCTTAATTTCTAACTTCATTCCTTATTTTTCCAGTACGCAAACAAAGCAGTGACGTTAGTGAAGACGTGCGAGGCTGTCTCCGAAATGCGAGAATGTCGCTCTCCACGAGATTGGTCGCTACTGGCCCTGCAGAACATTAGGACCGGCAAGTCGCATTACCTGGTCATCTGCCGGTGTCCAGAGAACCATATACTGGGTAAGTTGATTTGGCAATGATCCCATTCACTTTGATACATGGACTATGTGATAATGCCGCGCTCCACGGGATTGGTCGCTGCGGGCCCTGCAGAACATCAGGACCCAGAGGTGTCCAGAGAACTATATAAATATATTCCAAGATTTGGAATAATTATTTGATTTGAATAACACTTTGATACACCTCTACGGAGAGTCCGTCTCTCCGGTCTCACACACATACTGGGCGAAGTAAGTGCAGTGAGTTAGTATCACTCTCGTCTCAAGCGATACCGCTTGGCACTATTGTTGCTTGAATCATACTGAGCTGATATAATGCCCTAAGCCACGAGATTAACTCCTATCCATTACACAGACGACACATTAGAGAGACGGTCCTATTCATTACATCTACCTAGTTATAACTATTTCAGTCAATTGTACTAGGTATGCCACATGCCATTGACTGCCAGCGAAGAATTTAATCCAGATTCAGTAAGTCATATCAGAGCTCACGCCCGAAATCAGCTTAAAGAAAAAAGCTTTAGAACACATAATCTTGTTTCTAAAAGTAGGTGTAGGATTTGGCTTTCTGACAACACGTCTTGTCGTTTTTGGCGTAATTAGCGCCGCTAAATGTAATGACCAATCACTAATTTGTATGTTTTCTAATTGCAGAAGGGCCGATGTCTCACGATCAGCCCACCTACGCATCAGTACCCGGCATCAGGGTGTATGGAATGATGTGCGTGCGACACAACCCCGTTTACCAAGGTAATTCACCCTTTCCATAAATCCAAATGTCTATTTTACTGCCTTTAGTTAGTACAGTCGCCATAAGATATATAGCAGCAGCCGAGGTGCTCAAAAATATCTGAACACGCACTCTAACGCCTTGACAATAGAGGCGCGTGTTCAGATATTTGTGAGCACCTTGGCCGCTCCTATATATCTGATGGCGACTGTACCTATGTAATTTTATTCCTATCTCGCCACTTTGGTGGAAAAGCCCCATTAGGTTCCAGCAAAGGTAATAATTATTAGAATTTCACCACGCCTAACGATATTTGCGGGGACTCCTGGACACTCCGTAGTCAATCTATTAGTTATGCATAGAGTTTGCAATCCGGATCCGAAATGTATGCAATTATCCGGATCTAGATCCGGATCCGCGGATCTTCTCATACATTTCGGATCCGTCGTGCAAACCCTAGTTATGCACCAACTTTTTGAAACAATTGCTGTATACCTTTTCTGTGTTCTATTTGTGCAATAAAACATGTTTTTTCTAGTCTTATCTTATTTGTCCAAAAACAGGCATGTCTAAGAAAAAACCGGCATGAAAAGATGTTCAAACCGGCATGAAAAGATATATGTAGTCTTTCCGTATTATGCTGTCACCGTTACCAGATACTCAAATTAGTTTCATTGCTTCCAGGGTTCACCGCAAACCGATTCGCCGCAGTACAGAGCACCACCAGCGCGTACAAAGTGGACTACTCCCAGCCACACGCGTACCCCGACAAGCCAGTGTACAACCGCTACCAGTCACCCAGCTATCTCACCCCAAACTACTACAACAGGAGGTCCAGAGTCTCAAGAATCAGAAGAAACGCTGACTACCCCCCCTTCCCATGGTACAAAGTCAGAGAACTGGCGCGATCGTTACACTGGATCGATTAGGATAATTTTATGTTTAAAAAAGTATGTTGGGTTCATTAAGGCTCTTGTAATCGTTGCCTCCTTGAATTCAACGAAAACTTTATAAAACGCTTCCCCGTTATGTAGTCACAGAGAACTTTCCCACTCTAAACGTTCGTTTAGTCTGATGAAAACACTGCCTACTTAATACTCAACTGAATTTATTAGTTTTAAAACTGAGACTCTGTAACCAGTATGCCTAACTTATTTATTTCAGTAATTATATTGTAGCAGTACCTACGTAACTTATTTATGGCATGATATAGAATTGTTTGTTTGCCAGAAACATAGAAATAACCATGACTATAATAAGATTAGTATAAATGGTAAACCAGGAGAAAATTGCCCCAACATCGCACGGCGTGCTATTTAATAAAATATCATCTGGAAATCTGAATTTAAAACCCTACACAATGGAACAAAAAACTTAACTAGAGTTAAGGCTGATTTAGACGGCGCGCGAACTCGCATGCGATTTTAGCTACATTGCGGACTGTTGGTTACGTCCAATTCAACCGACCGATCAAAACCCGCAATGTAATGAAACTCGCATGCGAGTTGTCTCATCGTCTAAATGAGCCCTTAGACCAAGCTAAGTTCGCAGCGATGTTGATAGCCCAAACCGTGCAAGTGTTAAACTTCAAACTTCTATGAAATATGACGTTATTTAAACACATGCACAGTCTAGCTAGGCTATCAAACTTAGCTTGGTTGAATTCTACTGGTACATATTTCAAAATCAAGAAATTTTCGGTAAAAAGGGGCAAGATATTTTTAAGTATGTTTTAGTCGTTGGTTTCTTGGGAGTCTTCTTGGGACCGATAAATTCAGATTTTCACTTAATTATTTAAAAAAATGCCTGTAATTAGAATGTTCTTACACAAAATGATGTGATAATCAATTTCAGATATTTTTTGTGTAACGTCAATGCATTTATAGTTATTTAAGATTTTAGTTTTAGTATTTACATTATTTATTTAAGAAAACCATACTTAGAAAGTTCAGGTGTAAATAGTAGTTTTAATGAAATAAATGTAATTACGAAGATTAAATTTAAAATGAAAGTATTTCAGTGTTTGGTATTTTTTAGATATGACGTACAGCCGTTTCCACCTTAATAATGCTATTTTCCATTTAAAAACATGAAATCTGAGGACTTTTTCTTCAGTACCACATCCATGAGGCTTATAAGATGGGTAGAAAACACAGTAACATGTTTGGTTCACCATACGAGTATCTGCATCTGAAAACACTTACCTAATACTTTCTGGTCGACGACAATATCGCAGGAGTACATGGCGGCCATCAAACGTTGAGGTTGCACTTGGAACGCCTTTCTGCATCCATCTTTCACCGCTGACATGATTTGACCTAACAAATCGAAAAATAATTAAATACCTTATTTTTAACTTAGGTTCAATGTGGCTAATTCCGTCATAGGGACAATTCCGTCCACGAGCGTATATTTCTTTGATCTTTAATCGTAGGAAAAAAACTATCTGCTTTTGATTGCTGAAACCTGTAACTAAAAGCAATCGCTGCTTTGTCGATGAAATTATCAATGTTGTTAATGTTCGTGAAAAACGAGTAGACGGAATAGGCCCTATGACGGAATTAGCCACATTGACCTTAATTTTGTGTTACCTACAAAATCTTCATCTTCATGATCGATGATGTTAATGTAAACAATATAAAAGTGAATTTTAATTTTTCACAAGCAGAAACGTCCGAACTCACGGCCTCTGGAGTATCGATCCAGAGGCTGTGAGTTCAAGTCTCACCCAAGACAGTAATTTACCCTAACACCTACTGACATGACATAAATTTATTAATTTCCGCTACCTAAAGGTTGTCTGGAAGAGATCGCTTTTTAGCGATAAGACCGCCTGTTGTTTAACCTCTTCTTCCTGTATTATCTGTATTGTTTTCTGTAATGAGGTGTGTGTATTGTATTGTATTGTAATTTTTCCACTTTTAAATTTATTCTAAGCTTAATATAAAAGTGTTACCTGAAAGTGGTCCAAAAGTATGTCCAACATCATCCCCCCCACTTTTGTCCAAGCTCCATTCTTCAACACAGAAAGCGACCCCCATCATAGGCTCCTCACACAATGGACCAGCCAAACTTGCCAGCTGGAACCCATTCACAAAACTGCTCTCATACTCGAACCTCGGATCTTCTTTCAACTCGTTCTTATGATACAAGAACTTTGTATCGTAATCCGGTGTCTGATTGAGCAGCAGATTTGGCCCGCAATTCCTAGGACCTACAGACCAAATTTGCTCAGCAACGTTACTCCATTCTGGTCCCAATTTAGAGCTAATATTTTTCAGTTCTTCTATAAATGTTCCTATTAGTTTTAACATGCGATCTGAGAGCTCATGGGTGCCATTTATATTTAAGTTATCTAGTTTACTTTCGATGTTTTCGTTCTTTGATGAACCGTGCAATGATTTGATATGCTGTGATACGGCTTTCAGTAAATCTGTGGATTTGTCTAGAAGGGCTGTTATTTCGTTAGGTAGTGCTCTGGCCCTTATTTTTATCCTACTTTGTTTGTTATTAGTCAGCACAGTAATAACCGGATCTACTTCCGTATCATTTCCTTTGTCTATGTTTTGGGAGTCTATTTCTTCGTTGGCCATGTCTATTTTGGGGGGTTCGATAATAGTTTCTCTGAATGGAACGATGGGTTCTGATACTGTTATTGGTATTTTCGCATAGTTATTTCTGAAACAAAACGCGTTGTTTAACGAGTTTCTGCAAATTGACCGCAAAGTACTTACACAGATCTATAGAATGACGCTTAAGATACCTAATTGAAGTGTGCAAAAGGGAAGCCGTCACGTCTATATATAAACATTTCATTAAGTGCGAAAGAAGCAGATTACAAATGAGAAAAACCTGACTACTTTTGAGCTTCAAAGCGGCCGCTAGCTGACGGCATGATTGTACAAAACGTAATAAAGTTAGCGAACAGGTAAACGAATAACTGCATAGGAGATACGGTGGCTGGTTATATCATATCTTGGAATATACTATTACAAAAGGGAATGATTTACGTGATAACATATTAAATCTGAAGTCAATGACACTCGATATCATTCCGATTTTTGACACACAATCTTATAGGTACATTCTAGACATGTGGGTATTTTTACTAAACGAGGGTGAACGAAGTACTCCGATAAGAAGACACAGGAAAGTTGTGTTTAAACGACTAAGCTACTTACTTCAAATCTTCCAAACACCTCTCCAGATGCACTTCCCCAGCCGTCACTATTACGTGTTCTCCAGTCTCCTGCAGTAAAACTTGGACGCACGAGTCTGACTGGTTCAGCAATTTTAACCCTGAAATAAAGTTATCTTCAAATTTCCGGACGGCATTGTTATCGACGGGAACTAAGGTGCAACTTTTGAACGCGTAAGTTCGCATTTTGGTTTTTTTCCATATTCCACATTTAAGCACCTGAATTTTTTAGCAACTTTTGGCCTCTAGTTTAAAATTCTATGTTAGTAATAAGTATACGTATAAGTATAATGTGAGGATGAAGATCTGCCGACGGTGAGCGGTGTAATCATCCAAATTACCTTTAACCAACTGCGGCAACTGCGAAGGGTTCGCCGGTTCCAAGGCCACCCTTAGTATAGGAACGGCGGCGGATTGAAGCTCGCTGAACGCCGGACAAGCGATTGTGGTGCTTAGCGTGGCGGTCTTAAGGACGTGTTCTTCTAAACCACCGATTCCTAGGAAACATTAAGTGTAAGAAAGAGCAAACAAGGAAAATTAGGTAAAACATGCTTATCCTCTAACAGCCTATACGTCAAAACTTGCCAAGACAAATGGAATTTTGATTTGCCGAAATCAAGATTCAAAATGGAATGGAACGAGAGATCTTTTTATAGGCCTCTGGGCTACTAGAATAATAAACTATAGTATTACTTTAGGGTGTCCGAATATTTCTTAAGAGTTGTACACAACATTCGAACCCCTCAAAAACTCTAACTATAATTACATAGATACTGAAAAACATAATTCTGCTAATAATTTTACCATTATGTAAAATCTTACCTATAATGTTGCCAGCAACTGCCTCATCAATTTCTTCTAATTCTCTTCCCATCAAAATGTATAAAGATTTAATTCTGAAATATAAATATGGTATAAAAAACAAAAACCTAAAAGTGAGAAACATGTCAATGTTAAATTCTATTTGGCATCTGTCAACAATTTTTTTACCATACCTATCTACCCTCAAAGCAAGTATGCGTGCGTCCGTGGGGACAGAACATAGGTAGGTACATTACATACGCAATGCGACGAAATTAAAAACACGTTCCAACATTCCTGGCAACATATCAAAAACAACCTACGTAATTCAGTCGGGTTCATTGTTGCCCATCAAGCACTGGGGTGCAACATCTACCGTTTTGACGATTGGCATCTCGGCTAGGCACCAAGGTCTACAATACCCACAAGGTCTACAATACGAGGGTTAGAGCGGTTTCGCACTACGTCCGATCCGAATCCGTGAAAATATGGTCCGAAGTAGCTATAGAACTATTTCTATTGTAATTTACGCACTAGATCCGTCTGATTTCTTTCCGAAATTGGATGACGGAGTGAGTAAATTACCATAGAAATAGTATTCGTTATATTCACGGATTCGGATCGGACATAGTGCGAAACCGCTCTTACAAAACTATTGCTGTTATTACTTACTCTGCGCATGTGATATGTTCATCACTCTTTAAGTCTTTTAACTTCTTATTAGGATCTACTTCAAAGTCTTTTATATTAAGTATTCTTGACGGGTCATGTTTTGGTCCTAAAACATACACTTTATCTCCTTTTCTTAATGTACCGCTAAATACTCTAGCGAATGCAATAAATGCAGGCTGATCGACTTCTTTATCTGCATCATTACTGTTTTCCTGAGTATTTTCATCTTTATTTTCTTCTGTCATGGGTATAGCTTGTGAATTAACTTCATTCAATTTCATCTGCTCTCTCATCTGTCTGGCTCTTTCTCTCCTTAAGGCCATCTCTTCAGCAGTCAAAGCCTTTGGCTTGTTTTCCGGAAGCACACTTTTGTCTATGCTAAACATTTTAGAAATATACACTATAACAGGCCTTTCTGAGCTACTATCACATGCTAGGAAATCGTTTCTTAGTTCTTGCGTTTGTGGATGCAAAGACTCGAAGTCACAGATTTTTGTGCACATAAGTTTTTCAACTTTCTCCAGACCGATTTCTTTAGGTGATGGCAGTTTTGTGCAAACCATGTTTAACACAGTTTGTGACAAAGGCAGCCACTGCATCATTAGTGACTGCAATTGAATTCTGCTGTCTGTATGTCTTAGGTCTCTTGTGGTAAGTTTGATACCAAGTTTCTCACAGATAATGGGTACTTTTTCTTTTTCGTTTCTCATGGCAATAGTTTCATAAACGTTCCATAAGTTATCTAGCACCAGTTGGACAAAGAGCGGTTTCTTCGCCTTTTCTTGAGCTCCTTTCATAAAGCGTTTCGTTTTAGAATTCAAATAGAAATCCCCCCACAATACTTTTCTGAGTATATCTTCTTTCACACCTAAATAAAATTCGAGATTACAAAAACAAGTTTTTGGCAAAAATTTAAAACTTGGTACAAGCTGTTATCGCTAACTGTACTTTTCTTTCTACCAGGTAACCAATACTCATTGAGACAATACTCACAATCCCAAACAAAAATTTGCGTCAGTGACAGTTTGCACCGTTTTATCACAGAGTTCCTATGGCCACCTCTTGTCTCCATCATCAGATCAGCTCCATGTCATCATAATATTGCATTGTCATCCGATTTGCATTATGTATGCAAAATTTCAGCTCAATCGGCAATCGGAAAGTGGGTCAAATTTAGTTTCCAAGATTTGACCCACACTAACATACCTACTAACAGGGCAAATTAAATAGAAGCTTGTAATAATAAAATAATAGTAGTATTAGTGGCAAATATTTTATAAGGTGGCCGACTGATTAAGAAATCTCAACAAAGGTCAGTATATCAGAAATGTTTTTATGGCATCCTTGAAATGCAAGGCACTTACCAAGTTTCTCAGAGAAAAGTCTAGCAAATGTATGGACTGTGAAGCCCCAACCATCTATAGCACTCGCAAACACAACATTCCCTTGTTCTGGAGAAAAGTACAGATTAGAATCATCTGCATCCTCTAAAGCGGAGGTCCAATCGTAAAAATTATTGTCTTCCTTAGGTTTTTCTTTCGTTTCCTGAAATCAAAGTTGGCGCATTAGAACTAACAGAGATTACCTACTAATAAATTTCATAATATAATACAGTCATCATCATCATCATCATCATATCAGCCCTTTATCGCCCACTGCTGAGCATAGGCCTCTCTTCTAGTACGCCACTTGTCCCGGTCCTGAGCTAATCTCATCCAGAAGTGACCCGCAATCTTCCGGATGTCGTAATGTAATTAATGTATTATACAGTGGAGTCGAAAAATGTATAGAAATTTTGGGACACTTTTTTTCTCCTATTAGGATAGAAAGAGCTCGTGATTCTGAGTAGAAATAACATAAAAAATCCCAAATTTGACAAAAAAGTGTAGGGGACAACAAAAAAAACGCCCATTTATTTTCTTTGAATTCTTTGATAGTAAAAAAATATTGGGGTCTTTTTTGCTATTTTTTTATTCGGTCATTATCAAATTGATAGTTATCGGGCATAAAAATCACGATAATTAGCGCGATAATTATCAAGATAGCTATGATTGATAAATATCCTTTCGAACCCTGCTCATGGCAGCCTAAGGTGAGACATATATTTTTTTATTACCTAATTAGAGAATGGCAGATACTTTTTTTGCATGCTGCTGAATGTGACTGTACAGTCTCTGGGACCTATTTTTATAGATAAAAAAAAACCTGTTTGCTTAACTGTCCCAACTTATCATTATGGAACCAAGTGTTGATACAAACATTTGATAATAAATCCCAAATAAGAAACTAATTAGACACCAAAAGTCAATAAGTTATTTTCAAGCTATACTTGGTCAAGCAAGTCTTGACAATAGAAAAAGGCAGCAAATTTGAAAAATGTAGGCGCTTAGGGATATCATCCCATAGAAAATTTGAATTTCGCGCCTTTTTTTACTGACAAGATTTGCTTGCCCAGCTATAAATACTAAATTACCTGCTTATCAATCTTGGTTTCCTCATTACCCAACACTTTACTGGCAAACAGTTCCCCCATAACCGCATTAACCTGTTCCATGACCTGAGCGAGATGCACATATGCATCTAGCGGTGTCATCTGCATTTCCAATATGAGTCGGTCAATTTTGTTCAGCACTAGCACAGCTTGGATGTTTTCTGAGTATGCTTGCTTTAGTGCTAGTCTTGTTTGTGGGCATACACCTTCTACTACGTCCACCTGGAAATAAAATTCATATTCATAAATTAAAGGGTTTCTTACTAATTGTATGTTAATTTTAATATGTCTTTTTGTACAATAAAGAGTTTACTACTACTACTACTAAAGGGATACTTATGTAATAAATAAATTACAGTGTATAAACCGGGACCTTATTAGTTCTTATATGATTTTTGTCAATAATGTCAAAAATTAGTCAAAACATGGGATTAGTCCTATGTTTCAAGTCCTTAAAATTTGGAATACCTGCCCTCAATTACATTCTCTTATTATTTGTGTTGACTTAACAAGTTAGCTGACAGTAGGTTAACAGGCAAGGTAGTTGTTTGCCAAACAATGCTTAACTGCATTACTTTCAGCAAAAGTGTTAAGAAATATTGACATGAAATATCACAAATAGCTTCTACTGTATTTCACAAATAAGTTATACATAGTACTACAGGAACCAATCAATTTCTAATGTTTTGTTTTTATCCTCTAGCCACCCATACGTCAAACCAGGCATGTTGCGGATGTAGATTTTTTGACATCCGCGGATGCGGATGCGGATGCGGATATTTAAAGGCTCACATCCGCGGATGCGGATGCGGATGCGGATGTCAAGATTAGGTACTTAGAAAACGTCAAATATTAAATTTTTAGTATTTTTTTATTTAAAAAAAAACGAAACGTTTAGTATTTGAGCAAGAATATAGGTGCGTTATATTTAATAAACAGTAACTTGGCCGACTTTTCTGGATCTAGACGATTTCGTTATAGGTAATGACGAAATTACCCAGCACTTACGCCGCCGCTAAGACGTTCCTGTACCAACTTGTTCGACATCCGCATCCGCATAAGCTCCGCATCGATTTTATGCGGATGCGGATGCAGATGCGGATGTCGAAAATAATGCGGAAGTTCCGCGGTTGCGGATGCGGATGCGGATGTTCGCAACATCCCTGCGTCAAACCTTGCCAAGCAAAATGAAATTTTATTTTGTCAACACAAAGTTCAAATTGGAATGGAACAGGAGATCTTTTTATAGGTCTCTGGGCGGCTAGAGGTAAAGGTAATAAATAACAAATTAACTTACAACAACAATAGCTCCATCGCAAAGTCTCACAGCTGTAGACACTTCACTAGAGAAATCGACGTGTCCAGGTGAATCTATAAGGTTCACAAGGTATTCTTGCTTCTGCACGGCGTGATACAAAGCTATACTACTACTTTTCATGGTTATACCGCGTTCCTGTTCATCAGGCCGGCTGTCCATGTAACGCAGCTTCCCGGACATTCTCTGCGATATGATACCATTGCTGGATATCAAGGAGTCCGCCAAAGTCGTTTTACCATGATCCACGTGCGCCACGATGCAAATATTTCGAATATTCACAGGGTTGTTTTGAAGTTCTAAAAGTTTTGATCCGTCTACCAACCGCATTTTGAAGATATTAATCAAAACTGCTCACAGTATTGTTCAAGTTATTGTGACACACTTACAGTGTTGTTTTTTAGTGAGAATCGTATCGATAACGTGTTAAAATGTAAGATAAATTGCACAATGTTGACCAAGGACTGAAAACATTCACGCGCATTTGACTTGCCAAATCTGACATTGACAATGACAGTGACGTTTCCGTTTAGAAACGTTCCATGAAAATGGTCCCTGTTTCATATTCGCTGTGTTGCTCGAGTCAATCGACTTGCCTTTCTGTCACTCTTTGAACATTCGAGCGATAGATAAGCAGATAGACGATTTTTGAGATAAAGTCTGTCAAGCTTTTTCCGTCAGTAGAAAAAAGCGGCAAATTTAAAAAATGTAGGCACGAAGAGTTATCGTTCCATAGAAAATTTAAACTTTTTCTAGTGACAAAGTAGTTTGACGTCGATATTCTCAATTTTCCCAGTTATGCAGGCAACGAACGTAAAATCCAGTCGAGCAGTCGTTCATGGTGCACGGTCGTACGGTGTTCTCGCATATAGTTGGTCAAACCAATGTGTCAGTCAGTAAGAACCAGGAAAACTATACTGCCATTAAAATCTTTTATCTCAAATAAAACTAAAACTCTATCTAATGCCTTATTTTTATTCTGAAATAAATTATTTGAACTATTGAATTATTATTTCAACATTTTCAACCAATGACTAAAGTTAAACAGAAATGTGGCTAGTAGTTGAGTTTATTTTAAAAATAAACATAAAAGATGTATAATTATGAGAATATTGAGAATGTTACTTCCAATTTGTAGACCGTAATTAATTTTTATAATGCTTCGTAAAATTGATTTAAGTAGCAACAAAAGGCTGCCCAGTAAAATTACTTAAGTATAAATTTAAATAACGAAATGCGAGAAAGCCTTGAAATATTTAAAAAAAACCGGCCAAGTGCGAGTCGAACTCGCGCACGGAGGGTTCCGCACCATCAACAAAAAACAAGCAAAAAAACGGTCACCCATCCAAGTACTGACCCCGCCCGACGTTGCTTAACTTCGGTCAAAAATCACGTTTGTTGTATGGGAGCTCCACTTAAATCTTTATTTTATTCTGTTTTTAGTATTTGTTGTTATAGCGGCAACAGAAATACATCATCTGTGAAAATTTCAACTGTCTAGCTATCACGGTTCGTGAGATACAGCCTGGTGACAGACGGACGGACGGACGGATGGACGGACGGATGGACGGACGGACGGACAGCGGAGTCTTAGTAATAGGGTCCCGTTTTTACCCTTTGGGTACGGAACCCTAACTAGCCAACTAGGTATGTTACTATAGTTATGTAAGTTGAGGCACTCTGTCTGCGGACTTTAATTAAAAACTATTTTTCTTAATTATGCTTTCGTCCTAGTTTATGACTTTCCTTTGGATCGTTGTAAGTATTCATAGGATCGAGCAATTAAGGCAAGCTAGGTACTTGGAAATTTATGATGAGTTTCGAGACTAAAGTGAATATAGAGTTCCAAAGAATTTTATACTGTATGAAGCCTGTGAGTATTTAAGTACCTATAAGCGTGTCCATGCTTTGAACATTAGATTGCAAATAATATTAGCCCCAGGTACCTACATCTTACACCAAATTTATAATAGATAGAGCGTGAGAAATTCTAAGTTCATTGACGACTAAAGGGGCCTACAGCCGGCCTAGCCAAGGTTACAATCGCTATCGCTTCGACAACGAAACGCTTTGTATCTCTCTATCACTCTTCCACATTAGTGCGACAGTGACAGTTGCGTTTCGATCGCTACGGAGCGTAAGCGATTGACATCTTGGCTACGCGGCCTGATTACCATTCCGCCGGACGATATCGGCCTGTCAGTTAGAACAAAAAGTTTATATAGCTGGTCAACCAAATCTTGTCAGTAAAAAAAGGCGCGAAATTCAAATTTTCTATGTGACGATATCCCTTCGCGCCTACATTTTTCAAATTTGCCGCCTTTTTCTACTGTCAAGATCGTTGACCAAGTATAGCTTAGACCGAACAACCGACAGGCCGATACCGTCCGGCGGACTGGTAATCAGTGGGCCCCTTAAATGGTATAGTTTAGCAAGGTTGTTAAGCGTTTCTATTTGTTTCTATCAAAAATGTACCTACTATAAATGATAATAAGTTATGAGGCAGTGCCGACTAGTCAGACAGAAGTATGACTTTTCTTTACCTACTTCGTTATTATTTGGATCACTTTCCTGCACATATTTTAGAAAATATGATAGTAAATTTTAACAACCAACATCTGCAGCCTATTCCTCAAAAAATCCGTTCATAAAAGTTAGGTGGTTAAACTAAATAAAATAGACACACACTAGGTATACTAAAAATACTCGTAATAGTGGTAAAAAGGTGGCATTAGCGCTCTATTTCCTACTTAAAAATGTGTGCCCATCTGTTTCGCTTGAGCACCTAAAATATAATTGTTGTGTCAAGCAAAGAGCTCGAAACTGGTTCAGAATCACCGCTTAAAAAGACAGATGGAGTATTACGACACCGCACATTTCGTTTCCTTATACCCAACTTTAGTGCACTAGTGCAGCGTCTCTGGTGTATTTTGAGCTTAATGAGCGTAGGCGAGTTGATAGTTTCAGCGAACCAGTGTAAGGGTGCCTTTTCGGAGGCGGGAATTAGCGGAGATGAGAGGAATCAACCAATAGCAATTTGGTTGTACTTTGTACCTATTATTTATTTTAGTTATTTATTACACAAAAGTTACAACTTTTTTGTTAAGGACAAAGCTCCACAAAACTACATTTGTTTGACTGTGGAGTCGCAATTCTAATTCAGCGGATCGGAATAGAGATGTGGACAACCAACGCTATTGGTACCTAGATTATCTCCACAGTGGAGAGGCAGCCGAAGTATCTTGCTTTTTAGGGTTATTTACCTACCTATCTCAAGAGGAAAAAAACGGGGTCAGTCGTGTGATTGATTGTTTATAAAATAAGGCGAAAATTTACCCCTTGAGACATGACTCATGACTCTCATGAGTCAGCCTTTCTTTCTTTTCTCTCATTTTCCCGCTACAAATATTTCTGGAGGCCTAGGCAAGATGATAATCATTGATATAAAACGCCAATCGAGACTAAAATCGTGGTGCGTAGCCAAGATGCCAATCGTTTCCGCCCCGTAGCGAACGAAACGCAACTGTCACTGTCGCACTAATATGGACGAGTGATAGAGAGAGTTGATTGTTTTATCATGTCAATAAAGACATCCATAATACGTCTGCAGTACTTGGTAAGCAGTAGTAATATAGTCTGCAGTAATGTCCCACCTCGGCACCGCCGGTTTCCGCTTTTGCAGAGTTGCAGTTTGCCCCCTAAAGCTATATTGGCGGGAAAATGGAACTAAGTATATTAATCGTGAGATCTGACTTTATTACACGAATGTACCTAAATATGTAAAAAACGTAATAGCCACGCTGACAATCGCGATCTCAGGCACGCACGGCTGTCCGCTAATTGCGTATCTGTAACTACCAAGCTGCGACCTGTATTCACAGCGCCTTAAATGAAATAACCAAGGCTAATAATTAGAATTTCCTGATTAGACATCTTTGCCTTCTAAAAATCACAGGCGCATGTATTCATGTATTGCCAAAGCATTGGCGTTGGAATTTTTGGATAGTTTCATTCGGGTTATTGATTCCATTAAAAGTACCTATATTATGAAACAGTAATAAAATAATGATGTAGGATGTTTATTAGCTCAGAGGACTTCTTACGTACGTATGTCAGTTTATGTTCTACGAGGGCTGTTTGATAAGTACCCGTTTTCCAAATGTATATATCACGGGCCGAAAATATGTATACAATCGTTTTAAGCCATTTTTCAGAGGTGGGAAAATTAAAAAAAAAAACAGCATTCTTTTGTTTTTTTCTCATTTGACAGCGATTCAGTGAAAGCATGAACTTAAAATTGTGAAAATGGAGAAAGAGCAGTATCGGTCTGTAATTAGATTCTTGTTTTTGGAAGGAAAAACATGTGATGAAATAAAAGTAAGAATGCAAGCGGTTTACCATGAATGTGCTCCTTCTATGACAACCGTCAGATACTGGTTTAACGAGTTTAAGCGGGGGAGAACAACCGTCTTTGATGAGGATCGCCCAGGCCGCCCAATTGAGGTGACTACAGACGATATGGTTAAGAAAATTGAAAATATCGTTTTAGCCGACCGCCGAATTGAACTTCGAGAAATCGTTGATGCTGTAAATGTTCCAATCGAGCCGGTACAAAACATATTAGAAGAAAAATTGGGTATGAAGACAGTATCGGCGAGGTGGGTGCCGCGTTTACTCACGGAGGAGCAAAAACGGAACCGACTGACTACTTCGGAGCAGTGTTTGGGCGTGTTCAAACGTAACCCGAAGGAGTTTCTGCGTCGTTTCGTGACCGTAGACGAAACGTGGGTCACCACTACCCCCCGGAAATGAAAGGGCAGTCGAAGCAGTGGATTTTACCGGGTGAACCTGCGCGAAAGATAGCAAAAATCGTTCCATCGGCTGAAAAGGTCATGGCGACCGTTTTTTGGGATTCGCAGGGTATTATACATATTGAGTTCTTAGAAAAGGGGAAAACGATAACAGGGCAGTACTATGCCAATTTATTGGATGAATTTGACGCTGGGTTGAAGGACAAACGACCCCATTTAAAAAATAAAAAAGTACTGTCTCATCACGACAACGCACCAGCTCATTCGTCTAGAGTTGTGATGGCTAAATTAACACAATTACGCTACGCCCTATTGCCTTACCCCCCGTATTCTCCAGATTTGACCCCATGCGATTTATTTTTGTTTCCCAACCTGAAAAAATGGCTCGGTGGTAAGCGATTTGGATCAAATGACGAAGTCATTGCCGCCACAGAGGCCTATTTTAATGACTTTCCGAAATCATACTTTTTGGATGGTTTATTGAAGCTTGAATATAGGTGGAACAAGTGTATAGAGTTAAAAGGAGACTATGAAGAAAAATAAATGCATATAAACAAAAACAACTGATTATTTTTTTCATAAACGGGTACTTATCAAACAGCCCTCTATATTATTTATTATTTACTTTTCCGTTTTTGTTCAATGGTAATACTTACATAGATTGGATTAATGCCTAAGCTTGAACGATTTGGAAAGGACTGCACTAAGATGGAAGAGTAATAAAGAAACGGAGCGTTTCGTCGTCTTAGTGCCAATAATTGTGATCTTGGCTAGGCCTCCAGGCAAAACACACGTGCATGACGCTACCTAGATAAGAGTGTTAATTAAAACCAAAATACTTACCTACTTGAAAACAACACAACAACGGAACTTAATAGGTAAGTCCCGTAATAAGATCGATTATTATATTCATCAAATCAACCAACATTTACCTAGTAAGTATAGCCGAAGCCTCGTTCTTACGTTTCTCAGAAACCTTATAAATAAGACTGATTTGAACTTTCACGATTTTTACACATTATTAAATTGTACAACGGGACTTAATCGCGTATCTAAGTTTTAAGATTTACCTCCGACGTTTCGAGGACGGCGTTGTCGTTGTTGTCCTAGTGCGCAAAACGTTCAAGCGGATAAACAAGACCAAGTGCGGGTAGTTTGAAAAACTCGCGTGGTTAGTAGCTTAGTAGATGCTGATATCAATTTAAGCCAGTCTTCTCCGAGACCACGGGGACAACGCCGTCCTCGAAACGTCGGAGGTAAATCTTAAAACTTAGATACGCGATTAAGTCCCGTTGTACAATTTAATAACCTTATAAATAAATATTAGGTCGCTACCTACGGTTGCCTTTCTCTCCCGTATTTAATATCCATAACAAAGATAATAAATTGGAAGGTTTAAAGTTACTTCAAGAAGGCTTTGCTTAGTTTGTTTATGTTTCAGAGTACATAAACTAGGTTGGGTGACTGGTATAATTATAGGCCACTACAGAGTAATTGGCCGCTCTTAACAATAAGGTTTCAATTGGCTTGTTTCTTTCTGATTTGTTAGGAAAGGCCAATTACTATTTATTGACTGAAATAAATGTCATATACTAAGAAAAAGTGACCCAAGTCTCTAGTGCCCCAGGCTGGAATCGAACCAGCGTCCTCTGCTATCTGATTCCAGCCTGGGGCACTAGAGGCTTGGGTCACTTTTTCTTAGTATATGACATTTATTTCAGTTTATAATTTATATAGTAGTCTGACTACTCGTAATAATGACATATTAAAATATTTTCTGAAAATTAATTTAATTTGTTCTAGTATGTACTATTTATTGGCCAATAAGTAATAACTATAGCAGTCACCCTATGTACTTACCTGTCTACAAAGTTCCAGAACTCTAAACTAATAAATTGATTCCCTACGAATATAGAATTGAGCGGTAGAGCATTATGGCATTAATTTCGCCTTTTTACAGATTATTCCAGACTTTTACTGTGTAATACCATAGAGAAATATAGTAAGACAAGAGTGCTCACTCCATACATCAGTTCAGACTATTAATTTCAGTATCTACATCTAGCATCGAGTAGCGGAACTATGAGTACTGCTACTTGACAATAGATGTAGCACCGACCGGAAAATCTTATCTCAACAGCATAAGACTTTCCGGTCGGTGCTACATCTATTGTCAAAGCAGTACTGATAGTTCCGCTACTCGATGCTAGATGCTAATAGTCTTTTTGGTACTAAAACTGATGTATGGAGTGAGCACTCTATGTATTTTTTTCTCTATGGTAATACAGTCTTGGAGGATACAACTAAACGGAGTAGCCATTAACAGGCTTTCCCCTCTGTCGAAAATAGGCGGCCAACGGTCAGACACAATGTATGGACTGACGTTTATCTGACATGGCTATTTTTACGTTACGCATACATTTGACGTTCCCCTCCCCCGCAAAAATCGGCAGACTGTTTTGTACAGAAAATTACAGACATGGCGTCTCCGTTTGATTATATCCTCCAAGAATACAGTAAAAAAAATACAAATGCGAAAGTCACTTCAATCGTATCTTTGGTTCCAATGGATTCCGCAACTTGACGCGTGATCATATATTAGTGGTCAGGCTTTACATTATCAACTTGCATTCAAAAGTTTGATCTGATATCGCAATGTAATGAGAATGCATCGACGCGGGAATATGATATCAATAAAGTGCCATAAATTTTACACCTTCATCCATATCTCTCTAGTTAATTAGCTTAGCAAACTCCAAACTGCTGAGTAGACTTCGAGCTGGAAGATCGGATTTCCGAATGAGGGATGTGATTCGAATTCATATGAATAAGTACACGAGTAGGTAGTAGCTGGTCAACCAAATCTTGTCAGTAAAAAAAGGCACGAAATTCAAATTTTCTATGGGACGATATCCCTTCGCGCCTACATTTTTCAAATTTGCCGCCTTTTTCTACTGCCAAGATCTGGTTGACCCAGTATAGATTGGCGACTTACATTGAATCGATATTTTGGTCTTACAACTTGTTCATCTTTTCATATTGATACTATAGTCTGTGCAGAAAGAGAAGAGTCGTGGAATGTGGCCCCATACATTCCACGACTCTTCTCTTTCTGCACAGACTCTATCTTAGCGGGCCGATTTTCATTGCGTTGCTGCGTTTTTGGTAAGTTTGAAGAGTTCCTGATTCAGGGTGGAATAAACACGAAAAAAATGTACCTTATACTTAACTACCGTAAAATGGGGTGAGTAGGGTCAAAACTGAAATTCAAACCTCGATAACATTTTATTTTTACATATGAAAACTGAATGGTGTATATACAGTAAAACCTGGTTAATTGACACCTGGATAAATGCAAAACCCCAATAATTGCAACAAAGGTCCGGTCCCGGTCCCTTGAGAGGAAAAGGCCTCTATAATTGAAATTTTTGAACCTCTATAATTGAAATTTAGATTTGAGTGCTTTTCGTAATTTTACCTCTGTAATTGACCACATCGCAACTAAGACCTCTATAATTGACACTGTGCAAAAAAACCGTTATTTTAGCTCTTCTTATTACCTCTATAATTGAAACGAGTCTATAAGTAAGACCTCTGTTATTGAAATAATGTAGACTTGTAGAGAGCAGAAACAATATTTTAATAGCAATGATAATTTTATATTAAATCTTCACCCAGAATTCAATTTATTAATTGGGTATCTATCACAGACTGTAGTAGGTGAAATAGTTTTGATTAAATCAAAAACATAATATGCTTTTTACATTCCAATAAAACTTTCTTCTACAATTCAAGGGATTATTAGAAAACCCCAAATGATTATAAGCAGTAACTAATGTAGTTAAGTGTTAAAGTGCAAGTTATATAATATACAGACCAGAAACCCAGAATCTACTTTCAATGGTTATTTGAACCTCCATAAAAGCAATCTGTCAGAACGCAACCTCTATTAATGAGAACCTCTATAATTGACACAACGATTTTTTGAACCTCGTTAATTGGCACGACCTGCTTAAATGAAAAACCTGGTTAATTGACAAAAAATTGCCGGTCCCTTGAGATTGCAATTATCCAGGTTTCACTGTAATAAGTGTTCCGGACGTTTGTATTTTAGTTTTTATTTTATTTTGGGTAATTCCATTTCATAACTTTGACGATAAAGAGGAAAACCCACCTCACCCCGTAGTGCCTCGTATTTGGGGTGAGAGGGGTTTTCATACAAAAGTGATTTTGGAAGATTGTTGGATCGAATTTTTTTCATTATGCGTATTACTATTGCTCCATTTTAGGGCTTCCAATACCGGGATCCCGGTATTTCGGGATCCCGGGATCCCGTCTTTTTAAACGCATTTCTCAATACCGGTATTTTTAAAGGCAATACCGGGATCCCGGTATTTTAAAAAATGAGGGAAATGCGCAGTATAAACCCTTTAAATCCATTATATTCGGCTGTATCAAAAAGCTTACTAAACGTCAGGTCAGACGCATCTAGAGTTAGACCAAGAAAAGTCTGCAACAATTTTGATAGCACGCGCAGTGCAAGTGTTATATTAAACTTCAAACTTCTGTGAAATTATAACATACAAATAACACTTGCACTGCGTACTGCGTATGCTATCAAAATCGTTGCAGACTTTACTTGGTCTAACTCTAACTGGTCTCTAGCCCGCATTTTATTATTGAAACAAGATCGTTGCCTAATGCGTCAGATAAATATTTGGTGGTTGGTGGTGGATGAATCCTGAAGTTATGTGAGTGATGAATATAATGATAGTGACATTAACATTAACATCATTAGTTCTTATAATTTTATCAAATAATAAAACGAAAGAGCAAGGATAACTGTAATAATGGCAAACCAATTTGACGGAAATTTGAAAAAATGTTGTCTGGTTGGTTAAGTTGGACTACAAATGTGACTGGTGAGGTGAAGTCAACAAATTGGATCAAATTATTGCCAACCTGGAGTGTGAAATAAAATTATTGCAGATGGCGGCATTGATTGTTTATTGTTGTAATAGCTTTTAGGACATATCTGGTATTCCAGTGAGCCTTTCTAATTCCCCTTTTTTGTAAAACTATATATTTTTAAGCGATTCATATCCAATACCGGGATCCCGGGATCCCGGTATTGATAAAGACAGTTTCGGTATTAATACCGGTATTGTGAGAAGTCCGATATTTGGAAGCCCTACTCCATTTTAAATTAGAATACATTGGTTTTGTAGCAGTAGCCTTAAAATCCCTTCTCACCCCCCTCTCAAACCTTCTCTCCCCATTCATAACCCACCTCTCCCCGCGAAACCTACTCACCCCGTTTTACAGTACTTAAGTATGTAATTTTTCGATGAGTTACGAAAATTAACGTACTAGGGATATACCTACTTATGTATTATAATAGGAAACTCAATCTATTCACCATAAGTATACGAGTTTATCGAAATCTATACTTGGTCGACCAGATCTTGACAGTAGAAAAAGGCGGCAAATTTGAAAAATATAGGCGCGAAGGGATATCGTCCCATAGAAAATTTGAATTTCGCGCCTTTTTTTACTGACAAGATTTGGTTGACCAGCTATAACGAAAAAAAAACACTTCACAATGAAAATCGGCTCTTAACACGACTGGCTGATGTGAGAGTCATCATTATAAAAATCTTAATGTATTTCAAAATTAGAATATCGCTCTTGGGCTTATTCTGATAGGTTTTGAGTAGGTAGGTATCTTCATGGTTGGCCGTTTGGTAAAGTAACAAGATATCCTTGAAAGTGACAAGTTTAAAAACCAATCGGAAAACTGATTGAAACTGAACATTCAATTACTTACTTCCAGCTCTCAACAAAAGTACAAGAATCAATCAGAAAAGAGCTAGACAGACAGTCAACAACCTTGAATTGAAACCTACCTACCTATAGTACTAGCCTTGGTTAAAAGTGTTATTATTAGGCGCTACGTTTTAGGGTTCTTTAATCAACAAGAAACTATGTATCTGGGGACACGGTAGTGCCCCCGTCAAGTCGAGCAAAACAAAGAGGCACGGCCGTACCATCCTTTTCTCGAATTTGATTGTGTCTGCCTATCTGTCTAGTGTCTACAACGGTTTAGCTCTGATAATAATTAAGTTTTTGTCAAATATTTAATTTTTGATAAAAGCTTTTATCGCTGATTGTAGGTACTTTTCTGGCCACCTGTTGACTCTATCATCAGATCAGCTCGATGGTACCATAATATTACACTGTCACCGTGCTGTCACCGAACTTACATTTGTATATCCAATATAAAGTCAATAATGGAAAGTGGGTCTAATGTAGCTTGCAAGATTAAACCCGAACATACATGCATTGCAAGTTAAATAAAAGCTTGTAAAAAGCTGGAAAGTGGCAATCTAAATGCAGTAGCGAGGAAAGCCAGAATTAAATAGTTACCTACACTTGTCTGTTTTAGTTTTTTAGGATGACGCTACTTTTGAAGATAAGGAAAAATATTATAGAGATTAGGTTATGTGTTACGTGACTAGTAACGTTTTTTATTGAAGTTACAAAGAACGGTTTTTTTAAATGAAGCTTTACTTTCATGTAGGGTCCTGGCGGAAACAGTGGCTCAGCTCAAATAGTGGCTCAGTCTCCCAAATATCGTGTCGTGTTCCCCCTTGACCCTATTTTATGAGAGCCTTTTACTTGTCGATATTTAAGTACTTAGAAATTGTCTAACTTTATCCTAACATTCCTATCGCATGCCGAGATATAATATGCTGTCTCTTTGCAAAATCTCGACCAATAAAAAAAAGTCAAACTACCTACGGTCTTCGAAATAAAAATCCGATTCGAGTCGCAGTCATGTTTTTGCCACGCCTGGAGCACTGCGCTTAGCACATGTATGCCGCTGAAAACTCATTCAATTATATACCTTGTTTTAATGCAGTAAAGGCTAATTTCGGACTAGTTTTCAAATGCACTTACGGTGGTTATATTGCAGAGTTGCGGACCAACTATTCAGTGGCGTGAGAATTCCCTCCGGCTCAATCCTCGCTCCCAGATCGCTTAATTTTAGATGGGGCATGTAAAACGAGTCACGTTCATCAAATTAAGTTCTCGCTGTTTTACAAAAACGATGACTTCACTTCCTAACGCATAACATGCTCTTTTTTTGGTCGCTAAACTGTGCCTTAATTATTCTTTGGAGCAGATATTACCTAATCATTATAGGCGTATTCTCAAAAAAAAAATTGTAGTCATAGTAACTGAGATGGTTAAAAACTTTTAGAACGCCATTTGACTGTGATCCTTATTCTTATTCAAAGGTATGATGTCATCTTTTCTAGCGATGGCGCCATACCTTTGACCTATTCTCATGTAAATGGCGACACTTTTTGATATTTAACACACGTCAGTGATTTTAATCATCTAGGATCAAATGGCGTTCTAAACGTTATAATTAGGTATCTGTCGTAAGATGGCAGTAGAATTATTACTGTGACTACGAAATTTACTATGAAAATAAGTCTCTATTCACTCTATTTTTTTTATGTAGGTAAATAAAAGATCGCATACGAGTATGTTGTGGTTCGTGAAAGCGGGATCTATGGGTGGTAGTTTACGCCCCGGTCCGAACGTTCGAACAATGCTTCCCTAACGTAGGATTGTGTGAAATATTGTCAATGTCGGTTTCAGAAATTCTTGAACAGTTATATCCCACGTCGAGAAATTGGGGTCACTGATTTTAAATGGAAAGAAATTCAGGTTATTCAGGTATTTATAAACTCTGTTTTTAACCCTCGACCAGTCGTGGCTCACTCTGCGATTTCGTCGCGTCGCTACAAGTAGAGTCTGTGCGGAAAGAGAAGAGTCGTGGAATGTATTGGGCCCCATACATTCCACGACTCTTCGCTTTCCACACAGACTCTACATGCGGCGCACACCAATTTTGGTGTCTAGCCGTAATAGTTGCCGCGCACCGCTACGCCTGCTCGCGCTTGCGCCACCTAGCGGTCATATCTATCGTAATCTTCTGTAAGTACTGTAAGTAGGCTCCTAGTACTATTATTTATTCTGTGCTCCGACACAAAATGAGTGTCTGTCTATCTGTCTGTCTGTGGCATTGTAGCTCTTCAACGGATTTCAAAACGGTTTTTTAACGTAAAAGCGAGTTTCCTTGCGGTAGTTAATAGCTATGTTTGATAGTAATCGATCCAGCAGTTTGAAGAGTATCAGCTCTTTTCCAAAATTATGTACTTAAGGCACTTTTTGCAAGAAATGGATTATTTTAGCATAAAATAGGGGGTTTTTAAATTTTTTAATTTAATAGTTATTAATACTTTTATAGATGAATGTACTTTCCTTTACAATCTACGAGTATATCTATCTATCCATGCTATATAATCTAATTGTTAAGTGAATATAATATTTATTACTAACTTAATATACAATACATACCTAGAAACAAAACATAATTAAATAACTAACCTACAAAACTTAAAAACTAAATCTAAAAATAAATAAAACGAATCTTAAAATAAATTAATACAATTACGTTTAATTACGTTTTCTATTGTTATTAGAATTAAGGATGACTCACGTTAGATCAGGCCGGAGCTTCCGGCGCTTACTTTTCTATGACAGATGACAGGTGATCACGTGGTGCTTTCCATAGAAAACGAAGCGCCGGAAGCTCCGACCCGGACACGGCCCGGTCTATCGTGAGTCATCCTTTAGACCCATAGAAGGTAGCATCCTATAGAAGTGGTCTACGCGTGCCTCCGTGAGGGACAAAACATATAAATTCGACCAATCATCCATACTAATTTATGGTGGGGAATAAAGAAAAATGCGAGACTGTGACAAGGACAAACAATAATAGCGCTTTCGCTGCTACTGCTACTGAAAGATACATAAGACTATCCCGTTCTGTCAGTTATCCCCACCACTCATGCCCAATCCAGTTTAATACTAGATTCATGTTTAGACCATTTTAGGTTCATTATCTGAGAATATTTCTACGGTTGCGACTAATTTCCACAGTTTAGACGCTAGTCGTAATAAAAGGTGTCCGTCCAACCTACGTAGCTCAAGTTCACTCCTAAGTTTGTGGGCAAAACAGATTTATTCCAGCCTTCGACTTCGTAACTCGCAAACATGAATATTCAACGGCCATTAATGTCGAATGACGTAAACTTCTGAGGGTAAAAGTTTTCTTAAGCCGCCAACCACGATGCACTTGTTTGAGCAAAATTAATAGGTCATATATTATGCAGATGGGTAAGCCGATCTAAGTTTCAGATTTAACTTGTGCTCGTTACGGTGTTTTCAACTTAGTTTGAAAAAGTTTTGCAGGCGTATTAAGAACGTATTTATATTATAAGTCTCTGTAAGGGCAAGTTAAAGCCAGTGTCTGACGTCTCACGAATCGCTATAAGAGATGAGCAATGAGCAGTGGCGGATTTGCAGTCTTAGCCGCCCCTTCAGCATCAGCACCCATCATATTGACTACATTTAGGTCAGGCAACGAAAGGGTGTAGAGGGAAATGCTTGGGACACATTTTTAACTTAGTAACTTTGTTTGGACTCGTTAGGAGGTGAAAATATCAAAAGTCCCCGGCCGTAGCCCTTGAGCGGGGGTAGGGGGGTTTGATTTGAAGGTTCCATTTTTCGGTTTTTCGCTTATAATATCTTAGAAACTATGCGTCGTTGTGACATGATCATTATACAAAATGAAAGCTGATTAAATTTGCTACAAGTTTTATAAAGTCGAGTTTTTCGATAGGTATCTTGTTTAGTTTTTGAGATAGCCGCTCTTGAATGTTTATAATTTTGCATTAAATTTCCATCAATAATAATCACGGTGCTCACGAGGAAAGGAACCCGAACGATTTTAACAGTGTAGCAGATCTGCGAAATCGACTCCACACTCGCGTTCGCGGCTTCGCGCCGCGATTCGCGCACGAGTGTGGAGGGCCCTACACAAGCCCCCCTCCAAACTATTGTGCGTGAATCGCGGCGCGACTTCGCCGAGCGAACATATCGCGACTAGGGTTTGCTCCCGGGAAATACCGGAACCGAAAGTACCGGGATTTCCCGGGATTTAGAGCCAAGCAAAGAACCGGGATTTCAAAATTAAAATCCCGGTACTTTCGGGATTTTCTGGACTAACATTTCCGGTAAAATAATTGACTGTTTTCTGTTACTTAGCATGAAATATCATGTTTTTTAAAGAAATATGTTCTATCTATCTGTCAGGTCACTTTTACGTCTGACCACAATATTAAAATCAAAAGAAAAATAGTCAATGGGTTTGACAATGCCGACAACATAAAATTGCGTGATTTGAAACTTTAAGGACATAAGTGTTTCTACGATAAAAACAACGATTAATTCGTTATTTGTATAATAAATACGAGAAAATAATAGATACATTTTGTAGATAGTAAAAATATGACATGTAGATTAGCATTAAACCAAAATTATATTATTTAGTAAGTACCTACGCAGAGTCAGTCCATATCACAGTTAATGTAGGCAATGATTATATAAAGACACATATTATCGTAAAAAAGAATTGTGTGTACCTTCACTATGGTACCTACTTTTTATATTGTGCTAATGTTTAGAGAAAGATTCGTGGTCGTTTTACGCTTTTTTTACTGAAAATTAAGATAAACACTGTTTTTTGATGGCAGTCCCGAAAGTACCGAAAATACCGGGAAATCCCGGTTCCAATTTTGCCTAGTACCGAAAATCCCGGTTCTTTTAAAAAGTACCGGTTCTGCAATCCCTAATCGCGACGTTGACGTATGACTCCACACTCGCACACTTCTCGGTGATTTCGCAGTTTAGTTCGGGCCAAGATGGCTGAAAAGCATCAGCTGATTGAGTTTAACTGTCATTTATCTAAGGCATCATACTTGCTGTAGCTATTTTTCCATTTTGTTTTGTTGTAAAACCGTAAAATATAGCCGCTATATATAATAAAATGAATATTTATCTTGCAACTGATGAGCCAAAATGGTGTGTATTGTGGAGTCTTGCAAGTTCGCGCTTCGCGCCTCCTTTGACGCTGGCCGAAAAACCGACAAAAAACGGGGAACAAGGCGCGAAGGCGTGAACAATCTGTGAAATCGACGCCACACTCGCGTTCGTGGCTTCGCGCCGCGATTCGCGCACAACTGTGGAGGGCCCTGAAGATATCGAAAAATTGCACTAAATAAAACTTGTAGAAAATTTAATCAGCTTTCATTTTGTACAATGATCAGTCTTTAGAACGCATAGTTTCCGAGATATAAGCGAAAAACCGAAAAATAGGACCTTCAAACCTCCCTCTTCCCCCGGCTCAAGGGCTACGGCCGGGGACTTTTGATATGTTCACATCCTAACTGGTTCAAACAAAGTTACGAAGTCAACAATTGCCCTTCGGCCGTGTACGTAACCGACCTTTCGTAACTGGTAACGAAGGAAGAAAAAATGATCTTTGTACGATACTGGTTTCGAATAAAGATCATTTTTTTCTCGTACGTAATCAGTCACCATCTTTCGAAGGTGGTTCGTAACCAGTTACATAGTAAGAATTAATTTTCTTCATACGATCCTTCGCCTAGACTAAGTAAGGACTAGATTACATAACGAAACTGACTGACTGACTGACATATGAACGCACAGCCCAAACTGCTAGTTCTAGAGATTCCAAATTTGGCACGTAGGTTCCTTATAAGGTCTAGGGGTGCACTAAGAAAGGATGTTTCAAAATTCACCCCCTAAGGGGGTGAAATGGGGGTTCAAAGTTTGTTTGGGGAAAACCTCATTTTTTAGTAGTCTTAGTACGCCGGCGAAGCCGCGGGAAAAAACTAGTTAATTACAAAGAAAGGCTTAATAGATCTATATTATCATTTAATTATAATTTGGTGCACCTAGTACACTAGCAACTGTATAATGAATTAAAATAATTGCTTGGCGCATAATGTAATGATCCGTTTAAGGGCATAATTTAGTATCGTATTCCCGATTTAGGATCAACTCGTCACACCAAAATTTTGTTCTAACCGGTCATACTGCAGAAAGCAATAATATTTGTTTCAACCCGTCACAAGTAAATTTAGTTCTATTAAGTCACATAGGAATTTTGTAGCTATTGATGATTAAAACATTTTGACTCAGTTACGTATGAGGAATAGATAGTCTTTTTTCGTAATTTCAAATAGAAAATTTCTTCTCTCGTAACTATGGTTACGTACGAAGAAAAAATAATCTTTATTCGAAACCAGTATCGTACAAAGATCATTTTTTCTTCCTTCGTTACCAGTTACGAAAGGTCGGTTACGTACACGGCCGAAGGGAACAATTGTGTTCCAAGCATTTCCCTCTATACCTTTTTTGAGAATTCGTTGCCTGGCCTTATTTTAAGTTATTTCTTGTTATCATCAGCGATTTTTTTGGTCACAATTTGCCGCCCCTAATATCTCGCCGCCCTAGGCACGTGCCTACTATGCCTTATGGGAAATCCGCCACTGGCAATGAGCATTTATAAATAATTTATAGTTTGACCTTTAAGAAAGAGATGAAGAAAGAAAAGAAGATTTTTTTCTGTCGTTTTGTAGAAAATGTTAAAAATGGAGGAAATGACTTAAACGCCAGTATATATACGAGTAGACCCTGCCAGTAGCCATGGGCCATAGGGAATTTAAGACTATTGACAGTTCGCAGTGATAACGACTCAACGAACTACGCGTGATGATTTAGCGTAATTTTATTTAGATAAAACTTTCAAATACAGTGACAAAGTATAATTATTTTACTATAAAACTCAAGTCCTTTTGAGTCACGCTTCAAACAATTTTCATTCATTAATTCCCTATCCCGTAGAATAGAATAGAATAGAATAGAAATGGTTTATTTGGTGTTGAAATACATGCTTAACCTATAATACATCTTATTCTAGTACAAGATACCAAAATGGATGCCACTCAGCACTCAGCATATGCCGATGACTAATGTCCTTAGCCATGGCGCTGGTTTTCAGGGCAACCAATTTAAATACACATAAAAAATATAAAATAAAGCGAAACTTAAGAGAGAGCGAGATAACATATGGGAGAAGAGGTGACAGTTGAGTTAATTAATTGATAACAGTACATAATTTCGTGCTTGAACAATTTGGAAGTAGAAGTATGTGTTTGTAAGCATGAAACGAGCATAATAGCTAAAAAAATTACAATAATAATAACATCTAGCGCAGTACGGCAGTTCATATGTTGGAAGTTTGAACATCGGTTAAATATTCTTTAATCTTAATTTTAAAGGTTGCTATTGACGTACAATTTTTAATTGGAGGTGGCAGATTGTTCCAACACTTCGTGTCGGCGTAACGAAAGCTGCCACGAAAAGCAGACGTACTGTGCTTCGGGACAACAAGCCGCTGCGCACCCCGCACTTCACACTTAGAGTAATTCAACTTATCCAATAAATATGAAGGTTTTTTGGTATGCATGACTCCAAAAATCAACAAAGAGAAGTGTAAAGTTCGCCTGGCAGACATATTCAATAGTTTATTTTTGTTTAGAAATGGAGTGATATGGGAACGGCGTGGTACATTAAAACAATATCGAGCGCAAGTATTTTGTATACGTTGTACCAAAGTAGAAGTACGCGCCAGCAAGCAACTACCAACTACCATAGTAGGTACATTTACAAAAAATACAACTGTAATTTACACCTGAAATTCACGCGAGTGTTACAAAAAGTATAAAAAGTTGTCTCATTTATGTGTAGCCGTACGGAATTAGCATAGCCACTTAGGCATTTTTAAAAATTATTTTAGTCTCTCGTGGCAGAGCGTTTAAGGGCCTACTGCAGCCGCGTCTGGCGCTTCGTAAACCACGCCCGCTAGTTCTTCCCTCCCCGCTAACACGCACACATGGAAACGCTTCGCGCCGCACGTGAAGTTTGTGTGACCTTTTAGCACCATCTAACGTTACAGAAGTTAACTACCATTATACGCGGTCGCTGCGGTCGGCCAGAAACTTAAATTCAGAAAAAATTGAAACAGATGGCGTTGTTACTTGTTCATAATAGCAAACAATAAAATAATTAATTCATAAACCTGCATATTTATTATTGTTTTGGAAGATGTTAACAGCATAGAAGCAGCAGCGTATATAGCATATAAGTTAAGAGTATTGATAATAAGAAAATAGCACAAGAACAGAAAAGAGATTATTTTTGATAAAATATGATGAAAACAGATTTACTTGATTACGCTCACCTGACTTTGCGGTCACTAAATGCAAATTTCAACCTTATTGTTATGGGGTTACAATACCCCTGGGGTTGCAGGCGTCCATAGTCGTTATTATTATAAATGCTTTGGTTGAAATGCTTTTAACCCTCGAATTTTTCATAGGTACAGTCACCTGCAATAATGTATTCATGTATAGGTAGGTATTAATATCTTTTATCCGATCGATTTGCATTTATTTGAAATAAATCACAGTGTTTAGTAATTATATGTTTTATTGAATAAGAGATTATTTAGGTATGTAAGGAATACAGGGTGCCTTTTTGAAACACTCATTTTTAGGGTCCTGTAGCCAAATGGCAAAAAACGGAACCCTTATAGATTCGTCATGTCTGTCTGTCTGTCTGTCTGTCCGTCTGTCCGTCCGTATGTCACAGCCACTTTTTTCCGAAACTATAAGAACTATACTGTTGAAACTTGGTAAGTAGATGTATTCTGAGATTTTCACACAAAAATATAAAAAAAAAATTTTTTTGGGGGGTTCCCCATACTTAGAACTGAAACTCAAAAAATTTTTTTCATCAAACCCATACGTGTGGGGTATCTATAGATAGGTGTTCAAAAATGATATTGAGGTTTCTAACATCATTTTTTTCTAAACCACGCCCGCTAGTTCTTCCCTCCCCGCTAACACGCACACATGGAAACGCTTCGCGCCGCACGTGAAGTTTGTGTGACCTTTTAGCACCATCTAACGTTACAGAAGTTAACTACCATTATACGCGGTCGCTGCGGTCGGCCAGAAACTTAAATTCAGAAAAAATTGAAACAGATGGCGTTGTTACTTGTTCATAATAGCAAACAATAAAATAATTAATTCATAAACCTGCATATTTATTATTGTTTTGGAAGATGTTAACAGCATAGAAGCAGCAGCGTATATAGCATATAAGTTAAGAGTATTGATAATAAGAAAATAGCACAAGAACAGAAAAGAGATTATTTTTGATAAAATATGATGAAAACAGATTTACTTGATTACGCTCACCTGACTTTGCGGTCACTAAATGCAAATTTCAACCTTATTGTTATGGGGTTACAATACCCCTGGGGTTGCAGGCGTCCATAGTCGTTATTATTATAAATGCTTTGGTTGAAATGCTTTTAACCCTCGAATTTTTCATAGGTACAGTCACCTGCAATAATGTATTCATGTATAGGTAGGTATTAATATCTTTTATCCGATCGATTTGCATTTATTTGAAATAAATCACAGTGTTTAGTAATTATATGTTTTATTGAATAAGAGATTATTTAGGTATGTAAGGAATACAGGGTGCCTTTTTGAAACACTCATTTTTAGGGTCCTGTAGCCAAATGGCAAAAAACGGAACCCTTATAGATTCGTCATGTCTGTCTGTCTGTCTGTCTGTCCGTCTGTCCGTCCGTATGTCACAGCCACTTTTTTCCGAAACTATAAGAACTATACTGTTGAAACTTGGTAAGTAGATGTATTCTGAGATTTTCACACAAAAATATAAAAAAAAAATTTTTTTGGGGGGTTCCCCATACTTAGAACTGAAACTCAATAAATTTTTTTCATCAAACCCATACGTGTGGGGTATCTATAGATAGGTGTTCAAAAATGATATTGAGGTTTCTAACATCATTTTTTTCTAAACTGAATAGTTTGCGCGAGAGACACTTCCAAAGTGGTAAAATGTGTGCCCCCCCCCTGTAACTTCTAAAATAAGAGAATGATAAAACTAAAAAAAATATATGATGTACATTACCATGCAAACTTCCACCGAAAATTGGTTTGAACAAGATCTAGTAAGTAGTTTTTTTTTTAATACGTCATAAATCCCCTAAATACGGAACCCTTCATGGGCGAGTCCGACTCGCACTTGGCCGCTTTTTCTGGATAATTTTGAATTTCAATTGTCAGGGGTGCCTACATTATTTTTTAATACATTTTACAACGACAACAAACAAAAGTTCAAATTCGCCGTATTTTTATTACCCGGGTCGATCGCAACAAAATAGAAAATCATGTTTTTTAAATCTAAGCGTTATTGTAATTTATCTCAAATAACCAAAAAGTTAATCTGACTAGAACTTAAAAACGAACTGAATTATTTTAATATGTCAATTTTTCTTGGTGACCCAGGAGATTTTTTTTTTGTATCCCATACAAAAAGAGCGTATCCCAATCGCGTATCGGTTTTGGTTTTTACTTATAAGTGTGAAAAATATATTCTACCATATACGAAGGATGTGTGTTTTTTTTTCATGTTTTATGTGTCTTTTTGTACAATAAAGTGTTTTACTGCTACTAATATCTCATATTAACGATTAACGAAAAAAGGTATTTACATCTAATTTAACTGGTAAATTATTAAAGTTCGCTAAAATTAATATATATTCAAAAAAATATTTGTTAATATGTCCCAAAATCATGGCTCATTTTTTAAGTCTCCTGACTTACCAAACATATCGCAACGAAGGCAAGGGTACAACGCGGCATCGTGAACCTAATAACGTAACGTTTCAGTTACTTTTTAGTCGCCGACCATTTTATCCGGGGTACGAAAAGAGGTATTAGATCTATCCTGGGTCTAATATGTTATAAAAACATAGTTTTTTGAAAAATGTTCGTAGGTAGTACACAAAATTTACATTTTCTTTTAAATGTGATTTGGGTCATCGTTCTCCCTGGTGACTTTTCTGGTGACCCAAGAGACATCAATTTTATTATGACTCAGGAGACTTTTTTCTATGCACTTTGATTTTTTTGATGCGCTAATTTTGTAATCTAAAATAACTTTAAACTGCTGATATACTTATATCACTTTGCTGATGAGTGGAAGTGGAATTGAAACTTAATTTATTGTTCTCTCCCTTGACATTTTGACATACATTTGACATGCTAATAAAGACATAATTTTTAGAAAAAGCTTTAGGAAAACTCACTCTTGAGCTTAAAACGATTAAGTCCTTATCATATTATGTTAGATTTTTAGAGCCCAGACCCCAAATCAGTGAAAATGTCTCTTAGCCAACTAAATTTGTCTCTGGGAAAAGTACGATATCCCTAAAAATTGTACGTACACATCGCATTTTTCTGAAGGAACGGAATTCATAAATTGGGTTATTATTATTTTTTCAGATTATTTGATTGCATTGACATATCACCAAGATAGATAGAACATTTAAGTTACCAGAAGAAAAGCATTTGTGTTCTTTTATACAGTGTGGAAAAAGTAGGTTCGATTCCCGGGCGCGACTAAGCGAATTTTAAAAAAAACAACGTGTTGCATTCCGGGAGTGCCGACAGAAGTGAAAACTCAATGACTAGTCCAAAATGTCTGCAGCACTATGTATAATTGACCCATCCTCCTTTCTATTGAAAACTTTTGGTTCCGAAATTGCTGGTCAGTGAGATTGTTTAAAATTCGAATAGAAATTGTAAAGTTACCTTGCAGACCTCGCATCTAAATATATTTAGTCATGATATTTTGAGTTTTATTCACCAGTACTAGAGTTCACTTTTATTAGCGATTTCATCAAGATGTAGCTTTATTGAATTATATTTGAGTGATATAAAGTTATAATACTGTGAGATCCTCGTATTTCAGCCCGTACAAGATTATAACCTTTTTCATGTAATGTCATTGAGTTTTTATTTATTGATTTAAATTCCATCTAAATGATTGGCCATCGAAACCTTACGGTCACATGATCGCCTTACGCTGTCTCGAGTTTATCATTTTTTCCCCACCTCAAAAAGTGCCTAGCGCCGCTAAAGAAGTTTTCACTTCAAAAATCTTTGAATGCAGTTGTTTCTTTAAAAAACAATAATGTTTTATTTAAGTAAAATGAGCAAACTTAAGGTTTTAAGGCACTTTCCCTCCAGGGCCCATAATTTTTTTCCACCCGGTAGTTGACAACTATTTTTTTCGACTAAATGAAGTTTTATTAGATAAATCGTTGTGATCACATGGTTCGTTTCACACATCACATCAAATCGTTTGTCATCACAATCAAAATTTGTCAAAAGTAATGAAATTTATGCCAAAAAAACATAAATAAAACATATAAATTAAACACATTTTTTTAATAAAAATATTTCTCGATTATATAAAAAAGAACATCGACAAATAAATGATGTTCAAAGAATTAATATCAAAACAGATCTCATAATTAGGATTGGCTACTTTAAGAAAGGGACAGAGAGATTTAATCCTCTCGCTCTGCACGTTTTTCTCATTCCTCCTTGTCAAGCCAAAATAAACTATAAAATGATAGTAACACAGTACATTGTAATATTCACTTTTTCCACGGTATCATGTCATTGTAAATTACTTATGTGAAATTGTAGTGGCGTGCGACTTTCAAACCGGAGGTCACGGGTTCGAACTCCGGCCCGTGCAAGTGAGTTTTTGTAAGTAGGGACCTTTTTTTAGTGGTACTTAAATATAATAACTTTTCGTATTATTGAAATAAAATATTTTATTCAAACAAACTTAATAATATAATAATTGAAACGAATAATATCAATTAGTTTTTAATATTTATTCAATTATTTTAAATTATTTGAGCATGAAACATACTAGATCTATTTTTATCATTACAATAGAAAAAAGCAAAAAATATATTCTTATAGATATTTTATTTTCAAACAAAAATAAAGCAAAAAGTTACGGTTAGATTCTGATGGCTAAATACCAAACAGCTACCGATACATTTCAATATCCGTCGAAATTTCCTAACCCGTTGTAACTGACAAAGAGTATAGATTTCGACGTAGCATGACGTAGCTAAGCAAACACGCACACATGCGTAACGTATAGGCCTGTAAGAAGGCACCATCATAGGTTTAACTCCGATTCCGTTACTACTCAATGGAGTTACGACTCAACGTTTAATGGATATTAAAATTTTACGTAATTCGGAGCGCTGCGCGAAGTGACATAGGTCTTACCTCTTTGAGGCACGACGGCCATCTAACATTACTGGCATAAAGGATGCATTTATGACTTTGACGCATGACAGAAAGAGAAACCGAACTGCGTAAAATGGGCGTTTGCTGTTGAATTCATAAAATCAAAAATCGATAATAAATCCATCGGTAAAGGATAATAAGTTAATATTTAGTTCTTTGAAAGTTAAGACGAGATGAAAACCTTTGCTGTAAGGTGGGTTGTGCTGGATATAGATGTGTTTTCTAGTTGCACGAAGCTAAAACCGAAAAATGAACACGTAAGTTTGGATTTATTTTCTATCGAGAAAATTTTAAGCATTCGTGTTTCGACAACTATGAAATCACTTATCATATAGTCAAGAAACATATATCCGAAAATCACTACTGTTTGTTTCCGGGGCTAGCCACTGCCACGTTTCTAAGATCCTGTTATTTTTCGATGCACGGCCTTAAACTTAAACCTAGCTTTATTCGAAAAATGTTGGTTTAAAACGCTTTCAGATTAGGGATTTAGTACTTTAAGTCTGCGTAATTTACGTGTAAAGGCCAACAACATTTGTGCGAAATGGGTAGTGGACATAGATGGTAGGATCCTAATAGCTGTGGTATACGCGTGCGTCCGTGAGGGACAAAACATAGGAAATGCGACACTATGATTAGTCGAATTTATTTGTTGCCCACCATAATCCACACTAAATTATGGTGGGGAATAAAAAAAAATGTGAGTCTGTGACAAGGACTAACAACAATAGCGATTTCGCTGCTACTCCTACTAAAAGATACATAAGACTATCCTGTTCGGTCATTTCCCCCATCTCTCATGCCTGATCCAGTTAAAATACTAGATTCATGGTAGTGGAGGATGTAAGATTTCTTTACTATTTGACATTTGTCAGCTATGAAATCTATCTATATATATAAATGCAAGTGTCCTGACTGACTGACTGACTGATTCATCAACGCAGAGCCGAAACTACAAAAGCTAGAAAGTTGAAATTTGCACACTAGATTGAATTTATAAAGTGTACAAGAGATAAGAAGCGATTTTGAAAAATTCAATCCCTAAGGGGGTTAAAAAGGGGATGAAAGGTTGTATGGGGTGCAAGTTTTATTTTAAGCTAGGAATTTGAAACTTTGTAAAAATTTACTATATTCAAAAACAAGAAAACTAATTTCTGCGTTTTCGAAAATTCATCCCCTAAGGTGGTGAAAAAGGGGTTGAAAGTTTGTATGGAGATCAAATATTTTTGTGACTTGAAACTTTGTATATGGGGATATTAATATAAGACGGGAAAAATAATTTCAGCGTTTTTGAAAATTCATCCCCTAACAGGGTTAAAAAGGGGTTGAAAGTTTGAATCCATTACAAATGCTTTGAAACTTCTTAGAAAGGCATAATAGCCGATGACAAAAAAAAGTAATTGCGACGCTTTAGGTAATTCAACCCCTAAGGGGGTAAAAAAGAGGATGAAACTTTGTCCTGGGGTGCAGATTTTATTTTAAGCTAGGACCTTGAAACTTCGTAAAAAGGTATTAAATTAAAAAACAAGAAAACAAATTTCAGCGTTTTTAAAAATTCATCCCCCAAGGTGGTAAAAAAGGAGTTGAAAATTTGTACGGACATCAAATATCTTTGAGAGTGCGGGACTTGAATCTTTGTATTTGGGGATATTTTTAAAATACAGGAAAAGTAATTTCATCGTTTTGTAAAATTCATCCCCTAACAGGGTTAAACAGGGGTTGAAAGTTTGAATCCATTACAAATGCTTTGAAACTTCTTAGAAAGGCATAATAGCCGATTACAAAAAAAAGTAATTGAAACGTTTTTGGAAATTCAACCCCTAAGGCGGTTAAAAAGGGGATGAAAGTTCGTCTTAGGGTGCAAATTTTATTTTAAGCTAGGAACTTGAAACTTTGCAAAAAGAAATTACGATACAAGAAAACAAATTTCAGCGTTTTTAAAAATTCATCCCCCAAGGTGGTAAAACATGGGGTTGAAAATTTGTACGGATATCAAATATTTTTGAGAGTGCGGGACTTGAATCTTTGTATTTGATGATATTATTAGAAGACAGGAAAAGCTATTTCAGCGTTTTGTAAAATTCATCCCCTAACAGGGTTAAAAAGGGGTTGAAATATACAAACGTATGGAGTTCAAATTTTATTTTAAGCTAGGAACTTGAAACTTCGTAAAAATATATGTTATTAAAATACAAGAAAACTAATTTCAGCGTTTTTGAATATTCATCCCGTAAGATGGTGAAAAAGGGGTTGAAAGTTTGTATGGATATCAAACATTTTTTCGAACGCGGGACTTGAATCTTTGTATTTCGGGATATTATTAAAATACAGGAAAAGTAATTTCAGCGTTTTGTAAAATTCATCCCCTAACAGGCTTAAACAGGGGTTGAAAGTTTGAATCCATTACAAATGCTTTGAAACTTCATAGAAAGGCATAATAGCCGATTACAAAAAAAAGTAATTGCAACGTTTTTGGAAATTCAACCCCTAAGGGGGTTAAAAAGGGGATGAAACTTCGTAAATAGGTAGTTAGGTAGTAGGTTTTATTAAATAGAGGACATGAAAATCGTCTAAGGGGGTTTAGAGGGATTACATCGAGGACAATTTTATTCAGTTAGGGGCTTGAAACTTCGTAGGTTGTGAAAGACAAGTCTCATGCGTTGTATAATATTAATAATTAAGAAATGATTACCCGTCCTACCGCAATCTCTTGCTGCATAATGTTCTAAGCTAATGTAGAATATATAACCACCAATATACAAATCCACGCGTACGAAGTCGCGGGCAACAGCTAGTACTGACATAAACGCTAACGAGAACGTAACTTACTTCCTATGCATCTCGCTCATACTCTCATATTAGTGCGTAAATTAGCTACGTAGACGTTAGCGTATAATTATGTCAGTTTTGACACTGTCAGTGCCTCATGGTACGGGTACAGGTAGGTGCAACTGTCCAGGACTCGTGTCACAAAAAATAATTTTTTTTTTGCACTTTTGTCTAAAAAATGTTTCACACATTATGCGACAAACGCTGTAGCTGTGCTCATCCCAGAGGCGTAGCACGTTTTTTTTTCGACGGGCTTTCACGCCTATCGCTAGACCCAGTACCTGATGTGGAATAAAAATAAACATATAAAAATAAATAACTAAATTTATTTCAGGAAAAAGGTACTTTAACTAAAACCGTACATTTTTTTAATGGGTGTATACCTACCCGTAAAATCATATCAAGCGTATTACCGTAAATTAATATCATGCGTGATTAGGTACTAAAAAAAATAGGTTGCTGTTGTTTAAAAAGGAAAAAAAAACCTCTTGTATATTTACTCGCACGGTAAATTTGTTATTCGGTTAAAACTAGTTTCAATGTAAAACAATCAACTGAGTTTGCAGTTTTTGAAACTCGACCGCAGCAGGGTGAAACTTTGTGGGCGGTAGTTTCAGATTTGTGTGGCATCGCTGCAGACAAAAATATATTAAGTAAGAATAGCTAGCAGACAAGCTTTAAGGGTGCACTTTCTTTTATAGGTTTATTATTAAGTATTAGTGGTGCAGGCAAACTCGTAAAATTACAAAGGCCATTAAGAGTATTAAGACATTTACTGCCAACGACCTTTTCACTACATGAAGTACCTACACGGAAAAAACATGCCCAATATTTTTTTTTTCGAAAACGAGATTTTAATCTCAAAATGTAGAGCTCTCAATGAAATATTTGTTACAGCTTCTGTTACCTCTGTAATTATAAATATAACTACGTTTTTTCTCACTTTAGAAACACCCGCACACGAAAATTATATGGTTAATTATGTACATCGTGATAACTCAAAATGTTGTTGCAAAAAAAAACATGTTCTTTCCGTGTACCTTTTACATAATTTTTCCCGTGTTACGCTCGTAGCGCGTAGCTCACGCTAGCATTAAATGTGTTGTATAACCATTCTCATTCTGCGCCCAGAATCACTGTTATGTTGTGACAGTATATAATTATTAATTAAAGAGAGACTGGTCAACTGGTCATTCAAAACTGACCTGATACTGCCGTACTGATGTGCCGTAGCAAAGTTTCCAAAAATGAGAAAATACATAGAATTTTTTCGGATACTTCTCATATTTTTGTGTGGGAAAAGAAATTATCTGTTTCCAAAATGAAAGTTTCCTGTGTTTCCTGTTAATTTTCCTGAAATTTCCAAAAACTGTTCTAAATTTTTGGAAACTCACGGTATTTTTCACATAAGCAGGCTAAGCCTCGAGCTTACGAAGAAAATCGCCTTAAATCTCATGCGGTCCGGATAATAGCATGTGAATAAACAAACAACCGACTCAAAAGAAAACAGAAGGCAATTTCTTTGCAAGTATACATTATTCTTGGCACGTCGGGCGCGCAATTAGCTTGGCCGTACAGTTCGCTTTATGTTACCACAATAGCCTACGCCGCTATTCCTGTTACTCTCTGAACATAATGAAGCCAGTGAAACCGTGATCTCTGATTTATGATTACTTACTAGAGATTTTACTACTCACCATCGTCAGATTTAACCATGAAATCATCTGACAAGTCTCTAAATTCAACCGCACATTCCCCATATATTTATTAACAGAGAATGTAAGGTAAACGTACTAGTACTCTACATGCTAAATGCCCAATAGATGGCACCCTGCTGTCACCTCTACTGACAATGACTTAAGTTTCAAGATGACTTGTACTGGGACCACGTCGAGCGCCAGTAGGTATGTTTATCATTGACCTTATTTTGTAAACTATCCAACAACATAATCAACACTTTAAAATAGTTCAACGGTACATAAATGATTAATTACATCTTATGTATACCGATACCGCCCATTCTCCAAACCATCTTCACATTTTCACATTCATCATCATCATCATTGGCTTCAAAGTCTATTCCAGACTACAGAAACAGTGTCATCGTCCTCATCCATTATAAATACAACGTCATCCTAGTGTCACAATTTATGAGAGCTATACAAAATCCCACAGACCTTACAGACCCAGCTGCCCGTAAACCTCGCGGGGACTGGACCCGAAAATTTCCAGTTCCAAAAGGAAAGTTTCCTTTGCTTTCCGTGAAATTTTCCTGAAATTTCCGCGAACTTTTTCAACTTTTTGGAAACTTTCCGCAGCATGTCTATGTCTGCATGGATAAAGTTGTCGAAATATAAAGTGAGCCGATCTTGTTCAAACTTGTTCGAGAGATCGGCTAACTTTATATTTCGCCAACCTTAAACGAAGGCAAGGGTGCACTTATACCGGATGGCCGAATGCTCGCCAGAACTACGCTCAGCACGGGAATCCTGCCCGAAGCCAGCTTAATGTAAAAGGCGTGTCTAATTCTACATCAAGTGTTTTCTTGAAAGCCTGGCCATAGCCATGGCGAATTGAATAAATGTTCGCCCATAAATAGAACCAGCTTTTCTCGAAGCTCGCCGCTTTGGTTATTTCTTATGTTTTTTTTCCATCGTTGAAATTTCCAGTACAAATTGTGCCGTTAATTGGTCCAAGGTTTTAATCATGGTTTTATTTTACACCGTTTACAGCAATTACAGCAGTCGAGTGAAATTCTATCTTTATCGTTGGAGATTGTATCTACGTGAGAGAATTTGTAATAATTGATTATAGCTATGTGTGTTAATTCAACCCACTTTCATTGTTATAGGTTTAATGTAAATAGAAAATAAGATAGTACCTTTTTTTTTTTTTTTTTTTTTTTTTTTTTTTTTTTTTTTTTTTTTTTTTTTTTTGATGACCCAGGGGGAATCCCTTATGGATCCCACTGGCCCGGGAGAAGCCCTGTGGGTATGTCCGACTTCCACGGACTAAACCCCCTGGGGTGTTCCGCCGCGCGCTTTGTAGGCGGGGTTTCGGGAACTCTATTGTAGACCTCCGATACCCCGTCGGCGATGCTCTTGCGAGCTCACCATATGGGGCTGCTCTAGCAGCTTACTCCGCTGAAGACACCTCGGAACACTTGAGGGTCTTCCAGCTCGAAACCTCTTCAGGCGAGTGATGGAACTCCCGACCCATCACCCGCAGGTTCCCGTTAAGGCGGCATTAGCCTTGCTGCGAAGGCTCTTCTCCGCCTACCTGGCCTCCTTCGGCGCTGAGGGAGCGAGTTCGCGTCGTCCTCGCGCGATCGTTCTGCGGCTTCCTTTTGTGTCAGAACGGTGACGCTAAAGGAAGCCACTGCCGCCCATGCCTCTTCACTGCTAATCATTCGGCGTATTAGCGCCGGCAGTGAGAGGTCTCCTCCTACAGCCGCGGATAGGGCAGCGCGAGGCTCCGCCCACGCAGGGCATATCTCGCGTGTGTGTTGTGCCGTGTCCACGGCTCTTCCATCACAATGGTGGCACGCTGTCGTCGGCTCTCTTCCCACCCTCTCACACAGGTACCAGCCGAAGCAGCCGTGCCCCGTCAGGAGCTGTGTGAGGTGGAAGGAGGGTGCACCGTGCTTGCGTTCGACCCATTCTTTCAGAACAGGCCGAACAGCGGCCACCAGGTCCCGGCTAGCTCCCGGGATCTCCAGACGCTCCGACCATTTTTCATAGAGCACTTCTCGTGCTTCTTCCCGCCACTTGCGAACTTCTTGAGGGGCGGGCCAGTTTTCCTCCCTCCTTGCTGCTAGCACCCGCCAATAGACCGCGGACTGAACCTTGGCTTCAAGGTCCCAAGGCGGGCTGCCGGCTAGCAGGCCAGCTGCTGCGTGCGAGTTATCGCGATACGCTCTAGCCACCCTGAGAGCTATGGCCCGCTGCGGCCGACGCAATAGGGCCGCACTTCGAGTTCCCAGGGTGCCCGCCCATATTGGCGCTCCGTAGAGCGCCATTGAGCGCACCACACTCATGTAGAGCCGCCTGCAGGCTCCTCCTGGTCCGCCCAGATTTGGAAGGATCCGCCCAAGCGCTCCGGCTGCAGCCAGCAATTTCGGAGCCAAGCGCTTGAAATGTTCCTCAAACTTCCACCTACCGTCAAGAAGGAGTCCTAGGTACTTCATCGTCAACCCCACGGCAATGGAAGTTCCTCCCACGGTAATTTGAGCTCCCTCCGGTGGTTTGTTCCGAGGCCCGTGGAAGACGAGAACCTCGGATTTGTGCAGTGCGACTTCCAGACCTAGCGCCCGAATCCTATGCACCACGTATGCAACCCCTGCTGTGGCTACATAAGCGGCCTCCCTATAGGTCCTGCCACGGGCCGATACAAGGGTGTCATCAGCGTAGCAGGTAATGCTGACCCCCCGCAAAGTGGCCCCACGTAGGACCCAGTCATATCCGATGTTCCACAGGAGCGGGCCCAGCACCGAGCCCTGTGGAACACCGCATGCCATCTCCCGTCTCCCCCAGCCGTCCTTCGTTGGGAATACCACAACGCGCCCGGCAAAGTAATCCGCCACTGTTTTTTGTAGATAATGAGGCACGTTGTGATATTTTAGTGCCGCTTTTATTGTCTCCCAGGGTAGGGTGTTGAATGCGTTGGAGATGTCCAGTGACACGGACATCACAACCCCACCCTGAGACACCTCTTCCTCGGCGAAATCCCGTACTCGGTCAATCGCGTCCAGTGTCGAGCGCTGCGGGCGGAAGCCATATTGGCAGTCGCTCAAGCCCGGCTGCATGCTCCTGACGAGACGAGTTGCGATTATACGCTCAAAGAGTTTGCTCGTCTCGTCGAGCAGCACTATGGGGCGGTAGGCCGACGGCTGATCAGGTGGGCGCCCATCTTTCCGAAGGAGCACCAACTTGCCCATTTTCCACCTATCAGGGAACCGCCCCTGGGTCAGGCACGCAGTGAAAAGGTCCCTGACTCTTTCCTCCATCTCGCTGAGAGCGACCGCCAAGGCACGCCCGGGTATGCCGTCTGGCCCGGGGGCTGTCTTTTTGGAGCGAAGTTTCAAGATAGCAGCGCTCAGTTCGACCTCTGTTACTGGCAGAACATCCCTTAACAAGTCTGGTGGTCTTGTGGTGGATGCCATGGCCGGCGGAACAAACTCGCCCCTCTCTGGAAACAGAGCACCGACGACTCGCTCCAAGAGATCTGGCTGGAGACTGCTGGTTAGTGGGGGCGCCCAGGGTCGGAACTTTTGTCTTACGGCCCGATACGGCCTGCCCCATGGATCTCTGTTGAGCGTTTCCAGCCATTCTTCCCAAGCAGCCTCTTTGGCCTGCGCGATAGCAGTCTGCAGTGTTTTACGAGCGGCCCTATACACTTCGTAAAGAGCATTTTCCTCTTCTTGGACTCGGATGCGCCTTCTTCTACTTCGTGTGTATCGACGGCGCGCAGCCACGCAAGCGTTCCGCAGTTGGCGGAGTTCCGGTCGCCACCAGTACACTCGTCGCTTCGGCAAAAACGGTTTAGCCCTCGGCATCGCTGCGTCGCACACGCGGATCATTGCAGCGCCGAGTTGTTCGACCTCATGCTCAACCCTTACCCCCGTTGGACCATTACTGTGTCCCCAGGACTCGACTATGGCCGCTTCTTTTGCAAGCTGTCTGTCTAGCTTCGTCACATTCCACCTTGGGCTGTCCCCTGCCGCGGGTCGATTTCCCCTTATGGCAGCAGGAAAAGTTACGACTTCAAAACGGATATATCGGTGGTCCGATGCCGTCTCTGCATCAACCACCACCCTCCAGTTTTGAGCACGATGTGCCAAGGCGTTTGACGCAAAACTTATGTCCACTATGGACTCGCCTTGCGGCCTCACGCATGTGCTTTCCGACCCGGTGTTGAGGACAGCCAATCCTAATGATATCGCCCACTCTTCCAGAATTTCCCCTTTGACGTCTGTCGCTGGACATCCCCACGCTGTGGATTTGGCATTAAAATCTCCGGCGACCAGCACAGGGGTTGGGGATATCTGTCCGACCAGGGCGCCGACATCTGAGATCACCTGCTCGAACTCAGGGAGCGTGAGACTAGGTGGGAAATATACGCCAATGAAAGCGATGCCACCTATAACAGCAAGCACGAACCCTCTTCCTCTCACAACATTCTCTAGGGATCCGGTTGTAGCGGGTGCTATGATGGCTACTGTATCGTTGCGGTCCGAGGCCCAGTCGTCCCGGTTGGGTACAAAGTAGGGCTCCGAGACCACAACCACACCTATTTGCCATTCCGCCATAGCTTGCACCAAAAGGTCCTGGGCCATGACACAGTGGTTAATATTCACCTGAAGACACTTAAGAGCCATATTATTGTGTGGTGTCCATGTGTTCCGCCTCGTCCGCTTGGGATTGGTTGTTGGGCCGATCAGAAGGCGGTAACTGAGAAGATTCACTTTCGGTCGTTGCTTTACCTCCTTTTTTGCCCTTTTGGGGCTTTCCGCCACAGCAACCTTTGCTGCCCAGCGAGTGTGTTGCCAGTTTTCCAGCAGCCTCACAGATAACACAATGCGGGTCAGCAGCAGAGCATTCTCTAGCCTTGTGTCCGGGTTGTCCGCAGCGGAAACAAATGCTACTGCGGTCTATACCCCTGTCACATTTCGCACCTACGTGCCCTTCTTCAAGGCAACGATAGCATCTTAGCGGCCTGGCTTCCAGTAGCACCACCCGCGCTGATATCCATCCCACTTTGAGACGGCCCACTTCAACTACTTTCTTAGCTGCTACTACCGGACAGCTTAGCCAGAGCGACCCATATCCATTATGATTCCGAGAAATGACGCCGGACTTGATTGCGTCAACGGCACAGCCGCCCTCTGCAGCCATTGCTGCTACTACCTCTTCAGTGGTTGCAGAGTCGTCCAGTCCAGTAACGCGAATTTCCGCGCATTTAACGGGACGCTGAACATGCACGTCGGTGCCGAGAACTACTCGGAGTTTGGCGGCCAAATCATCGGCTGCCTTCTCTGCGTTTTCTGTTTCCGGTGGTATTTCCAATATTCGAGCACCCGTTGCCGCGGTTTTGAAGCGCAATTGGGAGATGCCAACTTCCTCTAATTTAATGTTCCCTTTAGCCTTAGCCAGAATCGTCTCGTATTTTACTCCTTTCTCCGCTGCCTCTGGCTTCAGCGTCAGAGTAATAGCTGCAGTTCTAGGCGGCTTGAGTTTGGTTTTCCGCGGGGTCGCCTTAGAGGCCGTTTTTACCACTTTGGACCCTTTGGCCGCCTGGGCTGTCTCCTTTCCTTGACTTTTTTTTTTGCCCGCTATCGTGCTCCATTTTTGTTTTGTGGGCACCGAACTCGTGCTCGTTTGAATGGTAGGTACCGCAGGTGCCTGTCTCACCGCGGCTGCTTCCTGAGCTGCCATGCTGGCATGCTTGCCCTTTTTGCTTTTTTGGGCTTTAGTTTGTTTTCCGCCAGAAGAGACCGGAGCAGCGGTCGCAATTGAGCTCGCTGCTGCCTGGGATTGGACGGTCGATGTGCAAGGCTCTTGGACATCTGGGACGGCACGAGCAGCATCCGCTGTTTTCCGGTCGGCTGCTAATGGTGGCCTCAACCGAGGTTCTGGCAACAGGCGACCCTCTAAGCCTTCTAGACGGGCGTTCAGCATATTGCTGAACTGGTCGCGTGTGGAGTGTGAGACTTCCTCAATTAGACGGCGTATGTCAGGCTCAGCCACCGCTGCAGGTTGATTTCGTAACTCGTCAACCTGTTTTCTTAGTTCGGTCAACTGCCAGGACAGTCGTGCATTTGCTGCCTCTAGGCGCGCAACTTCTTCTGTGGCAGTGCGGGACCGAACCTCCGCAAAAGCGGCTCCGATTTTAGCCACAGACGCTTTTAAATCTCTCTGATATGTGCCTTTTAAATGGCCCGACGTATTCGTGACATGAAGTATCGTGCTCAAAGCATCTTGCACGTCCTTGTTTAAAGTAGCAATCGTTTGCTCATCAGGTTGGCTGCCGGGAAGCACTTGGCGCGTCATCAGGCGTTCCACTTGGTCTCGAGCCACTGTTTCCGCTGACACATTAGGGGCTGCTAGATATTTTTCCGCCTGTAATTGTCTTTTCCGCGCTTTTTCCGCGCTGGACTCCGCCTGCAATTTTCCTAAGTCCACGAAATGGCCTGATGTGCCCGGCGGCCGGCCTCTACCCCGTTTTGGAGTTATCTTGGAAACCTTGCTTCGGTTTTTTGGAGTGGCACCTTCACTGAGTGCCCCGACGTCACTCTCTGAACCGGAGGATACGCTGAGATCCTCAGCCGGTCTTTTCTCTCCCTTTCTACTCCAGAACCTGCCAGTGGGACCTTCTCCTTTTGATCCCACTGTCTTCATGCTGGCTACTGAGGAGTCTGACTCTGAGAGCCGTGTTATTCTGACGGATGACTGCATCTGTGATGTTCCAGGGTTCTCAGACTGAGGACCTGTGCCCAGTGATTTTTGGATTTCAGCTCCAGAACATTCTCCACCTTCATATACCATCTCATGTGACTCTGTCACTTCATTCTCTGAGGGGGCCGCTGTGATTGTTGTCCTCGCCCTAGTCTCTGCAGCTTTGTCACGGGCCGATGCACGGGTGAACCGACCAGTAGCGTCTCGCGACGGCGAACCGCCACCCCTCAATCTCAATGTGTCCAAATTATCATTTGAGCACTCTCCTGTGTTCACGCAAAGGTCATTGGTGTTGGAGTGCGACATCGGGTTGCAGTCCTTCACCATCCATTCGACATAATCCTGATTCCATAATGCATCAGAGTCCGTTTTCATTGCGCCAAGGTTGTGTTCACGAAGACCGGCACCCTGCCGGCCTACGAGGCGATTGTTGCCCACCCCTGCATACGAAGGGCAGCCGCCCACCGAAGTGAGCGGACGGGCTTCCTCCTCTTGGAGACCCGCCAGGGGACTTTTTTCACAATTCACCTTCATGTTTCTTAATGCGATGACTCCACATCGTCGTCTCTTTTTTCGGGGGTGAGCTCCCCCGCACGCTAGGCACTGGACTCCCTCCAGCCATGCATCCCATCGGCACGATCCGCTCACCTTGGGATTGGGGATTTATTATAGTGGTTGTCTCCACGTAGCGCTACTCTCAGTGAGCAGCGCCCCCGGCCCGCTTATTGCGGGTTACGGGTTGCCCGACGGGAGGCCGTAACCTGGGTGGGTTAGCCACATACCGTGACTGCCAGACCCGCCGCGCCGCAAGCCTAGCAGGCTCGCCATCCCGCGCCGCCAAGCGGCCGCTAGCCCTGAACCGGGCCCTGACAGCAAACGATGCAAACGCACCACCTCCAAGACGGCTGCATCCCCTGACACCTCAGATTTTCTGAGGCATGTCGGGAGCAGCCAACCACAACAAACACGGCACTAAAGCCAACGCAGGAGAAGACTCGACTGCCATGCCCACACTGTGACTGGTAGTTAGCAGAGGGAGAATAGCGAACGCGCAACTGAGCGGCTATCCTCCCCCTCCCAGGGTGCACCACAAGGAGGTCTACCAATCCCGCACCCCATATAAGATAGTACCTACGCTATCTAAGCAGTAAATTGATAACCGATTGAATGAAGATGAAATAATTCAATTACGGGTAGGTACTTAATAAGGTAACGTCTGTACATAAATATCGATAAACAATAACTTTTCAAATGATAAAACAGTTAACCGAAGCGAAATTGATAAATTATCTCATAAACGATCCTAAATTTCACAAAGGCACGCAATATCGCAATGCGATTTTTTAAAGTTACGAGATCATAAATTGTATGTACAGATGTCAATCGGAGTCCCTTTGTTTCCCATAAAGTTTTAAGTCATAAATGTATTGTTTGTCATATTATCATTAGTCATAAAACTGAAACCGTTAACTTTTCAGGATTTCGTAAGGTTTATATATAGGGATATAGGTTGGGTTAGGTTAGGTTTGTTTTACTTATGGCAATCCTGAAAAGTGACGCGTTTCTGAAACAAGTGACTTATGACTAACGAAAATGCGGGCAAACAATTCATTATGTTATGACTTAAAACTTTTTGGGAAACAATAGAGACCCATGTCAATCACAATGAAAAAATCAACGATGATCAACTCTGGTCTGGCTCTGGTCTGGTCTGATTGTAATGTGGTACGTCCCACAATAAAAAAAGGAAAAATATTTGACATTTACGAGATCATGTTTAATTTGTTATGAACCGTAATATTCAGTAGCGCGGCTTGTGAAGCTTTTAATAGGTCTACAAGCGGTGTTAGGATATTTAAATCTGTTATGGTTTTGATATTAATATGATATGACCGTTTGCGAGTCGTGTCGTAAGGCATCCCTTTTGCACTTATTGGTACGGGCGAGATGCACTGTATGTCCTGTCAAGGTTGAATCATAAATCAAAACAAAATCAAAGCTTAACAAATAATAAAATCTGAATAGCGCTCCACGGCTGTTGTCATGCTGTTGTCACGGAAATTTGATTTTGCGAATGAGCGAATTTAATATTACGACCGTAATGCTGTAAAAAGCGTGACAGTTACATTCACGATTTGTTAGGGCGCCCCTGTGTGGGTTCAGGGGTACTTTATTAAACTTTTTTTATGTCAGGTTGCATTACAATCGGGTGACATAACCGTTATATCGCGTTTTGCAGTATGACCCATTGATCTATTATTACTGCGTTGCGCAATGAGTTGTAAGTAGTAGTGATGTACCGACTATTGATTTGGCCGACTAGCCGACTAGCCGACTAATCGGCGTTCGGATGGCCGATTAGTCGGCCGACTAGTCGGCTAGTCGGCCAGATCATTAGTTTGGTCTAAGTTCGGTTCAAATCCACTAAAAAACAATCGTTTTACCCTTTCGTCGCGCTATTTATCATATAGTAACGCTAAACAATTAAATAAAAAAATCCTAAGGTTATATTTCATACGGCGATCGCACAATCGAACATAAAAAAGCGACCACAAGGTCAATAATTTCGAAGAAAAGTTTTCGTAAGCACCCTAAATAAAAATTTGGGTAAAATAGGTAAAAAGCTTATGAAAATATGTGCTGTTTATTACTTTTTGCCCTGTTTTTCTGTCACTTATAAAGTGCCGACTAATCGGCCATTTTTGCCGACTAGTCGCTGACCAAACGCCGACTACAAATGAGGCCGAATAGTCGGCTTTCCCGACTAGTCGGCGACTAGTCGGTACATCCCTAGTAAGTAAGTAACTTTTGACAACAAACCATAGAAGCGTAGCGTGAATCTCGCGGCCTAAACGCGTAAGTTAAATACAATTTTTAAATACGTGGTTGCATTACATAGGTAGGCTTTTTTAAAATAAATTGCATAGTTTGTAAACCTTTGCTTGGTTTAAAAACGAGCGCAAAAAGATAGCATTTTTTTCCAATTGAAGGGATGTTTACAAAATCAACATAACTGCTTAAAGCGGTTGACACTTTTTTAAGAACATTGTTAATCGTTTCAGGTGTCAACCAGTGTAGTCAGTTATGTTGTTTTTGTAAACATGCCTTCAATTACTATCGACCGCCCGGGCTTTGCACGGGTTAACAAATTATACATAAGCCTTCCTCTTAAAACATTCTCATCAAAATCCGTTGCGTAGTTTTAAAGATCTAAGCATACATAGGGACAGACAGACAGCGGTCCACTATACCACTCAGTAGTCCACTATACTACCTAAATTGTATTTAAGTAACTACGAGTATTAAGTTTTACCCAAAACTGCCAACTTTGCTGGCCTCATGGCCTGCGTATAAGTATTTCCCTGAATCGCTACTAATTCTAATTGCATGCATGAAACGGATCCGGTCTGCGGTCCCTGCCCTATTTAACACACTCAGTTTCAACTATTTCATTTATTTAACACAGTTTAAACTATTCTGCGTTTGATGTACAATTTATTTTCTATTCAATTTAATAATTAGAGCTGTAAAGCACAGAATCAGTGAGCGTTGTGGCCGTTACAATGAATATAACATTTCAATTCAATTTCGGCAGTGTATTATTAATAGTCTGTTTATAGTTCCACGTTATAAATTTTTGAATAGACAATTGGATGTCTGTACGCATCAGGGATCTTGCGGATGCCGATTTTTTGACATCCGCGGATGCGGATGCGGATGCATATTTTTAAAGGCTGACATCCGCGGATGCGGATACGGATGTCAAGATAGTACCATAAAAAACGTCAAATATTACATTTTAGTAATTTTTATTTCAAACAACCGGCCAAGTGCGAGTCGGACTCGCGTTCCAAGGGTTCCGTACATTAAGTCCCAGTCACGCTTGACTGCTCATTTCTAATAGGTTTTTTGGTTAATGACTAAATTACTTAGCAGTCTAGCACTTACGCCGATGCTAAGACGTTCCTGTACCGACCTGTTCCACATCCGCATCCGCATTAAATCCGCATCGATTTTATGCGGATGCGGATGCGGATGTTGAAAATAATGCGGAAGTTCCGCGGTTGCGGATGCGGATGCGGATATTCGCAACATCCCTGGTACGCATTTACAAATTATTTATTTATTTATTTATATAGTTGTTTTACCATATAACTGTTTAATTTTATGACTTGACAATATTTACTAATACAAATTATGAGGGAAAACGTTATGGACTGAAAAATTAGGAAATTAAAATTAAGGCTCGGTGTATAGTAAAATGCGCTATTTTGAGACGATATTTACAGACTTTTTAAAAGGATTTCATGCATTATTTTCTAGTATGTATAACTTCAGTCTTTGAACTACTTGTTTGCTTGTCAGAAACACGAAGACTTATAGTTTTCTCGATAGAATTTTCAGGGAACCAATAGAGACCCGTCTACTTATGCCAGATGTCAGTTTTACAGTTGCAATAAGAAGAAATCAAAGAGTGTGCAAACAGATAATACCTATAAAGCAACTAACACTCTTAATTAATATTGTTTACTTCAAGGATGAGTCACATTTGTTATAATGACTTAGAAATTCATTGCTATCGATATCGATAATATTTGACTGGTACGTTATTGCCCCCGAAAACCCGGGCTATGGCTATTACAGTCTAGTTCACAAACATCTTTAGAAGCCTACGTTCCAAAAGATGTCTCTAAAAAAAAGGTGAAAATAAAATCTTTTAATTTTTGGTGCGGCCGAAAGGTTTGGTAGTTTTTTGGCCGAAACCGAATCATCGGCCGAAACATGATTTTTATGCTAAAACCTGCCGAAACCGAAATCGTATATTCGGTCAGACACTACTATAGATAGCGGGTACGTCGTTAGTCTCTATATAAACAATAAACATGCTCTTCTAATTACTAACTAGGTATAAATAGTTGGCTCGACCTTTCTCAAAACGCAGTTGAACTTTACCCGCGATCCTGTGGACGTTCCAAATTATCAGGTATGCATTTGGGAAAAACTCTTTTACAAGCTTTTTATAAACTTGCATCATCATCTTCCTCGCGTTATCCCGGCATTTTGCCACGGCTCATGGGAGCCTGGGGTCCGCTTGGCAACTAATCCCAGTAATTGGCGTGGGCACTAGTTTTTACGAAAGCGACTGCCATCTGACCTTCTAACCCAGAGGGTAAATTAGGCCCGTATTGGGATTAGTCCGGTTTCCTCACGATGTTTTCCTTCACCGAAAAGCGACTGGTAAATATCAAATGATATTTCGTACATAAGTTCCGAAAAACTCATTGGTACGAGCCGGGGTTCGAACCCGCGACCTCCGGATTGCAAGTCGCACGCTCTTACCGCTAGGCCACCAGCGCTTCTTTTTATAAACTTGCAATGTATATATATGTAGTTCAAATCATTTGAACTGAGCTTGTTCACTTATCTGCACTAATAATGGCATTGTATTATAACAAAATGCTAGTTAACCTTATTCCTTGTTGAATGGGGTTAAAATGGTGTAAAATAGTAGTTTATGCAACAGTGATATAATAAGGGTTCTTAAAATTCAAGGGTCGAAGTTACAAAACGAGACGTAGTCGAGTTTTGTAAAAAAAGACCCGAGAATTTTAAGAACCAATTATGAGCTGTTGCATACATTACTTTTTCTATGACAGCTGCAGCAAAAAAAAAAAAAAAGTTATTATTAAAAAAAAAGTTATTATTAAAAAAAAAGAGTTATTATTTAAAAAAAATTGAGTTATTATTTAAAAAAAAAAGAGTTCTTCTTCTTCTTCTTTGTCCAACCCATGTTCCCAGTTTATCTGGGGTCGGGTCTCCCTGTACATTTGCGCCAGAGAACTCTATTCTGGGTTGTCTGAGTAGTAAGGTTGTCCTGGTCCATCTCTTTCTTAATGTTATTCCACCAAGTGGCGGGTGGCCTGCCTTTTCCCCTGGCCGAATTTGGTATGTTGAGTACTTTCTTAATCACATAGTCGTCTTCGCGTCTTTGGATATGGCCATACCAACGTAAGCGGCTTTCTTTCACTTTTTCTACGATAGGAGCTACTCACACACAAAACTACAACACACTACACAAAAAAAAAAGAGTTATTATTGTAAATGAAAACATACCTCTTTCAATCAAGATGATCGGAACTTGTATCTTTAAAAAAAATAAAACAGTTGTATTATACTCATAAGATGACTGCTAGCAGTCATCTTATGAGCCTATAGACAAAGCATTCAAATGACATTGCTTTAGATATCACTGTCAGTCATTTAATTGACACATTTAAGTGCTGGAGTAGAAAAAGATAATATCTTACCACCTCAAATGTAACAATGCGAGTACGACCCTGGCGGCACATCTGTTATCTCTAAATGCAAAATGTGTGAAGTGTTATTTTTTCCTTCAAAGCATTTTTATTCTTATGAAAAGACTATAGAGCCGATAATATATTATAATGAAATTGTATGGTATCCCATAGCCGTTTTTCTACAGAGTGCATTTTTTTTTTAGTGTCGACGGTTGTAAAATGCAAAAAAAGTTATGTTCGCTATTACTTAGTTAGTGTATTTTGTAGTCTATTGTTTAAAGAAATAGATTCGTTAATTTGTACTAACATTTCAAGGCGGTTATAATCTGCTTTTACTACGAGGTAGTTATCCTAATTTGTGGTTTGCCACTCAATGGTATTGTATTCTTGAGACTCTTCGAGTAAACTAGCTCAGTTCAAATTATTTAAAATATACATACATAATGTATGTACCTACATCACTATTATCACAGTCTGTTTCTTTCATAATTTGTTATTTTCATCGTTTGCAGCAGCAGCAGAGCAGGATGACCGCGTGGTTTTTGAGTGTGGCGTGTTGCCTGCTGGCGTCCCGCGTGTCGGCCGCGCCCGCCTCCGCGTTTGCCACCGCTAGCTCCAACGACGAAGTGCTATCTCAGTCCACCCTGCTCCACACCGCGGATCATGACGTCACGAGTCTCGGGGTGCTTTTCGGAGAAGGTGAAGAAGTTGTGTTCTTTATAGAATCAGACGTTAAAGAACGAGGAGAGAGAGTTGACTACGGCCTATACGCGTTGACTAAAGACCCCAAATCTAAACGTATGGTCTCAACTAAACTCTTGGACAGCGCCCGAGACATCGCTGTAGCTTCTTTAACCAATGCTGCGTATTTCGCCGCCAAAGACGGAATATACGTTTACGATAAAAAGAAAAACTCAGCGGAAAAATACGGGTCGGTCAGTGACGATGTGATCTCGATCGCGGCCGAAAACGGTACCGGAGTGCTGTACTACGTGAACAAGCAGCATCAACTCTATAAGGTTAGCGAGGGACAGAAGCCTACAATCATTGATGCGGTCAAGAACGCCGAGCAGTTCACGCTTGACAAAAAGGGTCACCTGTACTTTTATACGACCGACAAAAAGTTCTACGTGTACGACGGACAGAGCGTGAAACCAGTTGAAGGCATCCCTAGCAATTTGAACAAAGTGTGGTTCGTGAGGACCCCGCTGTTTGTGGAAGACTATTGTTTAGTGAACGGGGAAGATGAGTATTACCAGATATGGGGGAACGCGACCGCGGTGGGCGCGGGCAGCAGCCGCGGGTCGTTCGCCGTCAGCGCCCTGTCGGTCGACACCGGTTTCTTAGCGTACTTCGCGACCGACAGGAAGATCTACGAGTTCAACGTCTTAGCGAAAGTTGTAGCAGGCATCATGGATGAACTGTCCAAAGGTTTAAAACCAATGCTGGAGAATATCCGGCCATCGTTTTCAGGCGACATTAACACATTCGGTGCGGCAGCGCAAAACCCAAACTTACTGCCAGTGCGTTACGAGTCATATACTTCCCGTATTGAGAAAGCCAAATTTGCGGCACGACCTACATTTTCCCGTACCATGTCCAGACTTTAAAGGTCCCTACAGACCTGGAATGTTATCGTTTTGAACTAAAAGTAATTCTGATCAATAGACTATACTTGTGTATATACAGCTGCCGTCGCCCGCGGATCTGAATAAAATGCCAAAAGATATAGGCATTTTTAAAAACCCTTAATTTTACGGGAATATACTTCCCTTGCCGCACAGGCCGTATATAACACTAGTGATGGGATACTAAAGAATCGACTAAATATTTATTATCGTCATCATGTCTGTACGTGTTCAAAATAAATATTATTCATCCTCATATAATTATAAAAAAGGATCGGACATTTACAGTAGGTAATTTTTAATATAGATGTCATAGTCTTGAATTGTCGCATTAATAAAATGTCGTATCGACGCGGAAACGTGAACAATGCGCAGCACTATGACCAATTTGAGCGCTGCGTACTCACCTTTCGGTGCGGTACGGGGTGATGGAGTACGGACAAATAGTACCCGTGCCGCGCTATAAAAAAAAATACCTTTCAGCGCGTTACGCAAAAATACTTCCCGTACATTTTTTCTTTTGAAATAGGACATACTTGAAGTAAGAATATCGGGAGTATAGTCATATTTTTCTTACTCACACGAGAATGCAAGACACATTGCAACATTGCAATGTTATATAAATCTATTTATAATAATATGGTTGACATTGTAAATAGCATAGTAAATATTATGATGGTAAGAGAATCCACATTGAATTGACGTGTAAAATTTGTACAATTTTATCAATAAATGTATCTTATCTTATCTTATCTTATCTTAGAACATAGAAAAACCACCGCCGCACTGGTGGTAAGACAAGCGCAGATAGCTGCCGCACCGGCACCGGCGGAAAGTCAAATACGGCCAAATGCTTCCCGTAACGCTGCGAATACTTCATTTTGTTTAAGGTAAACGTACTGGTGCTCGACGCGGTCCCAGTACATGTCATCTTGAAACTTAAGTCATTGTCAATAGAGGTGACAGCAGGGTGCCATCTATTGGGCATTAGCATGTCGAGCACAAGTACCTTACTACCGAGCTATCCTTCTGTTGCCCGAGGAGTTACTTTATTACAGTGTTCACTTTTTGTAAGTGTACCTTTATGATTACATACGTTCCTTTACATTATTTCAATACTAAACGACCGTAGCTTACATTTCTTGACAAAATCTTGTTCTTTTAAGTAACGACTTTTATATGTGATAAAAAATAAACCTAATGTATTTAATTTTGGGTTGGCCCTGAGTTGTTTGATAATAAATAAAATATTGTATTCAAAACATTTTATCATTGTCGTGACTAATGCTTGTTGCCTTAAATTACCTAATGAGAATTTTGACATTTTGTTCTATAAGTAAATAAGTAGAGGAGAGGAGGATAAGTGATTCCCGGAATAACCGTTAGATATTTACGACCTACTCGGGGTCGACAAACGTGTAAATATTTGGGGACAGATAAACTTAGCCCCAAACTAACGAAAGCTTGTAGCATGGGTACGTACTAGGTGGCGATATACATGTTTATATTGATAAATACATAGGTATTTACATATAAAACATCCATAACTCAGGAACGAATATTTGTGATAAACACACAAATAAAGCCGCCACCGGGATTCGAACCCGCGACCTCCTGCTTCGAAGAACTACTTACTAGGCTAGGCTAGGAGGCCGTTAACCCTTTAACCATTTGACATTTCTTTCTAGTCATTAGATTTCGAACCATAATTCTTATAGTAGAGATGCGTTTTCGCTCTAAGTATGTTGCCACTGCGGACTAAAGGGTTCATCAATTTTAAAGGGTTAGGTCAACCACATTAGAAAGGAAATTATCGGTGTTAGGAATGTAAAACAGCTAGTAAACGTTGATTTAGCTGGCTGAGTGAGAGCACTCTCCCTCTCTCTCTGGCTCTTTAAGACACCCATACAATTAACTCTTAGAGAAGAGTTAATTGTTTGGGTGTCTTAAAGAGCCGCTTATTGCCGATCTTTGGCCCATCGGCGGAAAGTCGCCAGTCTGTCGGTGTTCTACAGATTGCACTTCGGGGAGTGTGCTCAAGAGCTACACGAGCTTATTCCACCGTCCCCATTCTACCATCGGACTTTTAGACGCACGGCCGGTTTCCATCCTTACCTGGTAGATATTCCACGAATCCGCACGAAGCGCTTTGCTTCCTCTTTCCTTATGCGCACTGCCAAGGAATGGAATTCCTTGCCGGCGTCTATATTTCCGAGCTCATATAACCCGGCAACCTTCAAATCAAGGGTGAACAGGCACCTTCTGGGCAGACTCGCTCCATCGTAGGCCACGTCTTCGCCCCGGCTAGTCTGTGGCCATGAGTATACCCATTTATAATAAAAAAAAAAAAAAAATCCCTTCCCTAGTGGACTCCATTACAGAGAAATGGATGACAGGAAGATTGCAGCGTAACATGATAAGGATGACTCACGCTAGACCGGGCCGGACCCAGGCCGAGGCGTTCGACGTCCGAAATGTCATTTTCTATGACGGCTGATCGGTGATCACGTGATGCTTTCCATAGTAATAAACGAAGCGCCGGAAGCTCCGGCCCGGTCCCGGCCTGGTCTAGCGTGAGTCATCCTTAATGCAATTACTTACAGATAGCGGTTTGGTCGTTAGTCTCTATGTAAACAATAAACATGCACTTCTAATCTATTAATTAGGTAAGTATAAATAGTTGTCTCGAACTTTCTCAAAACGCAGTATTTTGGGTCAACAGTATTTTGGGCAAAGAGCTGGCAGCTTTCTCGCTCAACGCATTTAGCCTAGCTGTCCAGCGAGGAAATATTGCCAGCGTCTTCGGTACTACGCCGCAGGGGCTATTTATATATAGGTTGAACGTCTGGGGAAAAATCGTAAAATACGTGATGAAAGAAATTGCCAAAGTTTTCGGAGATCTCCGTACAACTATACATCTCTTTCGAGTGGTGATCCCAATTGAGTAAAACGTTTACGTTGTTTATGTAATTACCTATCCTTTTGTTGTCTGTTTTTTTACCGTGTTTACTTTTTGTACATATACATAAGTGTGAAAAGTGTGTATTACTTTAGGTACATTCATTTGTAAAACCAAAGGCCCATAACATTTGTTGACAAATTCTTGTTCTTTTAAGTAAAGATCTCACTTACGTGATCATAATATATTAAATTTCGGATTAATCAAATCTTTTTCTTTTTAGTAAACCTACCAACCAAAAATTTTTTCTACCTAAAAACTTCTATTGTTATTTTCTACTCCTTAGTACCTATCCCCAAGTGGAAACCTTGGCTTCAAAGGTGTCTTCTATTTCTATGGCTCTCTTGGATTACAAGGCATGTTAAATTTTAAGATTACCAATTTTTTAATCTAGGTATTTAATAATAAGCTAAAGTCAGCGGCAAGTCACCGCCTGCCTCGATAACGTGTGTTAGCATTGTTATGGCAGATGCCCGGACCTCTTTACAATAGCCCAATCTTAAGCTCCAGCCAAACTCAGCCCTGAACTCTTTCCATTTTTGTTACAATAGCCCCAATGCCTGCTGAGACCGGTTCACGGGTATCTATTGATGTACCCGTGAATGGGAGCCAGCAGGCGTTCTGCGCTGTTGGCTTCGGCCCCACGCACGCCTCGCCTCCCAAAGATCCGGGACCCCATGGTCCTGAGATATGGTAAGACCTAAAGTCTACATTTTCGGCAACTTAATTGTAATGCTCCATTTCCTACGCTATCAATACGTTCAAGGGTCAACACGAACTAGTGACAAGGAGGCTAATTAGAACGTACATTCTGATATCGAAATGATGTCATTTTGTTATCATTCGCGCGTGCATTTCGCTCTTACTTGTTCGTACATGCACTGACGCAAGCGAGACGTAAGGGCAGTAAATAAAAAATATTACCCTCAAGTTTCCTGGTAATGATAAGTAGGTATACCTACTCGGTGGTATTTATTCCAGATAAATGATGCATATTAGCATTGTTTGATATAGATAGATGGCCACAATTTGTAAAAGTATTGAATCATATTTGGGATAATCCACAAGTTTTTTTTCACTAGGTACTTATAATGACTCGCAACGGTTAAGGGTGCTAAAGTAAAATTGTAGTTTTATATTGAATTGTTACACATTTTTACAAGGGTCAATGCCCAAAATCGCACAGAAACTAAATTATATTTGCAAGGGCAGACTTAAACCAAAACCTTAAAATAGGTATTATTGTTGGCTGGATAAAAAAAACCGAAACCATGTCTAATTTTCATTAATTTTCAATTGTATCGTTACCCTGCATACCACACAAATATAATTTTCACCTCAGCAGCTCGGACAAGGGTATTTTGCTTCTTAAAAACATTTTGCTCACTGAGTGAGACAAAATGACATTCAAGTGACCTTTATAGTCAAATGTCATTTCAACATGCGGGGTCTAATACAAGTTCGAAATACTTGGGTTCTATTATCTCTGTCCCTTTCACACTGTTAGCAAAAAAAAACAGACAAAAAAAAGTTAAAACGACATTCAACGGTATATTCACGGTTTATAATAGACCCCCGAAAAACTTCAGACCGCATCGTTCCAAACCACATACGAGTATTTCTTAATAATTAATTAATAAACATAAAGTTTTAAGATTAGATTAAAACTGATAAAATACTATATTTTAGGTATTTTATTGTACAATTAAAATAATAAACTCAAAAAATACACAAGACCATCACGCAAAATTAATTATTTTACTTTTAAGAATTTCTACCATAGTTGACAAATAGTACGTATCCGCAATTCGGACCGTATCTTACAAAGGTGTCGATTGAAGTGTCAGTTGATGTTCGTTATTTCCATATTATTTTACTGAAATTTATTATTACGTTTTGTTTTTGTGTTCGATTGCGGTAATTAAATTTAATTGTTTGTATATCTTAAGAAAACATTAGTGCAGGTATTAAATGATGAAGAAGGATTGCATTTTTCAAGTTGTCTAATAGGTATGTTCTCACTGCTCCGGTGAAAAATGTTGTGTACTACACGAGATCAAAGTTATTTACATCTCGTGCGCTTTTGAGTCCCTTACTACGCTCAAGATTCTAAATTAGATTCACTCGCTACGCTCGTGAATCTATTATAGAATCTTTCGCTTGCACGCGACTCAAAATAAGCAGTCGAAGTAATATCAAACTTTGATTTCTTGTTGTACAAATAGGTAACTATTTAGTATAAAATTGCACTTGATATAGCTGAAAACTTTGACTAGGATTTTTTTTTAAATAATTGATAATTTCAGAGTTATTAAGGTAAATTGTAAAGTGATCGTCAAGTCTTGTCAGAAAATCTAGGTAAGTAGGTATAAGACAGATAAATACAACTGCAGATAACGACAATGTCTAGTTTTCTATCTACCCGAGACGAGAGTACACACGTCTGTTCAAGTGCAGTGATCCATCTTCACACAGTTAGTATACATTTTTCAGAATAAATTTTCTTTAAAACGCAGTTTTTCAGTGCGTTCGATCCAGGATTGGTGGTATTCTAATCATTAGGTATGCATTCAGTACTAAATTATTTTATTAAAATAGGGTAAAATTTATCTGCATATGTAGGAAACTCTTATATAAAAAAAAATATTTTGATTGGAGTTGCTCAGAAATATATGCCATATCAGTCAGTTCTTTAAAGTAACTATCACGTCATACGTCATAAAAAATGTGTTTTAAATTTTCCTATATTTTTAGAAAATAGGCGTGGTTGGCTGTATTTTTTGTGAAACGTGTAGGTAACGTTTAATGTTCGTTTAACGTTGTGTTAGTGTGTGTGATTAGTCTTGATTTGACGGTGATTCCATTTCATATTTTCTAACGATATACCTATAGCTATGTTACTATGTACACACAATAAATACATGCCGGTAAATCAAACTATCTACGAGTAGCATCCCATACTGTAAAAGGTCACGAAGTGACGATAACCCACGTAAGTGTATCAACAACTTAGTGTCCAAGTTTAACTTGTAGTAACCAGTAAATGCTTTTTCCTTGGCTCGAATTATTTATCTTTAAATAGATATGTGGCATTTGATGCATTGTCTTAATACTAGTACAAATTACCTCCATTAAAAGAATCATGATTAAATGAAACAGAGTTGTTTTTGTTTTGTTCTATTTAATTTTTTTAAACAAAACATTCTCTATTTTCTAATACCGTAATTAAAATTTGCCTGACAATCTTTTTTGTATGGTGAGCTGCTAGACAGTCATCTTAATATTATACACCTATGTGTTGTATAGTCGGTTGACCTCTTCCAAGTTTTTGCCAGATAGCTTTTTGTTACCTACACTGGAGTTAAAAGTTAAGTTTTTGTGTCATTCCAGAAAGCAGTATGATAGTGAAGGTGTTGAGTGTGGCGTGTTGCCTGCTGGCAGCCGACGTGTGGGCCGCGCCCGCCAGCCCCAACACACCTGCTATCACAATCGGTACCATCACCAATGACATCATCTCCCAGTCCACCCTTCTCCACACCGCGAACCACGACGTCACGTGCCTCGGAGTTCTGTTTGGAGAAGATAAAGAAATCGAAGACAAAGTTGTGTTCTTTATAGAGTCAGATGTTAACAAACAAGGAGAGAGAGTCGACTACGGCTTATATGCGTTAACTAATGACCCCGAACGTTCTAACCATACGGTTTCAACTAAACTATTGGATAACGCCAGGGATATCGCTGTAGCCTCCTTAACGGAAACGGTGTATTTCGCCACCAAAGACGGGATATACGTTTACAATAAGAAGAAAAATTCAGCAGAAAAGTTCGGATCCGTCAGTGACGAAGTGATCTCGATCGCGGCAGAGAATTCTACCGGAGTGCTTTACTACGTGAACAAGCAGCATCAGCTCTACAAGGTGACCGAAAGAGGACAGAAGGCTACTATCGTTGACGAAGTTAAAAACGCGGAGCAGATCACCGTCGACTACAAGGGGCACCTGTATTATTATACTGTCGATAAAAAGTTCTACGTGTACGACGGCCAAAACGCAAAACTAGTTGAGGGTATCCCTAGTAATCGGAATAAAGTATCGCTCTTGAGGACTATGGTACTGGCGGGGGACTACGGTTTAGTGATCATGGACGGCGAGTACTTCACGATATACGGAGCGAACGCGTCTGGGCAAGCCGCGAGCCGGGGCGGCGGTTCCTTCGTCACAAGCGCAGTGTCATTCGAAACCGGCCTTGTCATGTACTTTTCCGTTGACAGCAAGATCTACGAACTTAACATTATTGAGAAAGTTGTCAAAGTCGTGATAGAAGGACTGTCCAGAGGACTTAAAACATTTATGGAGGAAATGCGAAATGCGTTTAATTCGTTTGATTTTTAGGACATCTGAATTACGTGACCTATCGTCGTCTTAATACTCTGTGACGACGCTTCCCTGATCTAATATATGATGTACACGATATATTTAACAAGAGTTTTGAAAAAAGAAGTTTTGGCATATGGTACATAGCAGAAAAATCGCTAGGTATTGCACATTACATTAGAATATGGTAATTTGTCGTCTCCCGTGTGAAACTAGCAGCAACGTTAGGAGGATGATGATGAGTAATTTAAAGACTTGAAAGGCAAATGCTTGATAGCATAACGCCGCGATGCTCGTCAACAAATCGTCTGGTCCGTGGAATGGGGTTATTTTGAATCCTGGGTTTACTTTGATAAAAACTTTAGTTCGTGTTCAAACTCGAATATTACGCTTTCTGAACGCACCCTGTGGATTGTTTTTTTACGGTTGGCAAGATTGAACGTCACTGTCAGTTAGTGATTTGTGTCCGTGGGATCAAGCATGTCGATCGATGGGAAAATAAAATAAAATATGCAAGTATCAGTTTTGTGTACTTTTAATAGCCTGTATAACTTCTAATGTACAACGTTCTCTATAGCAAATACATAAATTTGAAGTAATCCATTGAATCAGGCATGTATCGGCCTATAACATCGATTCTTGTTGCAAATCATAATCATGGCGGCCATTTTAGTATCTCGGTTTTTGTGGCATGGGGTGTCATTGATCGCCTATAAGGGTTTACTTTGACGACATATAGTTTTTTTAGATTAAGTATTTAGATATTGAAGGTTTTTTAACTGATTTATGTATTATTGTTTTAGAATAATGCTTGAGCATATAGGAACTACTCTGAAAAAGTTTTAAACCGGGCTGTAACAGAAGTGGTCGAAGGCGGGCCGTCGATACGCCAAACATCCGTACATCATCGTATTGTTATTACATATTGTTAATAAATTTTGATAGGTTTTTATTGTTCAATTATGCTTCTTACCTTAAATAAGTAAAATATGAGACTGTTTTACAATAAAGTTGATTTTTTCTAAGCTAACCTTTTTTATCTTTGTCAAAGTAACCCCAAAGGCAATAAAATCCTTATAAATTCTAAACCTGCGAACGGATTTTTTTGTATAATGTGTTGAAGTTTTAGTCCCTATAGGGGTTACTATCGAATTCCGTTGAAAAAAAGGGGGGGTATCAAAGTAACCCCAAATTAAGTTTAAAGTTGATCACCACTTTAGAATTTTTTTTCTAAGGACACATTAGTATTTAAAAAAATATTATTGGTGAAATCGATAGAGGAGCAAAAACCAATATTGTCATTTTTTAAATTTATTTTTAGATTCCATATTCGGGGAGATAAATAAATATTAATTTTGAAATTGATCAAAGTAACCCCATTTCACGGTCTGTTAATCGCTTTTTTAACTGAACATCGCTTACTGGCGGCTTTTATAGGCATATTGCATTTCAAAGCCCTATTTGAACCAATAAATCGACAGCAAACTATAGAAACCATTCAGAAAAGAGCGCTCACCCACGTTATCCAGGTCGTTCGGGCTCAAACAATCATGTCGTTAAAATAAAGCGTTATTTCTAAGGTTGTAAAGTACCTAATTGTTTGAGAATTGAATGTATCTTTCGTTTCTGTAATAAAACCTGAACGATACGATCTAAAGCGACCTTTTTATACGTTTTGATATTCTTCAAAGTTGCGGTAAAATGTTTTCATATTTTATTATAAAACGATAGCTCTTATACAAAACTTGAACAGTTTTATTGAGTTCATTTTTTATTTATTAAGCAGGGTTGTTTGCGAAACTGTTTCCAACGAAGTTTCTATTTTTGATTTCAATGATTATAAATATATATGCTATATTGTTTTCTATATCCCTTTAATCTACAATATGATAATTATGAGATTGATAATACACAACTTACACTTATCCGACATGTATCACTGACAGTTATGCCCCGTAAACATAACTCGTCCGTAGCTTTGCCCATATTACCCAATAGATACACAATAACCCGCTATAAAAGAGTTGTGATTGGACACTAAAAATTTAAATTGCCTAAAATAAAATTCTGTATGTTCACGGCAATATTTGAAGTTGTGAAACTGCGCGGTATACTTTTGAGTTACCAACTCGCGGCGGAGTCATTTTTTGAGCTCTAGGCCGATTTCTATTTTCTATACTTATTCTACTTTATTGCCTCTTAGGCATCACCGACAACAGCAGAAGTATTCATTCATGCAAGGTGTTTAGAATATTATAAGAACGAAAGGTCTTGGTTTCGGACCGTTGAACATAAATGCACAAAGTGACCAAATTTTTCACTGCCACCTGCCTGCACCATATTTTACATACTTTGTATAACCAACTCCCAACTCGCACTCGACCGCTCTTTAATTAAAGACGTCACAGTAGTTGCAAAAGTTACGTATTCTGTATGTTTCCCCTCAAGTTACCCGAAGTATTCGTGAATATTCATAACTTTACTGGTGGAATGCTAACTAAGGACCCTTCTTACCCAACTTCACCTTAATTGCATCCGAAGTGAGAAGATAAACGGATCTCACATAAATGCCTTTCTATTAATAATTTAATTGCCTTTTTCAGTTACGGTACGGTATCATGTCTTTAAGTCTGCGTTCGTTGATGTCAGGTTAATGCTACTGAAATTATTAATTTAAGCTGAAAGTTATTGTTATTATGTTTTGTTATGGTATTTCAGCGTCGGCATGGAGGCTCTGTGCGGTGTGTTGTCCTGATAAAGCAAAGCCAAGAGCGGTGACATCGCCCATTTCCCTTAATAGTAACGCTGCTGTATTCTCGATCAGAATGCCATCTTAGCACGACTGTTTTATTTAAATATGTAGATTATAATAAATAGGTAGATTAACTTTTGATGACCTTGATAGGTAAGGCGTAATTTTACGGTTAAATAAAAAATGAAGACTTTCGCTTTTCTGTGAAGGAAAACATCGTTACAAAACCAGACCAGTCGCAATAAGGCCTAGTTTCCCCTCTGGGTTGTAAGGTCAGATGGTAGTTTAAAAAATAATTCCTGTGCCAAATAAAAAAAAATAGCGGTTTAGGCTCCCTGAAACGCTAATTACCTACATGTACACCGTTGGGCGAGTACTTTTTGTAGGGAGACCGACCGGTTGTCCTTACAAAATGTGATCGGCGACCGTGTAGATGGGCGTTTTTTTTTGTTGTCCCCTACACTTTTTTTTCAAATTTAGGATTGTTTATGTTATTTCTACTCAGAATCACGAGCTCTTTCTATCCTAATAGGAAAAAAAAGTGTCCTAAGGTTTTTATTTCCATTCCGTCACCATTTTTCATAGACTTTGTTGGCGGTCGCAAAATGGAAAGATCGAAAAATGTATGGAAATTTTGGACACTTTTTTTCTTCTATTAGGATAGAAAGAGCTCGTGATTCTGAGTAGAAATAACATAAAAAATCCCAAATTTGAAAAAAAAAGTGTAGGGGACAACAAAAAAAAAAGCGGCCAAGTGCGAGTCGGACTCGCCCATGAAGGGTTCCGTATTTAGGCGATTTAAGACGTATAAAAAAAAACTACTTACTAGATCTCGTTCAAACCAATTTTCGGTGGAAGTTTACATGGTAATGTACATCATATATTTTTTTTAGTTTTATCATTCTCTTATTTTAGAAGTTACAGGGGGGGGGACACACATTTTACCACTTTGGAAGTGTCTCTCGCGCAAACTATTCAGTTTAGAAAAAAAATGATATTAGAAACCTCAATATCATTTTTGAAGACCTATCCATAGATACCCCACACGTATGGGTTTGATGAAAAAAAATTTTTTGAGTTTCAGTTCGAAGTATGGGGAACCCCAAAAATTTATTGTTTTTTTTTTCTATTTTTGTGTGAAAATCTTAATGCGGTTCACAGAATACATCTACTTACCAAGTTTCAACAGTATAGTTCTTATAGTTTCGGAGAAAAGTGGCTGTGACATACGGACGGACAGACAGACGGACAGACGGACAGACTGACAGACAGACAGACAGACAGACATGACGAATCTATAAGGGTTCCGTTTTTTGCCATTTGGCTACGGAACCCTAAAAACGCCCAGATGTACCTAATAAGCGCTTAAGATAGCTGTAAGAAATAGCAGAACAACTCTAAGAAAATGATGATTGGGATGAAATAGGTGGAATTTAATTTGTTATGTGTTTTTAATTTGTTTTTGTTTGTTTGTTTGTTTATTTATATGACCCAGAAACGTTCATTACTCCGCTAACTGACTCGGTTGTACACAGTAAAATTAGTGCAATATTCACATTATTCAATAAGCTAATTATACCGAGCCAGTTGAATAGTGCGAAATTACACTAAATTGTTGTTCGTGTTTACGCAAATATAAACCAAAGAATCGTTATGGCAATTATGGTATATGTTGTCGGTAGTTGGGATTTGTACCACCTACCCTCAGGAGTCTGTAATTATAGATTAAACTGTTAACGTGAGCTCCGTGTTTCTATATCGATTCCTAGCCTAAATACCACAATTTAGCGACGAGGATGGGATTATGGTATATGTTGTCGGTAGTTGGGATTTGTACAACCTACCCTCAGCCAGCCTATTATGGATAGCTTTATCCATCTTTATCCACGTGATAAAATAACTCTCACTGTTTAACACCGTGGGAAAGAAAGTGACGGACACCGTTTTATCACGCTGTCACGTAGACAAGAACGACCATCATATCCGTACTGTACGGATATGATGGTCGTTCTTGTCTACGTGACAGCGTGATAAAACGGTGTCCGTCACTTTCTTTCCCACGGTGTTAAACAGTGACAGTTATTTTGTCACGTGGATAAAGATGGATAAAGCTATCCATAATAGGCTGGCAGAGGGTAGACAAGAACGACCATCATATCCGTACAGTACGGATATGATGGTCGTTCTTGTCTACGTGACAGCGTGATAAAACGGTGTCCGTCACTTTCTTTCCCACGGTGTTAAACAGTGACAGTTATTTTGTCACGTGGATAAAGATGGATAAAGCTATCCATAATAGGCTGGCAGGAGTCTGTAATTATAGATTAAACTGTTGGCATACAAAGGGGCTCCGCTTTCAATTGACGTGGACGACTTGAGCCTGTACGGAGACGAAAATGACGGTGACTCCGAGCTCGAAGGACTCGATGAAAACGATTCATTCTGTTCACTCCCAGATGATGGCCAATCTGCATCACCACAGACCCTTGCAGTAATGGAAGGAAGTGCTCAGTTTGACAATGAGGTCATTGATGGCCCCCCTGAGGGCCAGTTGTCCCGGGCAGAAGGGGGCGAAGAGCCCGACGCCTTACCCGCGGGAAGCGCCACGAGCGGACCGGTACCCGCTCCACCCGAGCCTGCTGGTGGACGGGGTGTGCGATCCACTAGAAATAGGAACGCTATTTATAAGACTTAGTTATTTTGTTTTTCTGTAACTTGTTATTTTTGTAACTATTGGTGGAGGGATTATGGTATATGTTGTCGGTAGTTGGGATTTGTACCACCTACCCTCAGGAGTCTGTAATTATTGATTAAACTGTTAACGTGAGCTCCGTGTTTCTATATCGATTCCTAGCCTAAATACCACAGCAATATAAATTGTTTCGGAATATTACCTACTTACTCTCAGCCGCTTTATTTTTTTAATATTATTATGATTTTCTATGATATATTTTTCAATTGTTTTAGGGTGCAGTTTAGCCCAGACTAAACGTGTTATAACATTAAAGGTAAACATCATAATTTGCATTAAATGCAATTCTATTCCGATTGAGGATTTAACTTAATAATTAAATAATTAAGCACTAAAGGTGACTTACGATGCTACACCTAAGTAAGATTTGTTAGCAACATGAGGAAATATTACTTTAATCAGACGGTTTTAACATCGTGAAATAAACAAAGAAAATAAAACGGACAATGTGGTCAAAGAGTAGATCAAAGGCGTAAGTATTTAGTTTCGAGAAGTCGTAAAGCGTTATCTCAGTGACCTAAGTGAGGTCAGATTGCGGAGGCCCTTTAATTAGTGACATTAGTGACCAGATAATGATACTTATGTCACAGATAACATAACTAACGTAGTTAAGTTACTAGAGTCGAACCAATGTTATGCGGTTACTTATTGTCACACTACTATAAGATAAAAAAAACTTTGATATAGTTTATTTATTGCATAAACAAAACTTATAAACTATTATTAAAATTAAGTATAAACTAAATAAATTAAAACTAATAAAATAAATAAATAAAACTTACCCACCGATCTTAGGTCCCCCAGATCTGTCCCCTGCGGAAGGGTGCCCATAAGGCTGGCTACATTCCCACGCTGAATAGCTATGCCTATTCTTTGGCCTAGGAATGAGCCAGCCTTAGGGTCACCCGTGGTTTCAAATAGGTAGTTTTTTTAGGGCCTTAAAAAGATTGTGAGCATCACGACACCACGGCCCCAGGGTCTACTATAATATAGGTACCTACACATTTGAAACTCAAATGCATGTCATCATTTATAATCGTACTAAGGAGAAAACAATCTGACCCTAATTCACGCAAATAAATAATTTATGAACCAAGCCCGGGCCGGGGCCGGAAACGAACCGGCGCGGCGTCTTCAGCTTACGTGGCTAACATTTTGGACCTCTTTAATATTATTTAATAATATCAAGATTATTTACTTACAGATAATTTTACATTAAAAAAATAAACTTAAGTAAATTAAAACTAAAAACTAATACTAAATAAAATAAAATAAATTAAATCAAAAAAATTGGACACCTTTGGCATGGTGCCGAGGACGCTGGCAGCATTTCCCCGCTGTATTGCGAGGCTAATACGCTGCGCGAGAAAGCTGCCATTAATATATTTTTTATTCATAATTATGTCATAGGTATAATCAGAATTAAAAATATAGGTATAAATCACATAAAGTGACATTAAATTTCCACAATCCAATAGTTTACTCATGTTGCTAAAATTACATTAATTTTGGTCAAATGAATAAACAAAATAACATTTCGAGATGTCAGTAGGATAGCAATTAAATAGGACTCCATTAAGGACTGTGTTTACGATTTTGGAATATATTTTACAGTTTACAAAGAGCTTTTCGTTTTTATAATCGAATAAAATAGTAGCTTACTTCCTGGAAAAATACCGGTACGCGAATACATAACTCAAATGTGTTAAAAACTGTTTTCGACAAACGTGAAAATTAAAGCGGTATGAAACAGCGGCGCACCTGGCTCCATATTGCCTCGACACGGATAAATTGTGACGTCATTGTTTGGTATGAGGTATGTAGCAGGGATGTTGCGGATGCCGATTTTTTGACATCCGCGGATGCGGATGCGGATGCGGATTTTTAAAGGCTCACATCCGCGGATGCGGATGTCAAGATAGGTACATAAAAAATGTCAAATATTACATTTTAGTATTTATTTATTTTTAAAACCGGCCAAGTGCGAGTCGGACTCGCGTTCCAAGGGTTCCGTACATTAAGTCCCACTCACGCTCGACTGCTAATTTCTAATAGGTTTTTTAAGCTAATGACTAAATTACCTAGCAGTCTAGCACTTACGCCGATGCTAAGACGTTCCTGTACCGACCTGTTCCACATCCGCATCCGCATTAAATCTGCATCGATTTTATGCGGATGCGGATGTTGAAAATAATGCGGAAGTTTCCGCGGTTGCGGATGCGGATGCGGATATTCGCAACATCTCTGGTATGCAGTACACAGTGGTAGGGCGAAACCGGGAGACATGAGCCGTTGGAAAAGTTGAAGCTGTTCGCTATATAGGGTCTGTATTTATTACTTAATCTGTCAACGCAGTATATTTTTGAGATTATGGTTCAAGGATGGCAACGCGCATATAATATTAAATCTAGTAGACTTGCTTGCACCCATAGGCTGCGGTGGCCACTTAGCAGCAGGTGGGTCATATGCTTGTTTGTCATTGTGGTAATATGTATAAAAGAAAATAAGAAATTGCATCGTCAGCATCGTGTGCATATGGCTGGATTATAAATTAAAATTTTGAATGGTTCGTGTAATGTCCCACGCTTTACGCCAAATTTAATAACTGCCGTCAACATATAATATTCTAATTTGGATTTGTCTATAAAAGAAAATAGTAGGTACATTACGATGTAAGTGCGAAAAGTAGGAAATTCGGAACGAGTGCCGATAAATTAAAACACGACCAAAGCGAGTGTGTTAAATGGACACGATTTGTGAATAACCTCTATTCGCACGCATTTCATACGTTTTACAGGCGCTTTTAATTTTCGACATAAAGGCACGTAATTTGCTTATTCAATTCAATTATTTATTTAATTCAAATCCAAAGATCCATAATTTTTTTAGAACAACAAATCTTAAAACTACTTACCGCTCTAGGGCAGTAATCATCATATGTAATGTAAGTCATTAAGACAGTTCCATAGATTCCATAATGTCACTAATATTCCACTTTTTGTTATACCAACAATACTACACCATTTTTTAGAATTTTGTATTATTTTACATTTTATTTATTTGATCTAATTACAAAGAACAATAAGTATGAACAAACAAAGAAAATGTGCCCTAAACGTGAAATATTATTTCAATTCATTGAATTTAAATAAATTTGTATTCACTTTAGCACAGTCGAATGAGAAATAGTATCATGATTACTTACTTACCTTAAAGGGTAATACATTTCCGGAATCGATCTTTGATGGAGCCTACGAGGGTATATAGACCTGGTAACCCGCAGTTCATTCACCTATATATTTGGGGTTCCATGGTGATTTGGGCATTTCTATTTTAAAATGTATCCCCAATTTTTATTGTAGAAACTTAAATATAAATAAAAACTAAATATACAAAAAATAACTACAGTCTGTGCGGAAAGAGAAGAGTCGTGAAATGTATGGAATCCAATACATTCTACGACTCTTCTCTTTTAGTAGTAGTAGTAGTAGTAAACTCTTTATTGTACAAAAACATATTAAAAATAACATACAATTAGTAAGAAGTACAAAGGCGAACTTATCCCTTTGAGGGATCTCTTCCAGTTAACCTGTAAGTAAGTAAGTAAGTAGATGAGAGGAGAAAGTGAAAAGAAGGTGACAAATGCAGCAAAATGTACAACAAGGTACCAGAAAGATAAAGGATATAAATACATACAAAATTTATAGGAAAAACATACATAATTATATTACACAAAAAGGAATGGGGAAAATACACTAAAAATTGGAAAGAATTAGAAAGATATAAAGCAACTATATACAAATTAATCAGTCAGATCAGATAACCATAGCTTCTTTAACCTGAGCGAAACAGGCAGCTCATTCCACAGCTTCACTGGACGCACTGCGAAGGACTTGTTGTATCCTCGAGATTTGTGAGGAGGGATGGCAAGTGATAAATTCGCGCTCGAACGCAGACGGTGTTTCGCACAGACTCTAATAAGTTGTAGATATTAATATCATTTAATAATGAGAGCGTGCCTCTTGTGCTTGAGCATGGTGTCAGTTGTGAATAAATCGCCAATAAACATATCGAGTTTCTTCATATACATACCTACATATCATTTGGCGCAGACGGTAGGATCCGAACCTTTATACCTCTGTATAATAACAATGCACTCTCACCAGTCATTCAAACTCTACATAATCTTAGTTTAAAAGTATAAAATGCAGATAAGCAGGCTAATTTCAGAGAATTTGTGATTCATTAGCAGCTGTGGCGTGCACAGGGTTTTAGGTCAGCAGGTCAAAATGCAATTTGTAAGGGTTCCATTCCGACTTGCTCTTTCATTAATTACATTCATAATAAGGCAGACCTTTGAAAGGTTTGGTGACATAACCATTCATTAGTTGTATATTCGTAAATATCTACAGGTTGGCCCAAAAATACGTTAATTTTCTTTATTGCGGTGTATTGTCGATAATTTTACCAAAATTTTACGATTGCATTGTGGTTTGCATATTGATGCTAAAGGAGAATATTTTAAAGATAAATCGTTATTTTCATTAAATAATTACATTTAAATTATAATGTAATTTTGTAAACGTGCGAGTAAGATACAATTATACACTTAATACGAAAATATATTCGTTTTTCTAAGGTTTTTTCAAAAAAAAACAAGACTTTAAAAAAATTAGGCTAAACCCAGTTGTTGTTGCTCCATTGTCTTCCCTCTTCACATTTATTTCTAAATACCTAATTATTTCCTATAGGCGATATTAACGGAACCCACAAAAGATAACGGCGTTTATTTTACACGTTTTTTCAGGCAAATAAGGTATTCATGACGAGTCTTGGTACCGGGACTGTGTTCTGATTGGTTGTACGAGCACGGGCGTCAAACTTTTGGGCACCAGTGAAACATGATCTTGAGGTTTGTATTTAAAAACCTTGGAGCAATGCAAATGGGTCACATTGTATGGCTGAGAACGCAATTATCTACACCACGACCTGGCAGATATTCCATGCAGCTCGCCTGAGGGTAAGCAAATGTTGACGGGTTCAGAGATAAATGCACAGCACAATTCATCATTTTCATAGCATAGTCATCAAAAGCGGTACAATATAGTACATACATTACATACCTAGGGAGGTGAATTCGTAAATGCTCCAGATCGCAGGTGTTTGTGGCCCGAACCGAAGTTGAGGACCATAAATGTGCGATCTGGGGCTTTACGAACTCCCGCCCGTGGTTTGTCTAAAGTTTTACGTCTTGTCTTGGCCAGGAAGTGAGATTTTCTTCATGCGTAGCGGGAAGGGTGACGTAAAGTACTATACTTGCCGCCAGCTTGCCGCAAACCAAACTGATGACCAAAATTATTATTACTCAATCAAGTGGTCATGGCAAGAGTGAGAGAATTAGTGACGTAATTAACTGGTTTGACGTAAATAATTGTATTTCTTTCTTTCTTTCTTCTGATGTGTGTCTCTTTGGTTTGCTGTACGTATTAAGGATGACTCACGCTAGACAGGATCGGGGCCGGGCCGGAGTTACCGGCGCTTCGTTTTCTATGGAAAGCACCACGTGATCACCGATCAGCCGTTATAGAAAACGACATGTCTCGGCTCGGGCTCGGCCCGTTCTAGCGTGAGTCATCCTTTATACAGAGTAAGTAGTAATGTTATCATGGCTGAGTTATTTTGTAGAGTTACTAACCAATGTGGCTGGCTATTCCGGATTCAAGCGAGACATAACATTTTGCGGTACCCTACCTTATATTCTGGATCGTAGTTTAATTTCTTGGTCAAAAACTGGCGCTTGGACCCTTCGATTAGCACGTATTCTGTAAGTGTCGGGAATGAGACCCCGTTACTTAGCATTTATATATGTGATGCAGTCTCGAGCCGCTCTGACCGACCGTTTCCAATGCTAATAAGATTCTTTTATTGCCAACATTAGAATATTGAAAGAGTTTTCGCTTTTGGTAACCACAATGCTTCAGAATAAGAACGTTCTGGCAGTGATGGTAAACGACGTTAGGGAACGAAATTTCTGTGAAATCGAAACCAGCGTCAAATATGTACAATTATGTCGCTTAACTAGTATTCTTAGTAAATTTCTACAAGATCTTGTCGAAAGACTGATTTAAACTTTCACAATTTTTAAACATTATTAAATTGTATAACGGGACTTAATCGCTTATTTAAGATTTAAATATCTCCGACGTTTCGAGGACGGCGTTGTCGATCCCCGTGGTTTCGGAAAAGACTAAGTAAGTCCCGTTGTACCAAGATCTTGTCGGTCTGTACTTGGAAGTTGCCAGGGCGGGTCAGTAAGATTCAAACAAAGGTCAATGATTTCAAAGACATCAGTAAATTTGGCTCTTAAGTAGGAGGTAATTTGATTTCAATTTGAAAACATTGATGAATCATATTTTTTGAACATAAATGAGGAATTTGACCAAATCGGCAGCTCTTAAGGTCAATCAATGATCTTCGTTTGATCCTTACTAAAAAGAGACACGTGCAGTATAAAATTTTCGTTTCAGAATGAAGCCGCTGATTGAGCGTTTATTATACTATCGTGTATCTCTTTGTCGGCATTTTGCCGCGGAGCTATTACTGAGTGATTATGTTTTATTGCCAGATATTTAGATTTAAACCAAGAGAAGAATGCAACGATTTTGATAGCATACGCAGTGCAAGAGTTATTTATACGTCATAATTTCATAGAAGTTTGACGTTTAAAATAACACTTGCACTGCGTGTGCAGACTTGACTTGATCTAACTCTATTACTTATTAGGGCTGTCTTAGGCCGTTGCCTTGGTTAGTGTGTACGTTCGTACTGTTCGTAGACCGCAACTGGGCACTTTTGTACAAATAGGCATTAATGTGACTGTTATATAAAGGAAGTAAGTACAAGCTTAAATTTGAGGTAAGTACTCAAAAACGGAACCGCTGTGAGCCGGATATCAGAGGTCTAATAATTTATAAATAATCTGTTAAGTCCTCACAGTGCATGAAATATATGCATACAAAATTTATATTTACGACTTTCATGAAAAAAATCCTTATTTCACATACGTTCTAAAGGAACGAAATTAGACAACAATATATGAGAGTAAAGTTTTTTATTTCGATTAATTTTGATTATGATAAAACGTCATATGTATGAACAAGTTATAAGTACTCTTTCGTAAATACTATTTTTTCTTTTTAATGTTTAAACACCAAAGTTAATAAACTACCTAACTAGCGATGCATTTTTATTCAGTATTTACTATTTACGTTCTAATTTATAGTTTTTGATTGGCGCTATAGGCTTAGCTTGTAAGTTAGTCTCTAATAACAGTAATAACATTAAATAAGATATATAAAGTTACTGGATAACGCTCGTCTGCGACTACATGATCTATTAATAACTCCTCAACTGTAAGTGATACAAGGGAGTTAATTAACGTTTGCGATATATGGAGCTATAAAAGACTTTATCGCCTGTTTAGAAACTTAAGTCTATGTAAATAAGTAAGTAATATTTATTAGCACAAAAATTAACAAAATATATTTTACAAAACTTCATATAATAATTAAGTGCTAATTGAAGCTGCTTATAACTCATATTATATATAAGCTGTTAAGGTTATACAATTCACTTTGAGCAATAACACTAGCTGTTTAGCAAGCATTATAGCGGCTAAAATAACTACGTACTGTGGCTCTTAAAGCTATAGCTGAACTTCTTAGACACTTTCATGTCACCTCAGCCTGTAGGCTAAGGGTCAGTTGCACCAAACCGTCTGTCACCTTTAAAACGTTCGCTAAATTTCATAGATCTCTGCTGCGTGACGTTGATCAGTCTGTTAACTGTGATTGGCGCAACTGGCCCTAAGACTATGCAGCTATTATACCGCCGTTATATGTCTTAAGGTTATAAAATAGGTGCTAAGTGTCTAATTGTTTGTTGGGTACCTAGTACTCTGTAATGTTATAGAAGTTGACGTACTCTTCTCCCTCCCTCGTGGTAGATAAAGACATCTTTGTTGTAGATGTTCGGCTGCCTGAAGGAAGCCTCTCGCACAGGCCGGTCAAACTTATATGATAATGGCTTAGTGTCGGAGAACAAGTTGTATTTTGCCAGAGAAGTGTGAGGGTATACAACGACGTAAATTTGGAAGGGATAACCGCCCTTAGTTCCCTTAGGCAGCATCATTCTTTCAGGTTGGTAGAAGTTCTCAGACATATTGAAAGGAACCTTTCCTTGCTTGCTCATTTTGAAGAGTTCAGCTAAGCAAGCGGGTCCTTCCTATACAGGGAGAAATTCTGTGAGCGGCGCTCAATTTTATTCTGCCCACGAGTGACGTTTTGAACGAACCAGTCAAGCTCGACGAAGTTCTTCCAGTTATCTTCTTCAATGCTAAGAGGTATGCGCTCCACCAGAACGGGTACAAAATATGGAAGTAATAGTGGTACGAATTCATGCCAATGTCTTATGTAAAATAAGACAACTTATCTTCTTCGTTGCTGGTCAACCAGGGGCTAGTGTAATTGGCATAGGCACGTATTTAACCGGTCAACTAATTAATCGAATTTGGGTAGTTTAAAAAAAATAGAAATGGGTACTAAAATTAATAGATTGGCAACAAAAACGGAGCCTTAAAATATATCAATGTGAGTTGATTATTTTTAGGCAGGTACCAAGTATTCATTTGTCAACTGAATTATTATAATGGAGACCAGGTCTGAAGATTTTAAAAATAAAACGGCTATCTATTAATTCAAAAATGAAGTTCTTTTAAAATATTTTGTTTAGTCATCATACGGTCAACCTAACACGCTCCTCCTCGCTTCGCTCGTCGTCGCACCTATCTGTTGACTCTGGCAGGACACAGTGGTAACTATTGAAATTAGTAATTAAAAATTGAAAGATCTAATGGTATAATGGCCGTTAGGTGTTTCATGATTAGGAATTTCGACTTTAAGTATACTGACCATTGCGTATTGGTAAATTAATTTGAGGTCTCTTGTGTAAAAAGTGACCAATCTTCATTAAATTTAACTGTTTTCGTGTTAAAATACTACCTAGCTGAAACGATATGCTCAATTATGATAACTTAGGTGTGAACAACTAGATCACAACCAAATTTTATGACCGCTTTATAATATTAGTTGCCAATTTATTATTTTAGACGCCAACTTATCACTTCAAGTTCCCTATAATTTTTTTGGGTGGCTTGATTTTGCTATTTTTAATAATATGATGCTTATATTTATATATGAATAATATAATATAATAATGAATAATAAATTTCCTCCTCTGCTTATATTTGTGGCTAATATAATTTTTTTGGCGCTAAATATGAATGCACAGCCATTAGTTATTTGTACAACAAGAGATCAAAGTTTGATATTTCTTCGAGTGCTTATTTTGAGGGACTCAAAATAAGAAAGCGAAAGATTCTAATTTAGAATCTTGAGCGTAGTAAGGGACTCAAAATCGCGCGAGATGTAAATAACTTTGATCTCGTGTAGTTCACAAAACTTTTCACCTCAGCAGTGAGAACATATTAGAGAACCCGAAAAATATATTCCTTCTTCATCACTTACCTATTCACTCATGTTTTCTTAAGATATACCAACAATTCAGTTTTCACCTCAGCAGATCGAACAAGGGTACTTTGCTACTTAAAAGCAGTGAGCAAAATCGCATTTTGCTCATTTTGTCTCACTCAGTCAAAATGAGATTTTGCTCACTGTTTTTAAGTAGCAAAGTACCCTTGTTCGAGCTGCTGAGGGGAAAATTATATTATTATAATTATGCCCGATGAAAGTTCCTGTTTACTATTTTAGTTGTCCGGTTAATAATAAGCCATTGGCATAGAATATGAATTGCCCGTTTCGGTTGATGGTGCCGTTTTGGAAGGCAGTGCCGTTCTGCATTTTTACGCGATAGGCCTCTAGCAAAGTCTTCGTGTCTACGAAGTACTGAGGGGACGTCTCGTATGGAGAAGGGAGCACCAAAGTGTTTGTGTCTGGACGCTGATAGATGGCAACGTAGAATGCGTAGAGAAATTGCCCATCATTGATACGCACTCGGGCTAACGCGCCGGTTCTGATAAAGGTATTAAAGTCGCCAGCATAGTACAAGAGCCTGGAGAGAGCGATGGCTTCCTCTCTCATTCGGTCATTAGACATAGAAAATGTCTTGTCTTTGGGCATGAAACCGCTCTTGTAGTATTGCAGGAAATCCTCGACGGCCTTTTTATTCTGTAAAAAAGGGTTGGTTTAGCGACATCAGATTGTATTTATGGAAAAAATTACGAATTATGAGGAAGATGAAGGAATTTATCGGGACGAGGTAAATGGGATTGCTTGATGCGATTCCTTATCTATCATATTAAAAAAAACAATACTAGAACGCAAGATGGAAGCAAACAGGGAACAAGAAACTCAAGCGCAAGCAACGTATACAAAAAGCAAATTAAATGTTACGAGTATGTCATACTGATTGCTTAGCCAGGGGTCACGAAATCTGGCGTCTACTCCACCGACAAGAGCCAGGCTTTTGATGACGATAATATTATGATGATGATTAGATATTCGGACCAACGATTCTATATTTTTATATAAATTAACTCACAGTGTATTTGTTGATGTTAGCTTCTACATCGTATGCGGAGCCAATACGCCACCAGTCAGCATCCGTCCTCTCCTGTTGTATGTTCTCCAGAAGGCTGAGGACTTTTTGTTGACGCTCGGTGTCATTAGTTATAACTGAAATAGTAATAACTTTTGACAAAAAAAGAACCGACATAACAAAACAGTATACCATCATTTTATAGTTTTCGTCGGCCGTGCCACTTCATCAAGTGTTGCTTTTCTAGAGAGAATGCTAGAGCTAATATAAAAGTTATACCCCTTATTGTCTAGTTATACCCCTCAAACTTGAGTTTCTTTTTAAATCTTGAAGTCGCTTATCTTAAGTAAGGTCAGTTGACCCCAAGACCCCACGGCCAAGACTAGCCGCGGTCTAGCTAGCGTGAGTCATCCTTAACAGTTTCATCATAGGTATGGTTTTTGATCCGAACCTTACGGGTTTTTAAAGATATTTTACTCACGTTTCACGTCAAAACACATATTGTAAAAAATTGTGTAATGTACGGAACCCTTGGAACGCGAGTCCGACTCGCAGTTAGCCGGTCTTTCATACACTATGTTGACTAAATACGTGAGCCCCCAACCCTCACATCAACCCTCCATCAATTATGGAGGGTTGATGTGAGGGTTGGGGGCTCACGTGTGTGGGGGGTTGCCTGATTCGGCGTTCTTTATGTTCAATTAACATAAAGAACGCCGAATCAGGCAGTGCAAGTTTTACAAACTTGCAAAGGTATTGTTTGAATGTGGGTATAGCAAAATATAGCAATTACATGCGACAATTTCTTTGTATCATTAGAAAATGAATCTTATCTCAAAGCCAATAGCGCATCTTTTATGCTTTAGGTTTCCCGCTTCGAAATATGTGATGCTCACTGTATGCACATGCAGAGTTGTTATTTCAATTGCTTCCTCGGGTGAGTCTGCTTAGGCCGTAAAATAAGCCTCATGGCATTAAGTTCACCTTTTGTGCATTAAGGTTTTCTTTTGTGCAATTTAATTTAAGTACCTAAATAAATAAATAATCTACAGATCCATACAAACGTATAAAAAAATAATCAGTGTTTCCTTAATTATTGTAAATTTTGTGATAACATGCATGTAATGTTGAAAAGTTCGAAAATCTGGAAGTACCTAGTTCGTTTTATTCATATACAATCGGACATTTATGATACTGGTAGCAAAGAATCTTTGTTGTTCTTAAATTTAAGAGAACTATGATGGTGTTCTACAGGGACCGCTTTATTACTAGGGAGAATTATTATCTCATTCAAAATGATTAATTAATTAAAAAAAAAATGGTCTCTTTTCTAATCACAGCAGTGTTTGTCGTTCTGTAAATATGCTCAATTTATTAGGTACCGCAACCAACCAATATTAACTCAACTGTAGTCTAGTACTAAAACTATGGTCCACAAGTCCGAGACGTAATTAAGTTATAATTACAAATATTCTCTTTAGTTTTGTCTACGTTTTTTCTTCCATTTATAGGTACATATATTTACTTTACACGTATAATTAGTTTACCTATTCAAATAATAGTCCTATCTAAACAAAGTTATTCCAGTTAATTTTGAACGGGAATTATAAATGGGAGCTTTTGGACTATAGTTTGTGGTTTTACGGTTATAATCTATAGCCTCCTAGCTAAGACCCTGCGTACAATTTTTTGTACATATTCCCAAAAAAAATATTAAAATTTCATTGAGAAACTATAAGAGTTCCAAATTCAAAAACAAAACAAATGCTTCTGGGTCTCAGGAGGATCAGAGGCGTACCAATTTAAATAGGCTCTCTGAATACACAAATTTGTGGATGCATCTTGAGGTCATGTTACATCGATATTGTGACAACTCGACTCAACAAAAGCAAGGGAATATATGTACAAAACCAGGAACTAAGGTAATGTTTTCCTTCCTTGCACGGGTTTTCCAATTTGGGATGAAAATGCGCTGCCATTTTTGTTGCTATATTGAATGGAAAATGTAGGTGCACCTGCTTGCCTACTGAAATTGAAACAGAGGGTAAATTCGACTGTTGTAAATGGCAAAATTCGTGATACATGTCGACCATGTCCACATGAATTTCGATGTCACAATCTGTGTACTTAATTTGCTTGAGCAAGTAAATATATGTAGGTAAGTAGATGGGTTACACACACTCAGATACTTAGCTACTACTACTTATATGCTTAGCAGCACGGATATGATGGTCGTTCTTGTCTACATGGCAGCGTGATAAAACGGCATCCGTCACTTTCTATCCCGCGGTGTTGCAAGTGACAGTTATTTTTCTCAAAAATGGACGGCAAAGTCGACGTTGCCGGTTAAAAAATAGGTCGCGAAGTGCGTAGTTTATGGTCATTCAAAAAATTAAAAAAATAAAAACATTGCAGTCTTGAGGTTTTCGGGACTGCAATGTTGCAAACAAATTCCATTATTTAACGAGTTCCAAACTTTTTAAAACTTTAAATGGCCATATCAAATGAAGGCATAGGTCCCTTAAACAGCCAAACAGATGATCAGCACTTATTATTATAAAGCCTGTAACAGACTATCGCACCGCACCGCGACCTTGGAGCGTCGCACTCAAAAGTGAGAGCGAGAAACGGATATCTCTTTCTCGCTCCCACTTATGGGTGCGACGCTCCAAGGTCGCGGTGCGGTGCGATAGTCTGTTAAAGGCTTAATGTTAGTACGGCGACTATTTAGGTGTCTCAAATAGGTTGGCGTATTTTCAGCAGAAAAATACACTTCTTTTTTTTTAAAGGCGGCAAGCAAATCTTTTTAATGGTTTTACTTTTTTCTGTGAAAATTAGAACGTTGATTCTGTAAAATATTTCTATTTCTTGCACCATTTTTGAGAAAAGCACTATATATGACTCGGCACGCCGCGCCGCGTTCGCGCGTTGTCCGCCTACGTAAGCCGTAACGTTACGCTCCGTAGCGATCAAAACGTAGTGCGACAGTGACAGTTGTGTCCCTGTCGCACTAATATGGACGAGTGATAGAGAGACACAAAGCGTTTCGTTGTCGAAGCGATAGCGATTGTCGGCTTGGCTAGGCCAGCTGAGCTTGTAACTCGCAAACTTGCCCATGGAATGCCTCCCCTGAAGAGGCAGCTTTTAGTATGTGTATATTTATCCCGGGGCCGTATCCGGCGGCGACACGCCCTCTACTTTAAATAGCTGCAATGTTGTTCAACTTCGCGCGTACTGGGCCATTCCACTATTTATCGTGTCATGCCCTCTGGCAACCCCATTTTAGGTGTTGGTATTTTGTACTACATGAGATTTAGTACCTACAATATGGAAAACAAACAAGACAATTTTGAAAAATCTGTAATTAAACTACATATTGGACCAACGGCCATGATCTTTTTTCTTTAGGACTTACTTATTGCAATCGGAGACTTTACATGTGTGAAGATTAATAAACCCCTAGCGTAAAACATTTAGATTGCAATATTTACGAAAACACGCATATTTAACAAACTGCAGTAATTTTAAAATGATTTGTTCTATAAAGTATGAAAATCAGCGGGATTGCCTCTTATTTTTTAAATTTTAACTTTTTTGTTCTAAAAGCCATAACAGACTACCGGACCGCACCGCGACCTTGGTGCGCCGCACCACGTAATAAGTTAATAACATAATAAAAGCATTTTAAAGACTTTAAAAATAACAATTTAATGAATAATATAAGCAATCTTTATCTTGTATTTTGTTTTATTTTCATGAATATAGTGCTAAATAACTTAAAAAACCCATTTAATATCGTACAAACGTTTAACTGTGGCTGTATAAGATTCTGCCTTTGCTCATTTACGCAAGTGTAAGTTAAAAAAAAAATATTGTCGGTGTATTCCTTTTGGTTCCCGCCTTATGAAATCGAGTAAATACAATTCAACGAAAGAAATCAAGAATAAATTATTTTAACAATTTACTTAAGTAGATCATTTTTTATAAAAAAAGAATCTATGCGGGTTTTGTAAAAATGAATAAGTACCAATTGTTCCAGGCAAGGAAATAAATACACTATTTTTCCATTTCGTTTCCACCCAGTTGTTCATGGGACGGGGACGCAGTGGAGTATTATACCACTTTTCTGCGCTAGAGAGCATAAACGTATATAACTTTCTGCGCACTTTTTAGAACAACAACGACCAACACTTTCAGAGCATGAGATATGAAAAATAAAATCCAGTACTTACCAACGACTGCTAGCGCGCAGCCAGCCACGCTGACCAGAAGAAGTGCTTTCAACATAGTGCCACAACAATTGCAGTAGCAGAAAGGACGCTTCACCTTTTTATATCTTTTATGCACTTGTTTCAATATAAAAAGCAATATTTGTTTGCAATTTGCAGCTAAATTTATTTAAAGCTATGTAATTTATGTGAACATATGCTTGTGGATAACACTATTCGACATTCACGGCAGATCTTGAACGACCTTGACGTCTTTCGAATATTGCTATGGACCAAGATGCGTGGAAGAAAGAGATTTGCCCAGCAGTGGGACACAACATGCTAATAAATAACAATCGGTTTTCGTTCGTGGGTTCGAGTTATCTGCGTTTGGGCCCGATTCGGATTTTGTAATAGACATCTATTAGATATCTTTTAGACATCGCCAAGATACGATAACGATATGTTTAAGATCTAACCTGTCAAATTTGACTTTTCAGCGATTCTGGAGATACTCTTGAACGATTTCCACAAGATATTACTTAGAGATCTAATACACATCTAATAGATATCTAACACGATCTATCGTAAAAGTGACATTGGTTGTCCGAATTGCGCTGCAAAAGAAAACTAGTTGAAATCTAAACTATAACGTATCTAGAATGGATCTAGTACGTGTCGTCTCTTGTGAATATCTTGAAGTTCGAATACGGCAGTTTATTTCTGCCTGTTATAGTATCCTACTGATAGCGTTGCTAAGACTCAGGTCTTTTGAGTCCTCTGCTTTAAGACTTATATAATATAATTATTTTTCATTGAACTTTAATAATGTCAGGGTGCCTAGCCAACGTGCCAATCGTTTACGCTCCATAGCGTACAGTTATCTCTCTTTATAACTCTTCCATATTAGTGCGACAGAGACAGTTGTGTTTCGTTTGCTACGAGCGTAAACGATTGGCACGTTGGCTAGGCACCTAGCTTTGATTGGCAACGTTAGTTCGTAGGATATCAACTCAGTAGGTGCCTATACGAGTAAGTAAGTAGAACTAGGAATATTTCGCTTAAAATATATCCTCCGTCTATAACATGGAAGTGATCAATGTATGAGAGCATCCATATTACTCTCCTTTTGTTTGTTCTGATCTTCAACCAATATTACGAAAGTCTTTGTTTTATATCCAATATTGCTGAATGTCAAGGATTTATAATCGCAAATAGTTGTTGTCCTTCGAACAGTTCGAACTCCCTTCGAACGACCTAAAGTGTCATTCAATAGAAATTGCTAACTATGTAAACAAACCGCCATACTAAAATTGACACTGAATGTCAATTTACTAGTAACTTTTGTTTACATAGTTAGCAAGTTCTATTGAATGACACTTTACGTATGTCCTACATGTGTCACAATTCGTTACACATGTAGGTCATATTATAAGTAGAGTCTGGCTAGCCAAAAATTGTTGACAGATATTTCGTTGTTGTATCGCCAATTGTCTATGATTTAAAAAAAAGCTAAAAGTCAGTTGTCAATTTATGTCATTCATTCAAATTGTTTGCGGGCTAACTAGTCACTGCTAACTAAAATCAGCAACTATTATTAATTATCTCATTATAATTTTCGATTTATATACATATCGACATGACACTGGCTACTGTAATAAACGCCATTTAAAAAAAAAAAAAAAAATTGGTTGCGGTTTATAAGGGGTTTATTTTAAACAAATTTTAAATAATATTAATAATGATACTGAGTGAGGTCCGCAAACTATTATATAAGCTCGTAAATAATTACGACAATGTGCGAAGTCGACGTGTAGCGTTGTATAACGAAAAACTGCAATGTTTACATGTCCTAAACAAATGTAAACAAATTAGGAGGTTGGTGCTCTATAAATATTTTGATACTTAACATTTAGCATATTTGGCATAGTACTTATGTAATTTTTTTGGTGATGGATTAATATTACGGTATTATCAAGCTAGGTTTTATTTACACTACATTTCATTTTTCGTCTTGTTACAATGGTATATGGTGAGAAAGTGTAAAGATATGTGTTTATCGTTGACTGTATACTTTACATAGTGGTAGAAATTATGTGAGCTGACTTTGAGTGTAGGTATATTTACCTTATATCCTTAGGTAAGGACACGTAAGGACGTGTGCACAGAAAATCAAAAATATTTTCTTGTATCAAAACTATAATTCCTACTAAACAAAGTGTGACCAGCCCAAAATTTTTTGAATTTCTCGCCAAAGATCTGTGTAATATTTCAGTAGCCAGACTCTACCTAGTAGCTATCTATACCGGGCTTGGAGGATACAACTAAACGGAGTAGCCATTAACAGGCTTTCCCCTCTGTCGAAAATAGGCGGCCAACGGTCATACACAATGTATGGACTGACGTTTATCTGACATGGCTATTTTTACGTTACGCATACATTTGACGTTCCCCTCCCCCGCAAAAATCGGCAGACTGTTTTGTACAGAAAATTACAGACATGGCGTCTCCGTTTGATTATATCCTCCAAGATACCGGGTGGGGTGGGGCATGTAACAGATACAAAAAATTGTAGGCTGTACTCCTCAATCAGACCAACATTTGTTCAGCTATTTTTAAAAATAATTAGTTTTTTAGCCTGCTGGTGGCGAGTTAGTGGGTTACTTCATTTAATTTAATTTTGTCATAATAATATATATTTTAAGCTTAGATTTAAAAGTGGAAAAATTACTGTCTTGGGTGAGACTTGAACTCACGCTCTTACGGCAGATGTCGCTCGGGCCCCCTTGACCCATATGGTGGAAAGATTTGCTGGCTATGGATGAGGTCTTGGTGGCTCGGCAGAGCGCTGGAGTATCGATCCAGAGGCCGTGAGTTCAAGTCTCACCCAAGACAGTAATTTTTCCACTTTTAAATTTATTTTAAGCTTAATAGCATAGATCGCAGACGTTTCTGCCTGTCAAAAATTAAAAATATATATTTTGTTGAATGTAATTAAGCATCACATCATTATATTATGTCATTAATAAAATTGTCCTTCGAACGACCTACGTATGTCCTACATGTGTCACAATTCGTTACCCATGTAATGTAGGACATATTATAGGTATAAGTAAGTAGTAGCTATCTATACCGGGTGGGGTGGGGCTTTATTATTATTATTTATTTATTAAAGTACATCCACATCATACATATTATAATTTACGCTAAACATATTTTAAAGGTAATAAATACTGATATGTATGACAATTATGGGGTACCTAACATTGACTAATTATCGCATCGCAGTGAGATCAAACTTAACCTAAAAACTATACAATTAAAACGAAATCTAAAATTATACTAATTAATTATAACTATAAAACTACAGGGAATTTGTTATTGAAATTTAAAAGTAACAAAAAAAAAACAGCTTGGGGCTTGTAACAGAAACAAAAAATTGTAGGCTGTACTCCTCAAACTGACCAACATTTGTTTAGCGACTTTTAAATTTATTAGTTTTTTAGCAAGCTGGTGGCGAGTTAGTGGGTTACTTCATTTAATTTAATTTAGTCATAATAATAAATATTTTGTTGAAAAGAAGCATAACATCATTAAATTGTGTCATTTAATAAAGATAACTAATTAATAATTCTAAACTGACGATTAAGATTATTTGTAGCCAAAATAAAATAAATTAATGAAATGAAAATTTACGAATTATTTTAAGTTTAAAATAATAAAAATATCCTCTATTTATAACCAGAAAAATTAAAATCGTTACAAAAGTAAATAAATTGTAAATGTACAACGGATATAATTATATTCCTGTATTGTGTGAATATCTACGGTATCTAAAATATTAATTTGTATTCAGTCTCCACGACAACTTTGAAGAAACTTTGTTACTTATGTTTAAGGCTGTCATTCACATTACTTAATTGCGTCCTTGTATAATTAATATTCGTGCAAAACCTGAGGAAACTGTCAAAATAAAGAAAATTAACTTTAACGGAAATTTCAACTCTGCTTATAAATAATATATTATATCATCTTAATTGTTAAAGTTACCCTGCCAACACAGCGCCCTGATAATTACCGACTTTTTACGGTAACCAAAAAATCCATAACGCTGGAATCCGACCATTCCAAACAACAGATCACTTACCAATTTGATGAAGCATTCGAGGTCGACCTAATACAACGTGACTATGCAATAATCGCAAGTTCATTCGTATGTACGCGTGATCAAACGTTTCGAACTCGAATAGGGGTGTCCCAGGTAGGTGATTGACATTCGCCATATCTCAGGACGGGCCTTACGGGCACTAAAAATGGTACTAGTTCAGCGGTGTCACTCATGAATTCGAGCCAATCGTGCAGTCTAACGCAACTAGTTGCGACCAATCGCGCGCGTGATGCGAACTCATCAACCAATCGCGTTGTAGCAGTGTCACACCGCTATACTGGCCCCATTCATGCCTCATTCTTATTGCCCGTAAGGCCAGTTCTGAGATATATATGTCAATGAGGATACCCAGTTTATGATATCGCGTGACCACGCGTTGTCGCGACTTATTAGGGCGCTAACCCGGGGTTAACCGGTTAAACCTGTAGTTACCATGGTTACCAATACAATTTGACGCTGGGTTAACGGTTTAGTGGGATGGTGCCAGTGGGCCTTAAAGGCAGTTCAAATCTTCTGCAAATCAAAAATTTTATTATGAAATTTTGACTGTTATAATCTTCACAGAAAATATGCTCGGAAGGGTTTTGACTCGCTCATTCATGACGCAACGGTCTTCGCCATCCATATCCATATTAATATTATAAATGCGAAAGTGTGTCTGCCTGATTGTGTGTCTTTCTGTCTGTTACCTCTTCACGCTTAAACCGCTGAACGGATTTAGTTTAAATTTGGCTTAGAGATGGTTTGAGTCCCGGGGAAGGACATAGGATAGTTTTTATGTCGGAAGTCATCCCTAAAAAGGGTGAAAAGGGGGGTTGAAATGAGAAAATTAATGAAACGCCTGTTAATTGGTGTAAGCAAGCATAGTATACTTCAAATTATTGCCATTCGTTGTATCCAGGCGCTATACTTTAACTGCTGGGACTAATTCCACGCAGACGAAGTCACGGGCAAAAGCTAGTTGCTTCATAAAATATAAAACGTATTCTAAGAGAGGTGGTCTATATTCCGACCTACCCCTAACGAGGACGACCTCTTGACCCAAATGGCTGACGGTTTATATCTCAATTTCTCGAGAATAGTTGAAATTTGCCCATTAATCTTCTTCACAACCTTTGGGTTTATAAATCTTTCTAGGATTCTTGGAATACATTTGCGAGTTCGGGGAGCGTTGTGAAAAAAAAAGATAGTTTTATTTATTTTCTAAAGACGTTGATTGCTTTGTTAACCATTTTTCTGAAGCGCTAGTAACGATGGAATAACGGTAGCCATTTAGAAAATACGTTTTTAACGTAGATTTCGATGTTTTGTTAGTTTAGTTTTTTTTTAATGTATACTTAGTACCTAAGTTTAAAACTTACAGCTATTTTAGTACATCTGTAAACCGGACCTTTTTAGTGCAATACTTACTCAAGCAGTTTTATATTATATAAATTATTGATGTATATGTCGTAAGCATTTTGTAAGAATCCGCCGTTTACATTTTACAGACATTTCGCCATTTGCAAATTGCCTTCGGCATTTTGTAAAATGTCGGCATTATGTATAATACTTTATGGCATTAACGGCGTTTGTAAACGACGGATTCTTACAAAATGCCTGTGACATATGCATAATTGCCAAAAGTCCTTAAACATTTAGTCTTTTTAACATTTAAACTTTTCATCCGATTTTCTTGTAATTACTTTCAAATTCTCACATAAAAGATCACAGCGGTCGGTACCGGCTGTCAAATTACATTAAAAGCCTTGTTTATTGGCTTTTCCTAATTGCTCTTGGTTTATAACTGTCAAAATGCTCCTCTAGTTCCCTTGACGAGTAAAACAATCTTCTAACGAGTTATCTCTTCTCATTCCAACCCCTGACCACGCCATTTGTATCGATGACTTCGATTCTTGTTTGAGACTGGCAAACTTCATTTTGCTAATAGTCTGGCTTAACGCTGTCTGCAGTCTGGGCTATAACCGCGAAAATCGAAGTTCGTAAATTGCGGGCATCTGTTTCTGTCTCTCTAATTACGCCTTCATTGGAGTAAAAGAGAAAGATCTCCGCAATTTGCGCATTTCGGTTTCGCGGTAGCCCCTCTGCACAGTTTGTTTCAATTAGTTACTTCACATTTCAGATGTACTTCACATGACCGTAATGAAGTTTCGAACAAAGAGTTCAGATAAGGATGACCGTGTATATGTACGTACATTTTACTTCAAATATAAATATTTTTTATTTGAAACAATTTTTTTAGGATCACCTCATTTAAAATCTTGGATGGCAACAGTGCTGCAACTGTTGTGAAATTACTGCTGCGGCCTTGACGTAGGCGCTGTCACTACCTATCAATTTATTAATAACATGAGTGAGGGATTGAACGTTCTAATCGCGACAGTAAAATGCGGCTACGAACGTCAGACATTTTATCAAGGAAATTGACTAAGACAGCGCGTTGGTAAACGCCACTGCAGTTGCCAGCCCAATATCATCTTAAAAGAAAGGTCAAAATCATCTTAAGGTTAAAAGTATGACAGATGTTTATCCAGTTGTAAGTAATCACAGCTTTTTTAGGGTTCCGTACCCAAAGGGTAAAACACGGGACCCTAATTACTAAGACTTCACTGTCCGTCCGTCTATCACCAGGCTGTATCTCATGAACCGCGATAGCTAGACAGTTTAAATTTTCACAAATGATGTATCTCTGTTGCCGCTATAACAACAAATACTAAAAATAAAATAAAATAAATATTTAAGGAGGGCTCCCATACAACAAACACGATTTTTTTGCTCTATTTTTTGTTGATGGTGCGGAACCCTCCGTGCGCGAGTCCGAATCGCACTTGGCCGGTTTTTTTTGTATTAACCGTTTAACGGTCCAGATTAGAAAACATACACGATTCAAGCCAAAAATTATACAGCAAAATTTACGCTCGTAACATCATCTTTAGGACTTCAAAAAGGTATCTCTTTGAACATAACATGGGTAGCCGGAAATAGCGACGGCACAGAATAAGTAATAGTATTATCATACAGAACGGACACGCACCGCCCCGCCCCGATTCGGATTACCTCGCCCGCGACAGGCCGCGACATGAATGTGTGCGTAAGTCGCTCTACTGAGATTCCGTCAGGATTCCGTCAGAAACTCAATGACGCGTGTACAGACGTGCCGCGCACACATATAAACGCAAATCATTTTTGATGTATGGCGTGTCCGCCCTGTGGCGACGGTTAAGCGGGAGATATCCGGCTCGTGTTCCGGGACACGTCGGGCGTCGTGTCCCTCGCCAAGGGGACGCTATAGGCGACGTGCATTGAAATTTTTCTAGCGAATACAGCTTACCTATTTTATAATACGTAATTTTCCGATTTTAAGAGCGGTTTCGCACTACGTCCGATCCGAATCCGATCCGAATCCGTGAAAATATGATCCGAAGTAGCCGTAAAACTATTTCTATGGTAATTTACGCACTAGATCCGTCTGTTTCTTTCCGAAATCGGATGACGGAGTTTTTTTCTGTAAAAGTTATGATTATGCGACTTTCCTGTGGACATCATAAAATAAAGGGATTTAATTCTCAGTTTAGGTATCCTTATTTGAATACCTCCTGCTTTGAATTTGTATGGTAAAAATCTTAGAAAAATGTACTCGAATCGTTGATGTTCACAAAATTAAACCGGTCAAAAATATCACAATACGGTTGACAAAAATTCTTAGGTCCTATTCTAAATACCGTTTAAATATTTGCGTGTATTGGATTTTCACATCGTATCTTCTGTAGGTACTTATGCTGTTAATGATTTTGTAGCTATTAAACAACATTGTTAAAGGAAACCGCTAACAACAATAAAACAAAATTAATTTTGTATTAAGCAGAAACGTCTGCGAACGATGCTATTTTCCAAGACAGTGAATTTTTCCACTTTTAATTTATTTCGAAGCTTAATAATAAAACAGTTATTAAGCTAATGTAAGCAAACCGTCGAGTTTGTCGTTTAAGTTGACGCCGCTATTGACAAATTATCGTCACGAAAATAGCGCCTGGTGTTGTGTCATTCGAGGTTTGTTAACTCTAGAGCTCTATGGATATTGATGGCGACCTTATTGGTTTGTAGTTATGTTAGGATTATTCCGTAAATACGGTACCTACCTAATTAGGTACATAATTTTAACAAGAACAGTCGTAAAGTAGGTAGTGACTGTGTAGACCTCGCGAGCTTAACTTAAAACTGAAAAAATGAATGGCTCCGCCATTAAAAAAAAAAACAACGGGTTGCACTGCCGACAGAAGTGAAAACTCAATGACTAGTCCAAAATGTCTGCAAAACTATGTATAATTAACCCATCCTCCTTTCTATTGAAAAACTTTAGTTCCGAAATTGCTGGCCAGTGAGCTTAAATTTGTAGCGTTAATTGTTTAAAATTCGAATAGAAATTGTAAAGTTACCTTGCAGACCTCGCATCTAAATATATTTGGTCATGGTATTTTGAGTTTTATTCACCAGTACTAGAGTTCACTTTTATTAGCGATTTCATCAACATGTAGCTTTATTGAATTACATATATTTGAGTGATATAAAGTTAGAATGTAACTGTGAGATCCTCGTATTTCAGCCCGTACAAGATTAGAACCTTTTTCATGTAATGTCATTGAGTTTTTCTTTGTTGATTTAAATGCCATCTAAATGAGTGGCCATCTAAACCTTACGGTCACGTGATCGCCTTACGCTGTCTCGAGTTGATCATTTCTTCCCTACCTCAAAAAGTGCCCAGCGCCGCTAAAGAAGTTTTCACTTCAAAAACAAAAAGTCGTCGAACCTGCTCGAACCGAGAATCGGTTGAGAATGCGACCTGTAGAGAAAATCCGCATCCGGACATACAAAAGCACTTCTGCCCAAGCTGAAACGGAGACCTTCGCTAACGCTCGGTCAGTTAAGCGTAGAAGCGACCATCCGTTGCCGTTCGCTCCGGTTTAGCAGTAATAAAACCTTGTTTATAAGAAATAAGAAACGAAGAAAAAATTACAGTTTGTGTTACAAGGGATCAAAATGATATATTATATTTCCGTCAAGGGCTTACATTGAATCCTGAATGAAGCGATGGATTCTAAAGTAGAATTCTGAGCGTTAACTCCCAAGTTAACGCCCAAGACGAAATAATTTTGATACCGTGTGACACATACTGCTTTTCACATCAACTAAGAGGAAAATAAAAAAATCTTAGTGTTGACACAATCTGATGCTTAAACAGATTATTTAAGCTAAAAAAATAATGTGCAAAAAAAATTCGGAATTCCAAATTCCAAATTATTTATTATTATATAGGTATGTACAACAGTTGGTCTTACATATAAAATATAGAAATAGTGAAAAATTCGAAAATAGTGTGCTAGAACAGAAAAGTGCCACTTTGATCCCTCCTAGCAGGGAGGAAAAGTGCCACTTTGATCCCTCCTAGCAGGGAAGAAAAAGCTCTTTTCCGAATAGGTGGTGTGAAAATGTATTTTTCGTTCTCGAGTACATGTATAGGTACAATAATATGTTACACAACGAAGGCCGCAAAAATATATGACACGATCTTATTCTAGAGCCATAAGAGCATGTCACATACTCGTATTTTTGCGGCCTTCGAAGAGTAACATATATTATTGCAGATGTCTGTACCTAGTACCTCGAGTGTTTATTTACTTAAAACGTTCGTGTTGATTTCCGAATGAAAATAGGAAATACTTACAATGGAAGCTCAATTTAGCAAATAATAAACCTAGTAGAAACTCAATTTACCAAATAACGTACAAATGCGACCGAGTTGAAACGAAAACGGAACTGCGGCGTCATCGGTTTTCATCAACGCTCCATTCACAGACATATATGCATTGTAGATTTCGCATGGAACAGGCCGCGTAGCCAACATTCCAATCGCTGACGCTCCGTAGCGATCCAAAAATAAATGTCACAGTCGCACTAATACCTATAGAAGAGTAATAGAGAGACACAAAGCTTTTCGTTGTCGTAGCGATAGCGATTGTCACCTTGCTAGGCCGGCACGACGAAAAGTCTTCGAAAGACTTTCTTTAACAATCTGTTTGAATATTACGAGGTAAAGACCAAAATCTTATGAGGCTGAAAGTTTAGATAAAAAAAATCAGCCTGAGTCATTCATGACACTACCTACCTACTGAGACTTATTTTAGTGACGGGGTATATCTACATTTTAGATGTTTTAACCGATTGGTGCGATATCATTTGATACAACAACTTTTGAAAAATACATTGGCAGCGGTTTTAAGGGCCACCCCACTCAGCGTCTAGTCAGCGCTATGGAAAATGGCGTCACTGCGCAGTTGCGCCAACGTTGCGTAGCCATAGAATAGACGCCGACGCTCGGGAGACGCTAGTGTGGGTAGCCCTAAGAATCTAAAATGTATGTGCTCCGTACTACTCAATGCCCCATGCATTCGCGTGTTCTATAAAAATATATATCTGTAGATTTCCAACGAGTCACGGTGAGAGCGCGCTATGTGGATAACGACAGTTCAGATTGGTTTGTAAAAAGTTCCAGTCCTTTATACATTGTTAACTTAATTATCGTTTTATTGTAAAGCGGGGTTTTGTTAGCATAATAATTTCAAGAGTGTAATTATGTTGAATGGGAGCTTAATATGTAGTAAGTGCCCAGGTTTTAATATTTATTTGTGTACATATGTCAGTAAAGTTTGACACTGCCATAGAGAAAAGAATACATAGATTGCTCACTCCATACATCAGTTTTAATACCAAAAAGACTATTAATTTCATTGTCTACATTTAGCATCGAGTAGCGAAACTATCAGTACTGCTACTTGACAATACATGTAGCAGCGACCGGAAAGTCTTATGCTCAACAACATGAGATGAAAACTTCGGTGTTTTAATCGGTAGCAAAGTTTGTTTTAACTCTTGTGCCTTGAGACCCTGGCAATGCTCAAAATTCCACTTTTTGAATCACCCGCTACGCTCGTGGTTCAATTTTGGAATCTTTTCCTTGCTCAAATATTAATATTAATAACACAGGGAGATAAATAATAACTTTGCCTCCTAGTAAAACAAATAACTAAGTACATAAATATAACAATGTTTATTGGTCATAGGTAGTTATGCCCCTTCGTTTGATTTTATTTTCGTATTTGACAGAGACTTAAATTTTGATAAACGTTACTAATAATATGTCGGTCGATCGATACACAGTAAGAACTCAAACATATCCTTACAACAATATTCCAAATAACATTATTGGCTCTAAAATACTGGCAATAAGGTTTTGTATATATATTTTAGAACGTTGGCTTGTAAAGATATTTGTGAACTCGATCGTACGCATCAATACATAGCATAAAACGCGGTTTTTATGGAGTGATTTAAATATTCCAAATAATATTATTAGCTCTAAAATACTGGAAATAAGGTTTTGTATATATTTTTAGAACGTTGGCTTGTAAAGATATTTGTGAACTCGATCGTACGCATCAATACATAGCATAAAACGCGGTTTTTATGGAGTGATTTAAGAGGAAGGTTTATGTATTTGTTAACCCGTGCGAAGCCGCGAAGGGGCGGGTCGCTAGTTTTTCATAAAATGTGAAGTGAAAAATACTCGCAATATTTTAACAAAAACTGCGAGTATCAGCCACAACAACGGTACACGTTGGTGAAGTGGCGTTCGGTGTAAGTGCCAATCCGTTCTGAAATACTGCACTTGTGTGGTTTTGTTAACCTGAGCAGTTAACAGCGCCATCTATCTGACCTTTTAGATACTTTATCGAACCCTAGATGGCTTATAGATCTACATAAATGTACTTAGTTCTCCAGTAAGGTACTTAGTTCCCTTTACAGTGCATAAATGCCCCAAACATAAGTTTAAATCCATATAATTATAAGTTTTTCATATAAGTGAATTGTTACAATTCTTTTGAGAAATAAAGATCTTTGAACCGAAAAGTTTTTAGAAATTTAAAAGCACACAATCAAAACATGTGAAGAATTTAATAGATACAGGCATTATTAGATATATTATTTCTACTGCTTGTCTAATTTAATTAATAATTGATATAAAATATTAAAAACAATATTTGTTTTGAAAAAAAATCCCAAAAGAATGCAGCTGGGTGGAAACTTTTCTTTTGTTTTGATAAACTGAACGGCGATTGGCTCTAGTCACACCAGATGGAAAGTGAAGAGAGCCTTTAGTGTAAGGCCTGAGTGGACGCTCGAGTTGGGCGTGCAGCGGGGTGGGGCGTGCGGCGTGCATGTTAAACAAATGCAAGCGTATAGGAGCGGCCTTAGTGCACGCTGCTCAAATTACTCCTGATCCCGACGCGCGACGCCACGCTGCACGCCACGCTGCATGCCCCGCCGAACGCTCCGCTTCGAGCGTCCACTCAGGCCTTACAGATGGAGCTCACCGGTTCAGTATTAGCCTAATAACTTGCGTTAAATTCTCGTGTACGTTTTCAGAAACTTGAGAATGATTCTGCATTTTTGAGAATTTTCTGCACCTTGCACATTGATACTTCTATGGCATGCCTAATTCGATTGAGCTTTTTGAGGGCTCCTAATCGTAGTTTACCCATCTGTCCAAATTTAAAAATCTATGATCTGGAAAGGGCCTACTTGGGTCGACCAACTGGACGCCGTCCTGTTGGTCATCCTAAATATCGTTGGGCGGACAGAGTGGAGGCAGATCTCCGTGAGCTCGGCGTCGGCGAAAGCTGGCGTGATACCGCTCTGGACCGAGCAAAGTGGCGTGCTCTTGTGTTGGCGGCCAAGACTCATTTTGGGTCATCGCGCCAGCCAAGTAAGTAAGTATGATCTGGAAAGCTACATAGATCTAGGTGACGTAGGTATTCCTCATTTTGACCTTATAATGCACGTTTGCAAGGAAAGTCGTGAGTCATTTCTAAAGGATACCGTTAGCATTTTATGCATACGACGTGCGAATGCAGCCAATTTGCAGTAAAGTAAAAACTTAAGGGGAAAATAACCGGACTTTAAAATATAAGTATTTTAATAATAATAATTTGTATACCTAGGTATTATATTAATGCTACGCTTATTCAGTGCGAAAGCTTGGATAGTCCCCACGGGTGATATCTTTAAAATTCAACCAATTATATATTTCGCTGACAAGTCTTTTTTTTCACAAAGCGTTTAATTTCATTATTTTACGACATTCATTAAAAGATTTGCGTTAGAATTTGATGTTTAGATTGGTTAAATTTGGAGAATTTCGGACGATAATCATTCTTATAAGTAATACTTAATTAAAATATCGTTATCATCAAAAAGGAGCAAATAAAATTTATTAAATTGGCAAATTGAAGTTTATTAAATGGTACCTATAAGTAATATTTTTTCAAAATGTTAATAAACTAGGGGAACGATATTGCAAAGAAATAGCGGCCAACTATCCTCTTAAGCGAGCAAGCGATAACCGACCTCTATTACAATAATAAAGTTAACGCCGTAAGGTCTAAAATTGCCCGTAAATCTATTCTGCTTCTTCATATCTTGGAATGACTATCAGGCCAATTCGAGTTCTAGTTATTCGAGCTGGTCCCTATATGATACTGATCTGTCAGTGTCAAATTTGATGTTTTTGGTTGAAGATCAGTATCATATCAAAAACAGATTGAAGAGAAATGAGAAGAGAAGATGTATGACACGTATCACGCGAGACAATTTCATGTACTTATCATATAATAATTATCATATTTCATGTACCTCAAAAACTTTTCCAATTTATCTTACTTTTAAAATTTGCTTTTAGTTCTTGTTTAGAGTATCGAACGAGGCTAAAATACATGTTTATTCATTTCAGATCCTCCACTCAGCATTTCACCGTCTTACTTGGTGTACTTAGGGCTCCTTAGCATAACAAATTAAAAAATGAGACCGTTTGTTTCAGCAGAAAACAATAAACTGCCCATGTGTGCATCTTTTACGGGTACCGTAAAATGGAGTGAGTAATAGGGTTCGCGGGGAGAGTTGGGTTATGAATGGGGAGAGAAGGAATGAAAGGGGGGTGAGATGGGTTTTTAAGGCTACTGCTACAAAAATAATGTATTCCAATTTAAAATGGAGTTATAGTAATGCTCATAATAAAAAAAATCGATCCAACAATCTTCCAAAATCACCTTTGTATGAAAACCCAGCTCACCCCAAATACGAGGGACTACGGGGTGAGGTGGGTTTTCCTGTTTATCGTCAAAGTTATGAAATGGAACTACCCAAAATAAAATAAAAACTAAAATACAAACGTCCGGAACACTTATTATATACACCATTCAGTTTGCATATGTAAAAATAAAATGTTATCCAGGTTTGAATGTCAGTTTTGCACCTACTCACCCCATTTTACGGTACAAACAATAGAAATGGAGGCAAGCCCCTTAGGAAATTTCTGTCGCTTCCTTCATTTATTTGTGCCTCAATTGCAATTTTATATAGGAACGGCTAAAGTTACCTACAATTTACATAACGGTTTATGAGCAATTTATTTTATTTTGTTATAGCGACGTTTTTAATAATTACTTACTATATTAGTCGCTTAAATTTTGACGACATAAATCTAAATAATAATAAGTAAGGTTTTAAAAGAAGTTTTTTCGGAACGAATTTCCTTATCGCACTGTATGGAGTTGGCAGATAGAGGGCTAGGCGAAAAAAAGTGTAAGAGATTTCCGTCACGAGTTTCCGTCACGACCCTTTTTAGGGTTCCGTAGCCAAATGGCAAAAAACGGAACCCTTATAGATTCGTCATGTCTGTCTGTCTGTCCGTCTGTCCGTCTGTCTGTCCGTCCGTATGTCACAGCCACTTATCTCCGAAACTATAAGAACTATACTGTTGAAACTTGGTTAGTAGATGTATTCTGTGAACCGCATTAAGATTTTCACACAAAAATAGAAAAAAAAAACAAAAAATTTTTGGGGTTCCCCATACTTCGAAGTGAAACTCAAAATTTTTTTTTTCATCAAACCCATACGTGTGGGGTATCTATGGATAGGTCTTCAAAAATGATATTGAGGTTTCTAATATCATTTTTTTCTAAACTGAATAGTTTGCGCGAGAGACACTTCCAAAGTGGTAAAATGTGTGTCCCCCCCCCCTGTAACTTCTAAAATAAAAGAATGATAAAACTAAAAAAAAATATATGATGTACATTACCATGTAAACTTCCACCGAAAATTGGTTTGAACGAGATCTAGTAAGTAGTTTTTTTTTATACGTCATAAATCGCCTAAATACGGAACCCTTCATGTGCGAGTCCGACTCGCACTTGGCCGCTTTTTTTAACTTCGTTCCAACCGAGTGTGTGGAACACTCACGCATTTTTTATGGATCTTTATGTAACTATCGCACCATTAGTAAGTAATATCACTTGTTAGAGTTATATTTTTATCTCAAACTCATTTATTGTATAATAAGTGTTATAAAATGAATATAAAACTGAAATTAACTATAAATAAGATAACTAAAGCTAAAAAATTAAAAATACCTATCAACATTTTGCGCCCTTTGGTAGGGTGCCCATCACGCAGGCAGCGTTCCGGCGCTGGATTGCTATGGCCAATCTTTGCGCGAGAAAGCTGCCTGCGCGAGGGTCACCTGTGGGCTATGGCCTCCCTTAGGCGTTTGCTGAGCGCCTTGTGGAGTCCCCGAGCCCCCCTACCCCACGGATCTAGTGTCTCGACGCCAAAGGCTACAAATATTTAGAGTTGTATGAATTTAATAAATTTAAAATTGTTAGAGTTATATGATAAAATATATTTATCAAATCTGCGGTTACCATATCGGCTCTGAAGCAATGTAGTGAAGCGATAGATGCCGATATAAAACAGCTATAACCTCTAGCCGCCCATACGTCAAACCTTGCCAAGCAAAATGAAATTTTATTTTGTCAACACAAAGTTCAAATTAGAATGGAACAGGGGACCTTTTATAGGTCTCTGGGCGGCTAGAGGATAACGGTGCAACGACCACTATCAGAGTGCTTGCTTCCACAATTTTCCCCAGGGAATTTCAAAAATCAACTATTTACAGGTATCTACGGAATCGTCTAAACTATTCTGAAACAATCCTGCTGAGAATTCGATTCATTTCCCGCAAACGACCTTTTGGCCATGCAAGGTGTTGTTTAATAAAACGAATCCAGCGATTGGATGAACCAATGACAACCACGTAGTGAGTTGTAGATGTAGATAATGTATTAGATAGTGTATTAGGAATCTGTTGTATGGTTTTAATTCATGTTTATTGTTTTGTACAAACAATACTTAGCCACAAAACTTCAGGTAACTAGGAAATGCGATTAATACTCGTATGTAGTTTTGTTTATGATACTTATGGATATGTGTTATATGCAGAGATCGGACAAATTTGCGACATTGCTCGCAATAATGTGGACATGAGTCCAAAATTGATTAAATAATTAATCATTTAATTAATTTCTTACCTGAGGTTTAATTTTGATTCCTAATCAATAAATAACACAAAGAGTTCTTATAATGTAAATTTATTAAAAAAAAATCAGTATGTTTTCCAAATTTGCTGTAGGTACTTATTTTTTTATATCAAAAATATATTTAAGTGCTATTTATTGACTAGGGAACAAAATTAAATCTCAGGTAAAAAATTAATTAAATGATTAATTATTTAATCAAATTTGGAGTCATGTCCAATGTTTGCGAGCAATGACGCCAATCTGTCCGATCTCTGGTTATATGTACTCTTATGGGATTTCAAACAAAATATTTTTTTATATATGAAGAAAAAACATGTTAAGCGTGCTAGGCAATTGATACCTGGTCTACGAAACGCGTAACAAATTATCATAAAACTTGGTCACAACTTCACTGTTTCTCGTGAGTTTACGACTCGCTCACGTACTGGCAATTGGAATCCATCGTCACTTCGCAACTTTTGCCAACCGTTCGCGAAATGTGAAAAGCTATTTACTAACGAATAGCACCGCAAACAGACATTGTGCAGATCGCGCGAAATTTGATCTCCACTGGTCCACCAGGTCCTACTATCGAAGGAGATATCTAAGATATAGACAGACACCTATCTTTCTACGCGGTATTAACCTTTCTTATTTAACCATTTGTCCACTAAGCTGTATGGTATTTTAATTTTCTTTTCTTTTTACCAACTTTACCTGCCGTGATTCTTTTCACTTGGCAAAGACATGCTGAGCAACGCTGCAAAGAGCTACATGCTGAGATGAGGCCATTTCGTGGCACTTTACTCTTTCTGCAATTTCTACGTTTTTATTATACAGACCAGTACGAGTTTTCGCCATCCAGCAATTCCAGCATGGCACGACAGAGTTTTAAGAATCCACCCATACGAAAGGTGTAAGGAATTGCCAGATAAAAAACCTTAGGATTATATTGCCGAGCGCATCCCATGCTCTCATTGCCATGGAAACTAAAATAATGGTAGTTTCAACAGCATTGAACATGTAATCGTATATTGTATCGGAAATGTAGCCTAATGGATACCATGTTCCGGGTTTCAATAGCTCGTCCTACACGGACAGTTTCAGACATCTTGAGGTTATATAACTACCACAGATCTATAATTACGCTAACACTTATAGAGAATTAAGGTGTGAAGACGAGAAGCCATCACAAATTTGAACATATCATGAGTGCGAAAGAGGCAGACTACAAATGAAAAATTGTGACCATTTTTGAGTTTCATAGCGACCGCTAACGGCCGCTCGAGTAATTTGAGTAGTTATACCAAAAAGTAAGATCCTCTAGGACTGTGATATGCACAAAGCTGTATTTAGGCGTAATAGGGTCGGTCGGTGATATATCACATTAGGCGAATTTGTACAAAAGCAAAAAAAAACGCAATCACATATTAACTATTTCTGTATTCAATATTTCCAATGACACTTTGGTCACACTTTTGTTATTGAATTCGACAGTAGGTACATCTGTGATAACTACCAAGATACCTTGTAGTTTAATTTAAATGTCATTTTGTGTCATGTGTATGTACCTCATGTGTAGGTGTCTATCGCGAACCAAGTTTCTATTGGCGTTTCATAAAAATGATTGTCACTTGGTTGCTTCTTTAACATCGTCATTACTATTACCTACTCAGTTATTATCAGGAAGAGATCGCTTTTTAACGTTAAAAACACCCGCTGTTGTCCTAATATTTTCAGTGCAATAAACAAATAATGCAGTGTTTATGACACGGACCGCATCAATATCATTGACGTAACCGCACATACCTACTTCGGTTCGTCTATTTTGCGCATGTGCTCACGATCGTATCGCATATCCGTTGACTTATGCGTTATGTGCACAGCTGATTAATAGCGCGGTCCGGAACACGACTGATTGGGCCGATGCCGTATATTTCCTGGACTAAATACTGGGTGATTTTACGTATTGCCATACTTTGCTAGGTGAATGTCTAGACTAGACGTGCTCCCCTCCTCCTTTAGAGATAAGACATATATTACTGATCTATTTTTATAATGGGAGCTACACTAAAATCTCGAAAAAGATACCTGTCCTATCGCCATATTATGATTAGTCGATATATTGAGTACGTAAGAGTCAACTTTTCTGCCTTTTGTAATACCTGCCTTGTGAAATTAACTCTGCCTGTCTCTCTATTGCCTATTTATCCAACACATTCACTGCCAAGAATACGTACGTGTACATATTCATTTTGTATTCGAAATGGAGCGCTTGGCACTGAAAGTGTTAAATCGCTGGACCGATATAGATGAAATTTGGTGAGAGTAAATAAATATGCGCAGTTTTAACTAGTTATGTCAATGCAATTTTGTAAAACAGTTTGTTATCAATACAAAACGAGATGAAAAAAAAACTATTACAAAATCACGTTCCTATTACAGCCGGGAGAACTTAAAAGTGTAAATAATAACTCGCGATATTTCACTCCGTATTGTGACTGAGCAAATACCGCAAATTGAATTGTGGCGTTTCGTGGCGTGGCGTGGCGTGCCGTGGCGTAACATGGCGTGACGTCACACGTCCGGCGTGCTGTCGGCACCCGACAGTTTTCGACTGGGTAATTTGTAGTTGCGCATTTAGATGACATTGCCAACAATGCATTCGGTGTTCGGTGCTGGAAAGTGTTTTATTTTCTATTGAATATTTTTGGAAAAACGAACGATGGATGGAAGCCAGTTAATATCTACATGCATGTGAAGTTCTGCAGGCGTCCGTAGGCTACGGTGTCCGGTCACTTACCTCAGTAACAATTATTTTGTTTATGTCTGAAGGTCTACTGAACATTATATTGATCAAATGTGGTAAAGGAACTGAGAAAATAATAATTAAATTCAGCCCTCAAAGGGCGAAAATGTTGCTGAAAGTTTCCAGATTAAGGTTTTAATAAAAAAATTTTTGGGTTCCGTAGTCAAAAGGAACGCTTATTTGGTGGGTTTGAGGTCATGTTCCTGAATGTCAAAAATGTGTAAAGTCGGTCATACTCCGCCTCATACTAAATGAACCCCATGGGACTGACCATAAAATTGCGAAAAACGATCTAAGTAATAGAGATACATTTCTGAAGTTCAAAAGTATGTGTTACTGTCTAATTGTTGTACATAATAGAAACTAAGTTATTTTTGTTAAGCTGATAAATGGTGAACATTATTGACGCGTAAATTATCCGCAATAGCATTCATTGGTCTACCTAGCTTTATTTGGCGTTCATAAGCGCATTGTAATTATGCCTACTTGAATAAACTATCTTTTATCTTATCTTAATCCAGCGAGCGGAAAAGAGATGTGGATTACAACTCAGTGGAAAGGCGACCTAACAACGAAATAGGGTATTTGACTGTATTTAAAATAAATTATTTTACACCATGCATGAAATAAAGCACCAGAAGATTAATAGAAAAACATTTTTAGACACAATTTCTATTTTAAAACCCGTATAAAACTACCTATAAAGAGTAGGTAATTTGATTGTGACATCGCATGCTAGTGTTGCATATCATAGTAGTCAAATCGTTTTGATAGTTCGAAAAAAGAAACTGATTTGACTAGTAATCAAATACCCTTTCAACAAAGTTGAGGTACTGCTTAAATACTCCTGACGACCAGCAGCCCGCGTCTGATTGCAACGAACATTAATTGTCACTAATGGATGACTCGTGATTTCTGTTATAATAATATCGACCTCGGCGATTACAGACCAGGGATGTTGCGAATATCCGCATCCGCATCCGCAACCGCGGAACTTCCGCATTATTTTCAACATCCGCATCTGCATCCGTACCGCATAAAATCGATGCGGAGTTTAATGCGGATGCGGATGTGGAACAGGTCAGTACAGGAACGTCTTAGCATCGGCGTAAGTGCTAGACTGCTAGGTAATTTAGCCATAAGCCAAAAAAAAACCTATTAGAAATGAGCAGTCAAGCGTGAGTGGGACTTAATGTACGGAACCCTTGGAACGCGAGTTCGACTCGCACTTGGCCGGTTTTTTGAAATAAAAATTACTAAAATGTATATTTGACGTTTTCTATGTGTCTATCTTGACATCCGCATCCACATCCGCGGATGTCAAAAAATCGGCATCCGCAACATCCCTGCCTGACACTACAGATTCAGATAAAGAACGTAAGGGACCTTAATTCTCAAACATACATGCCCTTAATTTATCATTTTAAATCAGATTTACTAATAAGTAATAAGTAATGACTAGGTTAGATTGGGTGTATAATAGGAGCATACAATTAAACTGTAGGCTGTACTCCTCAACCTGACCAACATTTGTTCAGCGACTTTTAAAAATTATGAAGAATGTCTTAAGACTTCCTATTTTTCATACAAATTACTAATTACTTACTCCTCCTATTAGTTATCCTAGATCCTTGATGAATTTATAGACATCCAGATCATGAGTATTATGTTTGTTTATAGGTATATTTATAAATATTTAGTTGCGTCACGGAGATACTTACATTTAAATAAATAACCTACCTACTCGTAATAACAAAAGTTCAGCAACAAGAGTAAATAGGTATTGTTATTCTAGTGGAATACTGTAGGTAAAAGACCATTTATCCAAAATCGATCTTTCTACATCGAGCTGCAAAACTGCATACCCACACTTCATTATCATGAAAAAGTAGGATACAATAAAATCAATTTTGATCTTATCTCATGGTATTAATATTATTATGCGCTATCACATTTTCTACAAACATTTCTATCCAATGTGCATACTTTCCATAAATCTCAACGTGTGCAATTAGTAGATGCATTTACATTCCACTTTTAATTTTTAATGTGCTGTATTTTTCCGTTTAATGTGCTTTTTCATTTTACTGTTTCTCTTGTTCTTTTTAGCTTGGTGTAATTTCTGTTGTGTAATTATTTCTGCCTAGTTTAACCCTTATGACCCAGAGAACGTCTAAAGACGTCGTAAAATAATGACATGCAGCGTGAGGGACGATTATAAGCGTTGTAGCAATGTTACACTATTAAAAGCTTATGATTTCAGATAAATGACGTTATTTACAAACGCGCTACAAGCCTTAATTTGATATGAATCGTTTATCTTAATCCTTCATTTTGACTTGTGTATTTGTAAGAAAGGGATATAACATAAATTAAACAGCTGAAGCTCGTAAGGTTTTACGAATAGTAGTATTGTACAAAAATACATAATAACACATGTAATAGTGATTTGTTTTTAACAATATCGTTATTGGTGAGTGTAGGCGACGGAACCTACCAACCTTTGTGCTGCGCGCGTGCTGGCAGCCTGACTGATACGGATGCCACGGCCAGCGCGCGTCTTTTGTTTATATGTATAGTTTTTTCTCTGTCAATGAGCGACAAATGTTTCTTTTGCACATCTGTTGTAATTTTATGTGTAAATAGCTCGTTATTTGTGTGTATATTGTGTTTTTCCGTGTAATTGTGTGTATATATTGTATTATATACTGTACAGACAAGTTTTACGTGTTTTTCATTCACCATCGGCGGCCCGACAGCGTACAAGTGGTCACTTCGAACCGGGTTGGAACCACGCATGCTGCTATGGTGAATACGCAATGTGCTACGCGTAAAGAACGAAGAAGGTGCAGTATATAGCACAATCAACGTCTACACTGCAGTCTCAGGTACAGATTTAAGATATGTCTTTGGAAGTTATCATTAGTGGTCGGGCGGAACGACTGCCGTCGTCTCATCATGCGAGCGACGTTACTCCGCCGCCGTTACCACCAAACTGTTCGAGTGACTCTAAAGCATCATCTGTACTAGCCAGACGAAGACGGCTGCAATTGGAGGCAGCTAAGGAAAAGGCAAGAATACAAATAGCGCTTATTGACAAGCAGCTAGAGGTGGATTTAGCTGAACTAGATGCGAAATACAGTCCACTCAAGTCACGCACGCGCTCTGCTAGCCAAGGATGGCTCGACCAGCCGCAGCGGGAACAACTGGAGGTGCAGTCAGACCACGATACTGGTAACAAAACGGTCGGGCTGCGCCAATCGGCGGCTGCCGCCGTCACTCCCGCCGCCGGCACTGATGTGTCGTTATTGAACGCGTGTAACATTTTGGCCGCCGCCTCTACACTGACCAACGAGAACCATTCTGACCACAACTGCATTAATACGGCCAGGGTGCGACAGTCGCCGGCTAGCGCCGACTCGCACGCCGACACTGATGGGTCGCGTTTAAGCACGTTCAGCGCGCCGGGTGCCGTCTCTATGAACTGCAACAAGGAACAGTTTGGCCACGAATGTTATTACACGGCCAGACTGTACCAGTCGCCGGCTGCTACGCCTCTTCACATTGACAACGAATCTGTGTCCGAGTTATCGCTCGGCAACCACGAGCTCACCGACTACGCTGAGCTTTGCAGCCACGCGGACAGCGTAGGGATTCGCTACACCTTTAATACTTATGAACAAATGTGTGAACACTACAGTGACTAATGTAAATATGTTAAGTGTAAATAATGAAACTTCAAGTGTACATAATAAGACATGTAGCGTCAGCGAACTGAATTTTCTTGTGCCAAATGTACTTGAACTAAATTGTGGCGAAAACTCTCTTGTCGGACAGCTCGCGCACAAATGTAATCCGTCAGTGCACTCAGAAGGACGTTTGGCTACATCTTGTGAACATTCGGCTGCTCATACACTTCGGGACTGGTGTAAGCACAGCGTGATGAGCGCTTCGCATGGCCGTGAGGACCTAAACATGTCGTACTCGACACTACTCGAGTTGACCGCACTTGAATACTGTCCACAGAAGAAGCGGGTTCCACCAGACAGACCTCCTTGTGACACATGCGGTGCTATGTTGAGGATTACCCAGTGAAAAGTATACGACTTGGTAACGCACATCGTTCGCCGATATTTCTCTTTGGTCTTGAGTGCTGTACCAGCACTAGGGTGGGGAATGTAGGCGACGGAACCTACCAACCTTTGTGCTGCGCGCGTGCTGGCAGCCTGACTGATACGGATGCCACGGCCAGCGCGCGTCTTTTGTTTATATGTATAGTTTTTTCTCTGTCAATGAGCGACAAATGTTTCTTTTGCACATCTGTTGTAATTTTATGTGTAAATAGCTCGTTATTTGTGTGTATATTGTGTTTTTCCGTGTAATTGTGTGTATATATTGTATTATATACTGTACAGACAAGTTTTACGTGTTTTTCATTCACCATCGGCGGCCCGACAGCGTACAGTGAGTGTCAAATTTAGTCATGAGAGAATGAAGTCACGTCCGTAAATATCAACTGATGCGAAAAATAATATTGAAAAACCTTAGGCAACTGTTTAGTGGAAAAGTTCGGTATTTTTTAAAAATTAGAATACCTTAAGGAAATCAGTTGTTACTTTTTTATTTTATAGATATATTATGGTGAATGACGGTAGGTACAAAATTTATAAGGGTTGAACTCGCAACAACATGAGAAAGTAGTGACAAAAAAGTGTAATAGGTAGCGATGTTGTTACTTCATCCCATTCATAACGGCAAAGACTTTGTACGTCCAATTCAATACCTGAAACAAAAATGCATATTTAACTATTATTAAAATTTTACACATAAAAAAAACGATGACGTTTTGGCTAACGTCGCAAACGGCGCAAACCTCGTAACTCTCCCGGAGGAATTAAGTATTGTAAAATAAATATATCCTTGTACTATTACAACACAACTCTACACACACACACACACACTCACAACTCTATAGTTGCGAGGATTGTTTTTAGCTGAAGTGATATCTCTTTCACGTCACTTTCTTCAAATAAGAGTCAAATTTTAATAATACATTCAATCACGAGGTCTACAGCTCACGTGGCTCTGTGAGTTGTAGACCTCGCGCGCATAACTTAAAACTGAATAAATGTATGGCTACGCCATTAAAAAAACAAACTGTATTAACAAGAAAATTCTAGGAGTTCTGACCAACATTTGAGAAATAACGAATTAGACGCAATATTATTATTTATTCTATAATTGCATTTTCCCAGTTAACCTTACACTTCCTGTCTATATAGATAAGGTTCTACAAATTAAGTTTACAAACCTGTTGAGTGTGTCCGACCTTAACTTTTGTAACTATGTCTAACGATATATCTATCTGTAATAATCCAACATTAATGGAAATCTCGAAGCTTCTTTGAAGTCATTGAGGGCATTTTCTCTTAGATATACTAAGGTTAGGTAAATAAAGGGACTGAAACTGGCCTTAACAGCCTTTACAGGTTCAACGTACCATGTAATGTAATACATCCTTGTACAAATAGGTTTACAGAACCAACTGTATCCATTGCAAACTTTATATTTGTTTTAGCAGATACGCCACTCTATAATTGTAATTGTAACCTTTATTGCAGACAAATAGTCCATATTATACCTACACATAATAACTTACAAACCGTATAAGGAATGCCTTGCAAAACTGGTTTGTGACAATAAAAAAAAAACATACGTCATGTACAGAAAATAGATCTTCCTCAATGACCTTTAATAGGTAACGAAAAATCAGTGGCGTAGCTAGGCGTGGACGAAGTGGGCCGTCGCCCACGGCCTCGCGCCTCAAGAGGGGCCTCGCGCGAAGCCCCTTCGTGCACAGTGAAAGTAAAGGGTCTCGCAGATACGATTTCGCCCACGGCTAGATTGGTTCATGCTACGCCACTGCGAAAAATATTACTTTGCTAATCCCACTAAATAATAACGTGCTAGTCTATCAGTGTCCAATAAACAAATAATATCTTGGAGACCGAGCATTGCTCGGAAAACGTATAAAAACTCGAAAATGAGCGTTTTCCCAGAGATAAAACCTAGCTACATCGATTTTTCGCCCCCGAAAACCCCCATATAGCAAATTTCATCGAAATCGTTAGAGCCGTTTCTGAGATCCCCGAAATATATATATAAATAAATAAATAAATAAACAAGAATTGCTCGTTTAAAGTATAACAAGAATTGCTCGTTTAAAGGTATTAGAATATCTGGGTGACCGAGCTTCGCTCGGAAAACATATATAAACTCGAAAATGCGCGTTTTCCCAGAGATAAGACCTAGCTAGATCGATTTTTCGCCCCCGAAAACCCCCATATAGCAAATTTCATCTAAATCGTTAGAGCCGTTTCTGAGATCCCCGAAATATATATATAAATAAATAAATAAATAAACAAGATTTTCTCGTTTAAAGGTATTAGATAGATAGATAGATATATTGCTCGTTTAAAGGTATTAGATTAAGATAACAAACCATCACCAAAGTACAAAACTGGACAAATGTTTTGCCTCTCTACATGGCATTTTAGAGTGGCGTATCTAAATTGTACTCTTATGTTGCCCGAGGGACGTGGCACGGATAACATAAGATATTATATCTTTAACGACTGGTCTGGCTTAGTGGGTAGTGACCCTGCCTGTGAAGCTGCGGTCCTGGGTTCGAATCCCGGTAAGGGCATTTATTTGTGTGATGAGCACAGATATTTGTTCCTGAGTCTTGGGTGTTGTCTATGTATTTGTATATTACATATATCGTTGTCTGAGTACCCACAACACAAGCCTTCTTGAGTTTACTGTGGGACTTCTGTGTAAGAATGTCCTATAATATTTATTTATTATTTATTTATTTATATTCCTTGATAACGAAATAATACCGCTAGGCAGAACAGATCGATACGTGAGACTTTGCAGTTTATCACAAAGAATGAAAAGTTCTGGATTTATTACTTAAAAGGCTCTTGGAAATTGTTAAAATACTTGGAAATTCCAATTACTAATTCCAAGTTTCGGGAGAGGCTATTTCATTCAATACCTTTATTACTTGGTAATAAATAAATGTAAAGTGGAATTGTATCTAAAACTTTAACGAATTTACGCTCTCATTTTAAAACTACATTCTGAAATTACATGACATTTCACATTCAATTAACATTATGTATATCATATGGCTGGTACTTGCGAGAAACTGTAATTCTAATAAAATAAATCAAAACGATAACCATAAAAATCACATTATGTAGTAATTGGCCACTCTTGGCTTATATTGGCTTGTATTTTTTATAATTTCTTAGAAGTGGCCAATTAATTTATAGTGGCCAATCAGTATAGCATTCACCCTATACTTTAAGTAAAATAGCAGTTATTACCGTAGCAAAGGTGGGTAGCGAAATGGTAACCAGATTGTAGGCGGTCAAGGCCAAAGGCTTCTGGGCTCTGGCTATCACCAGCACCAGGTTCTTCTTCAGATCCTCTGGCATCTCTAGCCAAGGGCTACTGTAGCCGACCGTCGCTAATTCTGTGCTCTTAAAGTTATATAAATTACATTGTTTACAAACACATTATACATACAGTATTAGAAATAATTAACAGCAGTAAGAATATATTTTTCTGACAACTTTCGGTCTAATGCGCTAAACCAGCGGTCGGCAACCTTTTAGCAGCCAAGGGCCACATAGTTAACGAAGTTGACGCGGGCCATACTTTGTTAATATTTATGACGGTATCAGACATTGTCGTTTGTCAATATTACATACAAAATAGCCAGGGAGGCTCGCGGGCCGCAGTTGACAGGTTCACGGGCCGCATGCGGCCCGCGGGCCGGAGGTTGTCGACCGCTGCGCTAAACGGAGTTGCTGCTTTCCAGCTTCATTGGAAAAAAATAGTATACACACCTCGGGCAGTAAATAAGGAAGACTCAGATCATATACGAGTATAATTGTCGGCCGAGGTGAAGCTGACACATTTATTATTTTACTGCCCTAGGTACGTTATAGACTATTTCATCACACTCGCTTAGTAAATGTGGAATTGCACGCAGGCTTAGCGGGAGTAATAGAAAAAGCGTTTACCGTAGGGAGTAATGAAGTTTCTAGTACCATAATTAACAGTTTTAATAATATTGCAAACTCGAGTCTATAAATTGCGACGGCTTGCCGGAGCTTACTTTCGTTTGCAATATTTAACTTACGCCCCATGTTGCACATGTACTATTATCTACACCTGGGGCCCGTTTCTCAAAAGCTTGTAACTTGTAATACAAGCGGATGTCACTTTTTGAGAGCTTTTGTTAGAAAGGGACTTCCACTTGTATTACAAGTTACAAGGTTTTGAGAAACGGGCCTCTGCTCTTACGAGGCTCTTTTTATTATTTAAAAACTAATGAGTAAGTTGTAATTTTATACACACGAGTGGCAAAGTAATGGCTGGTGAATGGGCTCTGATGGAAGATCAGCGCTACCTAAGACCATCATACTGACGTGGGGCTACTTCATGGCTTATTGTATTGTCAGGAATAAACACAGTAGAATGGCGATGCGAGCAGGGTACGTGTCGCCGCCGGTTATGAGCAAACGCTCGCATGCTGGTACTCGCCCGCGCTGACCGAAAAACGTAAACATGCCTTTTGCGCCACAATAACGTTCAGATTAAGAAGCTAGACATCAAATCTGTCTAAAGGAGGCGTATCCATTCACCAGGTACACAAGTTTTTACTACCGTTGCGCGAGAAATGTGGAAATGTGGAGAGGAACGAGCGGCGACACCGGTTCCGATACTAACTGCGCGCGATAGCCGTTCTAACCTCTTTAATAATGTTCTGTGGGAATAAACATTTCCTATTCTATTATGAAGAATACCTTACCTTTACGTAAATGGCATTCCCAAAATAGCAGTCACCAAACAATATCAAGGCAATAATGGCCATGTAGGCCATTATCCAACACACGCCGACTATATCCTTGGACGGGGATTCAATCTGAAACGAGATATAGTTTTGCTAGTTTTCAATCAATTATATAATCTAGGTATCATCATCTTCCTAGCGCTGTCCCGACCTTTTGCGATTGCACATGGAAGCCGTCCGCTTGACAACCATCATCTTAGCTTGATGTGAAATGTGTAAAGATTTCATTCCGATGGCTAATGCAGGAAGTTTACTATACTTACCTCAAAACTAATTATTACCTAAGCATCAAGTTGAATTCCATTGCCGAAGTGAAATATAATCAAGTTATAATCGAGAAGTGCGCATACGAGTATATTGGTTCCTTCGATCGGTCAAACCATTTCGCCGCTATACTTACTTAACCTCGTATCTTCAACACTCATTTGATGATAAAAACACCCGTATTCCGAATGAAAGAAAAGCGACATTTCCATCAAATGATTGTTGCAGATATGAGGTTGAGTAAGTTTAGCGGCGATTTGCCGCGCTCGCCCGGCGGTGCGCTAACATCTGCTTGCACTTACTTGGACTCTATAGCCTAGGTAATAAGGGTGACGACATTATGTTTAAAAAGCCAATGTGGAATTCTGCAATAGAGTTCCCGTTGGTGCCCATAGAACGAAATATAAGATAACTCTCGTCTCTGTTGGTTTTTGTAGACGGACTTTATATCGCTTCTCTTAAAAAATAATCAATTTAGTAACTTACCGAAAGGAATTGCACGCCAGTGGTGCACATAATAACCGAGCTCAATATCAAAGTCAACGCAAACTGACCGCCAAACGCTTTCTCGGCGGTGATTATAAACCTGAAAACCGCAAATTCAATCTAAGTGTCAAAATACTTAAATTAATCACAGTAACTCTCTTTATTATTGTCTGTGGGAAAAGGTTCTGTTAATAATATAATGTACATTTACATTGGCAACAATCCTATTTGCGTTTATTCTTGTCTTTGGTTTTCGAATTCAAATATCGTTCTTCTTGTTTTTCCTGTATTTGTCAAGCAAAATATGTTTCCCTTTATTATTATGTTTTTACCTAAATAAATCTATAAAAGATGATATTACAAGTTTAATTCAGTATATTTATATGGTAGCAGAGCGTGGTTAATAGTAGTGATGTGAAATAAATAATTTATGTTCGAAGATTATAACGAGATATAAAGAAGTGATGACGGCGAAGAACGGTGATATAAATATACCAATTTTTGATGGAGCAGACTACGGTAACTGGAAGATACGTATACTTAAATTTTTACAATTCATAAAATGCAAAGATGTTACTATACGAGCTAAGTTAGAAACCGACGATGAAAAATGGGATGACCGCGATATTCAAGCGACTAACTATATATATAGCGCTATATCGAATAAACAATTAGAATACATTAGCAATTTAGATACCACGTACGAAATAATGAAAAAATTTGATGAGATGTATTTAAAGAAGTCGACGGCTTTGCAAATAGTATGCCGACATAATCTCGAAACCATTAAATTGAAAAACTATGAAGATGTGACCTTATTTTTCGACGATTTCGAAAAAGCAGTAAATGAGTTGAAACAGGCAGGTGCAGATATTACGGAGCAGGAAAAACTAAACTATATGTTGAAAGCGCTGCCACAAAACTACAGTCATATCGGTGATTTGATAGATGTTTTACCAGAGAAAGAGAAAACAGTCGATTATTTAAAAAGCAAGATTAAACTTAAAAATGCCGAGGAAAAATCGAATGAAACGCCAAATACCAGCTCAAATGCTTTTCGAGCTGAAGCCAGACCGTCATCGCAAAGCAATTTTAACTGTCATTTTTGTGGAAAACCAGGTCACTTACAGAGAGACTGTTATGCTCGCACTGAGTATAATCCTCGAGGTCGAGGTAGAGCATTTTCAGTAAATAGAGGTAGAGGGCATTCAGGAAGCCGAGGTCGCGGACACTCCAGTAGAGGACGTGGGACCTATACTGCTAGAAATTTTAACAGAGGCAGAGGATATAACCAAAACGAACAAGTACACGGAAACAGTTTCCCTGCAATCGCAAATAATGCCTCGAGATGTGAAGAAGAAATAACAAAAAAGGGTGAAATAAACTGGCTCCTTGACTCAGGATGCACAGATCACATTATTAATAATGAAGAGTACTTTGATATATGCGAAACCCTGAAGAAACCAATCGATATTAAAATTGGTGATGGAAGAAAATTAAAAGCCACTAAAGTTGGAAACATTACTACATATTTCTCAGTCTATGGGAGAAGATCAGAGGTAAAATTAATGAACGTATTCTATGTTGAAGAAATGAAGGTTAACTTAATAAGTTACTCTAAAGTCACTGACAAAAACACAATTGTGTCAAGAGGAAGATTATCCAAAATCTATAATCCATATGGAGAGATTATAGCTATTGCAATTAAAGATGAAAGATTATATAAGATGAAAAGCTATGTCAACGAAAAAATGCTGGAAGCCAATGTGAGTAAAAGTACTATGTCTATGAAAGAAAAATTACACCGTACATTGGGACACGTCAACTTTAATAATTTGGAAATAATGTGCAAAAATGAATCATTGGATGGACTGCCTAAAGAAATAGAATCAGAATATTTAAGGTGTGCAACATGTATTGAAAATAAGATGCATAATTTACCTTTTCATAATAACCGAAGAAGAGCAGAAGATATATTAGATATTGTGCATACAGATTTAAATGGGCCACATCAAACAACAGGAAATTGCGGAGAAAAATACTTTTTGAGCTTTATAGATGACTATAGCAAACTGGTCAGAGTTTATTGTATTCGAACGAAAGATGAAGTATATGATTGCCTAGTACAGTATGTAAATGAAATGCAGAATATAACTGACAAGATGATAAAAGAGATACGATGTGATAATGGAAAAGAATATATAAATCAGAGAGTTTTTCAGTTTGCAAGAGAAAAGGGAATTATTATAAAACCATGTCCAGCTTACGTTCATCAGCTTAATGGAACCGCAGAAAGATACCATCGTTCTCTGATGGATATGGGGAGATGTCTTCTGTCAGAAGCTAAGGTAGAAAGAAAATATTGGCCAGAAGTTATAAAAACAGCAGCACATTTGAAAAATAGAACTTTGACTAACACAATTGAGAAGAAAACACCTTATGAAATATTTTTCAAAAGGAAGCCATCAGTCAAGTATCTGAAAATGTATGGTAGTCGAGTATTTGTGAGAATTCCGGAAGAGAAAAGAAGGTCCAAATGGGACAAGAAGGCAGATATGGGAATATTACTAGGCTATAGTGAAACTGGATATAGAGTATTGATTGATAATAAAGTAATAATAGCGAGACACTGCGACATTATAGAAGAAGATGTAAAACTGTGTGGTTTTGAAGATGATAAAGATGATAATGATAAAGATGATAATAGAGAAGAAGAAGAAGAAAATTTCTATACACCAGAAAAGACGTTACAAACGGGAAAGAATACAAACTACATACCAGAAGACCATAATATGGATAATGTAAACACTATTGATGTACATGATGATGAAAACGAAGAGAGACAAAAAAGAAAAGTTAAGCCACCAAGACGATTTGATGATGAATTTGGCTATTATTGTATTAGTGTAAACTATTGTGATGCTATGACCCCAGAAAATTTTCAGGAGGCGATAACCTGCACGGATGCTGACAAATGGAAGGCAGCTATGGATCGCGAGATGAACAGCTTGGTAAAAAATAAAACATGGACACTTGTTGGTAAGCCAGAAGATAAAAAGGTAATTGATGTGAAGTGGGTCTACAGAAAGAAGAGTGATACTGAATACAAAGCAAGGTTAGTGGTTAGAGGTTTTCAACAAACTGATTGTGTTGATGATACTTATTCTCCTGTGGCTAAAATGCCAACTTTAAAGCTTTTATTGTCATTTTGTTGTCAAAAGTCTTTAGAAATCCACCAGATGGATGTAGAGACAGCATTCCTTAATGGTAAGGTAATTTCAGAAGTTTATGTAAAACAACCAATGGGTTATGAATGTGACAGCGAAAAGGTTTATAGGTTAAATAAATCGTTATATGGTTTGAAAGAAAGTCCACGCGCTTGGTATGAATGTTTTAACAATTGTCTGACTGAACTAGATTTTCAAAGGAGTAAATATGATTACTGTTTATATTTCAAAAAGGAAAACGATTACGACGTTTACATTCTATTGTTTGTTGATGATTTGCTGATTTGCTGTAAAGATGTAAATATCATAAAGGATATAAAGAATAAATTATGTGACAAATTTAAAATGAAGGATTTAGGCAAAGTTAAGAAATATATTGGTATAGATATTGAATATAACTACGAACAAGACAACACCTTAACTTTGAGTCAGGAATATTACATAGAGTCATTAGCGAAACGGTATAACATTGAAAATGCCAAATTATACAAAACGCCAATGGAAATAAATTTAAAATTGGAAAAATCGGAATTGAATGAAGATATAAAGTATAGAAATTTAATAGGCGCACTGTTGTATATCAGCTCTGGCACTAGACCAGACATTTCTTTTAGTGTTAATTACTTGAGTCGTTTTCAGAATTGCTGTGATGAGACACATTTTAGTTATGCGTTGAGAGTATTAAAGTATTTATATTTAACTAAAAGCCTTAAGCTAAAATATTATACAAAATGATAGTGCTGACATCTTAGATTGCTTTGTTGACTCAGATTGGGCAGGCGATACAATTGATAGGAAATCTACTACTGGATACGTTATTAGATTGTTTGGAAATATAATCTTGTGGAAATCAAAGAAGCAGAACTCTGTTACAAAGTCATCTACTTTTGCCGAATATGTAGCTCTGTCTGATGCAGTAACTGAAATAAATTTTCTAACGTGTTTAATTAATGAAGTGTTTATAAAAATGAGTCAATCTGTCAAAATATACGAGGATAACTCTGGCGCTGTAGCCATTGCCAAATATGGAAATTTTACAAAGAATTCTAAACATATAGAGGTTCACTTTCATTATGTTCATGAAAACTGCAAAGAAGGAAAAATTGAAGTTGTTAAGATTGAGTCTGAGAATAATGTTTCAGACATATTAACTAAGGCTCTTGGAAATGTGAAATTTATTAAATTTAGAGATATTTTAAATATAAAGTTATAGACAAAGACATGTATAAGGTTAGGATAGGTTACTTTATACAACTTATTAATTATAATATTTGTATTGTGCTTTCTCAAAGTGGTATAATTTAAATAGTTATGTTCCTAGTCGTTTTGTTGCCATACGTGTAAATGTAAGGAGGCGTGTTAATAATATAATGTACATTTACATTGGCAACAATCCTATTTGCGTTTATTCTTGTCTTTGGTTTTCGAATTCAAATATCGTTCTTCTTGTTTTTCCTGTATTTGTCAAGCAAAATATGTTTCCCTTTATTATTATGTTTTTACCTAAATAAATCTATAAAAGATGATATTACAAGTTTAATTCAGTATATTTATAGGTTCACAATTGCTTTCTCAATCCGAATAAATAATATTGCTGATAATATCCAGAAAACTGTAATCTTCAGATTAATAAGGAATATCTTTATGTTATATCTAAGAATAACAATAAAGCCGGATAAAATATATACAACCAAATTTCTTTTCGCTACAAAGTGTTTTAAAACACAAAATTAATGTAACTTTGGGAAATATTCAGGATAATTTAGCAGCTATGCAGGCAACTGGTGGCCGAGATGGATTTTTAAACATGACTAATTCAAGTTCAAGTACAGGTGCGGCGCTTATGAAATCAGGGCACTCATTCTCTATCTCACTCTCACATAAAGAGAATACAGCCCTTTTAAAATGAGTTTATTATAAGCTAGGCATAGAGTTCATGCCATAAATTGAGAAAGTGTAAACGATACGCAGTCTTTATCAAACTGAGGAAGAATGACTTGCTATTTCGAACTAAGGCTGTGGCCGGCCACAGCTTAAGTGGTAGTGAAATATTTTGCTGCATTATCAAATGTATATATAGTCTCTAAAATTCTACCGCAACTCAGTCGTATGAGAAAAATATAGGTAGGTAGGTACCTACTATATGAACAATTGTTGACAGGGCCGGACTAATCCGTGTCAGACATGACACAAGTGTAACATCGTTCATAAAATGGATTTGAACTACGTGTTCACGTACAAAGAGCTAGACAACTTAATGACATTCTAAACGCTGACTATGCAAGCTCTTGATAAACGTGGTACCTATACTTCCCAATCCTAGTCGGAAAACTTTATTTATTACCTGTATGTACTAAATCTTGGAACTCTCTAGAGTAATTGCGGTTTGGAACGTACCTATTCATAATAGCAGTTTGAGTTGCATATTAGGAGCACGACTATTAATGACTTTAGTGCCTAGACGTCGCTCATGGCGGTTGCATTGCGGGCGAAATATATGTATATTAGCAATACTGCAATATAATATTCATTTGTAATTAGTCGAGAGAAGTTTTAGGATTTTATCCAAACTGCTCGTATACACTGTGACTGCTTTACCTGAGAAAATGAGACATGAAACGATTTTTTTGAGTTTAAAAACTGTTTAGATAATCCTAAACTTACTATTTTTATTTCATAATAATTATATTGCTAGGTGTACTGAAAAGTTATAAGTTAAGAGCTGCTAAAAATATTTCGCAACTTTTTTGCAAAAAATTAACAACCAAATCTCCAGTTAATAATATACTACATCAGATTGTGTATGAATATTTTCCAAAATGCCAATATTTAAAAAGGAAAATGAGGAATGAATGTGTATGGAGAAATATGCCATCTAATTTCCTTTTAGTTTGATATTTAAATACCAACCACTTGCAACCAAAACTTGTCACAGGCATTACTATTAAGCTTGTGAACTAATTATCATGTTAGCATTAATTCAGTAAGCAGACCTAGTAGCTACATAATTAACTCAAATGGCATCTTGTAACGATGCACGTTACTATAGGCATCTAAATCAAAAGTATTATTTAAAATAATGTGAAATTAAGAAATTAACGTAACATTTCTGTGCGCGACTGTACTTTCCGCCGAACGGCGATGTCAGCAGTTTTACCCTACTTATACCACCGGCCATCACTCCGCGGCCCACTCTGCGCTCGATCGTCATTAGGGATAGACGCTGCCGGTCGCGTTCACGGCCGTGTGCCGTGTCCTCTCGCGCGCCGGCGCAAGTCTAAAATAATATTTTCTTAAATCGGCAATGCTAGCCAAGTGTAGCTAAATCTTTTAATTTGCTATAAGCAAATGATTTTAAGTACTAGTTAGTTACTACCCGTCCTGCACCCCGTTTGGGTAAGTGTTGAACGTTACTTAGTTTTAAGAATCTAGTGTGCTAAATTCTATTGTGCTAAAACGCTTATTTTCAGTACCTAGTGTTAATTGTGCCTTGCCTGTGTCATGTATTTTAAAATAATTCCTCTCTAGTAAGTGTTGTTAGCCGCCGCGTCGCGGCGTAACGGTAAAAGTACCGTTATAACATGGCGTCTCATACATTTTGCCCAGCGTGTTATTTAACTTCAGATTATTAATAGCCTTAGCTCACAAGCTTAGCTTATAGCATTTTTATCATTTTAGTTGATCCCCATTATTGTAATTTAATTTTCTAATCTTGCACTCTGCCTTAGGTACCTACTTGCCATATCACATAACCGCTGTAACTCCGTTCTGGTTATGAACACCCACCATCTACTTTTTGCTACTCCCTTGCTTGCTTAGCGTCATCGTTGGGGTTCATACCGAGCGGCCAATTAATACGTGGACATAAAGCTGGACGATGTACATTCCAGGGTGCAATTAGACGGCTTAAAACTACGGCGGCAGGGGGGACCTGCTGATCCGACCGCAGAGTAGGAGGCCCTCCAGAGGCTTCCCGGCTTCACGCACCAGCTGACCTCGGCGCTCCCCGAGACTTCCCGGCGTCCGAACACAGGGCTCGCACGACCACCTTGCCACGTCAGGGGAGTACCCACCTACGTCAGTGAAATCAGACAGGCTAATTTAAAATCTAACGGACCACTACCACGACCACCGCTCGGGTTATTTTTTAATAAATTTATTTGTTATAAAGCGTTTGGGACTTTAATTTAAACCTCCCAACCCTAACCGCTCCATTGGCGCCCTTTAACGTGGTCAAAGTCTGGTTTCACTGCGTAGAAGTAGTTGGTGTTTGTGTTGTTTTTTTTTGTGAAACGTTTGCTTTGTGTTTTTTTTGGTTGCAGCAACTAGTGTGTACGAGTTTTTATTGTTAATTATTGTAGTGTTTTTTTTACAAATTTTGATGAATTTTATGATTTTTTTACGGTAGTTTTAAGAATTTTTACGCAATTTTAATGATTTTATGGTGGAATTATTTAATACAGTTTTCAATTTTAAATTATTAACGCGATTTTAGTACTTTAATTTCAATCAATAATTAATTATTTTATCATAACGACTAGGTTTTTTTCACATTGAATCGCATTCCAAGTTTTGCTCTGTGTTCTTTGTTACTCTGTGTTGTTTTGCATCTGACGTACAATAGTCACCACAAGTGTTACGGATTTTATACTGTGATATTTTACTTTTACTAATTGTTTTATTTTATTGAATTTTAATTTATTTTAGCTGTAGAACTCTAGCTCAGTTGAGTCACGCAAGCGATTTTATTATTATTATTATTTTATGGAATTTTATTATTGTGACAGTACACACTAGTTGCATTTATTTTATTTTTTGCTTTCTGTTGCGCCGCTTTCTTCTTCTCTTTGGGTGGCGTTGTTTTACTGTTTTCCTAGCCAGTCATTAATATCTATACATTTTATCAACCATAACGTTATCATCAGTTTATTTTTGTAACAGAACGGAGTAGTTATAAGTTTAGCGCTCAACATTTACCCTACACGGTTGAATAATATATTTTCTTTCGCGGAATATTATTATAAAGATTTTTTTATTATTATTATTAGAATGGCTTTCCGGGTTTACTCATGAATCTTATAATGTTGTTCTCGTAGTAGGAGGATAATTATGTCTCTCAACTTTCGTTTTTTAACGATCCTCGCAGTTGGGATACATGTCGTAAGGTAGTATATGTCTCTCAACTTTCGTTTTTAACGATCCTCGCAGTTGGGATACATGTCGTAAGGTAATATGTCTCTCAACTTTCGTTTTTTAACGATCCTCTCAGTTGGGATACATGTCTTAAGGAGATAGGTCTATAATTATAGGTCTCACAACTTTCGTTTTAACGATCTTCGCAGTTGGGATACACTAAGAATAAACCTTTTGTTTTTTTTTGTTTGTTTCTTTTCTTTCCTCTGTGATCTGTTGTGCTTAGTATTCGTTTGGGTCTCTGGTCTGATAAATAGACAGGTACCTTACCAATGGCAGGTTGCGTTAATAATGGTATAAGATCATTTTCGCTTAGTTGAATGCGTGAAGAATGAGAGATTTTTTTTGGAAGGATAATGCGAATACATAGGTACTCAGAATTAGTGCGGATTTTATTAATTTAGATTAATAAAATCCTTCGGTTTCGCGCGGGGTAATGTAACGATGCACGTTACTATAGGCATCTAAATCAAAAGTATTATTTAAAATAATGTGAAATTAAGAAATTAACGTAACATTTCTGTGCGCGACTGTACTTTCCGCCGAACGGCGATGTCAGCAGTTTTACCCTACTTATACCACCGGCCATCACTCCGCGGCCCACTCTGCGCTCGATCGTCATTAGGGATAGACGCTGCCGGTCGCGTTCACGGCCGTGTGCCGTGTCCTCTCGCGCGCCGGCGCAAGTCTAAAATAATATTTTCTTAAATCGGCAATGCTAGCCAAGTGTAGCTAAATCTTTTAATTTGCTATAAGCAAATGATTTTAAGTACTAGTTAGTTACTACCCGTCCTGCACCCCGTTTGGGTAAGTGTTGAACGTTACTTAGTTTTAAGAATCTAGTGTGCTAAATTCTATTGTGCTAAAACGCTTATTTTCAGTACCTAGTGTTAATTGTGCCTTGCCTGTGTCATGTATTTTAAAATAATTCCTCTCTAGTAAGTGTTGTTAGCCGCCGCGTCGCGGCGTAACGGTAAAAGTACCGTTATAACATGGCGTCTCATACATTTTGCCCAGCGTGTTATTTAACTTCAGATTATTAATAGCCTTAGCTCACAAGCTTAGCTTATAGCATTTTTATCATTTTAGTTGATCCCCATTATTGTAATTTAATTTTCTAATCTTGCACTCTGCCTTAGGTACCTACTTGCCATATCACATAACCGCTGTAACTCCGTTCTGGTTATGAACACCCACCATCTACTTTTTGCTACTCCCTTGCTTGCTTAGCGTCATCGTTGGGGTTCATACCGAGCGGCCAATTAATACGTGGACATAAAGCTGGACGATGTACATTCCAGGGTGCAATTAGACGGCTTAAAACTACGGCGGCAGGGGGGACCTGCTGATCCGACCGCAGAGTAGGAGGCCCTCCAGAGGCTTCCCGGCTTCACGCACCAGCTGACCTCGGCGCTCCCCGAGACTTCCCGGCGTCCGAACACAGGGCTCGCACGACCACCTTGCCACGTCAGGGGAGTACCCACCTACGTCAGTGAAATCAGACAGGCTAATTTAAAATCTAACGGACCACTACCACGACCACCGCTCGGGTTATTTTTTAATAAATTTATTTGTTATAAAGCGTTTGGGACTTTAATTTAAACCTTAACCGCTTCAATCTGCATTCTACGGTGCATGCACGACACAAAGCATTGATATAGAATTGTACATATCATTTAAGGAATTAATGTCATTAATCTTTCTTAGACTTGTGTGGTGGTCAAAAATTCTGAGTTCAAATCTTGGTTGGGGCAGAAAAAATCGTTATTGCAAAAACACCCCGTAGGGGTCGGATCAAAAACTAAGTAATTAAGTGCGACTCACGCTTGACTGCACATTTATAATAGGTTTTCCTGTCATCTATAGGTAAAGAACTATTTTGTGTATTTTTTTAACAAGCTTTTATTAGGTCGACCTGTATGTAACTAACTATGTAATGGAATCTAAGGTAACTAATTTAACCATCTTCCAAGGATCGTAGCGTCATGAAAATTGGCAGCTGTATGTAGTTCTGGTGACAATACAATAATATGGTACTGTCGAACTGATCTGATGATGGAGACACGAGGTGGCCATAGGAATTCTGTGATGAAACAACGCAACCTAATTGTGTTAGGGGTTTTTAGAATTGTCTCGATGAGTATTAGTTGTCTGTCGTAAGATAAGTACAGTCAGCGATGAAAGCTTGTACCAAAAATGAAATTTTTGCCAAAAACTTATTCAAAATACGAGTAGTATCAAACCGAGCAAATGTTCTCAAATCGCAGCATATTTTATTCGTACCTATCCATTCTGATTTCATAAAATATAATCAATTATATTTTTAGGCATAGAATAATATATTGAGAGAAAAATCGTAGTTAAATAAACCTATTGTATCTTGTTGAATATATTTTTATTTAAATTCATTACAGCTGTCCAAATTGCTTTCAGCCGAGCGAAGCCCCAAACGGTTTAAAACAACTTTAATTTCAGTTCCATTACGTAAATACACCATTTCACTCATTGCTTTTATACATTTACATGTGTATTCAAAAATACCGATGCAGGTTACATTTAAGAAATGAAATAACTTAAGGATAGCTGTTCAATTTTATTTGTTGATTTGCCTTATATACGGAGCCCTATTTTTTTGTTTTTGTTTTTTCGTCTGTCCCCATAAAATTTGATTGTTTTTTAAATGCTTACATGCAGGTGTATTTATAGTTTTATGATTTTGATTAAAAAAATTGCAGATCCGAAATAAATGTACTTAACAAATTTTTACATCACCTATATGTAAAAGGGCTTTTTCTTCCCTGCTAGGAGGAATCAAAGTGGCACTTCTAGAATTCATTTTTTTTAATTTAAATAATATTTTGAAACATTATTTCCGCACAGGTGATGTGAATAGCAATAGGTAGCAAAATAATTTCCGCCTTGGGCGTTAACACTTGAATCCCTCACTGGACGCACTGTACTGTAACTGATGTAATATACCTACGTCCTCGCCGTAAATATGTCATTTTGCTCCCGTGTGACACAATCTACTATTATTCTGCAAATAGACAAGAACATCAAATACGTTTACTCGCCTTATAATAGCGCGGTGGTGTAGTATAAAACGGTTAAACAGAACTCTGAAGGCATCATCTTTGCCGCACTTCCCCTCAACCATGGTAGTTTTCACGAGCGTCTCCATGTTCTTGAAGTTGTCAATTAGAACATCCAATTGGGCAACTAAATAAAAAAAAAACAATTTGTAAAATTTTTTAGGCATTAACATAATACATATAGAATATAATACAAAGCAGAGTCGAAATACTCGTAATCTAAGAAGAAAACTAATTTAAGCATCCGCAGCGAGCTCGGAACTTAGCTCTACTGTGCCGTACGCTACTTTTGCTGACTGTACTAAAGATGCTGGCAGCATTTTTTCCTTGATATGCTAGAACGATATTTATCATTACATTATATACTTGACACTATATTTAACAACTCTGATTGGTTTTAAAAATAAACTCAATGCGCCGAGACTTCACGGGCCCAACGAGCATTGTTCGCTACCGACTAAGTAGGCTAAGTTAGGGCTCATTTAGACGATGCGAGAACTCGCATGCGAGTTTTATTACATTGCGGGTTTTGATCGGTCGGTTGAATTGGACGTAACCAACAGTCCGCAATGTAACTAAAATCGCTTGCGAGTTCGTGCGTCGTCTAAGTCAGCCCTTAAGAACAAACATTAAGGTACAAACTAAAATCTAAATTAAGTGCAAATTACCAATTTTGTACCTGATGTTGAATTTACATACTTACTGACAAATAATAAAAGAGACCACGGTAATGTTTGTACGACAATCATTAATATTACAAGGGGTGGTTTGTACACTATCTGGAAATTTAAATGTATTATTAGATGAATTTAACTTACTTGCGAATGGCAACAAGTGTGGCTACCACCAGTCGGACACTGAGATAAACGCTATCGAGAACGTAACTTACTTTCTATAAGGGTAGAGGCAGAAAGAGGGTAAACTAGTTGGCTACAAAGTTTGAGGTTTACGTCACAATTCTGTGGTTCCTTTACTAAAAAAAAAAACTAGGTGATTATTTTTCACGCACTTATGTTTCAATTTCATGATGGTGTATGTACGTAAAAAAATACATGTTATGGAACCTAAACAATTGAATGAATTTTCAAGTGCATACAGATTACGATTGTTTTGCGTTTTGGGGCAGTGCCATTGGAATCTTTTAATGAAGGTTTGATGTAATCGTCCCCAAAAGCTTAATTTGATTATCAGGCATAAAGCATCATTCTGTTCAATCTGATTCTTTGTAATTTACGATTGGACATTCACAAAACGGTTTAATTTGAAATTGGTTTTCCATTCATTCCTCAGTACCTACGAGCATAAACCGGTTTTAATTGATGCCTATCAATCGGTCTACTGATTGCGAACAGACTGATGCATAAATATTTAATTATTCAGAATTACTGACAGCAGTTAGTTCTCAGACATGCATAATTTGTTAAATGTATAAAATGTAAATAAAAGTAAGTGTGTAAATGTATGTGTATCTGTGTGTATGTTTAATGTGTAGAAATGTATAATTATTACGTTGTAATTTAGTATAACTAAGGAAAATATACATATGTACAAATGTGTCCTTCGAGTTCTGTCTGAAAATTATTGTATTTTGCGAATAAATCCGGCTTCGAATCCGTCTATGTATTACACACTGCTGGAATTACGCAAAGATTCCTGTAATACTTAGCCATATCACCACACATCTGCCAGATAGATCTGACGGTTTAGGCGGAGTATGTCACTTTCTTAGGACGTCACTTTCGAGTTAGGTCACGTTCTGAGGACGCCACATTCTGAGTTTGTCACTTTCAGAGGTCGTCACATTCTGAGTAGGTACATCACTTTCTGAGAACGCCACTTTCTGAGGACGTCACATTCGGAGTACGTCAATTTTTTAGCATGCACGTGCAACGTGCGCCTTCACGAACAATGGATACCAGCAATCATATTAGCTGTACGGCATACAGCCGCTTTTATGTATGACATACAAGATGTTTTTTTTATATTTGCAGTATTCCTTTACAGTCTGAATCCGAACGTCAATGACAGTTTCCCGTTATCGTCTATAGATTCGTATTTCCCTTCAATGGCCACTGAAAAAAACACCCTGTATGTCATACATAAAAGCTGCCGTATGCCGTACAGCTAATATGATAGTTGGTATCCATTGTTCGTGCAGGCGCACGTTGCACGTGCATGCTAAAAAAGTGACGTACTCAGAAAGTGACGTCCCCAGAACGTGACCTCCTAAGAAAGTGACATACTCCGCCTAAACCGACGGACACATCACGTACCTATATCCCTAGCTACGTAAATATAACATCAAAGCCTGCCTTCATAAAAAGATAAAATCTTGCAAACGAAAGCAAAAATGTTGTCGAGCATTCAGGTTGTCGTCGGGCTAAGATTATCTAGAACTTCTTCACAACTTGTAACCAACAACTTTGTTAATAATTATATTTTTACCCGGTTAACTAACAAGGTATATATGACATTTGACATGTATTTTTCAATACCGGAAAATAAATATGGGATCTGAACATTACGCTACTGTTAAATTGCAGGTTTTACTTAACTAAGAATATTTTAAATACATTTTGTATCAAGCAGAAACGTCTGCGTACGATGATATTAAGCTTAAAATACATTTAACAGTGGAAAACTTTACTGGCTTGGGTGAGACTTGAACTCACGACCACTGGATCACTAGCCAAGTGCACTGCCATCTGAGCTACCAAGACTTCATCCATGTGCAGCAAATATTTCCACCATATGGGCCTGTTTAGGGAGGCACCCTAGCAACATATACAGTAAGAGTGTTTACACTTCTTAAACAGCTAACAGAGAACAAGTACTTATACTTTAGTGAGGTCATGTTCAGAAACTAAATCACCACCAACCACTTTGTTACAAAAGTATTTCCTTTCTAAAAAGGGAATAATATGATTATCAACACGTACCTGGTAAAAACAAGCGTAGTACAAATATGGTGGCTCATTAGCGTCCACAAAAATTAAGTCCATCATCACCGGCAAAGTTTGGAATCTGTTCAAACTTGGCACCACCACTACGTGAACTGAAAGTTACAAACTAGTCAACTGATTTTTTCTTCTAGGATCCTATTCGAAAACGTAAAATCAATATTTTTAATAAAATAATACTTAGAGTCCGTCAAAGCTAAATCTGCACCGATTTTGCAGTGACAAAATGTATAGTGCCAGTAAGTAAATAAATAGTTTTTCTGCCCTCTGGCCGGAAAGCGTCGACTTTCTTTTACGCTTTCCGTAATTTGCGATTTGTAAACGCATCATGATTGGCGATTACTCCACCGACAAGAGCAAAGCTCTTAAGTTATGAAGATGATGATGAAACGCATCATGGGGTTATACTGTGTCTAGAAAAAAATACAAACTTACTAAATACATCCGTGGCCGAGCCCATTAGGAGCAACCAATACAGATTCTTCGATATCTTGATAGCGCGATTCAGAACCTCCCTGTGGGTACCAGGGTGGGTAGACCGATGGAAATCGACGTTGTTGAGCTGGTCAAACAAGTTGATAAGCAAGTCTCGGTGGCAGAACATGTCGAACAGCTTCACGGAAACGTAAAGCTCGGTTAAGACCAGGTTGAGGCTGTCAAATAAATAAATATTATAGGACATTCTTGCAGATTGACTAAGTCCCACAGTAAGCTCAAGAAGGCCTGTATTGGGGGTACTCAGACAACGATATATATATACAAATACACAGAAAACAAGGCTCAGGAACATAATTATATCTGTGTTCATCACACAAATAAATGCCCTCACCAGGATTCGAACCTAGGACCGCGGCTTCACAGGCAGGGTCACTACCCACTAGGCCAGACCAGTCGTCATATAGAAATTGTTTACTTTTTAATGAAATTGTCTTGTAGTTGTATTGCCGAAAATAAGATTTATTTCGTCCATCCTACTCATACTAGATAAAATGGTTGGTTGGCAGTCCTCAACTGTGCGTTTCTCCAGACACTTCCTGCCTTGCACAGCTAAACTGTGGAATGAACTGCATGCGGTATTTCCCGACCGATACGACCTTCAAACTTACCTCTATCATAAAAAAAGGAAAAATCGTCTAGCATCTTACGTTCATGTGATTATCACATGTGATAAAAGTTTTACAATGGCCGTTCAATGTAAAATGTACTACTTAAGACTGGTTTTTCCATTCCATTTTGATCAGATTGCCTGGAACTTTATAGAAATTACTAGGATTATCGCCATGTTTTATTGTTGGGCTACCATTTTGTGTCTGTCGAGCCAGTAGGTGTCTCATCCCAACCAACATTATGCATTAACAACTTACTGCAAAAAAATACTATAATGTCCTAATTGAAACGTAATGTACTGTACCTGGAAGCGATAAGCTGAATCTCACGATTTTCCGCACCCAATAATTTCACGACATAAGCCATCTGACCTATTGGTGGTATAATAAAAACGAAGATGGCATACAACACCCGATTTAAAATATGCAGCCAAAACCAGATTGATGTCTTAGGGTATGGTATGTAGAACCATAATCCATTTAACTTTAAAGTTTTTACATGTAAATTTACATGCTGGTGAAAGTCTATCGGTTTGGATGACGACTTCATTTTAAGGGAGAAGGAATTAATATGAAGTTTTTTAATTTCTTTTAGTAATACCACTGTATATATGTTGTTTGTAAATAATTGATTATATTGTAAATATGAAAGTGGTTTGAAGTAGATAGCCATATATGGATAGTATGTAGATACGTAGATAGTAGTATGTGGTATGTGTAAATTACAATGTTGTTAATATTGTTAAGTTTAGGAGGGTTCCGCGAAACCAACATATCTAGGGAACTTGTAATCATAAAGGATATTTAAACTTGATTAAAATTCTTTAAACAATCTGTTATATGCTACGACTGTACGCTAAATAAATAAATAATGTAATCATTATCATTTATCATCATTTAATCATTTATTTGCGTTAAAAAAGGTTGTTGGCGACTTGCTGGCGTGCGACCTCTTTTATACCTTTTTATTTTGTATCCTAATTCGAATCCATAATTGTCAGTTCAGTCTACCTGTCACCATGATACTGATATCATCTTGTGTTTGGTTTTATTTATTAAAATACTTAATCATATATCAATCTACGAGTTTCCATCATCTCCATATTACAGTCCACCCCAGTAGTTATCAAAGGTTATATACAAGTTCTTTCTTTAAAATATACATTTTCAACTTCCATCTTTCTTAACTGACTATGCAACATGCAAATCTTAGTGTAATATATTTCTAACTTAACCTAATTAAGCTTGTTTTGTAAAATTAAATATCAACAAAATTAAAAATATAGTACAAATAAAAATACACTGTCACTACTGTCAGTACTGTGTGTACTGTGTGTGTGTGTGTGTGTACTGTGTGTATGTGTGTAATATATACCTAATGACTATTCTAAGTAAAACATTTATAAATACATAGAAAAAGCCTAAGACTCAGCAAAAAATATCTGTGTCCGTTAGCGATATCTGCCGATTGGTCCCGGCATTTCGCTTGCATACATAGTGTGATTCTGGTCATAGAAAATAATACAATTTGATCGAGTTAACACGCTGCCGCGTCGGGTGGCGTCGCGTCCCGTTTTAATAAAGTGTTTCGGGATTATTTAGCATAATTAATATTCAAATCGCATGAGTAGACCCGGAGCAGCTAACAACTTTCAGACCAAACCTCGTAAGATCAAAACTATAACAATTTGTTAAATTAGAATCGGCCCCTTGTTGAGTTTAGCCTCGTGTCATCTTGACGATTGGTTAAGACCAATTGTGAAAAGAAAAGTTTTAAATTAGGGAAGAGTTCCAAAGGAACTCTAATTGTTTGAATTAGAACAAATTATCTTAACAAGTTAATTGTTTAAAAGCGTATTTGAAACTAATTATAATATTTTTTCGAGACAGAATATGAATTAGTGAGTCCGGTATTTCAGCTTTGTAATTAAAAATGTTAATAATACAATTTACGTTTAAAACTAATCTGTTAAAGGCAAGGTGCTATGAAATTTGGAGTACACAAGAATATATTTGAGATTAAATTGTCTGCTTTATTTCATTGATTTGGCTGAGTGGTGCAATTTTGCATTGCATTGAGGCAGCTTGATTAAAAATCTTACAATGTTTGCTATGAGCTCAGAGGAACGATACTATAGAGGTATTAAGGGGGAGGTGACGAAACGAGATAGTCTTATAGAAATTTTCAAATGTTGTACCAGAGAAAGTGGTGTTATTGTTTATGTTCTTGTAGTCTTACTTCTCGTTTCTGCCTACTTGAATGTTCTTGTCAAATTTTATGTTATTTCAGAATGTTTCGAAACGACAGCGTAACTTCCATTGTATGCGTCTAGTTTCTTGGGACTTTTATGTTTTAGATCCATAAAAAGTAGGTAAGTCCTAAACCTAGATTCCCTTGAAAAATTACATTAGTTACGGTTGTGGACGGAACACACCGAAAATACTTTCGTGGAAATCTTTTATCTAAAACTTTTACGAATAATTTAAATCTTTACCAGTTCCAAGGTAATAAAGACGAAGTTTTATAATAATTTATCGGTCCGATATACGTGAAACAAATGGGATGAGAAAGGTTGCTTTAGAGCGTCTGCATTTCTTTTGCTTTAGTAAAATGAAATGTGAATTCTTTTTAGTGAAGATATTTTTCGGACTTAACAGGTGTACAAAGGATGGATGGATGGATTAGTCGTTAAGAAATGACATTTAAACTTTAAAAATATCTTTACAGTACATATGGGGCTACTTTTCCGCACTAGCGCGTAAAATAGCACTTTTCGTGCGTATGTCGAAACTTTAAAGTGCTATATGTACTGTAAAACGTTGTTCGATACACGTGCGAATAGGTAATTCGCAACTCGTGTCGATTTAAAACACTCCCTTCGGTCGTGTTTTAATTTATCGCCACTCGTTTCGAATTTCCTCTTTTCCGCACTTGTATCGAAAATAACTATTTTGAATTTATATTGATGTGTAGTGTTAGTATCGTAATCGGAGTTACCAATAAATGAGTGTAGAAAGTGGGAGATGCATTAAAAAGATATATTATGTTCTAATACCATAAAGAGGAATTATGCTTTATGATCTCCCACTCCATATGCTCACGCCATTGCCATGTCATTGTGATACGTACAACAATTTAACTCTAAATGTCAATTTAAATGTCCTCCTTTATAAAACATATGGCAGAAACTATATCTCAACGGTGGAACCGTCCACCATACTGGGCTGGCTGAGATGCAGGATCAGTATCGGAAATACGCGCCACCAGTCTGTGCATCCGAGGCATACGCTATCGGTTTAAGTCCACTGCCAGGTGGCTTGGGTTCGACGACGGTGCCGCCCTGTCACACATCGATTGAAACCCCTTTTCTACCCTACCTATGTATTATCTGCCGCTTTGCCTATGTATTATGAATGTAATGATTATTATTAATATGTTAAATACAATTAAGTTTACAATTTAACTCTAGTTGCCAAACGGTATTAAGGATGACACGGTAGACCGGCCCGAGCCCGAGCCGAGGCGTCAGACACGTAATTTTCTATGACGGCTGATCGGTGATGTGGTGCTCGGTGCTCCATAGAAAACGAAGCGCCGGAAGTTCCGGCCCGGTCCTGGCCCGGTCTAGCGTGAGTCATCCTTTATGGCTAATGTCGTTAGTTCGTATTCCAGACCGTAGCAATGAGTTTCTCGAAAATGACGTACGAAATATCATTTTATACCAGGCGGTCTAGCATGAGTTGCGTTCTCGCGCGCAACTCCATACATGAAGTCGCGCCAGATGTATGGAGTCACGCGCGAGAACGCAACTCATGCTAGACCGCCTGATAACCGCAAAAGCAAACATCGTGAGCAAACCTAGGTAACATTAGCGAAGAAATATTACTTTAGAAATAAAAAGTGACTGCGGTAGTTTTGATTGCTCAAATCAAAACTACTTAATTGCTGTTGCTGTAAGGTTAGTTGCAGTTGTATTCTCCCAGTTGCGTTGCCTCGTATTACTTTAGTTCGTACAACACTTTGGTAGCATTATTGCAACAGTTTCATTTAACACATTCCGAATTTTCTTGAAGGCCTATTGGATTTCTAGTAAGACTATTTTGCATAAATGTGTCACTGGGACATCGCGGAAATATACGTCTAACCCAAATTTTGTCCCTTTTCTTGACGTAATTGACACCGGAAAGAGTAGGTATACACCATACACAGTGGATTCAATAGTTAGAGATTTTTTTCGGGTTTGAACGCTTATAAGAATAACTATTAGATTAGTTAGATTGTTTTGGCTAGTATTAGGTTAGGCCCAGTTCCGTCCGGGTTAAAATAACTGATGGCATTAATTTTCGTAAAAATAAGTGACAGCGTACATTTTTGTTATTAGGTTTCCAAAGCCGGACTCTTTCCAAGATGTAGCTTCTCCAGAATCTACTATTTATAAAAAAAATGTGGTTTTTTGCCTAAGAAAATCCTTCTGACTTTTCATGATTCAGGTAGTTAAGGACCTTCTGTCTCTGTTTCATCGTTCGGAATCTAGAAGAGTTCTATCTATAATTTTACAAAGCAGTCTGCGTTTTTTCTTATTAAAATGATTTGAATTGTAAATTGCTTTTACAAAATCCCTAATGTTAACGAGTAAAGAAATCGAAATTAAAGTTTCGTGAGACATATTTTAAAATATTTAGACCACAACGGTTACACGAACTACACAACTGGAGCACGCTGGTGTACGGAGTGCGATCCGAGTGAATGGTTGAGTAAATAAAATGCTAGTATTATACAACACATATATAAAATATCGCGGCCATGTCACCAGATTTATGAAGTACCGAGAACTGTAGGTATAGTGGCCCCACGTTGGGCGCCACAGTCATTTTTCAATTTTCATTCAATTAAAAAAAATGTCTTCTCTTGACATTAAATGAAACCACTCTTTATAAAACCGAACTGAACTACCTAAGAGGAATTTTTACCCGCATAAACTTTTTCAAGGCAGTTTCAGATAAAGCCACATTGGGTACTTAGGTTCCACTTTTTAAACAAGTCCGGTACCTACACAGGTTCGACGACATAAGCCGGGGGCGGGCGTGTTGCCAACGACCCGATTCTATTCCAGCCGGGTGATTTTCTATCAGCTTATCGCCGAAAATTTTCTCACACGTCTACTTAGGTTTTTTTTTTATAAATACTATAGGTACTACATTTCGATGAAAGTGCAATGCTACCTTTTCACAATTACTATGTCATTGGCATTTAATTTTGATTTAAAAAGTAAAATTTAGACATTTACTTTGAATTTAAAAACGTTCTATGGTGGGTCACAGCAGTTTACTAGTCCAAAATGAATAGCTTAATTATGTTCGCATCTTGATGACTCCTTTCTGCTATTTAAAGTGTCTTCTAAAAGTTCTTTAAGGTAATATTTGTTGGTTTATTTTTCAGGATTTATGTACAGGCACTGACTTAATATAAAAGAAATAGACACACAAAGCAGAACAAAAACGTCAAGAAATGTGGATCCCAATGACGTTTCGCACCATTTGCATTGATGATAAAAACGCTTACGTAAATTTTGAGTCAAGATAAATGTTTCGTACAGAAAAGAGCTTAATGTCGTAAGCATTAAGTGTCAAATTTGCAAACATAAGTACCAACACTGTTAAAAAATTTAGTCCGATGGCACTAAACGTAACGTATTTACGTCAAACAACGTCAAACGAGAATAATGAACGAATGGAGTCACTTTGGTGCACTTTAATATGCATTACTGTACAGGAAAACCAATTGAAGTAATAAATAAAACAAATTTAATTTAATCGGGAGCTCAAATAAAATTAATTCGTGGTTCAAATTCAAACAAATTAAATTTTTAATTCGTAAGTATACGTCTTTAAATACTAATTTCCTTGAAATAAATTCTACTTATTAAATAACTGTGTATTTAAGATCTACATTTACTCATAGCACGGGTGCACGGGGAAATTTAGATACTGATTGGATTTTTTTTATAAAGTCTACCTATACTTTATAAAAAAAATCCTGTGGTTGTCACTGTGTTCCGACAGGTTTAGCATTTACAGTTAGTCGATATAAGCCCTTATTGGTGGTGTATATGTCGGAAACAGGGAAATGGGCCGAACACACAAGTGCCGTTTTGCCTTGTTTAAAACTGCATCACCCCTATCTCTTGCTATAATTAAATAGCAGTCCACTTTGCACGTCGCATAGGTTTTCTTGGAAATCTTCAATTTAAACATAATATTATTTCTTATGAATTCCATATAAAAATAAAAAAAAATATTGACCTCACATCGACTCATTAGAATTTTGTTCCTTGACATCCCTTCTTTGGTACTAACAAATTAATTTATTCAAAACCATAAAATTACCACCAGATTACATAAATTATGTAATGCTATCCAAAGAACTAACCGAAAGAAATACATTCCATCCTTTTTCCTTGCTTTATCATTGTTATTTTTACATATTTTAACGGCACATTTCGTAATTGTTGACAACTTCACATTTGAGCGTTTCAAACAAGACTAAACGAAAAAGTAATGCATGATCTGTTTTGACATCACTTTTGTGGGGCCATTTTTGGCGGCTGATTGGGTATCCAGTTCTTTATACTATATCAATGTGTACAGGAGATATATCTCTTCCAAATGACCGAAGATATGGCTATTTTAAGTACCTATTTATTTATTTCATGTGTTTCTCTATTGGTAATTATAAATAATTGTTTATTTCATTTAAACGTCTTATTGTTATATTTTTCATAATTACATAGGAACTGTTAACTAACGTTTATTTCACTCGGGCCGTATCTAAGACAAATATTTTTTGGACAAAGTTATTCCATTAAACAACAAGCATTGTCGTAACTTAGTTATTTCTTGCTGTAAATAATATATTATAAGTAGTTACCTACATATAATAAATATGAAGAATCACACTAGGGTGTCATAAGCCGTGGGGTGCAAATAAGTAAATAAAATTGAATAATTTACGAGTGGGATTTACCGCGGAATGTCACGGGCAGGGTATGTCAAAATATAAAATAAAAGGTCGTGTCATGCGCACTGGGGGCTTCGGCTAGCGGGGCCCCAGTCAGTCGCCTCGCGATTACCGAACGGGTCTCTGTGTGTGCCTCCTTCGAAACTCGACCGTTCGAGCGCGGCGTTTAAAAATTTAAAATAAGAACACGTGCGTGCACATTGGACGGTCAGTTTTTGACAGTGTTTTGAAGTGTTGTGAACTTTTGTGGTATGAAATATAATGTTATTCGGTTAACGTAGGAAGTTTAAAAGAAAATATAAGGTTAGTTTCGTTTATTATAAAACTTATTTATATTTAGATTTCTGATATTTTTTTGTTTACTAACCTACGCATTTTGATGCCAGCTCCTATGTAAATATCACACAGTCTCATATGAATTTAAAAGTGCTTAAATCTATTCCTATTAAATAATTGAATTAACGTGTAAATTTTCAATTTAGTTACAGTTAGGTAATGGTTATTAGGTAGTTAGGTAATGTATTGTTAATTATAATTAATTCTTTATAAAAAAATCGGTGAAGTGCGAGTCTTAAATATGTATAGCTAAATGTTTAGGATGAGTAACGACGAAGCCGAATCTTTTCAATTGTTTAACGGAAACCATGAATATTCCATGAAAATATTAAGTAGTGAAGAATTTAATTTCCTACCCATTCCATACTTTGTCACAGTGACAATACTATAAGGTCTCTAGAAAGCGACTTCCATATTGATTGTCACTGTGACAAGGTACGAAATGAGACGGAAATTAAATTCTTTGACTGTACCTTAATGAATATAGTTTTAACCTTTTACATATAGGTAACCTAAATTATTATTATTTACCATCTGACAAGAGTTATCTATTGTGTTTATCCAAGAGCAAATTGAATATCCACTGCCTTGGGCAAGACTCGAACTTACAACAATACTGTTCAAACAATTAACCATTCTATGAAGCACATTTAAGATTGAGATTTTTTTTAGTTTCATTCAAATCAATCATTTTTTCTTAACTAGGCCTGGACTATTTATAAATTATCTAGTCTTAAAATTTATATTAAGTATTATATTATCGCCTAAAAGATATTTTATATTATAGCTGCAGGTGGATGTAACATAAGACTTGGGTATGGAACCCTAAAAAATATTCCCGTGTTCTAAATTAAAAGAATAATACTTACCAAAGTCAATTTGCATGTCGGATGGCTTCCGTTTAATGAATATTTTACGCTGTGTTTTTGGCGAAACCTACAAAGAAAAATAAAATGTAATTTTCCGTGTATTAGGTGTAATAGGAATTATGTTGTTTGAGTTAAAATGTTTATTTATTTACAGTAGGTACATATGGTGTTCCATTACCACACCCTGTGCTATTATAAGCACATCCGTTAGATTCAGTAAATATTCAGTATCTTTGCACTTATCAAAAACCGGCCAAGTGCGAGTCGGACTCGCGCACGGAGGGTTCCGCACCATCAACAAAAAATAGAGCAAAACAAGCAAAAAAACGGTCACCCATCCAAGTACTGACCCCGCCCGACGTTGCTTAACTTCGGTCAAAAATCACGTTTGTTGTATGGGAGCCCCACTTAAATCTTTATTTTATTCTGTTTTTAGTATTTGTTGTTATAGCGGCAACAGAAATACATCATCTGTGAAAATTTCAACTGTCTAGCTATCACGGTTCGTGAGATACAGCCTGGTGACAGACGGACGGACGGACGGACGGACAGCGGAGTCTTAGTAATAGGGTCCCGTTTTTACCCTTTGGGTACGGAACCCTAAAAATGACACAAAAAGTACAGTAAATTTGCTGCGTGACAATATGTAAGCGCCCTATTTAGACTGAAGTAGCATGAAAAATACAAACGTTTCCGAGAAAATACGATGGAAAACCATTATGCACTACATCTGTAAGTGCCTTTAATAGAGGTAGGTACTGACTCAATACTCACTTTACTGTAGATAAACTTTCGTAGAGTTGCACTCGTATTTGTAACAAAGAGTCTCCAAAGTTCAAACAATTACTTTTGTACTTTGAACTCTCGGCTGTACATTTATCCAGACTAACTAAGATTGACTGGCAAACTAAAATAATTACTTGACAGACAGACATAAACTTATGTACAGGCACCATCAATAATAATGGATCAGACTACGCGTCAAAAGTTCTACCTTTCTCTAATAACAAAACCAGATATGTTCTATATCTAGAACCTCATCATTGCTTGCCCTTATCCCATTCATTTGGGGTCGGCGCAGCATGTCTTTTTCTTCCATACCTCTTTTACCGTCATCTCATCATTCACTTGCGTTCGTTTCATATCATCTCTCGCACAGTCCATCCACCTTTTTCTCGGTTTTCCTTTCCCGTTACTTCCCTCCACATTAATTCGCAATACCTTTCACGTATTTTTTATGTATCTAAAACAATTAGACTGCGACAGATACTTTTAATATCTCTGTTCGTAATATATTGTACCAGCTAGGGTAGCAGATACATTACTTTTGGTGCGTTGTTTCATTCTCTACTGTTCATGCTGACTGTACGTTAAATATATAAGCTTGAGGTATACAGACTGGGCCCAAACTTGAATAACTTTAACAATTTCGTTGCCTAATGAAAGGAAAATTCATTCAAGCGCTTATGTGTAGCAAACTACTTACTTAAATCATTGAAATGTCTTCAGTTATTGATTCTAATCGTCCCTTTTTTGTGAATACCTTTAATTAACACATTTTCAAACATAAATATATTATTATAGATAGCCTACTAGAATATAAAACTTTTAAACCCCGAATCACACCTCTTGTTAAATAGTAAATATTTCAAATTTAGGTCCTAACTTCAACCGTTTACACTTCTTTATCAATATTTAAGTAACGGAACTGTTTTACATGTATGAACTTAAATACCTAAGTATTAGCTTATACACCCAGCCTTTAAAATTATAAACTTATCTACCCTCTGTTGCCGACGTTTCCCAAAATATTTCACGTTAGTTTTCCCAATGGATCTCGAACCTTTTCGTTCAATAACGCTACTGGGGTAGAATCATCAGTCTATGCCAAATTCTTGCGATGATACCTTCATCAAGGAAGTGTTGGATGGCGCGGTCGCTTTCAGGTTTTATGTAATATTTCAAAACTTTGGTAGTGTGTTTTATGCTAGTAAATAGTTTTTTAAGGGTGGTGTTCGCTGGTAGATTTTGTAGAGAATATTTTCACTATATTGGGTTTTGTAAAATATGGTCAATCATGTTAAGGGTGTATTTGTATATAGTTTTGATACTCTTTACATTATTGTCTATGCCTAGTTTTAAGTTCTTCTTTTAGGATTCCATGTTTAAATTATGAAGTACATTTGACTATTTTATGTTTTTATACGTCAGTGCGCATTAAAATCCCATACCAACAAGTCAACTGCTTGAGTTTTCTATTAATTTTCCACCTTTCCTAAAAGCTATCGAATCCCCTCCTCTTCAACGACAACATCTGCATATTTGATTAAGCTGTATTTTTTTAAAGCGTTTTTCATTAAAAAGACCATGTCAAGATTGTTTGTCATTTTTCTAATTTAAAAAAAGACGAGATAGGTACCTATATTTACTTTGTCTGTAATCGTTTCAAGTATTGTCGCAAATCGTTGAACTTCGTTTCAAACCCAATTAATAATTTATCGGATAACAGCTAAATTTTGTTGATGATCAAATATTCCCTTTTGCTCAAATGAACAACTAAAAACAATAACTGTCTTAAACTCGTTCATCCACTTAAATTGGTTTGATCCTCTCAGGAAGTAATACAGATAAATGTTTATTTTGAAAATAGAACGGTTTCTGAACGTTTGAATTATAAATATGTACAAGTCTCAGTAGGCAGATATTTTGCAATTTCATTTTGGAATTGAATGTAATATTGAAATGCGTTGTGTAAATACTTGGTATTTTACAGCTAAGAATTTTAAAGTGCTATATTTGCACGCTTTGTTTTATAGGATTATATGAGTTATAGAAGATTTACTAACAATAGACTGGGATTAAACGTAGTTGTGTTAAGCTACATAAAAAAAAAAACATTAAAATTGTACCTAATACCTAATCTAGTATATATTTGGGTAATTTCATATGCCGAATAATTCCACCCAATATTGATTTTCAATATCTTAAAATGGGATATTTTAATATATTGAAAATCACCCATTAAAATTAAGTATGGTGTATTTGGGTACCTACTTACGAAAACCGTCAGATAATTTCGAAAAGGGACTGCCCTTTTCATTGCCTTATAGAACAAAGGCCACCACATAAGTATTTGATAGGTGTACATGTTAAACCTGTTGTTTACCTCCTCCTACCTCCTGGTAGGTCTACCAACAATACATGGGAACAAATTGTAAATAATTATATGATGTGGGTTTTGCCATAGAGAAATAAGTAAGACAAGAGTGCTCACTCCATACATCAGTTCAGACTATTAATTTCAGTGTCTACATCTAGCATCGAGTAGCGGAACTATCAGTACTGCTACTTGACAATAGATGTCGCACCGACCGGAAAGTCTTATCTCAACAGCATAAGACTTTCCGGTCGGTGCTACATCTATTGTCAAGTAGCAGTACTGATAGTTCCGCTACTCGATACTAGATGCTAATAGTCTTTTTGGTACTAAAACTGATGTATGGAGTGAGCACTCTATGTATTTTTTTTTCTCTATGGTTTTGCAAACTTGAGGCTGATCCTGTTCTGACAAATTGATATGGTTATTATATAATTTTGATACGACCTTGAATTTTTTTTTGTTTTATCACGGGCATCAATAAGTGCTAACGAAATGCTTTATCAGACCACGAAGTTCGCAAATTGCGGGCATAATTATTTCTCTGTCACTCTAATTACGTCTTCATTGGAGTAAATGAGAAAGGTCCCCGTAATTTCGGTATTCGCGGTAGGCCCTCTGATTACATTTTGTGAGCATAAATGACCGTGAGCCGCTAGCGCTGATTGGTGCAGGTCAAGGTTGTATCAAAACAAGATGAAAAACGGCCAAGTGCAAGTTGGACTCGCGCACGAAGGGCTCCGTACCGTTACGCAAAAAAACGGCAAAAAAACACGTTTATTGTATGGGAGACAAGACAAGACATTATTTATTTGTAAACATAGGTAACAGTGTTGGATAGGTACCGTAAAACGGGGTGAGTAGGTTTCACGGGGAGAGGTGGGTTATGAATGGGGAGAGAAGGTGTGAGAGGGGGGTGAGAAGGGATTTTAAGGCTACTGCTACAACAATAATGTATTCCAATTTAAAATGGAGCTATAGTAAATACACATAATAAAAAAAATCGATCAAACAATCTTCCAAAATCACCTTTGTATGAAAACCCCTCTCACCCCAAATACGAGGCACTACGGGGTGAGGTGGGTTTTCCTCTTTATCGTCAAAGTTATGAAATGGAACTACCCAAAATAAAATAAAAACTAAAATACAAACGTCCGGAACACTTATTATATACACCATTCAGTTTTCATATGTAAAAATAAAATGTTATCGAGGTTTGAATTTCAGTTTTGACCCTACTCACCCCATTTTACGGTACAAAAAGTATTTGAGAACGCTATGTTTCGCCGACATGTATACAAATTTGAAATTAGGTATACACATACCAATTAAATTACATTATTACAGCGAGCTTACTTAAGTATATATTTTATTCTGTTTTTAGTATTTGTTGTTATAAAGGCAACAATAATACATCATCGGTGAAAATTTCAACTGTAGATTATGGTTCATGAGATGCAGCCTGGTGTGAACAGATGGAGAGTGGAGTCTTACAAAGTAATAGGGTCCCATTTTGAGTACGGAACCTAAAAACTAAATTAAATTGTTAAATTAGAATCTGCTTTACCTGAATATGAATCGTGTAGGTGATAGGTTTGTAAATAATTCAGTAAACGTGTTTTGCAAGGAACGTACTTATTACCTACTTCCTAAAATATTTTCTTAAAGGTCAGGTGTGGTATAAATAATAATGTCAGGTGTGATTAACCTTGTAAATGTAAACCACTTGTTTAATCCACGAAAACATTGCGTAATCAGTACAGTGAAGGGAACAGAGAAGTTGCGGATGCAGATTTTTTGACATCCGCGGATGCGGATGCGGATGCGGATGTCAAGATTAGGTGCTTAGAAAACGTCAAATATTAAATTTTTAGTATGTTTTTAATAAAAAAAAAACGAATGGTTTGGTATTTGAGCAAGAATATAGGTGCGTTATATTTAATAAACAATAACTTGGTCGACTTTTCTGGATCTAGACGATTTCGTTATAGGTAATGACGAAATTACCTAGCACTTACGCCGCCGCTAAGACGTTCCTGTACCGACTTGTTCGACATCCGCATTCGCATAAGCTCCGCATCGATTTTATGCGGATGCGGATGCAGATGCGGATGTTGAAAATAATGCGGACGTTCCGCGGTTGCGGATGCGGATGTTCGCAACATCCCTAGAAGGGAAATCGGGAACTGGTCGGTGACCCTGCCTACGAATTAGGAGGTTCAGAGTTCGAGTCCTGGTAAGGGCATTTATTTGTGTGTTTATCACAAATATTTATTGCTGAGTAAAGGATGACTCACGTTAGACCGGCCCATGTCCGGGCCGGAGCTTCCGGCGCTTACTTTTCTATGACAGATGACAGGTGACCACATGATGCTTTCCATAGAAAACGAAGCTCCGGAACCTCCGGCCCGGACACGGTCCGGTCTTACGTGAGTCTTCCTTAATGGATGTTTTCTATGTATATCCGATATTTAAAAACAACATATTTATATTCAACTCACTATTTCAGCAGTCAAGTCATACATCTGTACGGCTACGTAACGTAATTTACTTTCTATACATCTCGCTCGTACTCGCATATAAGTGCAAACGAGGTGTATAGAAAGTAAATTACGTTCTCGATAGCGTAAATGTCAGTTTTGACACTGTCAGTGACTCATGGTACGGGCTCTGTTAATAATCCAACTTGTGTAAATCCTCCAAGTTTAGCAATCCCAGTATCAATATTCGCCGCATTGACACCATTTAAATTATGGTTATTCGAGCCTCTGAAGTTTTGGTAATTCAATCCGGTTTTCCTATTGGTGGAATGTTATTGAGTTGAATATCCGATTCAGAGATGCCTGTTGGTTTTGATAAAAGGCAATACGGCAATTAGACTCGTAGCCAAAATACCATTGAGGTTGTGAATTGTGTAGATACATTTTGGAATATTCAATTTGTCTGTACTAATCATAGCTTACACAGATTTCAAAATAAAAATTATAACTGTTGTGTATACCGTCAACCGGGGTGAATATTAGGGACGGCTGGGGTGAATATCTACTCACACAAATTGAAATCACTTGATTGAAAATAACAGTAGATTTGGTATAATACAATTTGTGTGGGTAGATATTAAGAAATTGTCAGGTAAATCCCATTTTAAGGTGTGTCCCTATTCACCCCACCCGTCCCTATTCACCCCAGTTGATACTAATATCTATTTTGCCCCCATTTCTAACCGACCTCTGTTCATACATAGATCTGTCTTGATGGTCTGTTTATGGACATCTTTTATGGCTCCTCTACACGATGGGCCAGCGCCGGCCACTCCAAGGGACGCGCGTTTATGCGTTAGATCATAGATAAAGAAATACATAGAGTGCTCACTCCATACATCAGTTTTAGTACCAAAAAGACTATTAGCATCTAGCATCGAGTAGCGGAACTATCAGTACTGCTAGTTGACAATAGATGTAGCAGTACTGATAGATCCGCTACTCGATGCTAGATGTAGACATTGAAATTAATAGTCTGAACTGATGTATGGAGTGAGCACTCTATGTATTTTTTTCTCTATGGTTAGATGCTATCTCATTCTACCGCAAGGCTGCGTCCCTTGGAGTGGCCGGCGCTGGCCCATCGTATAGAGGAGCCATTATGTTAATTCAGATTATATTTAACCTGTCTGCGTTCCCACTCAAATAAGCCTTTTTATTGAAATAAGTGATAGTTACAAAAATATTATTTACCTACGTTTCTCGTACTAAATCCATAATTAAATTATTAATTGTTTTGAAGCGACCTGCACCAACGGTCAAAATTAATCAGCTTAGTGTAATAAATCGTGTAGAATATAAATTTTAACTGGTGTTTCGTGTTCTAACTCTTATTATTTAATGTGTTTTGTTTTGGTAGGTATAAATAGTAAAGCTTTTGGTTTTTTATGACGCATATTAACGCATTTTACGGCATAGGGTTGGAAATTGAAATGAATGGATCTGGGTGCTATAAATTGTACCCAACGAGCAAGAGAAATTATATTACACATAGAATTTACGTTTTCTGTCTCTGTTAGTAATAAGATTGTTCACTAGCTCCATTTAAAATACGAGTATTTGTTGTCTAACATTTGTAATTGAATTACGATTTTTTTTCATATGTAAGTAAAAATTTAATAGGTGTAATCAAGAAACTTTTTACATTGAATTTCGATTCGATATTGTGTATATACTTTTAATTCACAAATCCATAAACAGTCTTGAATTTTTTTAAAGAAAACATTGCTTACTATATGTTTCTTAGCTCATAATATCGGTAAAACTAGCTCATAGAAAGTAAGTTTAATGCTCAACCTCATAAACTCACTCACTTTGCAACATTAATAAAAGAAAAACGAAGACAAAAGTAGTTTATACGTTCACTGCAAATATGAGAGGTAATTCAGCTTCCAATCATGGTTCAATCCAAGATAATAGTTTCTGCTAACACTGCAGATCGAAGGCTCTTTATAAAGTAAAACTATGCTGACCATCTATCTAGGCTAAAATAGGTAGCCTAGATACTGGCTGAACTTTGCCCGAGGCTACATATGTCCGCGCCACGGTGTAGACTAAACTTGCTTGGAAGCTGATGTGTGCTAAAGATATTCTGTCTATTTTTAACCTATTTCAGCCTACTGATAATATGCAGTTTATACGTGCCTAAAGTAATACATTTAATACTAATATGTTTGCCTGCCGTTTAATTTTAATTGCAATACCATTAGGTGAATATAGCATGTATTAAGTGTTAAAAAAATCCACGCCAATTTTCGTAAATCGACATTTAACCTCAGGAGGTGCATATTCTAAAGATTCGACAGTGGAAATTTCAAATGTCTTAAGGGACAAATACTTACTTTTCAGGAGAGTTAAAATATGCAAATTACTTATAGAAAAATCGTTACTTGGTAAGTTTGTATCAATTTGTAAGTGTAAGGCCTGAGTGGACGCTCGAAGCGGAGCGTTCGGCGGGGCGTGCAGCGTGACGTCCGGCTCACAAGTAATTTGAGCAGCGTGCACTAAGGCCGCTCCTATACGCTTGCATTTGTTTAACATGCAAGCCGCACGCCCCGCCCCGCTGCACGCCCAACTCGAGCGTCCACTCAGGCCTTACACTGGTACCTACTTATATATTTAAAACGAAAGTTACCTACTGGCCTCCTTTGTAGTAGGTATAAATAAACACTCCGACTCCCAAAACGTTTACCAATAAAACCTTAAATTTATTCTACCATTATCGGCCTACCGCGCATTTTCCCGGTTTTTGTAAATCAATAATAGGATTCTGTCGTAGCGAAATACGCCAGTGCCAACGCTGCTTAGAGAAGCTTAGCTCAGAATCCAGCTCAATCCGTTCTGATTGCCGAGGCGCTTTTTTCAAAGGGACAGTTTCTGTTTTAACAATTTGATATGGTCTTCATCTTGTTTTGACACGAACTTGACAAATGCAAAGCCAAGATGACTAACGTTGATTTATAACGCCAATGGAAACTTAAATTTTATATGGAAATGGTCACATGACTTTTCGTAGCATCTGTCATCCCGGTACATTTTTTTATTCGTTTGACGTTTGACGATAAACGATTGTAATTTTGGCTGTCCCAGGATTCGTTCGTCGCAAAAGTCGTCTCATAATCTAAATCACTTCCACTTTTCTGTGCGCATAATACTTATGCCTGATACACGACTAGAGTTCATATCAAAATGAGAAAAAACCAGCACACTGGCCAGTCAAATTAGATCCATAAAAAGCTTTTCGAGGAATTAATTTCCGGGAAGCTGGAAATCGATTTAAGAGCCAACAGGAGTGGTCATTTCTCCATACAAACGTACTCGACTGTTTCCTCCGTGGGTTTTGAAGCTAGAGCAATGATTTTTTCAACACAGATTAATATTGTCAATATCTGTGTCGGACCGTTTTGCTTTTTTTGATATTTTTGTTTTTTAAGGCGCTAGAGCCCTTCAAAAATGGCCAAAATGGCCTAATTGACTATGCCGCAATGAGAGGCGTGCTATTCAAAACTGATATCAATTAGTCAAAAAAGCAAAACGGTCCGACACAGATAATGTCATAATCATTTATATTTCCAAATTTGGTTACGATTGGTTAAGTTTTGGAGGAGGAAACAGTCGAGTACGAAACCTCGACTTTTGAGATTTTTACGCAGGGTTTTTCGCCTTGTCCTTATCGCACTAGTTTTAGAAGCCGCTTCCGTTAGCGAGACGGGTATAATTACCTAAAATATTTAAATCTTAGCTCCTGTTGGCTCTTAATACCTTCATTTGGTCCTAAATGCGTGTAATCTGGTTTCTAACTTTTGTTTCGGCTGCACCACTTTTTAAATGTTATCAATTTACAATTTTAGATGCTCATTCGCAGAATTTAACCCTGTTTACTTAATACTGCATGGAATTACATTGTGTTCCGTCGGTCGTACCGACTTCGAGCTACAAGCAAAAAACTGAATAAGAAAATAAAAAAATAATACCTACACTAGGATTGCGCAAACTCGGATTACACGCATTTAGGACCACATTAATGTATCGAAAACGATTTTATCTTGAAAGTAATTCTCCGAAAAAATCTAATCTGATTGATCTAATATTATTTTTAAAACAGAATCGACCTCCAAAGCGTGAAATTTTTACTCTCGACTATCGACTATTTTTACAAAAACGTTCGCAGCTCCGATATCTAAAGTAGCGAATGAACTCTATAGCGATTTAACAAGCCTTGAAATGAGGCTCGGAGTTTGTATTAAGGTTTAATTTCACTTTTAATTAAATGGGGTCAACTTGAGTCGTTTTAAATTTATGGCTTTATATTGACTAAGCCCAGATGGTAATTTAATGGATTATTCATCGTGGATGAACACTTTTGAATTGAGAATTAGTAATAATGATTATCGATAGTAGTTCTTAATGTTATTGGACGTGCCTAGGTTTTATCAAATATAAATAAGAACCGAAATTCAACGGTATTTGAGTAGGTAGTAAGTAGGTACTCGTAATAAATAGTGCCGAAGATAGGTTTTGAGCTCAACTTTGGGTCGAACATTGGTTCGAATTCATTTGAGTTTAGTTATAGTTGACCTAGGGTCGATTTTTCTTTAAAATTTACGTAAATTTATGATTTTTGGTCGAAATAAATACACGATAAATATTAGATCTAATACGCAGCACATTACTGAACTTGTAGGTACATATTATTATGTATTATGGTTGTATGTATGACTGTATGTAAACAGTTTATTGTATATTAGACAGATTACAAACACAATAAAAACAAAATAGGTATATACAATGTACAAAGCAGAACTTATCCCTAAGGGATCTCTTTCTGTCAAACTTTGAGCAAAGTAAATTATTATATTAGAAAAGTAATTAATTAAAACCTGTAATCTGGATTATAAAATAAGCATATAAATATTGATTGCGATATTGTATACCATCCCTTTCCCAATTGACTTCTCGCCGCAACCGTATGCCGCCCTAAATTGAATGTTTGCTTTCAGACTCAGAATTTACCAAGAGCTTTGAATATTTTTCTGTGCAAAAGAGATGCTCCAGCGTTCGACAGACTGAAGCATAGATTACTTCAAATAGACGTCGCATTTTGAAAGACGGGCGACAGCGGACTGTGCAGCTGCTTCCTGCCGTCCATCAATTTTTCCCGTTTTATTTTTTAAAATCCCGAGACAAAATGTATGTCAATTAAGGTGTGAACCTCGTGATTTGTGACGAAGTTTCTTAGAGCTTTTTACTACTAAGGGTCCATCCATTACTATTTAACTCATTCTAGTGTAATTCCTTTACTTATCTATAAAATTCCAAAAAAGGAATGTTTTCCGGCTGCCACTTGACTGTCGCTCACGTAGTGTATGTATACTAAATTAGAATGTTTGTGTATGACCTGGAAGCCAATTCCAACTTACATTGCTACATCAAAATGATATGTAAATGATTTCAGTCATCCATGCATCTCGCTTGCTTTAATACATGTACGGACAAGTACGAGCGAAATGTATAGTTTAGATAACATTTTGATGTTACAATGTAAGTTTTAATTGGCGTCCTGCTTTTTTGATGCCACAATGTAAGTTCTGTTTGAATTGGCCTCCTTTGATAAGCACCATCTAGTTGATAGGTAATCTACGGTCTCAAAGCGGCTCAGGAGAGCTCAGGATACAGAATCTCACAAGCAATGATTGCACAAACGCGTATGTAGCAGGCTCTCAAAGACCTCCTTTGATCAAAGAGTTTTGGAGGCGCGTGAATATTTTCACATTCGAGTATCGGCTATTCGGCTCATATTTGTGTCATTACCTATCGTAAGCATAGAGAAAAAAATACATAGATTGCTCACTCCATACATCAGTTTTGATACCAAAAAGTCTATTAATTTCAGTGTCTACATCTAGCATCGAGTAGCGGAACTATCAGTACTGCTACTTGACAATAGATGTAGCACCGACCGGAAAGTAAGCTCAACAAAATAAGACTTTCCGGTCGGTGCTACATCTATTGTCAAGTACCAGTACTGATAGTTCCGCTACTCGATGCTAGATGCTAATAGACTTTTTGGTATCTAAACTGATGTATGGAGTGAGCACTCTTGTCTTACAATATTTATCTATGTCGTAAGTCAATGAACTCAATTGAACTTCTTCAAATGAGACATCAAAGACATAATTATGTAGTCTTTGATTATTTTGCTTTTTGCGAATATAAAATAGAAGCTTGTATCCATTTTTGTTTTAATTGTTCTTTTATATTAATGTTTCAAACGAATCGCATTAAGTACTTCTTATATTTTATTACTTAAGGATCTTGTGACACGGAACTCAAGAAGGACAGAGGGTGAGAGGTAGTCTCTTTAAAATTTACAACACGTGTAGGTACACGTGTTGTTCTGCTTTGTGTTTTTATTATGTTTATAATATGTCTAATGTTGGTACAATAAAGTGTTTACATACGGTCATACATACATACAAATTTTAGTGACTTAGGTATACGTGTACTCACTTAGGTATGTGAAACAGATAGCTTTCTTGAGCAATAACATTTTTTTCCTGTTTTTACGAAGATACCTTAAAATCTGCTCGCAAATATAATTTGTATCTAGCTGGATGGATTTCAAGGAAATTTTAAAACATTCTTATCTCTAAATTTAATAATAGTACAGACCGTTTCATACCGAGACTGTTCTACATTTTGATTTGATTGATTTCACTTTTCTAATCTCTTTTACAAAAAGGCATTTTTATGTCCCCTTTTCTTCATTGATAGAACACCCGCGCTTTTTGCGCTACCCATGCCCTAAAGCAGTAGGTACAGACCACACCCTAGGTAGCCTAGGTGGTTTGGAATATGCGACCCGGCTTCTGAGTTTTGATTGTGACATGACATGTGTCATGACAATACTGCACGAAATGCTGCAGGTTTATGTGTAGCTTTAGTTATGCATAATGTTGTTTATAGTTTCGCTTATAAAATGTGCAATTACAGTTTAAATAGGCTCTTTACTATTCAACTTCTACATTAAAATTTACACTTTAATATGGCCCATTCATAATTGATGATTTATTTTCTTGTTCTAGTTTATGGTATAAATAAATAAATAATAAATATTATAGGACATTCTTACACTGATTGACTAAATCCCACAGTAAGCTCAAGACAAGCTCAAGAAGGCTTGTGTTGTGGGTACCTACTCAGACAACGATATATATATAATATACAAATACATAAATACATAGAAAACACCCAAGACACAGGAACAAATATCTGTGTTAATCACACAAATAAATGCCCTTACTAGGATTCGAACCCAGGACCGCGGCTTAAAAGGCAGGGTCACTACCCACTAGGCCAGACCAGTCGTCAAAACCGATAGTCGTGATATAACCCATATCATGTTCAAACAAAAGTGCTGTCACCTCATTCATAAAATACTTTCATCCGGTCAGCTGGTCTGCATAGTTACACATGCCACCACCATCGTTTTCTATCCTTCATCCCTTTGAAAATCTTATCCACTAAAACTATTTGTTTTTCGACCTGTTTGCAATGATTTATAACTCAGGCACAGAAATAAATATGGAAATATTTTTTGTGCTCCTTAAGTATGAGTATAACCTATCTATAGTTATACAATATCATTGCCTGTTTGTGTAGATCTCGTGAGTATAAACTGTATAATACCTACCTATATTAATCGTTGATTGCTGACTCTAAATACTGCTGGCAAGAACTTTCTCTAAGAGCTATCAAAGACAATATTCGCTTAATGACGCGATACCCGTAAGTTCATGGATTAATTCTTAAGGCTCGCGCGAAAAAAAAGGCATAGCCGGCATCATTAGTAGCGGATTAACAACACGACAAAAGTATCTGCCACACTGGAATACTTTACTTACAATCTACTATATTTGTTCTAAATGTAGACCAGGCGGTCTAGCATGAGTTGCGTTCTCGCGCGCGACTCCATACATCTGGCGCGACTTCAAGTATGGACTCGCGCGCGAGAACGCAACTCATGCTAGACCACCAGGGATATTGCGAATATCCGCATCCGCATCCGCAACCGCGGAACTTCCGCATTATTTTCAACATCCGCATCTGCATCCGCATCCGCATAAAATCGATGCGGAGTTAATGCGGATGCGCATGTGGAACAGGGCGGTACAGGAACGTCTTAGCATTGGCGTAAGTGCTAGACTCCTAGCTAATTTAGTCACAGTCAAGCGTGAGTGGGACTTAATGTACGGAACCCTTGGAACGCGAGTCCGACTCGCAATTGGCCGGTTTTTTTTTAATAAAAATTACTAAAATATAATATTTGACGTTTTTTATGTATTTATCTTGACATCCGCATCCGCATCCGCATCCGCATCCGCGGATGTCAAAAAATCGGCATCCGCAACATCCCTGATGTAGACATGTCTATATCTTTACAATATTTAAAGCTTTCGCGTTTTGACACATACCTATTAACTCTCTCTCACACACACACACACACACACACACACACACACACACACACACACACACACACACACACACACACACACACACGCACATTCACATTCACAATCGTCGGGTGGTTGCACAAATCTCTGTTTTGACAATTTGCTGGGACATCAGTTAGCCGCGACCACGACCAGTGAAACCTGTGTTGAAGCGTCGGTAAATAAAGGTAATAAAATTAATTCCGCGATAGACCCGTCTAGAAATGTGAGTTAAATGCCTATCTTGATATGAAATATTAAGATTTTAAAGATTTATCTCACTTTGTTAAAGAATGGTAGATATTTTTCACGCGTAGTCTGCTCCGCTTGATGCTGACTGTACAATATTAAACAATTTATCTGTGTTATGTACAACAGGGTATTTGACATTTTTTTTTATTTGGAAGTAATTTTTTTTTTTTTTACTTTAAGGTCTTGTATTTTTTTAATATTCCCGATGTATTGTGATAAATTGCTCATTTTCTATCTATTTCACTAGATTAAGTTATAAAATTCAACACGTGTCAACAACCCTATAAAGAGTTTATATGCACAGTCACCTGCCAGCCTATTATGGATAGCTTTATCCATCTTTATCCACGTGATAAAATAACTGTCACTGTTTAACACCGTGGGAAAGAAAGTGACGGACACCGTTTTATCACGCTGTCACGTAGACAAGAACGACCATCATATCCGTACTGCAATAATATGTTACACAACGAAGGCCACAAAAATATTTGACGCGATTTTATTTGTAGAGCCATAAGGGGGTGTCACATATTTTTGCGGCCTTCTAAGACTAATATATTATTGCAGGTGACTGTACATACAAAAACGTCGTGAAAGTAGGGGTGTCAAAATTGACAAATTTAATATAGAATCACCGGTGTGAGAATTTCCTCCTGAGTGTAGGGCTCTATTATAACTCTCTCCGCTCTGATTTCCAGTGAAGATTCGCTTTTCCCCGTTCGATCGAGCCGCGGAAAGGGGTGAGGTCTCAACTGGATTGATTTATAGTGTACCCAATCGGATTGAGAGGAGCGTGTAACTGAAGTATATTATTCGATCCTTTATCTAAAATATACCTGTGCAAGTCAATACTTAAGTACCTACAAATTTATTTCACTCTAGTTTGTTCTACATAGATAATGTTTTAGTGCCATAAAAATAATTTTATTGAAGATTATGCCATTAATAAATGAAAATCATAAATTCATGTACTTATCGTCAGACATTTTTCGTGAATTTAGGTACACCTTAAAATACCAAAATATTACATCTAACTTCCGAATGCCTGAGTACAAACATGTTTCGAGCAGGAGTCCATAGTTTAATTTCCTTTATTGAGATTATTACCGATTTAGCCTTTATTAATACAAGATAGATATCAAACGTCCAAATGACCAAAATGAGAGAAGTTGTGTTTTAGCGATTAATGATATAATTAGTTACATACCTATAATTATGTTTCTATTGCGAATTCTTATTAGGCACCTATAACACATCATAGTTTTACTCATAATAAAAAATACAATATTACCCACATAATTGGTTCTGATATAACTTTCTTATTTCTTTGCCAGTCAGTGATAACAAAAGTTAGTGGAACTACTAACGATGAATTAAGGAGCTGCCATCAAATCTTTCCTAGTTTCCTCTTCAACTAAATATTATTACTAATTTATTTACTACTCAAATATGTTTACGTATTGTTATAAGTTCTTGTTTCCGTTCTCGAGTGATATTTGTTTAGTATGTTCTGTTATTTGTGCGTAATTGCTGTTTTTATTGGACGGAAGGATAATATTATTTGTTGTTTGCAGTGTCGGAGACTTCGGAAGTGATTCGGGTTGATAATGTGAAAATATAAGAGCAATCATGATGAGGGTTGCTGCGCTGCTGTGCTTATTTGGATATTTAGGTAAGTTCTTTCTAATTTAATTACTAGAAAAAGAGTAAACATTTTTTGCGTCTTTTTATTGAAAAACGCTAAAATAGTAACTATTACTTATTGAAACGACAATAAAATGTAAATGAATATAATATAATATGCTACTTGTATATACGAGTAATTGTTACATATTAGCTACAACTTATTTTTCAAAAGTGTTTACCAATAAAAAGACGTGTCAATATCGTTTATCTTCTTCCTAATGCTAAAACATATTATTTGCTATCTCTTCATTAAAATCAATAATCGAACTATAACGTGTAGTGGAAAATTGTCTACGTCTAACTATTTTTATATTTCTCTACATTTTGTAATGTAAATTTATAAAAACACGCCAAACACGTTCTTTGTAACAATATGAAACTACAAGTATTTTTATATCTCCATTCTTTAAACAAGTACCTAAGAAACTTTTTTTTAAATAAAATGGGAACACGCCATTCTGCTTCCACTTCACCAGACTTGTAGAGTATTTTCAGTTTAAATATTCAAGCATTTGCATCGCATTATACGGACTACGAATCTACTTAAAATTTTAAACGGAAAAAAGATTATTTCATTACTTTACTAAGTTATTCGTAGGTACATAATACTACGCTACTGTTTTCTTATGCAGCTGAGAAATAAAGGTACAAGTTGTAACCCGGAGACGTGTCGCGACTGCAGACGACACGTCGCTGCGACACGACTGGTTTCTATGTTTTTCTATGAAATACCATTCGAAGTCAGCGACGCGTCGCTGTGCGTCAGACGACACGTCGCCTGACCGCAGATCAGGCCGCGTAGCCAAAGTGCCAATCGCTTACGCTCCGTAGCGATCGAAACGCAACTGTCACTGTCGCACTAATATGGAAGAGTGATAGAGAGACACAAAGCGTTTCGTTGTCGTAGCGATAGCGATTGTCAGCTTGGCTAGGCCGGCAGGCCGCGTAGCCAAAGTGCCAATCGCTTACGCTCCGTAGCGATCGAAACGCAACTGTCACTGTCGCACTAATATGGAAGAGTGATAGAGAGACACAAAGCGTTTCGTTGTCGAAGCGATAGCGATTGCCAGATTGGCTACGCCGGCTGTACGTAACGCGGCGACGTGTCACAAAGACACGTTGTCATTGAAAGGACGTGTGTGTGTGACTTAGACTGCGTAAAAGTGACAAAAAAAAACGCAAAAAAATGTTTTGAATGTCATTGTAATTTTTTTATCGTCAACGTTTTTAGTGTTCCGTAGTCAACTATGAACCCTTATAGAACTTCACAATTGATAGCTAATGGGTGGACTGTATAAGAATGAGATGATGGAAACACGTAGGTATTGTAAATTACTTATTTTAATTAAATAAAATACAGCACAAGATACATATATTGGTATTGCGGTGACAGGCAGACTAACTGACATAGAACAAGAATCGTTAAGGTATAAAAAAATAAAGGTATAAAAGAGGTCGCACGCCAGCCAGTCGCCAACAACCATGTTTACGTTAAGGCGCTGTTGACGGTCAGGATGCGACTGTCGACTGTTTTAATAAAAAGTATTTATAAGATAGAAGGTATTGTAGGTTCAAACGAAGGACAACACGACCCGCCCTAGCACACTTACTGAGCGTCCTCGGAGCTATCTAATTTACTATAGCGACGAGTCAACGATAGTTTGAATTGAATTGAACTGTCGTGAGACATACTAACAATTACTTAAAATGTCGCACGAGTAACTAAAAAACACGTGAATTGAATCGTACAATAGGCTACATGACTAATTTTTTTTTATGGTATCAATAGATCGGGTTTGTTATTAGGATCAAATGTCTATAATATGGGACCCATTGCATTAAAGTAACACAAAAGTCAGAAATTGTAGTCAAAGTCCGACAGTCGCACTTCACTCGCGAAACGCCCTATACAAAACGGCCAGAGGCCGTGACGTCATCGCCCACGTTGTAGTATGGACAAAACAAGAAAATTGCGTTTTTGTCGGTGAAATATTGCGTTTATGTATATAGTTGCTATACAATATTTTTTTTTGGTGAAATGTAAGGAATCGAATGGTACCCTTACTTTTATCGTTTTTGGAAGTTAAAAAAAACTTAAATTTTGAAACTTTCAGGTTCTGTATTTTTGTAATTTTTCAATATTTTATTTTATTATCCACATTATTGTGATAAATTGCTCGTTTGCTATCTATTTTACTAGATTTTGTTATCAACATCCCTATTTGCTTAATGATACAGTATTTAAATTTCCTTTGATATTATTTAAATTTATATTGTTTTATAATAAATTTTATCCTAAATGTTACATCATCGAACCCCATTTCGAACTTTAATATTCTTGTTTGAGTTGAAATTTTACACTTCCGTATTAAATTTTCTCAATTAACAGTTCGATACTCAATTGTTTGATTAATGATTTTGTTTGGCATGGTTATATTAAATTTTACGATCCATCAAAGGAAATAAATGATCCATTGTTACGTTAATTATACTTACAAAGGTCTTCAGATGTATTATAATTTAAAATACGATCTTAATTTGATTAAAGGATGACGCGCTAGACCGGGCCCGGGCCGGGCCGGAGCTTCCGGCGTTTCGTTTTCTATGGAATGCGATCACCGATTAGCCGTCATAAAAAATTACATGTCGGACGCCACGGCCCGGGCACGGCCCGGTCTATCGTGGGTCATCCTTAGGTCTTCATCAGCTTAGAGCGTGGGTGCTTTTATTCTAGCAATGTGCAGAAGAGAATTTTCAAAAATTGCCAAATTTTCATGAATATAAATATTATAGGACTTTTTTACACAGATTGACTAAGTCCCACAGTAAGCTCAAGAAGGCTTGTGTTGTGGGTACTCAGACAACGATATATATAATATACAAATACATAAATACATAGAAAACACCCAAGACTCAGGAACAAATATCTGTGTTAATCACACAAATAAATGCCCTTACCAGGATTCGAACCCAGGACCGCGGCTTAACAGGCAGGGTCACTACCCACTAGGCCAGACCAGTCGTATGTTCAGCATGTTTATTTTTAAACCTTCTTAAAGCTAGTTAATATTTATATGACACTTGAAATAGACGCACAATTGACGTAAATATTAATGAACCAGTAGGTAGTCAACAATTAGAACATTGGCTGAGTAATAATCCCCATTCTGGAAGGGAATTTCATAAATTTTTAAAAGGAATTTCGTAGAAAAGTAAAAAAAAAAAATCGGAAATTTTAAGAATGTTATTACGACTCCGCTTTTAAAGACCGACCGCTTTTAAAGCCGGAATTTCACACAAAATTGTACGGTTACAACTACGACGAGCGTTGATTGTGTTGTGGTTATGATGTGCCACTAAAAAATATTTAGATAAAAAAAAATACCTTCATGATCACATAAATATTATTAAATACAATATACATCATAATGTGATTAATTTAATATAAAACAATATTAAAATTATCAGTTCGTTTAGTACGTGATCCGGTTCGTACGTATCAGCGTGTTATTAAAGGTAAAAATACACTTTTTCTACTCCAGCACTTAAATGTGTCAATTAAATGACTGACAGTGATATCTAAAGCAATGTCATTTGAATGCTTTGTCTATAGGCTCATAAGATGACTGCTAGCAGTCATCTTATGAGTATAATACAACTGCTTTATTTTTTTTAAAGATACAAGTTCCGATCATCTTGATTGAAAGAGGTATGTTTTCATTTACAATAATAACTCTTTTTTTTTTAAATAATAACTCTTTTTTTTTTTAATAATAACTAAATTTTTTTTAAATAATAACTCTTTTTTTTAATAATAACTTTTTTTTTAATAATCTCTTTTTTTTTAATAATAACTTTTTTTTTTTTTTTTTTTTTTTTTTTTTTTTTTTTTTTTTTTTTTGCTGCAGCTGTCATAGAAAAAGTAATGTATGCAACAGCTCATAATTGGTTCTTAAAATTCTCGGGTCTTTTTTTACAAAACTCGACTACGTCTCGTTTTGTAACTTCGACCCTTGAATTTTAAGAACCCTTATTATATCACTGTTGCATAAACTACTATTAAAAACCGAAGTACCGAAATGAAATACCTGTTAATTTGTATTAAATTAATACCGGTATTTTTGATTACTGTTTTGAACATGTATTAGAAATCGCCTCACTGTTTTAAATCGGGAAACATAAAGGGACCGGCTAATTTATTTCATCCCCGACCGTAATAAAATGTGTTCACGGCTGAATGAAACGAAACCGAAACTACTGGATCGGAGCCACCTTTTGTTCCACACATTATCGCACTTTGTTCCACACATTATCCCACTTTGTTCAAGCAATAGTGCAATTACCTCATTTATTCGGACCGTAATTCTGAAGTCCGTTTTGCTGGGCAGGTAGGTACTTCTTATCGACCTCATTGAGACATGTCATTAAAAAGCACATGAATACGTAGGGATTTTATTAATATTTAGGTACCAAAGTAGTAGTAGTAGACTAATCCTTTAAACTAGTCTGCCATGTTTTTACTCAAAATACCTATATTGTTAAATGCTTGTTGTTTATATTTCGCTTTTTTCGATGCAAATATTTAAATTAAGAATCATTAAACTGGTGGAGTAAAAAGCGAATAGCTTTTAATTCAATTTTATTAAATTATCATCCACAATCCACATAGAGAATAAAGAAAATTGAAATTCCAGCAGTATGTTTGTTATTGTTACGCAGAAGCAGGTATTTTCATTAAATTATTCGCTGGATAAAACTAAAAACTCTGCTTCATATCAGTCAAAGTTAAATCATAACAACAGAGAATATACGTTTACTTAGTTAGTTTTTTTTTCCTGGAAATATTTATGAAGCTGTTTTATATGTGATATTTTTAAGACGTTTCCTGTGCATGCATCATATGTGTAGCATTTTAGGGTACATATGATACGTGCATGCACCACTAATGATGCACGACCCCATATAAACTTAGAGCATTGCCAAAATTTACACGTGTGAGCTAGGTTTTTTTTATTTGCATGCACATACTGGCTATGAACCTTTTGACAAAAAACACGTTGCACTTGAGAACTCAATTTCTGGGTCCTAGGTACACAGGCAACGTGTTAATTTAGGTCGGCCTTTGCATTGGTTTTGCGTTTATTCAGGGTGCCATTTGAGTCGTGATCAGTAATATACCGTGGAATGGGGGTTACTTTGAATCCTGGGTTTACTTTGATAAAACTTTACTTCATGTTCAAACTCGAATATTACGCTTTTTGAACGCACCCTGTGGATTGTTTTTTTACGGTTGGTAAGATTGAACGTCACTGTCAGTTAGTGATTTGTGTCCGTGGGATCAAGCATGTCGATCGATGGGAAAAAAATTAAAATATGCAAGTATCAGTTTTGTGTACTTTTAATAGCCTGTATAACTTCTAATGTACAATGTTCTATATAGCAAATACATAAATTTGATGTAATCCATTGAATCAGGCATGTATCGGCCTATAACATGGACTCTTGTTGCAAATCATAATCATGGCGGCCATTTTAGTATCTCGGTTTTTGTGGCATGGGGTGTCATTGATCGCCTATAAGGGTTTACTTTGACGACATATAGTTTTTTTAGATTATTTAGATGTTGAAGGTTTTTAAACTGATTTTTGTATTATTGTTTTAGAATAATGCCTGAGCATATAGGAACTACTCTGAAAAAGTTTTAAACCGGGCTGTGACAGAAGTGGTCGAAGGCAGGCCGTCGATACGCCAAGCATCCATACATCATCGTATTGTTATTACATATTGTTAATAAATTTTGATAGGTTTTTATTGTTCAATTATGCTTCTTACCTTAAATAAGTAAAATATATGAGACTATTTTGCAATAAAGTTGTTTTTTTCTGAGCTAACCTTTTTTCTCTTTGTCAAGGTAACCCCAAAGGCAATAAAATCCTTATAAATCCTAAACCTGCGAACGGATTTTTTTGTAATGTTTTGAAGTTTTAGTCCCTATAGGGGTACTATCGAATTCCGTCGAAAAAAAGGGGGGGTATCAAAGTGACCCCAAATTAAGTTTAAAGTTGATCACCACTTTAGAATTTTTTTTCAAAGGACACATTAGTATTTCAAAAAGTATTATTGGTGGAATCGGTAGAGGAGCAAAAACCGATATTGTCATTTTTTTAATTTATTTTTAGAGTCCATATTCGGGGAGATAAATAAATATTAATTTTGAAATTGATCAAAGTAACCCCATTCCACGGTATTATGTTTTATGTCTATGTATATATGTCTTACTAAAATCAGACAAGATTTTTTTTATTTTTTTTTATTCTTTGTCATTTTTGTTTTTTTTACAAGTGGCAATGTGGTATTTAAACAGCTTTGTAAGATATTTCAAATAAAAAATTAAGTACATTTTATTTCTAACTGGGACAAATGACAAAATTGATGTCAATGACAGTTCCGATTCAAAGAGGCGATTTAATTTACTAATTTAAATAACTTAATAAGCCGTTGTAATATCCTAAATCCACTTATAGAAGTAAAATAAATGACAAAAAATAAACAAAAAATAAAAAAAATCTTGTCTGATTTTAGTAAGAGTAGGGGCATTAAATTGCTCGTTGTTTATGGAGTTAGAAAAACATATTACTGATCACGATTCAAATGGCACCCTGTTTTTATCTAACGTATAAATACCATAAATAATATCTTATCTTATTATAAGTGTAACAAAAAAACGTCATCACCCTTGATATATACATTTTTCACAGTAAAGGTGACAGTCCATTTCCAAAATGGAGTGGAAGAAATGGAATGTTACCCTAAGGTTTCAACGCATTAAGGTGACAGTCCATTTCTGACCGCAGCTGCACTACTGGTACTGAACGCGCCGCTGTTACTGTCAATTTCCATACTAAAATTGACAGCAGTGCAGCTGCGGTTGGAAATGGACTGTCACCTTAATGCGTTGAAAGTAGGAGAAAAATTTAATAATTTTTTAATCTGGATTGTACTAAAACTTAATTTTTTTTAATAAAGTTCAAATACAGCACCAGTTCTCCAAAAGCATATAGAGACATATGAATAAGGATATGGGGGTAAAGTTATTCAGGGATTATTTAGCCGATCGGATTGCTATTAACGCGCCATGGCCCCCATAATTTACGGAACGATTCCAATTAGTTTCGATATAGACACGGGACGGAGTCACAGATCACCTGATGCGTACTACTAGATGGAGTTTTACTTTGTGCCTACATTTGACCTACCCAAAGGATATAGAACAGCCCTTTGTATGTGGTATGTAGTTCAACTTAAAGATTCGAGTAGAGTAGGAGGTTAAGGCTAATCAATTTATTGCATTGTGACTTAGATTAGAATATTTTTTTAAAAATCTGTGAAGAGAGAAATTCAAAAATGTATGTGAAGTTCCGAACCAGATTTGGGCCAGCGAGTGGAGAGTATGCATGAGTTTGGCATCGCCGCGACTGATAATTTCATGTGATCTGAGGTTTTCTTATTTACTGACCGATCGAATTTTTTTGATTGACGATCCCCGCACTTAGAACAGAAAAATCTTATAAATTATGCAGCGGAGTTAATGAAATTTTTACCAATTTAATGAAATTTTTAATTAAGACTAGTTAATACTTATTGCAGCATCTATTGAAAGGAAATCTGTGGGAAGGATGGATTACACAGCTAATTCTTTGGAACAATATCGGATTGTTATGTTTAACAGTATATTTTGTCACTATTATGAATCTGATTGGCGTGTTTTCCTTAGTGATGGACAGTATGTATGTATGTATATACTTTATTGCACATGGAAATAAAAACACGAGAAACATAGTTACAGAGTAAATTAAATACAACAAAGGCGAACTTATCCCTGTATGGGATCTCTTACAGTTAACCTTTGAGGAAACGAATAAAACAAAACAGAAGTAACGATGAATGACAAACAAAAACAATAGTTTACAATCACTAAAATTAATGAAATGCAAGTTTTGATTATACATTGCTACAAATAATATATATAAACATAAATGGAAATACTTAAATAAACAAAAATAAAGCGTACCTACATATATAAATATAACCTAAATAAAATAAATAAATAAATTATTATTATTATTATTATTGCGAGCCTATTGTGTCCCACTGCTGGGCAAAGGCCTCCCCCCTCTTCTTCCACTCCTCCCGATTTTGAGCTACATCTGGCCAGTCGCTCAAAAAGGAGTCTAAGTTATCCCGCCATCGCCGACGAGGTCTGCCGGATCTCCGGTTCGACTCACGGGGCACCCCCAAATAAATAAATACTCAATATATATCATAAATAAATAGATATGAGCTCGAACCAGAAAAGTAAAGGAAACTAAAGTATACTAATCGAGGAAAACCGAATTACTTATGTATCGGAAAGCCACAATTTTTAAGCCTCTCCTTGAGTGATGCTTGAGTGACAGTCATTTGACATTGAAAGTTAATGATCAGTGACGTGCATTAATTAAAGGCCCATTTACACGATACAAGATTCTTGAACAAGAATCGGCAATAATTGTATGCAAGTTTTGCCGTTCAATAATTGAATTCAAGAATTGAATCAAAGTGTTTACACATGAGCAATAACCAAAATCTTGAATGCAATTATTGCATACAATTCTTGATAGGCAATATTCTTGACCGTATTTCGTTTACACCAAAGACATTTATTGAACGGCAATAATTGCATGCAAGTCTTGACAGGTCTAAACTTCAAGTTGAATCAAGTATGATGTATTGAAGCCATATTGAAGCAAGAATTGAACCGATTTGCATTGGCAGATTTTCATTCAATATTGAACGATCTTTGTGGGTGGTAAAACTGATAAAATGAGCAAAAATAATTTTAAATTAGGTAGTTCGGAGATACTTAATTAAATTCATAGAAATTTATAGACATCAATGTTTGTGGGACACAGAGAATAAAAAATTTAAAAACCGCGAGGCTCGCGGGGCTGCCCTTGCAGCTTTTCTAAAGAATTTGGGGTAGAAGGTTTTGGTCCCAAAGAAATAACGAAGAAACTTAAGGGCATAAGAACGCAATATCAAGCTGAAAAGGAGAAAGTGAAGGATTCAATGGGAACTGGATCTATTAGCAGTGCTGATGTTTATAAGCCATATTAATAACTTGTGTGGTACAATTTGATGGACGCATTTTTAACGCTTCTTTTGTTACGTTTTTCTCGTAACACAGTTGCTACTATAGCAGCGATAAGGAACACCTTCGCGTACGGAATTCATGCCGAAAATAAAATATAGATTGGCACTTCTTGTATTCAATTAACTGCACTAGACTACCGTTTACACGTATGCCAGTATTGAATTCAAGTTGCTACTTGAATACAAGAATGTCACGTATGTTTAGATAGTGCAAGTTTTTTGTTGCCTCAATGTTATTGTATTGAATGTTCAAGAATCTTGTATCGTGTCAATGGGCCTTTACTTTGCGACGATGGACATGATATTTAAAAAAAAAAGTATTTTATTGAATCGGTTTAGTTTTAGGTATTTTTCCCATTGTAAGGAAAAGTTATAGTTTTTAAATTTCTCTGTTTAGCACAATAAACTTACTAGCTAAATAAAGTAGAATAAATTATGATTTTTATTTTTAATTAAAAACAAATAGCTATGTACCTATGCTATGTGTGTATGTAAATACTTATACGAGTAAGTCAGTAAGAACAATGTACATTTCCAAACATAAAAGGCCATTACTGTAATATCCTGAAGAATACTTGAAATAATTCGATAATTACTGCCTGATTTATGAAATAATATATCAGTTAATTCATGGCTGCTCGTGCTCAGAGTAAATTCTAATTAATATCGTTCAACATTTCTGAATAACTAAGCATTTCTACACACAGCTCTCAAGTTGCTTAGAGTCTGAAATTATTCAAATGTGATTCAGGTGATTTTTCGTAATCCTGTAATATTCTTTGTCTCCGATACAATTAATTACGAACTGAATGGAATATTGTGTGGTTTTGTAAATGCCGAAATGTTAACAGTTTGAACAAGCACACATCCAAAAATATATACAACCTACATTTTTTTTTAAATTAGAGTTTTATAAATGACCTACTTAGAAAAAAAAACTTACCGAAAACATTTTCATATAAAATGTTGCCAAGATGAGACCATATGGCTCTCCCTGTCCAAAAGTTATCAGATCTCATGTAGAGCCAAGCTTCTAAATCTTCTACGCGCCCTTTATTCACATACTACACCATACTCAAAATATGAGGCTTGGCCGTTTCGCTACCGTCACATGGGCGTAAGGTGAAAAATGTATTCACTGTTCATTACTTTTCTGTTTTACAATAGTTCTTTTAGTAATGTGTTATGTGTGCGACCCATGTAACGTCTTATTATTATAAAGGAAATTTCCCGTGGCACACCACTATACCCAAGTCATGAGAAATGTATCGGAGCCTCATAAATTTAATCTGTGTCATTAAGACTGAGCTCACACAATTTATGGCATGTCTACGAATTGGAGCAGAAATACAGTAAATAACTTCAGGAACGGCAATTTGTCATCGTATTTATTTCAACTGTTCGGCACTGTTTATACAGTTTCAACTTTGTTATTAATAGAAAATAAATATTATAGGACCTTATAACACAAATTCAATTAGTCCCACAGTAAATAAGCTCAACGATATATGATTTCAAATATAAATACTTAAATTCAAAGAAAATACCCATGCCTCAGAAACAAATACCTAGTAGGTAATAAATGCGAATACTGCTAACGGTGATGACACTGATGACGTCATCACTGCTCATGTTTTCAACTAGTCAGTAACCAACACGCTTGTTGCTTATGACTCCCATGTAGAATGTTTCTGTTGTTCAGAACTTAGTAGGTATCAAAGAAATAACTGAATAACAAGGAAACTAATTTATTCATACTAACATACAATTTATGCATTTCGCCATCCAAAAGAGCTGAGACTAACTTATGTTTAAAGTTTACCATTCATAAAATCTATGTAAATTGCCAGTAAAATATTTAAACTTTCGCGCTGCAGCTGAGTCGTAAAACATTCACGAAGTTTTATTATACGATAAGAATTTGGTACTTTGATATTGTCTGCTCATATATTTATACAATTGATTTTATTATCTTAACTTAGAAATATTAATACCTTAAGAAATTAAGAAGCTTTGTATCTCAAGTATCGTAGAGTCATTATATGATGAGTAAGCAGGCTTACACAATTAATTTTATTATCTTAACTTATAAATACTAATACCGTAAGTAATTAAGGAGCTTTGTATCTTTCAAGTATCGTAGAGTAATTTTATAATGAGTATAAGCAGGCTTACACAATGTAGTAGAAATTTTTTCATAAAGTGGCACCCAACGTGGGGCAAATAGTTTTCTAATGTTGTTATATATTATTATGGTAAATATAGTCATATTACAAAACCGAATCTAAAACTTATTACCTAAGATTAACTGAAAGAGATCCCTTATAAAAGTGCATACCTACTACTACTGCCAATACTAGTGCTAGTCACTTAGGTTTGCCTGTAGTACGTCTAAATGCTTGCCAGGAAGAAATTTTTTGCACGTCTAATACAAAATGTAAAGAAAATACTTGTTATCGTATATCACATAGGAATTTTAAACTCTCGAGCATCGTTCAATTTTTTGTTACTTTGCAAATACGAGTTTCGTAACGTGTTTACAAGATACATTTTTATGGTGAGTGACTTCGTAATTCCTTCAATATTTTCGTAACTAAAAGCGCTTGGAGTCTGTATTACCGTGAAATAAGTTGCCATTTTAGGGTAACAACAGTAATAGCCTTGGTGCCTCTTACTAGAAAACTTTGTTAAAAAATGGCGCCCAAGAAGGGACGGCCACTTTTCTTGGGAAATTAATTTAATACTTATGTATTTTTTCCTAAATGTGACTCACGTTACGTTGTGTAAACATAGCTTTTATGAATATCAGCCGTGGTAATTTTATACAAATTTAATTGCAAATAGGTACCCTTGAGACTTCAAAGTGTTTTAAAGGTAACATAATAAAACCTAATCAAATATACATGTAAAAATAGCATAAGCGTTTAAATGGAGTTAATTAGAACATGTTATTATTGTTTCTGTAAACCAGTATTTTCGCATCTTCTTTGGCAGCAATTGTTTTAGGAGCTTAATTTTTCTGTACCTTATATTTTTCACTACCGCTTACTATAATATATGAATAGCACCAAGTAGTATAAAATTTCTTAAAAACTGCGACGGGATATGGTTAACCTTTACTGTTTTTATGACAACTGATTATGCGTGTTCTTATTAAGACTGTATATGCACCTATTTATGATTTAATGTTACGGAAATGCAAAAATACACAAAGAATACACCATATTATAAGATAAACTCACACCTGATTTTTTTAATATGACTCATTAATGCTTCTTACACATTTCACCGAAAAAATGAAAGTGACAGACATTAACTTCACAGGGAAATACCCGTCTCAAACCGGCGTGCAATCTTAATTTATTCACGACAGTAAAGTACAATACACAACATCACAGAATTTCACCAACGAGTTAATCCAGGGCATTTCTCCCTTTACAGGAGGGTTGTGATGTGACAGACAGACAGTTTCAGCTCAACAAGGTTCCTTTATGCCCCATCAAAGCCAGTATAATCCTATTCCATGATTTCACGATTCTGTGGAATCAGCGTTGGCATAGATATCTTCACATAGATTCCACATTATAAATCATACAGGAATGCTCATCATGCTACCCAATGTCTGAAAGCACCTACATGCTACATGCATGCTATATCCAGCAATGATATTATATAACTACAGATAGGTTATACTCATACTTGAGGAGCACAAGAAATACTTCCAAATTTATTTCTGTGCCTACGAAGAAATCTGTTATTTTTGATTAATTTTCTCATTCCATCCATCTTTGTCACACTCGTTGTTAAGCTCATCTCTTTCGGTGTGCGGGAGGGAGCTCGTTAGCGCGTGCACATTTCTCGCTTGCCCAGCCGCGACTAAAGCAACTTGTCCAATTTGTAACAAGGTATGTGCTTCAATTTTGGAACGCATATAACCTATCTTGAGTTATAAATAATTGCTATCCAGTGGGCCTGCCTGTGAGTTCTGAGCGTCAGGTGATTCATTACGGAATGCCACTGCCATAGGAAAATAAATGCGTTAACGCAAGTCAAGACTGATTGGATTCGGGCTTTGACAAATTTTCATGCGGGCTCGAAGAGCGAGCTGGCAACGATGCCTATTTTTTCGAGTACCGTTAAATGGGGTAGCTTGGGTAAAGATGTTCTCCTCAATTATATTATTTCCTGGCAGGACTGAACGGTTTAAATAGAGTAAATAGACTTGAACTAAGTTTTAGGTCAGTCTTTAAATAAACTACACAAGTTAATAGTGAAAAGTTGCTGTCTTAATGTTTACCCTCGTGCAACAAGTAGGTAGCTAACCTCAATTGACTAAGGTTATACGCCATATGACGCCATATAGCCTTCGAATTGACCCACGACGCGTAACAATTAGAAATAACTTAGAATTAAAAACCTGGTGTCAAAAATCTTTGTTTGCAAAGTGCAAAATCGATGCTTATATTATAATCAGTTTTGGTTAGACAGGAAAACTTGGATAACTATTTAAGATACGCAATCGAGGAAATGTGTCGATATGTACAATTGAAATATCGCACTAACTGACAAACGTGTACTATATAATGTTATTGGACTCCGGACCGGACACGCTAACGGCCTGGCCACGACATTGCGCGACTGGCTTCAGCTAAGGCAAAAACCATAGGTGGGAACGAAAGTTCCGATCGCTGTGTCTCGCTCCAACCTATGGTTGTCGCCTTATACTGATTGTGCATGATGAAAACTTAGCGTGGTCACAGAATAAATAATAGTACTAGGTACAGAAGACTCACTCTCTAACAAAACGCGTCTGTTACGATCAGCACAGATATGGCCGCTAGGTGGCGACAGCGCCACGCGCGGCTTATGGCTAGCCACCAAAATTGATGAGGAACGGATGTACTTTTAGCTACCTGTAGCAAAGCGACGAAATCGCGGAGTGAGCCACGCCTGGCGTGGTCCTACTCTAATTTGAGGGTATTATTTTTGATAGAAATGAACAAATATGCCGTCCGCGTATTACTTTTTTCGCTAATTTACTTTCAATTCATTTAAATTCTCGTTTAGGTAAATATAGGCGTATTATATTATTACGCAAAAACCTTTCGTTATAAAAAAAAATTGCATTCGAATAATTATAACGTTAAATAAAAACCTACACCAATCATATAATAGGCCTTACCAGCAAACAAAAAAATTATAACGTTATCCTACGTTACCGTAACGTTAATTGATGTAGGTTTTATCTCCATCGACATCTCGTTTTATAACGCGAGGATAGTGATGTACCGATAGTTGACGGAAACATTGCGGATTTGTCTACAATATTTAGTTATAAAATATGCCAGCAGTTTGATTTCAATCTAATTCAAAACAAGTCAAAACCTCGTTGAATTGATCAAAGGGAATCGGCATATTCAAGAAACAACCCTTGCCTATATGGTTTTAAAACTCTATTTGAAAATAATTGCCCATCAGTCCCTGTTACACCGGTAAAACTCTGGTCTTAAACGAATCGCGCGATGGTAATTAATCACCGTCGCCTAATCAAAATACCAGAGGGGTTGTAAGTGCGTTGCCCGCCTTTGAGATGGGAGTACACTCTTCCTTTTTTGGAGGTTTAATTTTTCAAAACACAACATAACATACTGGGATTATTGTTTAATTTCATGTGTATATGTCACCGTAAAATTGTAAACACTGGTCATATTATAATCTCGCTAGTTACATTATAAACTGACGGTAGGGAGATTATAATCTAACCTAACCTAACCTACGTTAGATTATAAACTAACGGGTTCACAATCTTACGGTGTCATATATACCTACACACGAAATTAAACCATAATCCCGTAAGTAGAAATATTCCCCGGAACAATATGGGCAACTTCACTTCACTATTTATGACGAATGCGAGGCTCATCCAGCCAAATAATTAAATTAACAACGGAAAAAATCTTTCACGGAAAATACGGAACATAGCCACTAAGGAAGCACTTTCGAAAATGAAATGTAATGACATTAGTGAATTAGATTTTACGATTTTGCTTCTGCACGAGTGGTACTCGATTTGAATGTAGCTCAGTCTGCGCTGGGATTTCGGATTTAAAAAGTAAAGCTGGTCAAGCAGATCTTGTCGGTAGAAAAAGGCGGCAAATTTGAAAAATTTAGGCGCGAAGGGATATCGTCCCATAGAAAATTTGAATTTCGCGCCTTTTTTTACTGAAAAGATTTGGTTGAACAGCTATATTTATTAATACTTAGGGTAAGTGCTTAAATACCAAGTACCTACTAACCCCCTTTAATATATATTATGTTTCATTGTCATGATTGTGATTGATAGCTTTGTAGGAAATTTAAAAAGGCCAAAAGACGAATAGACGAATTCACAGATGATGTATTTCTGTTGCCTCTATAACAACAAATACTAAAAGTACGGAACCCTCAGTGGGCGAGTTGACACACTTGTCCGGTTTTTTGATTATGCTTTCCTACCTTAAAATAAATAACGTTTGAACGCTCTAAATGTATCGTTGCAAGCAATTGAGTTCATTTGTATAAAACGTGATAGCATATTCTGTAGATTTATGTTCACACATAAACATAAATTATTGTTTAGCGCATTGGAGATTGTATATTTGTTTACCACATAGCCTACTAATACTAACCTACTAATACTACAGAATAAAATAATAGATTTGGACCAAGCTCACTTTGTACCTTTGAATGCCAAATTTCTATGTCACACTTTGTCACGTGAAAGTTGGGTAATTCTCACTGTTTGACAGGGACAGCTAGGTCACGAAACATGTTGTCTATTCCAGCCAGAAGGCGACAAAGACACGTTCTCTTTTCGTCCACAAGATCATACTTTTGAATAATGCTCGGAACAGTCGGGAGCCTAGCGTGGTCGAACAATTGAGTGAAATATCACTGGTACAATCACATACGATACGACATACCATACCTACTAAGCCAGCCATGTCAGCATCTCTTACGTAGTTTATGGAGTCGTTAACATTACATCGATTTGTGCGTCATGAGTCTCATGACAAGCCTCAATAAACGTCGATCGATAATTTTCATTGCGATTTGATAGTAATGGAGCACTGATATCGATCGCCTGTTGAATTATAATGTAGCTTGGTCGAGTTTCCAGGCGAATCAACCATGAGGCTCTGTCTTGTATAAGTTATACCTCAAGTTGGTGCCGCTTGCTGTTTTCCTGGTGATTCCTTGTAGCAGTTTACATAATGGTCAAAATAAATGGTGTGCTTAATTTATGCAAGAAGCTTATCATCAGCCTATTGCAGTGGTTCCTAACCTGGGGGTAATTACCCCCGTGGGGGTAAAACTGGTATTTTACGGGGGTAAATAAGGTAACCTAATATAACAATATACAACAAACGTTCACGTTTTATTTTTTATTACCATCGGGAGGAGGGGTAAAATCAGGTTCCCTAGTTAGTCATAGGGGTGACCGGACTGAAAAGGTTAGGAACCACTGGCCTATTGGCTATGTGCGAAGTTGGTGGTGGGACTGGTGGGGGTAATACGACGCTAACGCATGACGTGATGAAAATATGAACTTTCAAGGGACGACATCTTTATTAATATCTTCATAGTTCAAGCAAGCAAGCAAGTAAGCTTTATTTGCGTTGAAAAGTATCACACATTCTGCAGCATGCAAAATATGCCTATATCTAAAATCTCCTGCAATATGTACACAAGCTTATATAAAATTTGTATCTAAGAGTTGAGTGCAAGAAAAACTTGAATTTAAATACATTAATAATTTGGCTATTATATACCTAATACCTAATTCATATATGTATTACATATGCCAAATGTCAAATTAAGTAATATGCCTGACACCCACTAGGGCGGTGCCTCACACACCAATTCTCGTAAACATAGGGATTGGGCTATACAAGGAATTTTTTAGACCCTAAAGTTTTGGATTCCTCCGAAAGCGGTGCCGTCATATAGCGGCAGCAAAAGACGGCCGTCTTTACGGTGACGACATGTGGAAAGTGCCACGGCGTCATAACACACCGTCAGCCACCAAGGTCAAAGCGGCAAATTTTAAAAATGTAGACGCGAAGGGATATCGTCCCATAGAAAATTTGAATTTCGCGCCTTTTTCTACTGACAAGATTTGCTTGACCATCTATAATTTACTTGGAGGATGAAATATCATTAGAAGAGGAAAATAATCGTAGTACGGAAGATCATTTATTCAAATCTCGTGTCATTTATTCAAAATGGCTTCACCGCTATCTAATAAAACGTTCACGAAACTATCGACACCGTCATGACGGCCCTCATACAAATTCCGGCACCGCTTTTTTACGTTACGTTGACAATCAACGCCGTCTAGGAAATCGCGCCATCTTGTTTACATAGACAACGTTCTAGTGACGTCATCCACCGCTATATAGCGGCCGCTAGGTATATGACGGCACCGCTTTCGGAGGAATCCAAAGCTTTAGCCGAATGTGCGTTCATATAGTTAGGTATAGGTACATTATTTCACCACGAGATCACCCTCGAAACAACGAAGAAAAACATTGTAATCCTAGACATTTCGGCTCATCTTCAGTGGTGGCAGCATGGTTCCATTTTTATCGCCTGTCACTTTCGTTCTTACATATACTTGTTAGAACGTGACAGGCATGGTGACAGGTGATAAAAATGCGACCGTGCTACGACCGCTGATATGGATAAGTTATATCAGCCATTTTAATAATTTTGTTTTAGATATTTCTTCTCAATAAAACGCAGGTTTTCTGACATTAGGTACGTGTTAGATCTTTTTGCTCGATTCGATACTCAGCACACATATAGAATATTACCTAGGTACCACAAACTTGAACGCTTAAATCCTAATATCTAGTTCTAGTCAAATTGCGTTTAAATTGCTTGAACCTGACGTCTAAGTTTTCATATACCTGCAGTTTAAACTTAGTTCAATCTTCAATATGTAGGTACGCTAGTCTACTCTCGAATATAATTATTATTGAACGTGTGAACGTATCGAAAATAGATTGGAAACTGGGCTATAACCACGAAAATCGAAGTTCATCAATTGCATCTTAATGAGAGTAAAAGAGAAAGATCCCCGCAATTTCCGAAATTCGGTTTTCGCGGTTGACAGTGTCAAAACTGACATATACGCTATTCGCTAGGTGCACGACTGGTGCTGTCCTCATTTTGGCAGACTTTCTACGTTAAATCTTATGGAATAAAATTAGTTCAAGCGGCTGCCGCTAGTACTAAGTACTAATGTCAGACATTCCATAAGATTACCTGATTACCTGTGTTTGTGACGATCAGCGCCACTTCCCCCTCCACCGACTGCGCACCTTGCCAATAACGTATACGGAATTTACTTTCTGTATTCATCTCGTTCTCGCTCGCACTAATTTGCGAGTACGAGCGAGATGCATAGAAAGTAAGTTACGTTCTCGATAGCGTTTATGTCAGTGCCAAACTGGTGGCAGCCACAGAGGTATCAAATCATAATTTTAGTGGGTCTATTGCTAATTGGGGCATTATCTATGAAAAGGGACCTTATTGTCGATGGCGCTTACGCCGCACAGCGTCGCGCGGCATTGCATTTATATCGGAGCATCGTTAATAATGGCGTAAGCGCCATAGACAACAAGGTCCCTTTTCATAGATAACGTCACAATTTATTTTGTTTACGTTTATTTCTGACGTTCCGACGCAGGTTACACTGGTTTTGGTCGCGGATAAAGTAAGTCCTTACGCGAGTGGACGCGACGCGAAGCGAGTGGAGTGGAGACATTATTTCTCCATACAAACGTACTCGACTGTTTCCTCCGTGGGTTTTGAAGCTAGAGCAATGTTTTTTTTAACACAGATTAATATTGTCAATATCTGTGTCGGACCGTTTTGCTTTTTTTGATATTTTTGTTTTTTAAGGCGCTACAGCCCTTCGAAAATGGCCAAAATAGCCTAATTGACTATGCCGCAATGAGAGGCGTGGTATTCAAAACTGATATCAATTAGCCAAAAAAAGCAAAACGGTCCAACACGGATAATTTCATAATCATTTAGATTTCCATATTTGGTTACGATTAGTTAAGTTTTGGAGGAGGAAACAGTCGAGTACGAAACCTCGATTTTTGAGATTTTTACGCAGGATTTTTCGCCTTGTTCTTATCGCACTAGTTTTAGGAGCCGCTTCCGTTAGCGAGACGAGTATATTTACCTAAAATATTTAAATCTCAGCTCCTGTTTCGTCTTGTTCGTTCGAAGTAGCTTCGATCCAATGTGATATCGTGTCATCGTATGTGTTATTTATACACATACGTAGTTTCCCGAAATATAATGTAATTTCCGAATCGAGACCGCAACATCGTTCCCCTATAAGGCGATGAATAATGCATGTTGACTTACACTGTAATAGACGCGGGTTGTTTAGTTACATGTGGGGTTGCCGGATCTATATAATGGCCTTGACGATATACAGCCTTACAGGCCAATTCGAACGTACACTGACATCAGAATGATATTTGAATCATGTTATACAGTTTACGTCACCCTAGGCCCGTAAGTCCTTCCTGGCCAAGGCAAGACATAAAACTTTAGACAAACCACGGGCGGTAATTCGTAAAGCCCCAGATCGCATATTATAGACCGCACAAACACCTGCGATCTGGAGCATTCGTGTCTTACCCGCGCCAAGAAGTACTTGCACGGACGAGCGAAATGCACGATAACTAAATAACATGCTTCAAATATCATTCTGATGTCAGTGTATGATCGAATTGGCCCGTTTGGCAAGGGGGTAAGTACTTGAAGAACGAGAAAGTATTATAAAATAGAATTCCGTAAGTATTCAAGAAGAAATCACAAAATGCAGAAATTATGATTTTTAAATATATTAAAAACGGGTCACTCACGTATTTTAAGTCGAAAATGCACGTCTTTCACTCCGTACTGAGGAGTGTCATCAGGAGCTTGCGTTAACGGTGACGGACCGGCGCAGACTGCGGGCCGCAGCCCTCCGCGCCCCGCGGGCGCTGGTGGCCTGCCGCCACCGGCGGTGGGCGAGCAACTACCCTCGTTTACGGCATTATTGTAAAATGATGGGTTTTTTGGGTGACTGCTACATAATTAGAGGCATTAAAACACTCGTGTGATCCTATTAAGAAACTCACTGACGTTCGTTTCTTAAACCCACACTCGTATTTTAATGCCTCTAATTATGTAGCAGTCACATAAACTACTATAATATGTCTATGTTTCACAGCAGTTTTGTTATTAAAATTATGATTTTTATCTAAATTAAGCTAAGCGTTTGGAATATAGACCGTGAACACTTCCGGCTGGTCGGGCAATTATTGCTTCGCTTTATCACACACAAGCACGTCGGCCGGCAGTAATATCTATCCACAGACTTTCTCCAACAGACTCTGCATTCCTCCTCCTCCTCATTATAGCGTTTTCCCGATTGTATTTTGACATAATCCACTTTTGGCAATCTCATACCGAAAGTTAGCCTGCGCCTGCGGACAGCTATTTAATGAAAGAGACTAACTACCTGACCTTTCAATTACGCGACTATATACTATCCGACTTTTCAATTCTTTCAATCCATATATATGAACATTACTTGTATTAACAAACTCATCAATGGCACTTACGAATGCATTTTTTCACGTGTCTTCACCCAATCAACTTCAATCAACAATTCTTGTTCAATCAACTTCGGTTTTATGTTCAGCAAGTAAAAATGTTCTTATAAAGTAGACTATGTCTAGAAACATAAACTACACTATATTAAAAACTATACTCGGAACTAGGTACCTCACAAACTTTCATTTAACTAAAGGCGGTATTTTAAATGATTACAAGAAGAAAACGTCTATTTATTCATCGTATGGACATTAAATATCATTGAACAGAGAACTACAAAATTGCATGGTTACTTAATTGCTTACATTATTAAACAATAACGGAACGAAAATGAGCAGTTACGCCATTACACATAATTTTCTTGAAAATGACAAGCCGACTTATTGCTCCATCTAGAAGTGAGATCTATGTATCTAACACAATATTTATGGCCTACACAAAACCGCCATTAAGCACCTAGCGAAATGAGTGGCTAATTTATATTTATTAGACAGATGGCGATATTGTGATACCTCGAGAGAGGATACTCTGTTATATAAACGACACCTTTTTCAGATTAGATAAATAATGGGCAAATTCGCCCACGTATATTTATTTATTAAGGTACTGAAACAAATACCTATTACCTAATGGAAATAAAGAATAAAAAAAATAGGTAGGGCATATCCAGTTTCAAAATCGTTTCGTATTTCCTACACGAGTTTTGTTACATGACTTATAAGTTTTTCTAAAAACCTGGCTTCATGGCATGGCTATAACCGCGAAAATCGAAGTTCACAAGTTGCGGGCATTTTTCTCTGTCAATCTAATTACGCCTTCATTGGAGTAAAAGAGAGATATCTCATGAACCGTGATAGCTTAGACAGTTGAAATTTTCACAGATGATGTATTTCTGTTGCTGCTGTAACAAAAAATAAATAATAAAAAGTACGGAACCCTAGGTAGGAGTCCGACTCGCACTTGCCCTTTTTTTAGAAAGTACAAGGTTCGAACGGACGACCTCCAGAATTCGCACTGCCACCGTTCGGATTCAATAGAATCACATACAAAAAGGTAAAACAGTATGGAAATGAGAACTTTAATTTTGAAATGACACTGAGGTATATATATAATAGTATATATATAATATATATAATTATATATATAATAATAGTATAATATAATAGTAATTTCTTGTTATAATTTCTTACTGAATGCAATATATCACCTGTTAAAAGTGACATAATTTCTCCAACAAGAAATTACTTACTATCTGCGGGCGCAGCACGGTTCCATTTTTATCGCATATCACTATGCGCGTCCCTTTCGCACTTACATACTTGTTAGAACGTGACAGGCATGGTGATAAGCGATAAAAACGCGACCATGCTACGCCGCCTGAACAGACCTCACTGACAGTTTCAAACTTTTATTTTGGAAACGTAAAATTTCGATACCCATATTTTTGTATAGTACATAGTTAGGTAGGTACCGAACATTTTCAATTTAGAAATTTCGCGCATACACCTATATTATTACCTACATCCGAAACACGGCTCTTGTTATATACCTTCTTTCACGTTTCAATACCTATTGCTCTGCTTTTAATTTCCGAAATTGCGCTATAATACCGCTTCCGTCACTTTGCGAACGAAAATTAAGTGCTTTCTATAGCACAAAATAAATGGTGACTTGCCAAATACACGCCACGCCAGAAAGAGGAAGCAATCTCAATTTGTTATTTTAACATTTTCATTTTGTGTAATCCGTTTTCGTTTTAGTTAATTGGTGTTCAAGTCAGCTGTATTTATTATTCATACCTAAAATTGGGACTCAAGAAGCGGGCCAGTTATTATTTTCTTTAAAATGTATAAATGATACCTAATTTATTTGCATTAAATATATGACATGATAGACTTTATATTATGCATGATAGACTTTCTTTGATAAAAATGAGCTGCTCATATTATATATAATGTTTTCTTAGCTGTTTAACAAATATGTAAATTTTCTTGTCATATTAATAAAATACAAGTCCTATATAATAATTTTATTTGACAAATAACGTTAATTGTAATTTCTTGATATATAAAACTCATATTTTAAAAATTTGCAGAGCTTTATTCAACCAAACCAGCATTATTATTTAAATACTAATTATAAAGTTGTATTTTATTCACAAGCAAAGTGATTTCGTGCAATTTTTGAGTTGTTTCCTCATGTTGGGATAAATATTTGATAACGTAGGATTTCTTTTTTTTACAATTAGTATTTTCTTCGCTTTATTGTGGTGAAAGATTGTTTCACACGGTGGCAAAATTTGTTGAACCCTCGTAATGCTCGTGGTTCAAATTGAAATCGTTTACTTGCTTGAGGTACCTATTAATAGCACAAGGGGTTAAACAACAACTTTACCCCCTCAAACAAATAAAAAGGGAATTGAAATTTAAACGAGTTTCATGTGAACAATGTCGTAGGCGGGAGCTTGAACATTACCTATAATTTAAGCATGTAGGCTTTTGAATAACTTTATTCTTCTAATACCTGACTTATATATAAATTATTCGGAAAGTGCCAAACTTTCCTTATCAATTTCACTTACCTACATCAAACGGAGACTTAATTAACATTTACCGCTACACAGCCAGGGTTTAATTGGTCCATCCCTACGTCTCGAGCAAAGCCTTGGCAAATAGATTTCGTCTCTATAGATTCTGCATTATGAAGTAGCTATGAATACCAACTGTGCCTCACAATCAGCAACCAATGTTTTTTCCCTAAAACTTATGTTTATTTTGCACACATAAAACCCTGAAAACTTAAATGGTACTAAAATAATTTAAATGCGACGGAACGGAGACAGGTTCCGTAGTTCCGACCACAATTGACGGACTGATCAACGTCATCCAGCAGTGAACTATGAAACTTTCCATGCAAAAATTATTTAGCGAACACTTTCTTAATAATTGTGACAGACTGTTAGGCGCAACTGATCCGAAAAAATTCCAACTACCAATTTAGTCGCGGCTTTCCGAAAAGGATATGTGATTACTGACCATAGGTTTTAATCTCTCCAGATGGGGCTGCTATAATTGAGTATGGAATTTTAAAATGTTAAATTTAGAGCTCTTTTTTGCAGCGACTGGCTGAAGCACTGTGGTTTAATGAACCGTGACCGTGTTGAGTGGCGTAAGAAAGGGGAGGCCTATATAATACCCAGCACACAAAACAGGCTTTAAAAAAAATAGAGCCATCGACGTTCCTCGGGCAAATGTGATTGCAAACGTAGTAATTGCTCATCTTGTTTACTTTTTTATCACGTAACCCGTGACGCAAGGCGTGCGCTAGGACGTCATGATATACACTGTCTAGTGGGTGAGTGATCTGTGCTTTGAAAGCGCACATAGTTCAAGTGCTCACGTGTGCAGTTAACAAGGTTTTAGTAGACTGACTATCCATTACTGGACGTCATTTCAATTAGACAGACAATTAACAACCAACTAATCTGCTATTCTACTGATATCGAACTAAGATGGAATAAGAATTGAACTGGAATAGTACTTATGTTAGGTACCCACATAACGTGGGTGCGAATAAACAAAACCAAATTGAAGTCGCTATGTATCAAAATTCTAGTTATTAATTAATATTGCAAATAAAAATTACGAAATACTCTTTTTATTTTCTTCATGAGTATCATGTACAAACCATTACAAAAAGAATACAGGTGCAATATATATATATCTAATACCTTTAAACGAGCAATTCTTGTTTATATATATATATATATATTTCGGGGATCTCGGAAACGGCTCTAACGATTTCGATGAAATTTGCTATATGGGGGTTTTTGGGGGCGATCGATCGAAATCGATCTAGCTAGGTCTTATCTCTGGGAAAACGCGCATTTTCGAGTTTTTTTATGTTTTCCGAGCGAAGCTCGGTCACCCAGATATTATATATTATAAACAGGAAAATAAAGAGTTCCTATTTACTGTCCGAGTTGTGTAAACATACTATTTTCCTGTTCGATGAAGTCGGAATGCGGTATGTACCTTTATCTCAGAAATCATAAATAAATTACATCTAAAACCAAATGAGCACAGACCAACCCCTATAGACCGACCTTATAGGACGACTCGCGGTCACCGCCCGTATGGTGTATAGGTCAAATATAAGATTGTTCGCGCACCGCTCCGATCAGTTGCGCCCAAGGTTACGACCTGTTAGCAGCCTGCACGAGTCTAAGAAAATAAATCGTAAACTATTGAATTCATTGGGAAATCATGGGATATTGCAGCGTAAAATGGTGTGGCAAGTCATCTAAAACTTCTACTTACGAAACAGATGGAATAAAATCCCACAGGAAAGTCAAATTCATTATTTCATTGAATAATGTTTCTTGTCCGCGGGGTTCATTTTATACTGGTCAGTAAGCAGAGGCGAAGTATGTCCGTCCCTTTTCGTCAACTTGAAAATGCAATGCGCTATCCCTTTCCCTTTCGACTAGTGATGTGACGACGATGGTTTCGTCAGTTGCGGAAACTTCGTGCTTCGTCATACCGTATTGTACCATTTTGGACAATATATAGGTAATATGTTGTGTAAGTTTTTTTAGAATCCTCTAGGCCAGCGGAGCAGTTAGGCCGCATGTCACGAGATGGACCTGATGATGAACTTCAAAGAAGTGCGAGGAAACGCGGTGTTGGTTTGTGATAGACATATGTTGTATGGGTTTTTTAGAATCCTCTAGGTGAGCAGTTAGGTCTCATGTCACGAGATGGACCTGATGATGAACTTCAAAGAAGCGCGAGGTATGAGTTTTTTAGAATCCTCTAGGTGAGCAGTTAGGGTCTCATGTCACGAGACGGACCTGATGATGAACTTCAAGAAGTGCGAGGGAACTCGGTGTTGGTTTGTGATAGACATATGTTGTATGGGTTTTTTAGAACGCTCTAGGTGAGCAGTTAGGTCTCATGTCACGAGATGGACCTGATGATGAACTTCAAAGAAGTGCGAGAAAACTCAGAGTTCATTTGTAATAGGCATATGTTATTGGTCCATTTGAATATGTTTTCAATACAACCTTCTATGACCTTAATAAAACGGACAAAAGAAAATAATTGTACCTATGAGATTTTGGCGACACTTTTTTCTCGTATCGAAAGAGATTGCGATTCTGAGTGGAAATAATATAAAAATTCTAAACTTTAAAATTCAAGTTCTGAGTACTTTAAACAGAAATGCCCTAATATGTTAAGTAAAAATTTCAGGTACATTGTTAAATTACTTAATGAAATATTAAATTAATCAATATAATTATTAAGTAAGTTTACCCTAAGTATATTAAATTGGCATTAAATTTTACCACAATAAATTTCGGTGGGTACTGGTAGCAGTACCCACTACCTGTAATGAACATGTCCCATCCCTACGCGTACACGTGTTAGCGCGCCATGTTTGCAACGACCAATCGCAACGCCTTGAGCACCCCTCCCGCACCTCATAGTTTGGTGATTTGCGTCGGGAACAAAATGGCCAATATTAGGTTTCTATAGGCGGTGTGCTGTGCCAAATGAGATTTTATTCAGCCAGGGGGCCGATTTTTGAAATTCGACCGCTCGATTTCGCGTATTTCGTTCAGTAATATCTCCACTACTAGTCATGTAAATTCTACTAATAGAATTGAAAACGAGTGGTCAATACCACTAGATTCCCAATGTCTATCGCGCGTATTTCAAAAATCTGCATTTCGCCGTTTTCCATCGATTTTCGAGTGACGAAATCGAGTGATCGAAATTCAAAAATCGGCCCCCAGTGCGTTTTATTATTTACAATCGAGCGAGTAAACAACTAGCTCTAATACATCGATAAGCTACGACCTCTAGGTATAGCATGTTTCATTCCATTAGTACTAACTGTAGCAGAAAATAACAGTTCTGTTATTGTTAGCTGCCAGTCAAACCCGTTCATTTTGCAGGCGTGGGAGGTTAATAGCATCAGTTTGTTTCAATGGTTTTACTCCTCCTTTATAACGCTTGTAATAATATAAATTGGTATTCAATTTATATTCCTCATTTATTATAATCTCTTTTAATATACCCCGCCCGCGAATGCTAAAGCTATATTGCTCCCTGTCAAGACATCCTCGAAGGACTACAAAAAAAGAGTGTAAGTACAGGTGTTCAAAGGGTCGGTCGGCGCACGTTACGCCCCTGCAGTTGCTGGCATCCATAGGCTACGGTTATCGCTTACCGGCGGACCGTATGCTTGTTTACCACCAACGTGGTAGTCCATTAGGATAAACTGTAGGAGATATAACAGTGCATTAAATAATATAGCAACCAATCATTTTGCCGGCGTGGTAGTTAATAGCATCAGTTTGTTCCAATGGTTTTATTCCCCTTTGATACGTTTGTATTCTTGTAATGATACAAATTGGTCTTTAGACTTACTCGGAGTGGGAGTTTTCCAACATCTTAGTTATCATTTGTAATAAATGAAGCTTGAAATGGTTCTAGCGTGCTTTAGTTTTTAATAAGACTTGCAGTTATTTGAGATAGGTACTATACTCGAATGTTAATATAAAAAATACATTTATATTCTTTTCATAGATTATTAGTCGACGATCTTATTTACAAACATATTTTTATATGCTTAAATATTAAAGCGCACTATAATATTTATTTTATTGTGAAAAACTGAACGTTTATTAGACATGATGAACTGATAGACTTGCTCGTTCTTTGATGTATAAAAGAAATTGCTAAAGTTGCGCAAAATTCGTACAAAATCAATATTTGGAACTCAAACAAATCACTAAACCTGGGCGATGCGAACATAAAGAGCTCCAGTCTCTCGTTATCTATGAAAAGGGATCTTATTGTCGATGGCGCTTACGCCATTATTAACGATACTCCGATATAATTACAATGCCACGCGACGCTGTGCGGCGTAAGCGCCATCGACAATAAGGTCCCTTTTCATAGATAATGCCCCATATCTGGCCCTATCCTATACCTAGTGAAAAAGGATACAAGTGTCGCGCAGCTAAGATGTAAAAGAGCATAAGAGTTACGTGGAACCTACACCCTTTTACACCTGTGCTGCCCGAGATTTGTGCCTTTATTCACTAGGGCCACAGATATACAGGCTGGCCTTAGCCATTGGACAAACCGTGAAATCCCACGTAGGGTTACTTCTCAGTAATGCTCTAATCTAACGTTAATTTTTTTTTAATTAGACAAAAGTTAAAAAAAAATTCAAACAAAAGTTATTTCCAATAATTGACAACAAAAAGAAACATACTGTATTAATTACATTGGCAGTACTTTTGCCAATTTGTTCGAAAATGTGCGGCAAGTCAGAATCCTATTGGTGACATAAAATAAAAAAGATAATCAAAAAGGTCAAAGAAGGTTTCATACTATTTATTCGCTCAGGAGCTACTAAGGCCCTTGCTACACGGTCGCCGACAAGCCTTCTAACCGTCTGACCTTGGTCTGACCTTGGTCAGTTTTGGTCAAATTTTGTTGGAAACAACTGTCTACACGGTCCGGGACGGACCAAGGCCACGCGGTCTGAAGGCTTGTCGGTGACCGTGTAGCAAGGGCTTAACACATACAGGTTGCTACAAAGTAAAAAAATCGTAATTATTTTGTATACTGGTTCTAAATACCCTAATGCATATGTACATTTCGGCTTTGTCCAATGGCTAGGGACACGCTCACAAAAAAGTTTATCCTTTTCTGCCCTAAAAAAGCCTAAATTAGTTAATCCCTATTTCAAAGGATACGAAGTTAAGCGTTGGGCCGGACTTAATGTTTGAAAGCCACGTTTTGGCGACTTTTTATTCAAGCTCTGTTTGTACTGTGCTTCTTTAAACAATCTGATTGTTTTATAAAAAGTTTTGATATAAGGGGTAAGTAAATATTTCTTTTTTTTTCACTGATATTACTAGCTTACCAAAGTAAGCTAAATGTACCTAACTAAATGTAACGATCGTTTAGGTATGATGTGATCGTGTGTATGGGAGAAGGCTTGTACTTACCTACCCAATGTAGAATTTCCTGACAAAATTCCTGATTTTCAAATATTTTTCTTGACATTCATATTTTTGACGACGACGACGACGGGGGGGGGGGGGGGGGTGTCTAGCCGGTAGCGATGGGCACAAAGCAGTCTATCAATTCAAAAAAAAATCCTGATATTTTCCTGTTCCTGACAAAAGGCCAAAATTTCTGACATGTCAGGAAAATTCCTGTCATCTGCCTTTATGTGCCAAAGAGTCGAAATTTTTAAAAAATTCGAAGGTCCCATGAAATGTTCTCGGTATTTGATTCTGCACGTTTATTGCCAAACCTTCTGACAGTTATTTTCGATTTTTATGACACTTGAAATAGACGCCAATGAGTGATTCATCAACAGTTAAGAACATTGACTGCTGTATTCGAACTTCTTCGAAGATCCATTCTAGATACGTTATAGTTTATATAGATATCAACAAGTTCTCTTTTGCAGCGCAATTCGGGCAACCAATGTCACTTTTATGTTAGATAGAGTTCTAGATATCTATTAGATGTGAATTGTATCTCTAAGTCATATATTGTGGAAATCGTTCAATAGTATCTCCAGAATCGCGCAATGTCTTGGTGATGTCTAAAGATATCTAATAGATGTCTATTTCAAAATCCGAATCGGGCCCTTAGTAGGTAATAATCCCTAATCTAAACGAATTGAAGAATTTTTTCATGAAAGTTTCCATAAAGGCTTTGTATATTCTGCAACTTATTATCCTATATATCTACACAAATTTACAGGAACGCAAAAATAAATTGAAATTACTTTACGTAGGTGCTGTAATCCAGTAAATAAACCTTTTTTTGCATTCCTCTACATTTGTCCATGAGTTTAAATATGCTATTTTGCATCGATATTGATGTCACAAAATCAAATACCTATTACTTAGACCCGAAATACCTATAATCTCACCTAATTTCAGTAAGCACGGAAGTAGATTTCGTAATCCAGATTAGCGTAATGTGATTAGCGTAGTGAGAAACGCACTTAAGTCAATTAGTAATGAGGGTAGAACAGATTAGACATACAGGCCAATTTGAACGTGCACCTGATATCAAACTGATATTTGAATCATATCAGTCAACCGTCCGCACTAATACATGTACGGACAAGTCAGAGCGAAATGAACGCGCGAATGACTGCTACCTAACTGATTGATTCCAATAGCGCTAGACCAGCGAGATGGCCATGTGATGGTTATGACTCCTCTACACGATGGCCCAGCTTTGGACCAGCGAGATGGCCATACGATGGTTGAGAGCACGCACTAAATGGGCCACGTGTAGATGCGTACGCACCATCGCTGGCCCACCCTTTGATGTGCGGACGAAAAACCGACAACGTGGCCATCCCATCGCCTTCCCGCTGCACTATAAGCCGTCCGACACCACTACCCTCTACACGCTGGCCCAACTTAGTGGGCCAGTATGATGGCCCATTCGTGTAGAGGTGCCATAAGGTTCTCGTTCGAATTGGCCCGTGAGTACGAAGTTCGATAGAGTCCGTATTGACTTATTACGTAGTCATGAAATGGAGCTAGCGCTAGAGTGCTATAGTAGGTGCTGACTAAACTTGTTTGGTACTTAGTTAATTGAAAACGTCATTATGAAATTATACATACCTAGTAGGAGCCCAATTCGAACTGTAAAAAATCTCATGCTCAAAATATGGCCGGCGAGTATAAATGCACATAAATATGACATAATGTATTTTATTAACTAAGTTTCGACGACCAATCTGGTCTATAGTGGGTAACCCTGTCTGTGAAGCCAATGGTCCTGCCGGTCCTGGGTGCAAATCCCGGTAAGGGCATTTATTTGTGTGATGAGCACAGATATTTGTTTCTGAGTCATGGATATTTTAAATGTATTTAAGTATTTATATATTTACATTATTATATCTGAGTATATTGTTTGGGTACCCACAAGTCCACAACACAAGCCTTTTTGAGGTTACCGTGGGACTTTGTGTAAGACTCAATTTGTGTAAGAATGTCCCTATAATATTTATTTATTTATTTTTATCTCATCGAAGTACATTAGATACCTGTATTAAAAATACTTTAAAACGTAACCTACACAAAACAATATAATTCTACCAGGGAACTTCTATTAAGAATAACGCCCAAAGCTCACATCTCTCTGTATTGCAGGTGACATTTTTATGAATAGCGGAACACGGGAAGCGACAAAAAAATAATCCACCAACCACGGGATTTATTGCCTTCCGTCTTCCTTTTTCATGTTTACACCTGCCTACAAACAAGGCCAATCCCTTTCAAGCCGAAAGCCGATTTTGGACGGTCCATCGGCTTACAACATGAAATTGATTTTCTTTCTGATGCCGGTGACAACAAGGTTCAAAATTGCTTTTAAATATTTTAAAGGACGCGATGGATGTTTTGGGCATGTAAAAGCCATTTTCGAGATAGATTTTCAAACCACGTACTGCAATATTCGGGCACAGTCTATAAAACAATATAGTTATTCGACGAAGCCGTCAAGGCAGGGCAATCGTGCGGGGTGCGAGGGTGGGTGGAGTGCACCCGAGCTGCATACATCGCCATTGTTAGTAGCTCGGTACTAATTACAGGGCTAGTGTGTCGTAATAACTGTCACATATTATTTTGCGCAGTTGTGTAAATGTCTGTGGCAACCCTACTGTGTTCTTGTGCGGTGTCGGCTTTACGCAAACATCAAAGGCATCGCTCCACTGTTACTTTTTACACTGTGATCCGGGTAATAAGCGGTATGCGTTTGGTAAACATTCAATTACCTGTTTCGCGGGTGTAATTGGGATATTGTTCGCCCGTAAAATTAGACAACAATTTGTATTTATTAGGGTTCTATGGTCCTCGTAATTATCTATAGAGTAATAAGTAGGTACCTACTTACACAACTTTGGGAACAAATCAAATTAATTTATCAAATATTCAATTTATTAGTTTTATATAATTAGGTACTATAAGATGGCATAATAGTCGAGAAATTGGTACCGGTTCCGCCATAGCGAGGTGGCCTAGTTCATCGCGTTATGGCTCCTCTACACGATGGGCCAGCGCCGGCCACTCCAAGGGACGCATTTATGCGTTAGAGGGAGTAAGTGATATTGCTATCTCATTCTACCGCATGGCTGCGTCCCTTGGAATGGCCGGCGCTGACCCATCGTGTAGAGGAGCCATTAGCCCGGATAGCTAAAGATGCCGGTTAAAATCCGGCGAGCAAAAGCACCGAGCCTCTGAACCCCAAAGTCCCGCCGTCTCAATAGCCACCGGCACAAAGTCATAAGCGGATTCCGACGCGGACTTTGCGTGCTTAGACTTTGCCGCGGACTCCGCTGCTGAGCCACCACAACTTGTGGTCTGCCTCAAATGGGATGCAGCGTACGTGTACACATGTTGCATCTCACAAAAAGCAGCGCCCCGCCCCCTCTGCCACGGAATCAAGGTCAGTTCATCAGGCCTCTTACCCGTGCGACTCAATCCCGGTGGCTCCAAAACGCACGGCACATTAGCCGATACCAAGGCACGATCTCGTTTATCGAGTGAAATTATAATGTTATGTACATTATATACCTAGGTACCTACTTTAAAGTTTTTTAATTGAGATAATATTATGTTTGAAAACTAGACCTGACTTGACTAAATTTACACAGTAGGTACACGTTCAGGTGTACTCTTAAGCCTAAGAAAGCTTAACTTGGCCGTCAGCCAAGACTTAGTGAAGACTGACAGTAAGTACATTGCCAAGTCTTGGCGGACGAATTTATTTTTCGCAGCGGGTACAAGTTTTAAGTAAGAAAACACGAAAAGCTGTGGTAACGTTGCACACTTATTTAGTCTGACCTGAATTGGATAGTTAATTTGTACTAATGCTAAACTAAATTAAACTAAAGCAGATAAGCTACACGACAAGCAAGCAACCATCCTTGTAAAAGTAAACATACTTTTGCGACTTTTGGTACGACTAACAAATCGTACGCAAAATATGTACCTACATTGATACATGGTACCTAAAATAAATAGATAGATATATACTTATTTTTTTTGCCACAATACATACAGAAACTTACATACAGTATAAGAAACAGACAATCATATTATTATTATTATTATTTATTTAGGCTCACAAAACAGGTTATAGTCATTGCGTTTACATGCATATAGAGGCAAACATCGTTCTGAACTGGACTCTAACCCTAAATATGTGTGCACATTAAGAACAAAATTTACATGCGATAAACTTATGTATATGTATCAATTATCAAATGTCAAAAAATATATACCTATATATTATATTATATACCTACTTGCGGCGTCAAAATTACAAACAATAGCTAATGATAAATCATGTCATCATCATATGAGATACAAAATCAGATGAGATATACTTAGACAGGTTTTTTCCAACAATGAAAGCTGTTTGTAGTACTACAGCACTACGATTACTTAATCATAGGATCGCTACGCCCTAAAAAGACCCAGCAATTATAAACCACGCAACCTTTGACATAAAAAAGCTACTTTTTCAACACGCGTGCTTCCTACAATTAAACGTTAACAGAGTGTAGTAATCGACATGTTGCCGGCCGCCTGACAGAAGGCAATTTGTCGTCCGTTGAAAGCTTTTTTCCAGCCCCAATAGGTTTGTCGAGCCCAGAAATACCATTCTAATCGCCTATAAAACCCTGGCGATCCCACCGCCCAAGGAGACCAGCGTAGAACTGCTTTCGGGTAACGCAGAGTTGTTATAGATGGGGAGGCCTTTGTTACACTGGCTTGAATAAGCGTCTCACTTGCCTATGATAGGTATGCGAAGAGAATAAAAGGTTAGGGATTACGCAACGGCCGTTCAAAGAACGAAGACGTCGTCCATCATTTTGACGGCTGCCAATAACAGTAACCTTTTCTCACGTTGGAAATTTTAAGACGATGACTGGGTGCCTAAATCTCGTTTATTGAACTGAACTTTATTCATTTAAGTTGGTCGGGGATGAAAATGTTTGAAAGGTTCCGGGAATAGATTGTTTTGGTGAATTATTTGAAAAAAAAAGATAGGTACCTACTTAACTGTGTATCAATCTTTTTCAAATGTAATTAAAATTTTACTTGCAAATGAAATCTACCCCTAACCCTTCATAAGCCGTGCCACAGTTTGAAGGCTTATACATACTTTTATTAAGTACTAAGTGTTCTATAATAGCAGTTTAAAAGTAGTTTGTGGAAAGAACATTTTTACCTCATATTTTTCCGGTCTTTAAAAAACGAATCAAAATATGTTCTTTTATATGGCTAGCCTAGCATAATGTAATTTTATTACTTTTGAATGCTGATTTAAAACGAAATTAAAAGATTTCTTTGCCACAATTTTTTTTTTCAAATAGTCCCTGATCCTCTCTAAATTCTAACTCAATTAATTTTATTATACTTTGAATAGCTTTTATGTTTCTCTAAGCATCTATGATAATCCTAATCGGATCAGCGTAACTTCTTTGGCAAGACAATTTATTTAGTTATTTTGTTTTGGTATATAAGTATTTACTTCATACAACGATGTCCAAAGTTGTTAAGATTATTATGACACTAGCTGTTGCCCGCGACTTCGTACGCGTGGATTTGTATATTGGTGGTTATATATTCTACATTAGCTTAGAACATTATGCAGCAAGAGATTGCGGTAGGACGGTTAATCATTTGTTAATTATTAATATTATACAACGCATGAGACTTGTCTTTCACAACCTACGAAGTTTCAAGCCCCTAACTGAATAAAATTGTCCTCGATATAATCCCTCTAAACCCCCTTAGAAGATTTTCATGTCCTCTATTTAATAAAACCTACTACCTAACTACCTATTTACGAAGTTTGAAGTTCCTAGCTTTAAATAAAATTTGAACCCTATACAAACTTTCAACCCCTTTTTAACCATTTTAGGGGATGAATTGTTTAAAAGCTGAAATTATTTTTCTTGTATTCTAATAATATGCCTTTATATATGCCTTTATACAAAGATTCAAGTCCCGCACTCAAAAAAATGTTTGGCCTCCATACAAATTTTCAACCCCTTTTTCACCACCTCGGGGGATGAATTATCAAAATCTCTGAAATTAGTTTTCTTCTTTTTTGATAAAATACATTTTTACGAAGTTTCAAGTTTGTAGCTTTAAATAAAATTTGAACCCTATACAAACTTTCAACCCCCTTTCGACCCTTTAAGAGATGAATTTTTATAAACGCTGAAATTACTTTTTCGTATTTTAATAATATACCATTTTACAAAGATTCAAGCCCCGCACTCACAAAAATGTTTGATCTCCATACAAAATTTTAACCCTTTTTCACCACCTTAAGAGATGAATTTTCAAAAACATTAAATGAGTTTTCTTGTCTTTTAATAAAATACCTTTTTTACGAAGTCTCGAGTTCCTAGCTTAAAATAAAATTTGAACCCCATACGCTGAAATAACATTTCTAGTATTCTAATAATATGCCTCTGCACAAAGATTCAAGCCCCGCACTCACAAAAATGTTTGATCTCCATACAAACTTTCAACCCCTTTTTCACCACATTGAGATATGAATTTTCAAAAACGCTGAATTTAGTTTATTGCCCGTTTAAAATAATACCTTTTTACGAAGTTTCAAGTTCCAAGATTAAAATAAAATTATAACCCCCATACAAACTTTCAACCCCTTTTTAACCCTGTTAGGGGATGAATTTTACAAAACGCTGAAATAAGTTTTCCTGTCTTCTAATAATATCCCCAAATAGAAAGATTCAAGTCGCGCGTTCGAAAAAATGTTTGATATCCATACAAACTTCCAACCCCTTTTTCACCAATTAGGGGATGAATTTTCAAAAACGCTGAAATTAGTTTTCTTGTATCTTAATTTGCAAAGTTTCAAGTTCCTAGCTTAAAATAAAATTTGCACCCTAAGACGAACTTTCATCCCCTTTTTAACCCCCTTAGGGGTTGAATTTCCAAAAACGTTGCTTTTACTGTTTTTTGTAATCGGCTATTATGCCTTTCTAAGAAGTTTCAAAGCATTTGTAATGGATTCAAACTTTCAACCCCTTTTTAACCCTGTTGGGGGATGAATATTACAAAACGCTGAAATTACTTTTCCTGTATTTTAATAATATACCGAAATACAAAGATTCAAGTCCCGCGTTCGATAAAATGTTTGATATCCATACAAACTTTCAACCCCTTTTTCACCACCTTAGGGGATGAATATTCAAAAACACTGAAATTAGTTTTCTTGTATTTTAATAACATATATTTTTACGAAGTTTCAAGTTCCTAACTTAAAATAAAATTTGAACTTCATACAAACGCCATTATGCACCATTATAAAGCACCAATTATAATGCACCATTATAATGCCATTTAATTATTGAATGAATATTCCTATTACTTATATTATATGTGATTTAAATTTTACATTTTACATTCTAATAAATGACTTATGTACCTAATGACTTTATTTTGCAATACTTACTTTATTTTTTCTTGTTTCTGGAATTCTGATAATTGACATAATTTTGTATCTCCTTACTTTAAAATATTTGTGATTTAGATAAATTTAGATAAGTTTAGTTTAAGCAAACCTTCTTTGCATGCTTTATTAAGCAGAATGTATTGGACATTTTTATATTGTAAGAACTTGTTTTGTGTACTACATTCTTGCAAATGAATAAATTACTAAATGATTAAACATTCAACCCCTTTTTAACCCTGTTAGGGGATGAATTTTACAAAACGCTGAAATAACTTTTCCTGTCTTCTAATAATATCCCCGAATACAAAGATTCAAGTCCCGCACTCTCAAAAATATTTGATCTCCGTACAAACTTTCAACCCCTTTTTTACCACCTCGGGGGATGAATTTTTAAAAACGCTGAAATTAGTTTTCTTGTATCTTAATTTAATACCTTTTTACGAAGTTACAAGGTCCTAGCTTAAAATAAAATTTGCACCCCAGGACAATGTTTCATCCCCATTTTTACCCCCTTAGGGGTTGAATTACCTAAAAGGTCGCAATTAATTTTTTTGTCATCGGCTATTATGCCTTTCTAGGAAGTTTCAAAGCATTTGTAATAGATTCAAACTTTCAACCCCTTTTTAACCCTGTTAGGGGATGAATTTTCATAAACGCTGAAATTACTTTTCCCGTCTTATAATAATATCCACATATACAAAGTTTCAAGTTCAACACTCACAAAAATATTTTGATCTCCATACAAACTTTCAACCCCTTTTTCAACACCTGGAGGGATGAATTTTCGAAAACGCAGAAATTAGTTTTCTTGTTTTTTAATATAGTACATTTTTACAAAGTTTCAAATTCCTACCTTAAAATAAAACTTGCACCCCATACAACCTTTCATCCCCTTTTTAACCCCCTTAGGGGTTGAATTTTTCAAAATCGTTTCTTATCTCTTGTACACTTTATAAATTCAACCTAGTGAGCAAATTTCAACTTGCTAGCTTTTGTAGTTTCGGCTCTGCGTTGATGAATCAGTCAGTCAGTCAGGACACTTGCATTTATATATATAGATCAATCATGACGTAGGGGCACGTACGCATCTAGTATTATTGAAGCTATTTTGAGAGAGAATCCGCGGTATTCGGAAAACAAGATCCATTCTAGAGAAGAGAACGATACGATATTTATTATGTACTAGATACCTGGTAGTTTCGATTTCAACTAGATATCTTTTGCAGCTCAATTCGGACAACCAATATCACGTTTACGTCTAAAACTACATTACGAGACGTTTTAGACATTGTGGAAATCGTTCAAGAGTAGGTATCTCCAGAATCGCAGAAATGTCAAATTTCACAGGCTAGATCTTAAAAATATCGTTGTCGTATCTTGGTGATGTCTAATAGACATCTAATAGATGTCTAGTTCAAAATCCGAATCGAGCCCAATGACGGGCAACATTATTTGGTAAGGACGTGGAAGTCTACAAAAGGTTTACTGAACATTATTCATGACTCTAGCGATCATATCGCCTTGCAAATCCAATATAAGTAGATACGAAGGGCGTTTACAGCGTGAAAGCATTGGTATACCCCATTTTTTAAGATTATAATGTTTATATCCTCAAAAAGTAGTCGTAATTATTTTTTTCTTCCGAAATGCTAACATATGATATACTTTTGAAGTTATAAAATTTCTAATCTGAAAAAACGGGGTATAGTAAAAGTCATATTTAGGTCCTAACTGCAGTAATTTTATTAAGTTATTGTTATGGTATTGTGCTTTTGTGGTGTTAGAACGTTTAATTAGTTATTAATTTTATCAAGAAGTTTGACAGTGATGATCTCGCCCGTGTCCACATTGTGAAAATATGAGTGCATTAAATACCTACTGTCCAGAATTTAAAGAAATTAAAGACTAAAATTTGTAGGTACTTAAATTTATTCTTATGTACAAGTGTTTACACTAAACGTGCAGAGTAAGAAAGACAATATGTTTCTGATCACGACTTATGAATCATTCTGTATAAGCTCTAAAATACCTAAAATCTGACATTTCTAAAACAAGTAGGTATATTTTTAGGTGAAAATGTGCGAAATATTTTTTAATTATTTCATGTTCAACAGCTTGTGTAGGCGTCGTTTTTATACCATTTTTATCTTCGGTGGAATTAATAATTAGCTTTATTATACAGGAGACAGGATTTTTTATTCAGTTTGAAATTATTAATTAATGTAGCATGGTTTATTATTAATATACCTACAGGGTTAAATTACATATTTTTTTCTAAAACCAACCTATTTGGCAGTGGTTTCGATACGTTCGTTAGTGAACGTAGCTTAATAGATATTTGATTTCAGAGATCTCAATAAAAGCATTGCCGGCCTTTTTGTATGTCGCAGCCGATTGGTTAAATTAGCCAGCAACGCCGGCATCTAATTAAATGGCTGAAGAGCCAGCCAATTCATTAAGCGCAATGTTTAACTACATGGCTGAACGACGTACAGTCATTTAGTTAGTCCGTAGGTACTTAAAAATGGAATAATATCAAATTCATTTCTGTAACTAGATTGTCAAATCCTGAAGAAATTTATGAGTATTAAGTACCTAATAGCCATCACAATATTTATTTTTTTTAAATTCCACGTATAAGATAAGACGAAGACGAATATTCGTATAAGACGAAGTTGTATAAAAATTGACAGTGTGAGAAATCTCATAAATATATCAAAGAATTCAAATAAAAGGCGCATAACTCTGAGACATGAACAATGGGCCACGGTCTTCTTTGATCTGAGTGTACACTTTGTGAGGTGTCGTACTGTGTCAAGAGGTAACGAGTATAGTATAGGCATTGCCACAGAAGTCAATATGATAAAGCAGATACTGTATAAAAACGTCTCATAAGTTAATAGATCAGATAGATTCTTGTAGATAATTTAAATTATTACAAAGGAATATAATTATTGAAACGATAACTAAACCATTATTTTTTATTTAGCTATTTAAGTAGTAAATCAAGAATTAATTCATTACACTTATAAATAAGCTAGAGTTACTACAACGGAGGTACTACTCCGAAGTTTTGAAAATGACACTGTGTTCGTGGGCTAAATAAAACACTTACTAGAGTTGATATCAAATTATTCTAGCTGCGCGTGTTTTTTGAACTGTTCAGAACTTGCTCTTGTTTATACACTTGAACGTCTTATGTATGTATATCATTGGTCAGCACACAAGTATTCAAGGTATCTGGGAGCCGAGACAAACGCCAAATGTATTGGGGTGACATATGCTACCAAAAGTCATATGACTATTTCCATTTATTGTGTTTCTATTAGCGTTTGTCATCTTAGCTAGGCCCCTGGTTATTCAATCGGCGATATTCGTTTACGTTTACCGAAGGTCGATTATTAGTTACGTGTAAAAAACAAAGTTTAAATAAGTGTCTGTTCTAGTGTTACTTAATCTATGGTATCGAAGGGGTGTTAAAGGGGGGAGGGTATCAACCGGAAGCCTTTGTTTGCAGCTTATCGGTCCGTGTTTGTGGTAGGTACTTAAACGTGAACGTGTATGAATAAGTGCGGCAAAAATCTTCCAAGGCTTCGTGAGGATAACGATTTGCTGTTTCGTTTCGGTATTTCGCAAAACCAATGAATATTACAGGGCGCCGAACTATTTCTAAGGAGTTACAGTGCCTTTCTTCATTAAAACAAAAACATCAGTTACTTTGCTAATACGCGAAATGATAATAGGTACTTTTTTGGAGCAGCATTTGAGGGATAGTGGTGGTGTAGGTACTTGTGGTGCTTCCAATTGTCTTGCCGGTGTTTTTAATTTACTTTCAACATTTAGCCTTTGCTAAATGCTGTAATAAAGAGGGACGTCAAATAATTAAATATTGCTCTGTACATTTTTCGATGTTTTAACCTAAATATATGATGTTTAATATGGAAATATTAATAAAATTATGAGGGGATAAGTTTTTAATAATAATAGAAGTACTCAGAAACCGTGCGATGTAAATTCCGAAAGTGTATTTTCCCATTGCCATTATAGACCCAGCAAATTGAGGTCAATTCGATACCTATGCACTTTCATGCCTACAATTATTATAAATGAGAAAGTAACTCATTTGGATTCGATTTGGTTTAATTTTGTTTGATGTAAGTACCTATTACAGTTAGTATTTTCGTTCGTGTGGTTATCAATTTTGTGTTTCATTCTCTGGCAATTTTTTTTAACCCTCGTGCAACATAAACAACAACAACTTGGCCCCCTTGTAAAAAATGCTATTGTTGCCAGGCATGTCGTCCGGCGGCGGCGGCGTCAGCGACCTGGACCTATTCAACACGACGACCAGCTACAACGTGACAGAAGGCGTGGAGCCGCATTTCGACAATGCGACGAAGCGCGACTACACCGCGGCTGTCGGCCAGGCGGCCTATCTGCACTGCCGCGTCAAGAGTTTAGGTGACAGAGCGGTAAGAATTAACCCTTAACCACCTACGCAAGGTCTCAATGTTGTTAATATTATGCAATTTTATTTGTAGTCTGAGTCTTGGTCGTTTTCTATACATCTATTTATATATATATCGTTGTATAGAAAACGACCAAGACTAGACGATTGACTATAGTTGTATCGTCGTCTATATATATATATATATATATATATATATATATATATATATATATATATATATATATCATTATCTGAGTACCCACAATACAAGCCTTCTTGAGCTTACTGTGGGACCTAGTCAATCTGCGTGTCCTATAATATAAAAAAAAGTGGGGAAGACGAGGGGGTATTATGTTTATTGCAGGGAAGTTCATCATAAGGCAAGAACCCTCGTAATAAGTACCTATACTACCTACCTACGTCGCTCACACTCATTCATAAAGGAAGAGTTTCATTCCTTCTTTAAGTGGAGTATGTATACAAACGCAAGAATTAAAAACGACGAAAGGGCTTGTAGATGGTACCTATTTGACCTTACTAAAATTATTCTTTAACAATACATTTTGGTATTTTTCCGTTCAAAAAATATTACAAAAACACTTTTAAAGATCGTCAATCTTAACTGCAAAGCAGCAAGTAATAAATTTTATTCGCATCAAACAAACTTGTCGCTACAAAGTATAGGGAAGAGAGTATTTTATTTCTCACGAACAGATTATCGCTTCACAAGAGAAGGTACCTTTATTTTCTGCTGCGTGGAATTGCTACTGACACTTAATGAAATGTACTATTACTATATTACCTACTGTACTTACTTGAAGAAACATTGAACGACATCGTTGAGGATGCTAGTCGCCTTAAACTGAACCTAGATACTATTATTTTAGCTGTAATTTTATTTAATGCCGTTTTCTGCGTAAGAACTTGATCATAGTATCACACACCAAAAGGATAAGATACTTTGCACGGGTTTAACACAGTAGTGGTTAGGATTACTGTATTCGTAATTTTGATATGTAAATTGTTTGGGTGAAGCTTAAGAGCGGTCGCCGACGAATAAATGTAAAATAGATACTATGATCGAGAAATGTAAAACTACGCTGTATACGATTGAGAAATCCGTTCTAATGAATCTAAAATGTAATATCTATTCAGTTTCTCACTGTTCACGCTTAAGTTCTAAATCTATTGAGATGAAACTTGGTAGATACCTATAGAGATAAGTACCGAGAAGGATATGTGGTTTAACAGCTCCTCACCCCCTCATCCTTAATATATTCGTAGTAAATTGCGACCCCTATTGAACCCCCTTAGTATTTGTATGAATTCCAGAACATAACGTACCTATTCTGTCTTTTTATGTGTGCCAAATTCAGAGAGAAACATCCAAAAAATCTAACTACCTAGGTATATAAATGTTCACATTTAAATACAATATCAGTTAGGCTATCATAGTAACTAACGACAGAAATGATTTTTTAAATGCATTTTGGTTGTCTGGAAGAAATCGCTCTTTAGCGATAAGGTCGCCTGTTGTTTACCTCTGTCTTCATGTATTATATATATGTGTTTCCATGTACCGTTATTCTGAGGTTGTGAAATAAAGAGGATTTGTATTTCAATATTCTAGCAGAGTAAGTATTTTTGCTCACTGTGTTGCAAATAACAAAATCACAACATTCTCTTAAACTTCTTCATATATATAGTAAGAAAGAAACTAAGAATATCAAGTCATTACTTAACAAAAACTTCTACCAACCATAATTAGTCAATCACTCTTACTTTTTTCCAAGAAAGTGTCCGAAAAATCCCGTATGAAGAAACTTTATACGAAGTGTTAAGATAACAAAAGCTATTTATTATTATGAAATACGGTACCGTTGCTGGTGATGAAGGATCGAGTTTTTCACACACTTTTTGTCGATCTTTCTTATAATTATGCCGGTCTTCGATTTATGTCTCTTGAGGATTTACAGAAAAAATGCAGAAGTTTTTTTTTGTAAATTCAATCGGAATGAATATCTGGTTTCACAGGCAAAGATATTGTATATGTAAAACAAAAAAAAATGGTCTGACTTCCATCAGAAAATGCACCTACAGGATGCAAATTTGAGAGTTCTGGGTTTGGTCTACACCAAACCCAGAACTCTCAAATTTGCAAAGGTACCTTTATACAAAATTATTACCTTTATTTAAGGTACCTTTATTTAATACTACTATTAAGAGGAATTATCGCAGCAGTTGCCATCGGGACATGTACAAAAGTTTCTATTGAGTTTGGCGGCGGAGCGCAATAGGTACCCACCGTTTTGTGTTCTACAAATGCTTTTAATACAAGGCCTTAGCTAGCTATCACGTCCATAGCATTTACATATATAAACTATAGTTAGGTGAATCTATTCTTTATCCAATCTAAATAGATGTTCGCAAGGGGAGTTCACTATAAATCTTCAAAGTGACAGGACTCCCGGGCACGTTTCTCTGGATTAATCAATAGGTACGTTTGGTTCCGAACAACGAACTTGTTAACGAACCTAAGTCACAGAACAAGTAATAGTACCTACTGAAGTAAAGAAGGCTTACCTGCCTTAAACTCAGTGAGTAAGTACATAAGTTAGTAGGGTAAAATATGGAGTAAGACACGCCTGGTTAAGTCTTGAAAGTTTGGTTTCTATTCTCTACCATTGACTGACAACAATTCGTGTCAGAATTTTTCTTGTTTCGTACAATAGCGCTTTTTTTAAACAATAATAGGTACACAATTTGTTATCTTCATCGACAAAGCAGCTTTTACTTTCAGAAGTAAAATATAAGTGTGTTTTATTGCCTGCTGTTGAATAAAATAAGAAAAATACGCTCGTGTATATCATTCCCCGCAAACTTATTTGACCGCATTGACCTCAGGTACTTATTCTGCATGGAAGGGTGACAAAGAGTAAGAGCGCCATTACTAAATGCTGTATTTTTTCGGCTAGCAGTGTCTTACCAAGCCTGATTATAAGATATATCGGAGCTCACAAATATGTGAACACGCCTATATTGTCAAAGCATTAGTGTTCAGATATTTTTGAGCACCTCGGCCGCTCCGACAAGTCAGACATATCTGATGGCAACTGTACAGAGGGTAATTCGTTTTCAGACGATAAATATTTCTATTATATACAAAACAATTCAATGTAAAATTGGTATGACAAAATATTTGGATGCAGCCTATTGTTGTATTTGTACGTTTTCTGTTAAAATTCGTGACCCAGATTCGAAAATTGGCACCAGCCGTCACAATCTGCGTTATAATATTTTTATTGGCTTTAAAATGATTCGCGCCATAAAATACCCGGTCGCCAATATAGTGTGAGACGAACTTAGGTTTTCCTTGTTTGTTGAAAACGAGAAACAAATGATAACCATCAATTCATGTTGTGTAAAAAGTAAACATTTTAGAGCGATATTCAAATCATTGTCGTATATACTTGAAATGAGTGAAAATTAAAGGAGATAATTATATATACCCGTAAAATTAGCTTAACACATTCAGTGCCGAAAACCCGACTATCGGGTATTTTATGATTTCGTTCCCAGGCCGGACGACCCGATAGTCGGGATGACGAAATTTTTGCGGCCTGGCGCGGATGTCTTGTTTGGCTGGATGGCAATGATTGTGTTAATTATTAATTAGTATGTCTCACGACGATTTAAATTCGAAGATACGAGTAATTATAATAGTTCAGTAGAAAACTGATTTAATTTCAATTGTGGTACTTGGACCTAGAATATTACGGACGGACTGTCACCTAAGACAAACTGTGACACTGCAATGGCGGACGGTTTGAATGTGTGCGTGTAGACGAGTGTTACCATGTAACACAAATTCTCCCCTAAACAATTATTTTTAATATCGTCCTTGTTTTCAAATAAAAAAATTAGGACAGTTTTACGTTACACAATAAAAAAGGTGTGTACGTATCTGATTTTATAGGTCTTGAAAATGCGCAATATTGCACAATTACTTTGTGCAATCATTATTTTCAATACCTAATGATATTTAGCATCGAAATGAAATCAGTTCGTCATGTTTTTTTAATTTATACATTTAACTTGAAACATATCTAGTTTTCAACAAAAAAATTATAATACATAACAAACAAACGTTAAGTATCGCTCCTTAGTATCGGGAAATTACCATACCGACCTAGTTTGATATGCACCATCAATAATTTAACCATTTACCTAAATGATCTCTTAATACATAATGATTTAATAAGAAGGGTATCAATTACCCTACTTTCGGGAAATTACCCTATTCATGTTACTGGTCACACTCCTGTTTTGCAGTTTGATAATTTATAAACAACAAATTATCTTGATTTTACGCACTAATTGATAAACTTAAGTATGAAAAGTTATTCCGTGACTTTTTTTCTTTCGATCGGTACAATTCTAGCAGGATTTACCTACGCATGCCGGCATATTTTATATTTTTCTTCGACATGTTTACTTCAATGACGTTTCGATTCGTCTGACGGCAAACTGGTGGATGTGGGCTGTCAATGTGTGTGTGTCACGCGTAAATACTTAGAAACTGGTGGATGTTGGAATCACAGTTGTGTGGTAAGCGAAACTCTGTCCGTAATATTATAGGTTCATGGTGGTACTATTGGAAGTTAAATAGGTATTGTTATTCAAAATAAACAAAATGACGATTGTAAGATTTGGTATTTAAAAGTTCTGTTCATATATTATTCTAAATAAATATCTTTATAAACAACTACGGCCATCCACCTATTATCATTGTGTACCTATGTGTGTAAATGTTACTTCCATGTACTTATTAAAGGCGAGCTGCACTGGTATAGAGTAACTGACTTCAGTATTCCGGGTCCGGGCCCGCAAATGGGAGTCCCAATGTTAAGGAGTCTTGGTCTTAATAGCATGCCGTCACAGTAATAGCTATTGATTATGAGGTAAATACGTTACCTAAATTACCGCTATCGAGGTTGTGATCGACATAAAGCTAAGAATTGAAATCCCTTGGCTAGTCGAATCGAATTTTTCGGTATCAATACAGAGTTCCTGATTTATCAAAGACAGAACATGCATGTGACAACCTGACAAGTTCAAAGTGCTCATAGGCTTCAATATCCGTTTACCATGGGCGCCGTAAGTAGGTACGTTAAGTAGTTTATCACTAATGTTACAATCATGTGTTACAAGGTAGACGTCCCAGTGCTCGACATGCTAATACCCAAATGTTGACACCTAATGTCACCTCTTGACTGACTTATTTTGACATAAAATGTACGAGTACTGGATAGTGACCAACATCCGGTATGCGTTTAAAGTATTCATCGCTCGGACTATTAATTCATGGAATGTGTATGGAATTCAGTGCAGCGTGATTCAAAGTGTCGTAAAGTTACTGAAAGTGCCACTTGTTTCACAGTTTTCACACGCTCTGCTGGTTTCATTTCGGCATGCTGTTTACGGTTGCCAAAGTTCACATGGATGGGGCTACGTAGTAGATCGGCCATTAAATTAATATCGTTGCAGAACGGGGCTATTCATAAATTACGTCATTTAAAATTGGGGGGGGGGGGGGTCTGCACATCAGATGATGGTAGCATGACGTTGGAGGAAACGGGGTCATTCGAAGCATGTTTTTTTTGGATGATGTTAGGGGTGGGGGGGGGGGCTCAATAATCGTCAAAAATAGATGACGTAATTTATGAACAGCCCCAAGGGGCATTTGATTTTAAGGGTGTGAAAATACAATTACTAAATTAAAAATAAATAGCGACCCGCCCCGGCTTCGCACGGCTTAACAAATTATACATAAACCTTCGTCTTGAATCACTCTATCTATTAAAAAAAAACCGCATCAAAATCCGTTGCGTAGTTTTAAAGATCTAAGCATACATAGGGACATATAGCGGGAAGCGACTTTGTTTTAATACTATGTAGGTAGTCATAATCATAATATCGCGTAGGTACTTATCATCTATTTTTAATTTATTAATAGAATCCAGTAGATTGCTGACTTTTCGTACTTAGCAATTGTAATCTGGGGGCACGGCAGTGCCCCCGCCAAGTCGAGCGCGAAGCAAACACTGCTGTACCATCCTTTACTGGAACCATTTCGCCGCATTTTCAGGCCCCTATTTGAGAACCTCTGGATAAGACCAGAACGCAGAAATTTTCGTCATCCAGTAAGCTATAATCACATACTTAAAATCCAAAATTTCAAGTCTGTAGGTCATTTAGTTCCGAAGTTAAGCGAAAGCAAAGCAAAGTTTCGCCCTCACTCACTCATGATCATCAGAATAGAACTAGTACTTTCCATAAACTCAGAGAGCTGAAATTTGGTACAGAGTTAGGGTTTAATGGCCACATAAAGGGGAAACCTAAAAATATTGCAATATCAGTCACGTTTTAAAGATCTAAGAACTGCATAAGTAAGTTTGTAATCCCATATAAATATATGATATTACAAAGTTACTGTTGCAGTTCCTACAAATAGTAGGTAAAGTAAAGGTACACTACGATGTACGATGTGAGTACGAATGAAGATATGTTTAGTTATGATATGTGTATACATAGTATGGGTATGAGTACCCGAAAAGAAGGACTGCCTACAAAAAGAGATGAGATCCCATCAAAAACATTAATGTAAAAAGGCGCAAGTCTCGTAACGCTTTTACTACAAAAAAGTTTTGAGATGTAATGTGAAACCAAGTCGGTTATTTTAATCAGTGCCAGGGGGTATTAAAACCGTATCAATAAGATATCTCTAATTTGTAATACATATAATGACTTGATGATCTTATTGATACGGTTTTGACACCCCCTGGCACTGATTAAAATAACCGACTTGGTTTCACATTACATCTCAAAACTTTTTTGTAGTAAAAGCGTTGCGAGACTTGCGCCTTTTTACATTAATGTTTTTGATGGGATACAAATAACTGTTTTAAAATGTCGCAAAAATCAGTTTGGTTATATTAAATATGCGGAAAAGGTAGGTGTGGTATCACATTTAAAGGTAATAAAGATTACCAAATTAGTACATTTCAACTACGCGGACGTATCGACGTCGACTCGACGTCGAATCGACATAAGTGGGAAAAAAAACACGTGCCGGCGACGTATTATTTGACGGTAATTTAGTCATTACAACCGTTAGGTCAATACTAGGTCATGTTTTCGACGTCGGTTCGACGTCTTCACGACGTGCCGCGTAGTTGAAATGTACTAATATATACCTATACCTAACGAAAAAACTAGTTTTTAATTACAAGTACTTGTTACACATTTAAAAAAAAACTAACTTAACTAGGTGCCTTTATCGGAAAATTACCCAAAAATGTTTGCTGGGGTTACACCAATAACAATTTTACTGTGTATATTTCCATATGACGTGGAATCGGAGTAGCTATGCGGACCGTTTCGAGCCTCCAATTATACGCAACGGCGGTCAGTGAAACTCGGCTGGTACAAGTGTGTTAGCTTGGACAACTTTAAGCCCCCATGCTTTACAGTCATAAGAATTTGCATGTCAAAGAAATTTCTGAGGTACACGTTTGTGTGGTCATTTTATCATCATTAAATAAATAAATAAATAAAATAAATAAATAAATATTAGAGGACATTTTACACAAATTGACTAAGCCCCACGGTAAGCTCTAGGCTTGTGTTGTGGGTACTCAGAAAACGATATATATAATATACAAATACTTAAATACATAGAAAACAACCATGACTCAGGAACAAATATCTGTGCTCATCGCACAAATAAATGTCCTTACTGGGATTCGAACCCAGGACCGCGGCTTCACAGGCAGGGTCACTACCCACTAGGCCAGACCGGTCGTCAAACCATCATTACTCATCATTACTCTTAAATCATTACTCATAATCTATAGATGTGACAGGAGGGTGTCAACTATTGGGCATTAGCAGTATTAGCACTAGGACGTACACCAGTTAAACTTTCTTCAGCAAGCCTACGTAGCTTCGCAGAAAAGTATGTTCTTCGGTAAAACCATATATGTACCAAAAATTAAAATTATGTCAGTTTTACTTATTTCATCTGTACTTTATGACGTGCAGACATCGTAGTAGCTACGCGACAGCTATACACAATCGGCCATCTAATCGTAACACGGTCGTACCAGTGTGTTCGCTTGGCCAACTTTAAACCCTCGTATTTTGTTTGCGGTAATAAGAATTTGCATGTCAATGTAGGAGTCAGATACCGTTTTAAATATCACATAGGTACATATACCTAGGTTGTTTACCCCTTTATTCGTGAAAGTTAAGGATAATGGAGCATTCTGTTTGTGACTTATGTGATCTCACGACGCAGTTAAAGGGCTGTACAACATTTTTCGATGTTTATCTCCACAACGATCTTTACCTTTATGCACTTACACAACAAAATATTTTAGAATATAAATCTGTGCATATCCTTGTGTCCTTCTATCTACTCATAATAACATTCAACTGACCGTATATTGACATTTCTTTAATTAACAACAAATGTCATCTTTTGACAGCTGGCGGATCATTAAAAACAAATCTGGAAAAAAATCTGGTATCGGCAAGAAATAACAACTTCTTACAATATAATCACGACCCTAAGACAGGATAATATCAACCACATCCTTCATATTATTTATAAGAACGTATTACAAACATTTTCAAACGCAGTATTTTAAGCGCTTACAGATTCTGATTCCGAGGAGTTTAAGGGCTTACTATGTAAATGCAGAGTTAATTTTGCGGTAATCTGTTCGTATTTGCACGTATCGTGTGTATTCAACCGAGTTTGGTCGGGCTTCACGGGGCTTTAGGCTTTCATGCTAAAACACTGGTGCGACTTCATTATTGCATATACAGGCTGATTCGGGAGACGTGAGCAGGATCAAGCCTACGCATACAGTAAGTTATACACAACTGTTTCGTACCAGTATTAGTGAGATTAACTTTAATTTATTTTATACTGTTTAAAAAAATATTTATTTACGACATTTATGGTCACCCGCTTTGTTTTATCCACAACAAGTGCCAAATTGAATGTCATCGGAGTCTGGTTACTTTTGAGAAATCGTATCTCACTCAAGTGTGACATTTTATTTTCTTCATACTCAAAGTGCTATCATAACGGTTAAAAAGGTTTTATCTAATGTTAATGTTGTAGGGTATCCATGATTGTAGATAATTAAATTTGTTCTTACCAAGAAATATAACAACAGAAAAAAAGCGTGATTGTTTTACTTAAATGTTATGGTGAACGATTCTTTTACATTTACTGATTGTGTAGGCTTAGTCCTGCTCACGTCTCATGAATCACCCTGTGTAACAGCAAATGCGTTGAGTTTCATTTATTTCGGGATTTGGAAAATATAGCTCTTAATCCTTTGGATTTCCGCGTTGACGATGTTTTAAATCAATCACGACTGAAGTTCCTATAAATCAGTGTGTTCGATTTGGTCACTAGACGACGGCAAACGATGTTGATCAAACCTAGTTATGGTTTAATTCTGGTTTTGTTTATGGGATCCATGTGGAATTGTGGCATACCTACACATTGTGATTTTTGTATTTTCATTATTAGTCAATTTTAGGGTGTACCTAACCAATTTTACATGAAGGCAATACAAATCAATTACATACACACACACACACACACAGGATACATTTGGATTTATTTGTAAAAAAGAGAGTCCCTCAATCCTCTATAAGACGGGTTTCTAACATGTTGAAAAGAACTCCGTTTTCAACTTAATTATAAGAATCTGAAAAACTGAGGTGAGTTTTAAAACGGATGAGTCAAAAAACTCAAGTCTTAACTAACACTAAAGCTACGTCTTTAATGTCATCATAATACTGTGAGTAAATACACAATTAAGAGCCAGTGAGGCATAAAAGTATTAATGGAAATGAAAGAAAAGTAATAAAATGTCACCAACGGCCTCCTTCTTCGGGAAACATATTTGTATTAAATTTATTGCTTGGCTGTCATAACAAATCGTAATACAAGTCTGATAATCAGAAAAGCAAAACGATTTATGTTACCTACACAATAATAAAAGGGTAAATTTTATAAAAAATAAGTCCTATTCTATTATGCATTAGAAATTTGTTAAGAGACTGCGAGTTTCTTTACGGATCCGTATATTCTCTTATTTATCTAAATCGGCTAATAAATAGTTTTTATGACACGGTGGAACACACCACACAAACCTAACCTAACCTAACCTGCCCACACATCTACACCGTGTTTTTATTGAATTCCATTAACTTCGGGGTATGGTTAAGTACGTTTAAGAGAACTAAATGGCATAGTTAATTTTGAAAAAAAAAATATATTTTTTGCTTTTTTTTACAAAAAAAAAGTTAAAAAGTAATGTAAAGTAATGTAGCATATAGCGTTGTTGTAACACGGGCATTACATTTACTTCAACCAAACAATTGAAATCTGTGACATATCAATGTCATTTCGAACATCGATCGACCGAGATTGTACTTAAGTTTAGTAGCAAATGTATGAACTCATTCTAAACACTAATCAATATGTAAACCGGCCCTAAGGCAAGTGTACACGCTTGTAGAGGCCTTATAGGAAAAAAATAAATTATTGATTATCTGCGAAATGGAGTTCATTAGAATATCGGTGTCTTTGAGAAAGTTACTTAATTTAAGCTCAGGAATGCACCCTTGAAATTAACGGAAATAAAAAAAACACGGTGTATACATACATATTTGTCTACACGAACATTTTATTTATTTATTTCCCACACTTACAACATCTTCCCTTGGTCGGGTAAAAATGAACTGCCACTGTTTACGATTCATTAACAATTTTATTTTTGGAGGTGTTTACAGTAGTGGAGTGGAAATAGTATTTTAAATTGCTGTTTTAAAAACAATTTGTATAAAAGTTGGATGATACATAATTTCCAGACCACCCGTAAAAATGTGTATACGCAGCATAACCGTGCTTAACTTTTCAACCTCGTATCTCAAGTTATATCAGTGAATAAATGACCTTATTCAAACGGAATAGAATTCATATCACTCTTTTTATAACAGAGTTTAGAAAATACGCATTGGAAGTCTATTTGTTGGAATCACGCAACGTTAAACATACGACAAACGCATACATTGTGGCGAATGGCAATACATCTCGTGAGGTCGACATTTAAATGTAATGTACCTATGAAAAATAGGTCAAACAATAGAAAATATTTAGCTGGAAATACTACATAGGTATATTGTTACTTTAAAATATAGGTAGCTATGTTTTTAATTTTTTTATCAACTGTGCGCTAAAGGCTGTAAAATTATTACGGTACGGTACCTATTTCACTTCAAGTTTCTTTACAGTAACGAGAAAAGTATGTAGGTACCTACCTTTAATCAGCTTAAATAAAATGCTTCAAATAAAAATAACAACCAGGTCTAATAAGGCTTATTTAAATTTCTTAAGCGAGAATATTTAATTATATAATTCCTGATAATATAAAATAAGATCAAAACCATATCAAATTGTTAAATCAGAATGGGCTTCACTGTCCCAAAGCTTTAAAGCTTTTTATACCGAAATGGAACCTAAAAATTGGCTAGTAAATCCGTCGTATGAACTGCTAATTCAGCTGAAAGTCAGTCAAACGGTCATACGATCCTCTGTGCCGTTTATTGGCAATGCCGCTTAGCTCCGTATATAGCATTTGATTTTCCGAACGAGTCTAAGTACTGAAGGAAATGTCGCGTGAGCCGAGTACCGAGCTCAGGGATAAAGCGTAGATTACCTCCCAAAGACACGGCATTTTAAGCATATAAAAGATTTTTTTTTAAACGGGCTACTGACATAGTATTGAGTCGAGTATACGTGTTATCACGTATTATTAATACATGAGTACGCCCGTTTAAAATAATTGGAATATATGTCTCTCTGGAATTTTACAGTTAAAATATAAATAGACTCACGGTCACCACATAAGCGCTTTTTTTCTTATAACTTAACCTCTTCAACAACATTTTATATTAACAGCTCACGTGTAAACTTTGAACGTAAAGGATATTTGTACTAGTTAAGCCTCATCCTAGGCTATGTCGTCACTTTATATCTGGTGAAATTAAAGTCATTCGTTGGTTTGCTATAGTGCATTCTCCCATAGTGTAGATTATGAACACTTTTCTTTTAAATTTAAAGAATCGGTTTCTAGTAGGTATTAATTACCTCCAAGACTAGCATTCGTTAGAGGCACTCTGGTCCTGTTACAAAATAAGAGCAGTTGTCACAAATCTCTTTTGCTCCATCTAATAGATGGCATCTGTGCTGGGAATAAAGCAAAGAGAATTGGGTCGAGGCTCGTACATTTTGGAACAAAGCCAGCTCTGGTCGCGGCGATTTTGTTTTATTTTATAACTTAAATATTGCCTGACGCTGCTTTCTGGTTAATGATGGCGTTGTTCCATTTGAGGCTAAAGACATCAGTTCTGTTTCATTGAAAATGTTGTTTCTTGAGGTGATATTTTATAGAAACGGAATACATCTAAGATACATCAAGTAAAAATGTACTGTGGGTACAAAAGTACAAATATAAACACCACGTAAGTTTTTCACTCTAATATTCTATCTGCTTTTCTAAAATGTTTTATAAGCAAGAAATCCCAAGAAAACAGTTAAAGAAAATTCGGAAATGGTAAATTTATGAGGTGAAATTTCACTGTTCCTTACGCAGTAACGCTTAACAAGATAAATAAATGGAATTCTGAAAGCAAACACGGGAACGTTTCTCTAATTTGAAACGGGATGTGAATTTTGAATATCGCATGAGGTAAATTACTTATATCAATCTCATTGGAGTTGTACCTATACGCTCTGTCAGCGTTTATGGTAAGAATAAATATCATTAGAGGATTCCTTACAATTGTAATCCGACTTAAATGATCGTATTGCGGATGTAAATTGACAGAACATATTATTATTCTGAATATGAAAGTGTAAACTGACAGACGCTTGATAAAAGTATTTTATGATACCTATCCATATATGTATTTATGAGGTGTAGAACTATGAAAATAGATCGATACCGTAACGCGGTAATCTTATTAAATACACGCCCACAAAAGTGTTTTTCTACTCGTCCACTGCAATGCTTGAATTAAGACTTCGTATACCAAAGTGAAATCGCATACTTTTTTCACTATGGGACCCCAACTCAACTATAATATTTATTTCGATACAGTTTAGTCAACTATAATATTCATTTCGATACCGTTTAGTCAACTATAATATTCAGTATACAATAGTGATATAATCAAGCTTTTCAATCTCGTACCTTTACTTAGGCAACTCAGCAAGTTTCGTTGCCTAAACACGGTACTCGACTGAAAAGCTCTCCATTATATCACGATTGTATAAAATACTATTTAACCCTAACCATTAGTTCATAATAGACAAATGACAATAGGCTGTCTAATATTTTTATCATCGTTTCGTATTTAGTTACAGTTTCTACGTTGTTTCAATTAGAACGAAATCAAAATATTAACTTTTTGTTTCCAAAGTTTTTCTTTGTTTCGTCTCTGTATACATTTAAAGACTATTTTTCTTCCTTAGCTTCCTCTTGCAACCCTTTACACTCACAATATCAATCTTTTAAGTTATTCTTAGGATAAAATTATTTTACATATTAATTCGGGTTAAAAGTATTTTATAATACTTAATATAAGCTTTCTGAATCTTTCATGTTATAATTTCACCCAAAAAAGATTTTCAGCTAGGTAATTTTACTGTAATCCAAACATGCTTACAAACTTTTATATTTAGGTATATTTTCATTTGAGAAGGATTGTAAATAATTGAGACAGATTAGTAGAGTACAACAAAACAAGTTCCAACAATGAAACAAACTTGGAACGTTAAAATAAGATTACATGGGCGTTAATTTTACGAGTACGAATTTTACATCTCTTGGTGTTTGTGATAGTAAAGATTCGTTGATTTTAGGTACTAGATGTGTAAATTCTCATGTAGATGCCGCCGTTACGGCTCCGTACATAATGTGGTAACTCAGTTTATTAAATGCATTTACTTACCATAAAAAAAAAATTAAGTACATAACGCCATATTCAGCCGTCAAACTCGAGAGTACGTTTTAGGACTGGCACAGATTTTTACGAATGGTAGCTATATATGTCAATTGAAAGGAAATTCATTAATTAGTGCGCATTTATACCATAATAACTATGACTTAGAATAAAACAAGTCACTGAATAAGATGAGAAGGATTACTCAACAAGCTAATACCATGTTTAACTACGTATTTCAGTAAGTCTGTAGAAACAGGCAATGTTAGTTTTGTTCAGCACCAAAAATGTAATCTAATCCTATACAAATATTAACTGAGTCCACTCTCAGGCATCGTTATTATTGGCCTATTCGACTCATAAGAATGAAGAGTCGTGACCTGCTGGCTATTTGTTCATAAGAAAAGTTGATAGGTACTTGATTACCACTCTGATAAGGGAATATGTCTATTACTACGTGAAACCTCAACATTTTTTACCCCCTCCCTCGTCTCGTTTCGTCGTAACTCAAAAATGCGACTGTGAGTTTGTGAGTTTCAAATGCGCTACAGTAGGGTCGATAGTCGTTATATGTATGCAGCACTGGTCGAAACTGCGCCACTCCATTTTTTTTAATTCCTAAAAATTCCTTAAAATGCTTAAGACGCCTAAAGGATTATAATGTAAATATTAGGGATGTACCGACTAGTCGGGAAAGCCGACTATCCGGCCACATTTGTAGTCGGCGATTAGTCGGCGATTAGTCGGCAAAAAAGGCCGATTAGTTGGCCTATTATTAATTACAGAAAGCAAGACATAAATAAAATAAAAAGCCAATAATTAATCAAATGTTACATGCCCATTTTACTCAAATACGTATTTAGGGTACACAATGAGCTTGTGTTCATATTAAACTCATGTATAGGTAAGTATGTGGGTGTATTGTCGCAGTAGCACAGATTAACATCTTTCAGTTGATAATGTTGATATTATTATTGTAAGCGCGACGACGCAAGGAGCAAAAAAATGTTTTTCTAATGCACCCGAACTTGAATAAATCTACTACAGTTGCCATGCGAATGTAATCTTTATCGGGAAGTAACGAATAATCGTTACTTCCCGATAAAGATTACATTCGCATGGCAACTGTAGTAGTGAGAATTCATAAGAATTTGGCCGACTAGCCGACTAGTCGGCCGACTAATCGGCCATCCGAGCGCCGATTAGTCGGCTAGTCGGCTAGTCGGCCAAAACCATAGTCGGTACATCACTAGTAAATATTCTAAATGCTATGGTATACGCTATTAAAGAAGCATTCACGTAAGTCCAATTTGCTAGCTTGTTCTTAGGTACATGATGTATACGTGTGTACGTTTTGGTCAAATTATAATGTCAAAGTTTCAATTATTAACGAAGATCTGTAATTGAAGATACATCTCTTTATATTGGGCTTGACATGTCTGTCCTGAGTTCAATAAGTCCGCCAGCAAGCCTACTCAATTTGGACCTAATCTAATCTCAGTTCAGTCGACGTATTTCTGAAATAATTCAAGGTCCAGACAGTGGGAAAAAGAGCTTACACGTGTTTCTATCGCTAGACCCGGATTTGAAAGCGTAAGTCGTGTAGGGACTGATGGGACTGTACTGATACTGTATGAGTGATGGTGATGTTGCTACGCGGAAATATTGTAATACTGAAGGGACAAAGCTAATTTTACGGTTTAACTCACGTGTTAGTGACTCGCGCGACATGTTTGCGAGTGCCTAAAAATTAAGATTAAGACGAAACAGGAGCTGAGATTTAAATATTTTAGGTAAATATACCCGTCTCCCTAACGGAAGCGGCTCCTTGACAATATTAATCTGTGTTGAAAAAATCATTCAGTCCTCTAGCTTTAAAACCCACGGAGGAAACAGTCGAGTACGTTTGTATGGAGAAATGACCACTCCTGTTGCCTTTTAAGAGGGACTATAGGATATTCGTAGTTTTCTGGTAATCCTGCTAATATTGCAAATATATAATACGAGTATGTATGATTGGATGTTTCTTAAGATGACATGCGGATGACGACTACAGCAGACATTACTGTTTCAACGTTACTACTCGTAAATGATTGACGGATTAAAAGTCCTAATCGCAACACCAATGCAGCAACGATTTATTGATCAGTGATATAAATTTATCAAGTTAGAGGTTTACGAGAAAACCAGTAATGACGAAGTTCTGATATTCACACTAATGTTACCGATTCAACTGTAAGTATAACTGAAGTAACTATGTACCTATAGAGGGCAGAGCTAAAACTTCTTGAAATTTAAGACCTTAAGGTTTCGCAAAAAACTTGAATCGCATCAACTTTACAATGCACTTGACACCTGTCTTGTAAAAAGTAAACAAACTTCTGTCATTGTATATTTTTATTAACAAAATAGCAAAAAATGGCAAATGGCAAAAAACGGAACCCTGATAGATTCGTCATGTCTGTCATGTCACGTCTGTCTGTCTGTCCGTCCGTATGTCACAGCCACTTTTCTCCGAAACTATAAGAACTATACTGTTGAAACTTGGTATGTAGATGTATTCTGTGAACCGCATTAAGAATTTCACACAAAAATAGAAAAAAACAACAAATTTTGGGGGTTCCCCATACTTAGAACTGAAACTCAAAAAAAAAATTTTTCATCAAACCCATACGTGTGGGGTATCTATGGATAGGTCTTCAAAAATGATATTGAGGTTTCTAATATCATTTTTTTCTAAACTGAATAGTTTGCGCGAGAGACACTTCGAAAGTGGTAAAATGTGTGTGTCCCCCCCCCCTGTAACTTCTAAAATAAGAGAATGATAAAACTAAAAAAAATATATGATGTACATTACCATGCAAACTTCCACCGAAAATTGGTTTGAGCGAGATCTAGTAAGTAGTTTTTTTTTAATACGTCATAAATCGCCTAAATACGGAACCCTTCATGGGCGAGTCCGACTCGCACTTGGCCGCGTTTATACAGATTAGCAGTAAAAATAAATATCTTTTTTTATTCTGATAATATCTTTTCAACATTCCCGGGAATATGAGATTTCCCGGATTTCCCAGTTACATTACTATGTTGGACTATCGCACTTACGCACGTAAGCTTATCAACGGCGATTTTGCTTATCTCCATGTTAAAACAATGAAAGTCGAGTCGGTTTTAAAAATATTCCTTTGGGCCGTGCGTGACAGCGTTTTATAAAAAAACTTTTTTATTCACACACTCTTTTTTCGGCTTTGTGGGCCAATGGAAGTTTTAATGAGGGATAAAACATCGAGGAGGTAATTAAGTATTGAAATGAAACATTTTATGGAAATACGTCTTTGTGCCGTAAATAAATCGTTAATAGTGTTTCCAACTCCATAATTGCTCTTGGACAGCAATTTGTATAATTTCCGTTACTATTAATTTCTTTGACTTTTATTTTCATATTATGAATTTATATAAGGGATGTACCTAACTAGTAGGTAGACTATTTTGTTAATTAAAGTATGCCTCTAAATATTACCCATCACCAAGGTTTGTTTGAAATTGTTAACTTAAAGCATTTTATAATGGGTAAGTACTTTTTTATTCACCATTTTGAATATAATTAAAAATAATACGATGTACGTTGATTGAAACTCGTGTCAGAATACCTATTCTTATTCCACGAAATATTGGAAAATATATTTTAACAACCATTTATTATGATTAAATGCTGGCGAAGTAATAATTATTCCATTCTTGAAGCACAAAGTACCTACAGCTTTTTGTCGAGTATATTTCAATCTTACAAATTAATCTGACAGCTCTTTTACTTTATAAAATCTACTTATTTTATAATAAATAAATAAATAATAAATAAATATTAATGGACATTTTTACACAAATTGACTAAGCCCCACGGTAAGCTCAAGAAGGCTTGTGTTGTGGGTACTCAGACAACGATAGATATAATATACCTAAAAATACTTAAATACATAGAAAACAACCATGACTCAGGAAGAAATATCTGTGCTCATCACACAAATAAATGCCCTTACTGGGATTCGAACCCAGGACCGCTGCTTCACAGGCAGGGTCGCTATCCACTAGGCCAGACCAATGACCAATGGCCAGACTAATGTAAACTTACTTTTGATGTTATGTTAAATATTAAGAACAATTTCTCGGCGGAAAAATCTCTAAACTATAATTTATTTTAAAAGTAAATAAAAAATATGTTATATTTGTACGGAACCCTCGGTGGGCGAGTCCGACTCGCACTTGTCCGGTTTTTTCTTGAAAACGACACTTTATTTAAATTAAAAAGACGTAATTGCTGCGAAGGTTTCGCCCTTCTGCTAGTATGGGTTTTAATTATTGGACCCTCTCATTATGCGTGCTTGACAAGTTTTTAGCTGGTTTCTTTCACGTCTTCATTCATCACTAACTTCTAAGATGGCTGAAGTTAGTACACAAGAGGCAATAAAACTGAGGAATGACTAACTGCGAAGTTGTTTTTATTAGTCAACTAGCGACCCGCCCCGGCTTCGCACGGGTTAACAAATTATACATAAACCTTCCTTTTCAATCACTTTATGTATCTAAAAAACCGCATCAAAATCCGTTGCGTAGTTTTGAAGATCTAAGCATACATAGGGACAGGCAGACAGCGGGAAGGGACTTTGTTTTATACTATCTAGTGAAGTGCATCTATGTGTGGTGATTTAATAAAACCATACATACAAAGCTGATGTGTATATTACTTAATTTAATATTGTGGAAGGAATGACTTATATAAACCATAACAACTTCCCTGCCTGTGTGGTCTTGTGTATCTTACGGCTTTACAAAAACACTTCCTCTCGTTGGCAAGCTTCTAGAGTGTTTTTGCAATGCCGGAGGTTACAGGGGACGCAAATTGCGTACGGTAGGTACGGTAGGTACCCGCCGAATTTAAGAGAGAGCCGAGCGGCAAAGGCTGGTCGCCCAAATTAGGCCGTCTATGCCATGTACTCATCGTCATTTACGGATCTCTATTGTTTCCCAAAAAGTTTTAAGTCATAATGTATGTTTGTCCGCATTTTCGTTAGTCATAATTTGTTTGATTCAGAAACGCGTAACTTTTCAGAGTTGCCATAAAACAAACCTAATCTAACCTAACCTAACCTATCTACAGGATAACCTTACGAAAATCATGAAAAATTAACGGTTTCAATTTTAGGACTAATGATAATATGACAAACAATACATTATGACTTAAAACTTTATGTCACACAACGGGACCCCTCCTTTTACATTATTGACAGATGTTTTAAGAAACATCTATACGTAGGGTCCAGCATTTTCAACCGCCATTGTGGTTTCTGAATAACCAGCCATGTCTAAAATGATGTTTCTTTGCCATCAGGTATCCTGGATCCGCAAACGCGACCTCCACATCCTCACCGTGGGCGTCCACACATACAGCAGCGACGCGCGGTTTGCCGCGCTGCACACCGACGGCACGGACGAGTGGACGCTGCGCGTGGCGCCTGCGCAGCCTCGTGACTCAGGCGGCTACGAGTGCCAGGTCTCCACGGAGCCCAAGATCAGCCTGTCCTTCAGGCTCACCGTTGTTGGTAAGTTCTTTCATTCTTTCCTTTCTTTCTTCCTTCATCTTGCTAGTTGATTTCTTTCAACCTCTCTTATTTTTTAAGGAAAATTCCTCTCTTATTTTTTAAGGGATTTGTTAAGGGAAATTATTTCCTCTTTATTATTTACTAGCGACTCGCCCCGGCTTCGCGCGGGTTAAAAATTATAGAAATAAGGTTAACAATTTAAAAATAAGTTACGGCAAATATGTAACAATTATGAATCTAATACAATCATTTATGTTCTTCTGCTTTCATAATTGTTTTTGATTTTTAAAAAGCGTTTTTCAATTAAAAGACATGTCAAGATCGCTTACGTTCTTGCAAATTCTTTCTAATGCTAAAAAAACGAACTATATCTATTAAAATAACCGCATTAAAATACGTTAAAGATCTAAGCATACATAGGGACAGATAGACAGCGGGAAGCGACTTTGTTTTATTCCCTTCTTCCTTTTGACACAATCTCCTTTCTTCTTTTCTTGGGTTCGTACCTCAAAATGAAAAAAAAAAACGGAACCCTTGTGTTGTCCTAACGTCCGTCCGTCCGCCTGCCTGTAAAGATCCGATACGGCCTTAAACTATAAATATAAAAAATATATATCTTATTAATGAAAAATGTAACAGCATTTTCATATTACTCGTTTTAAATATCGAGTGTAGCAATGTTATATTATGTTTTCATTATTTGTATTCGCTGGAAAATGTTATATTAAAACTCGCATTTCCACTGAAAAATGTTCACGGAAAAATACTTACAAAAGGAATCCAATATCCCACCAACACTAATAAAATAACAACCAAACAGAAACCTGGGGTGTAACAATGGCACGTATTTGTATAAATACGTGCCCGCAACTGCATAAATTGCTTGCAATTATTGTAACAACTACATTTTTATTACATACGTGCTTCGATCAACACGGGCTTCCGACACATCGGAAGGGATAGGCCCAAGCGATATCTTGACATTCAAATCATTCTGCCATTTTTCGCGGTGGGGAACGTGCACACAGTCGCATTTCTTACATTTTTACATACAAAATCCAATCTGTAATGACGACACAAATACACAGAAAATGACACCCTACACAGACAAATCTTGCACACCTCGATCTATTTTTGTGTACGGACGAATCACAAGTGTCACAACACGCACACTAGCACATTTTCGTCAAAGAATTTTATTGTTTTCTGAGAGATGAGAAGTCGGATTTGTCGCTCGACCGATCCGAAATTTGTACTGGGCGAGCAAAATCGATAAATCCAGCAATTACATGAGACTAAAATATAATAATTGTTTTTAAATGTAATTAAACGTATGACATGTAAAAAAAATATTACATGTGAAGTGTAACACCTTCTTTTTGTAAATTTGATTTCCCCGACCTCTTTTTACAACAAAAAACCGAGCAATTAGGCATTTTTTCAGCTGCTGTGTTCACTCGCGCGTCTGGACTCGGTCTAGTTTAAAATCCGAGCGCAACTAGTTTTATTACCCGCGCTAGATCAGATCAGTTGATCTTGTACCTAGGCAGAGGGGAAATAGTGCGAATGCCGCATCCCTTCCGTGTTGATCGAAGCATACGTGCGATTCTAAGACAAATAACTCGACTAAAATGTATAGAAAGTCACTCTTGATCTAAGATTTGGACTAATCACCTTGTTTAAGTGGCTAAGATGGCCGACTCCTTATCATTTGTCACCATGGCTGTCACGTTCTAACAAATATGTAAGTGCGAAAGTGACGCATAGCATGACAGGTGATAAAAATGCGACCATGATAGCTGGTCTGGTCCTAAAGAGGCAGTGAAGATAAACGGTAAGAAATATATAGATAAAGTTCTTAAAAAAACGACTGTTTATAACAAAGTAAAGAAGGTACCTATAACCACAGAATAAATAATAGTACTAAGTACAGAAGACTCACTCTCTAACAAAACGCGTCTGTCACGATCAGCACAGATATGGCCGTTAGGTGGCGACAGCGCCACGCGCGGCTTATGGCATTCCCTAAAATTGGGGCCGGAACGGATGTACTTTTAGCTACCTGTAGCAAAGCAACGAAATCGCGGAGTGAGACACGCCTGCTATAACCACCTATAACTTACTATCTTCGCATAAGTATTATAGAAGAATATCAATATCTGGTATCGGAAGTGTAAAACGAACGTCCATTAGAACGTGATAGTAATTTTCTCGGACTTTTAAATTGGTGCACATTGTTGCAGTGTCGAAGGCGGAGATCCTCTCGGGGCCGGAGCTGTTCGTGCGGGCCGGATCCGATATCAACCTCACGTGCATTGCGAGGCATGCGCCGGATCCGCCCAGGTAAATAAATATTTTCAGGTTATTTTTGCACACATTACACACAGATACACATTACACTTTTCTCACCTTCGTCACCGGGCACGGCATTCTCCTGCCAGCTATGCGGTCGCGGCTGCCGCTCTAGCATTGGACTTACTAGTCATTTGCGGAAGTGACGCACTCTTATGGACGCTGTATAAACAATCACTTTATTGATGTTACAGCCCAATGAATGACACACAGAAAGATATTGTCGGAGTTGAAGTTACTATATTATCATATTTTTTTTTGGGGTATCCTTATTTATTTATTTTTAACAGACAACACCGCCTATATTAAAAAATAAACACCTTATAGACTAACATAGATATACATTTTATAAACTTAAAACTAGAAACATGAACACTGATGTTGATGATAAAGCCACCAATTGAAGGTATCTCTGTTTGGCCCTATGGTTGACTGGTAGAGAATGCCATTTGGCATTAAGTCCGCCATTTGTACATTGTTGTTTATATTTTGTGCAATAAAGTCTAAATAAATAAATAAATAAAGGTGTCCTGTCCTCAATGCTCGGATAACTATTAATATGTTGAGGACATTATCATTTTTTATTTAACAATAGGTACATATAGTTTTGGCAAAAAAAAAAATATAAATAATATTTTTGTATTAAAAACTTTTTTTTTCTGAAAACTTCTACCTAGCTCTCGCAGATTCTAGCCTCGTAGATGAAACTCCGCTACGGGTAATGTATGTAGTACAATCTACTAGATATCAGTCACCAGGACTATGCAGTGTCGAAGGGGATACTCTGGGGGTTGCTCATACGTGCCGGCTCGGTATTAACTTGACGTGCATCGTGAGCCAAGTCCCGGGCAGAGGTAATGGTGCGGTAGCCCAATCAACGACTACTAGACCTATGGTACTATAATGGTACTTACTACCTATGGTATTTTATAATTGTTGATGTGTTTTTTTTGCTTGTATGTAAATTCCGTGTTGACTGAATAAACTAAACTAAGACTAAGACTAAATGTTGACTAAATGGGTAAAACCCGACCCGAAAAAAAAAACTAAAATATATTGGCACTTAACTATTTTACAGAATTTTAATAAAATTATGTTACTGACGGGTACAGAGTAATTAATAAACGTCTGTGTTTGTTACCTAATTATTAAAATTAAAGCCAAACTCCAATACTATCAATCAATAGCCTTACTTGTCGACTTCACCGATAAAACTACAAGATCTAAATTGTGTGTGACAAATTATGTAGATTATCAGATAAATTAAGATAAACAAAAGCTTAAAATATTTTCAGTTTTTTTTAGGGATTTACATATGTACATATTTACATTTCAAACGCCTGACAGGGCTATGCCAACGTACACTGACATCAGAATAATATTTGAATCATGTTATTTATACATTTTATAATTTAACGTGCTTCTCGCCCGCGCCAATACATGTACGGACAAGTACAGGATAACTCAACGACATCAGTTAGATATAATTCTGCTATCAGTCTACCCACGAATTTGCCTGTTAGTAACTATTTGTTTTTTTTCTTACACCTGTGTTTTCTCCTTGTCCATTGGAGTATGGCTTTTTGCCGAGTTGAGCTCGCCCGTAATTGGAAAAGATGAGGTAGTTCGCTCCATTAACGTCCCCCAAAGAAAAAGGGGGAACATGTACGGAATTCACACGTTTCCATGACGTTTGCTTTTAGTCAGCAGTATTGACTTAACTTATGATACGGAAGTAGGAAATGGTAGAGAGATAAAGACAATAAATGTGTTAAATACAACTACAAATGGTTTATTCGTAGTTCAGTCGCCATCAAATACATCGGAGCGGCCAAGGTGCTCACAAATATCTGAGCACGCCTCTATTGTCGAGGCGTTAGAGTGCTTGTTCAGATATTATGAACACCTTGGCCGCTCCGATGTATCTGATGGCGACTGTTCATATTATTGATATCAAGTTTTCAGGTAGGAGTGCAACTCTTCTGGCAATTAGGGCCAATTTTATATATATAAAATATCGACAGTTCCCTTCCAACCATGAGAATTATGCGTTTGGGGAACAGTTACTCATCTCGTTTTTCATAAAACTTATAAAACCTTTGTTAAGTTTTGTCTCTTTCTAACAAATACAAATATCAAAATGACCACTGAACTAAATAATTATGCACAACATCTTTACATTGTAGATCTATGGAAAAAAACTAAACTTGTAGGATAGGTAGTAATAGAACAGATTTACATTTTATTTAACACTGATAAACTTTCACGATTTTTACACATTATTAAATTGTACAACGGGACTTAATCGCGTATCTAGGTTTTAAAATTTACCTCCGACGCTTCAAGGACGGCGTTGTCCCCGTGGTCTCGGAGAACCACCACCACTAGCAATATTAAGCACGGCCGAAGTTGAAAGCTACAAGGATCCTTCAAATTCAAAATTCTGAAACTAATCTACACTAAGCCCGTACCCGAGTCATTGACAGTGTCAAAACTGACATAAACGCTTTCGAGAACGTAATTTACTTTCTATGCATCTCGCTTGTACTAATATGCGAGTACGAGCGAGACGCATAGAAACTTAGAAAGTAAATTACGTTCTCGATGACGTTTATGTCAGTGCTAAACTGGTGGTAGTGTAATCGTACCGACACCACCTAAATAACTTCGAATACTGTACATTTGGCTTGCCTGTCAAAACTAATTTAGTAGGTACCATCTATATAAATGGAATTATTACTTAATATAGATTAATTATAACTCGTCATTCATCTAACAAGTTTCAAAATAGCTTCGCAAATATAATTAATTTCGTAGTCACTACTAATTAAAATTAAGAGTTTGGGTCTATTTTGAAGTTATAAGTACATAATAAGCTTAAAAACTTGGTTAAATTTTAAAGTAAAAACTGAGGATGACTGGTAATCATTTTAGTTGAAGTACCTAATTGTGTTTTTTCGGGTTTAAAAGTATTGCAAAAAGCAAATGTTCAGATTCGGATTCAGGTTGGCCATTGCCAACCTCATGACATCACATCACACATCATTATGTCAAAAATCAAAATTCGTGGCAGCGACGTTGATTTTGACATTTTCAGTAGCAATGCAGTCGACAGTACGTAATGTCACCTTGCAAATACTACGGCAGTCATGCCGCCGAGTGCATTACTGCAGGAAAAGTCAAAAAGGTAATTTTTATCAAGAAGTTCATATTGAATTTGACATTTCCTGCAAATATATGGCCGACTAGTTAGGTCAGCTCATTCCGTTGCCGGACACCAGGCAGCTCCAGCATCTCCTGATGATGCCTCAAGAAAACACGTGTCAAGTTTAATTAGCAAAACAATATTTTTGTTTTTTAATAGAGCGCATCGTAAAATATCATCCTCATACCACGTGACATCTCTCAAGACCTCACACGCCTTATTTGAATAAACTTTAAAGAGCCATCCTCAAGTACTGCCTACTTATATACTGCTTTTCTTCCAGCTTCATCTACTGGTACCGCGGCCCACATGTGGTGAACTACGCGCAGCGCGGCGGTATTAGCGTCGAGACTGAACAACGCACGCGCACCAGCAGGCTGCTAATTGCGCGCGCCGCACCTAGAGACTCCGGGAACTACACTTGCGCTCCGAGCAGCTCTGGTTAGTACTTTCATGCCTGCGTAGCGACCTTTCTAGCGACTTTCACCAAGGGCATAAACGTCAAGACTGAACAACAAATGCGCACCAGCAGGCTGGTGATCGCGCGCGCTGCACCTATAATAGAGACTCCGGGAACTACATTTGCGCTCCAAGCAGTTCTGGTTAGTTATTTTATGCCTACCTAGCGACCTTTCTAGCGACTTTCACCAATGGCATCAGCGCTGAACACCTAACGCGCACCAGCAGGCTGCTGATGGCGCATTATTGCAGACTTATTTTAGTCAACTATCTAACCAAGTCACACATAAACAGACTAAGCTACCCATTTACTGGTGTGACCGACCAACCTACACCCAATCAATCGATCGACTATATGATCTCTTATCAACTAATCAAATCATCTAAACAACTACCCATCAATGAATCGCTTAACTGTGAAGAAAATCACCTATGAATTAAAAAGACAGAAAATTGTACCACTCATACGTTTAAGACTTCTTTGGCAAGGGCGATACGAATAGGTATATCAAAGCTGAGCTGTTTGTTGGGTGAAAATGGTGAAATATGTGATTGTGTGGATAAAAAAGGTAAACCAATTTTACGATACGAGGCATGGGTAACGCGCCAAGCCACTTTTTAAAGCTCAAGGTCACCGACAAGAATACATAACTTTCCTTAAATGAGGTCAAACGAGTTGTAAAGGCAGCCGTGTAATTCTAATAAGCTAAGTGCGTGCGGGCAAATAGAATTCTTTCAGAAACCAGTGAAACGTTTCTTCTCGATTTCTGTAATATTTATGCGTTGTCGGATAGCTATGTAGCCATTGTGTTACTTTTGTTTGCAAGAGTGGCATTGGTTTCGCTATGGGACATTAATTAATAATGTCAAATAATAATAAAAAAGTGCCTGACAGGTTTCAATCTTTGCAACAATCAAGATTCCACTTTTCGAACCGCTTGCTACGCTCGTGTTATCTATACCAGCACAAGGGTTAAACAACAACTTTGCCCCCTTTATTAAAAAATATCTGATTCCAATAGCCACGTTCCCAAGCAGTTTCTGTCACCTCCTCCCATCTACCCCTAAAACCCCCATCTCTTGCTCGAGAACTGGCAAATTAACTTTAAGACCTAGTCCTAAAACTAATTCGCTTATATATTATAAGGGTTTGAATGCCTATTGCTTAAACATTCAAAATTTTATTTTATTTTATCTCCAACCATTTTGCTAACAGCCTTTCAGTTTTATAATACCTTAAAATCTCGTTAGAATTTAAGCCTTATGTTCGATATTTTTGAAAAGCTTAAAAATAAATTTCAATATGCCTTTTATATTCGGGCGTTCAGGACTTCACGACCTTTTGCTCAAATTAAAATATCGTTTCAACGTTAACACAAATTCGATTGCCTAAGTAAAACATTTCCTTTCCTCCCTAGTACTTAAAATCATTATTAATAATTGTTAAATACTTCAAAAGTAGCTGGACTGTTGTAATAGCAGTTAATAAAGATGAAACGGAATCTTTATCAAGGCGGAACGGAATTGTTAGGTACCTTATAATCGTAAAATTAACCCAGGAATTATAAAACATTTTCATTGACTTTCTTGAGTGTTATTTCAATTGCTTAACTTATGCAAATATTTTAGGTTTTCCAGTATAAGAACGTTCTTAAATGATCCATTGTTATTTTCTTTGTGGTCATAGTACACTGAATTTACTTCTTGATTTTTGTACTCTCATCAGCAGAGTTATCTTCTAAAGCTACTACAAGTTTCAAAATGAAACATAATAGAAAAAACCGGCCAAGTGCGAGTCGGACTCGCGCACGGAGGGTTCCGCACCATCAACAAAAAATAGATCAAAACAAGCAAAAAAAAACAAGCAAAAAAACGGTCACCTATCCAAGTACTGACCCCGCCCGACGTTGCTTAACTTCGGTCAAAAATCATGTTTGTTGTATGGGAGCCCCACTTAAATCTTTATTTTATTCTGTTTTTAGTATTTGTTGTCATAGCGGCAACAGAAATACATCATCTGTGAAAATTTCAACTGTCTAGCTATCACGGTTCGTGAGATACAGCCTGGTGACAGACGGACGGATGGACGGACAGCGGAGTCTTAGTACGTAATAGGGTCCCGTTTTTACCCTTTGGGTACGGCACCCTAAAAAACCTGAGTATGATTTTTAAAATTTTTTCTTTATTTCAGAAATTGTCAAGGAAGTCTATTCATTATACTGAATAGACTTCCTTGACAAATACCATCTATCAGTAGTCAACAGTGACATATTTTTCATATTTGTATTTCATAGTTGACTACTGATAGATCGTATTTAGATATATAAGAAATTACTTTGTGAATAGACGTCATAGTTACATACAATGACTACATTACTACGCTGGGTAAAACTAGGACGACCATGCAGACGTTAATTTTCTACTGAACAAAACTTTCCTAAAACCAAGGCTCGGAACCGGTTTTTTCTTCATACAAAAAATACCGGTATTATTTCGTTCTTTTTCGTTCATTGGTTTATTATTTCATTTTTAATGGGACAATCTAATAATACGAAGGTGTTACCTAAATACATACATGATTCCTGCCTACGTAAAGAGCGTAAAATAATTAAAAATACTGGGCTATTTTGGGTTTTACAAAAAAACCGGTTCCGAGCCCTGCCTAAAACTTGGCTTGAAGTGGCAAAACAGAAAAGTGGTATTCTCTGGTATCGCAAGCCAACGTCCTAGTTTCTTTTATTTTAGTTTATACTGGTTGTCCCGAAGGCTCGATTCGCCCAAGCTCGGCGAGAAAAAGGGAACATACGGCCTGCACTGGTCGTAATTTGTCCCGGATTTCGAGATTTCCGGGTACTGCGAGTCAGCTTTTTTCTGTAACAATTTGAATGCGAAGCGTTAACTTTTTGCGTTAATCTCCCCTCTGGGCTTTCAGCTTTGCATTTATTACCATAGCCACAGAATAAATAATAGTACTAAGTACAGAAGACTCACTCTCTAACAAAACGCGTCTGTTACGATCAGCACAGATATGGCCGCTAGGCGGCGACAGCGCCACGCGCGGCTTATGGCTTTTCCCAAAATTGGGGCGGAACGGTGTTTTAGCTACCTGTAGCAAAGCGACGAAATCGCGGAGTGAGCCACGCCTGCCATAGCACAGTTATAGCTGTAGGTTATTTCAACAAAACTACAAGAATATAAGCGCTGAACCCTGATGTTGTCCCTTTTAAAAAGATATGTACACATAACAAATCAAACCTAATGTACAGAAATAGAAAATTGTTTTCAGGCTTCAACGTAATACAACCCAAATATTTATAAACTAGAGCGCGACCTAATAAATATTACTTCTTATAAAGAATGGACGCGTACCAGACCTACTCTAAGATAAGCCGAGTCATTTCTGCCGTAGTCGTGCGTCATATACCTAATTTGGACGGGGTTATAAAACATCTGAAACGCCAAATAGTGGTAATAAAGTATGAATGGGAAAGGTCAGCTATTCACGGAGGGAAAGAGAAAGTTGCTTAATTACTTAACTTATCGTACGACATGGTAACGACATAATGCGATCCTACGATAACGGAAATTGAATGTTATATTCGTAGAGGAATGGGATGTTAGGTATCAACTATTTGAATATTACACATGGTGCGTCTAAGGAAATAGGTACCCATCAAAAACATTACATGTAAAATAAAAAGGTGCAAGTCTCGCAACGCTTCTACTACAAAAAAGTTTTGAGATGTAATCTGAAACCAAGTCGGTTATTTTAATCAGTGCCAGGGGGTGTTAAAACCGTATCAATAAGATATATTTAATTTGTAATACGTAAAATGACTTGGCCATCGCACGGCTGCATAATGACATAAGGATCATCGTCACCTATTAAAAATAATTCTAATTGAACATAACGCTAGTATAGCGCTAATTGCCAAGCCAAGCAATTACAAATTAAAGATATTATACGGTTTTAACACCCCCTGGCACTGATTAAAATAACCGACTTGTTTCACATTACATCTCAAAACTTTTTTGTAGTAGAAGCGTTGCGAAACTTTAGCAAGAGATCTAAGGTTCACCACCTTGCATTTTGGAGACAAAGCAAACTGCTTGGAACAGGTGTTCCTGGGGATGATCTGAGCTGATTTAGCCCGGTTGCCGAGAGGTCCCTCCCAGCAGGTGGGCAGGGGAGGGGGGGGAAAAGTGCCTCCGGCGCGCCTCACTCTAAATTTTATATCTGCATACATCTAGCAACTATATCAAGTTTGGTGTCTTTTTCGTATAATTCGAGGATGGAGAATTCATTTCTGTGACTAAACTTTCACTCACCCATACAAAAAAATCGAGAAATTCAAAATTCCAAAAAAATCTTTACACTTTTTTTTTCGAAAATCCTCTACAAAACTAAAACTACGAGGATTTTCTCTACAAAAAAAATACCTGTCAATAGCCTAGTTATCCTTATATATAGAATAGTAAACTTCTCAATCATTTTTCTTTTATAACTCTGTAAAAAAAATTATTTATGTCGCGCGGCGTACCTGCATTGTAAGAGCAGTATGCAGCTTTTAGGATTTTTAAGTATGTTTTGATGGTTTCTTATAAGTTATTATGCTTCTTTTTGTAGATTACATTAATATATTACTTCTGGACGTGATATATATGCAAATATAAATGAAATATATAAATAATAATAATAAGTGGCAGCACAATTCCAACAAGCCCTCGAGCTTGGTTATCTCCCACCTTCCTTAACAACTGGTGTCACCTTCCTGCTCTTCAAGTCCGGTAGTACCACGGAAGCAAAAAACTACAGACCCATCACATGCTTGCCTACACTCTACAAGCTCCTTACATCCATTTTGAGAGCAAAAATCAATGCGCACATTGTCGCAAACAATATTTTGGCTTCCGCTCAAAATGGATGTAGGGTTGGGTCCCGTGGTACTAAAGAGCTCCTCCTCATAGACATGACCATATGCCAACAAATCCGGCGGAACAAGGGGGCCCTCTCAGCCGCTTGGATTGACTATAAGAAGGCCTATGATTCAGTGCCTCATTCATGGCTGGGGAGGGACTTAGAGCTGTATAAAGATGATGCAGCTTTGAGAGCCTTCCTAAGCGCGTGTACCACAGTCCTTCGTCAACCAGGAAACGGGGATGACCGCTCTGGCCCGCAGGATTTTATAAGGATTGAGCGAGGAATCTTTCAGGGTGACAGTCTGAGTCCCCTGTGGTTCTGCCTAGCTCTGAATCCCCTCATGAACCTCACCCTGCTGAAAGATTTGGGACTAGGTTGCCGGCTTCGGAGAGAGGGTGAAGTCATTTCTCACCTTTTGTACATGGATGACCTCAAATTATATGCACAAAATAGCCAAGACTTGTTGGACCTACTGAAAACTACCGAAGTCTTCAGTAGTGCCATCAACATGGAGTTTGGTGTCGATAAAAGTGCGGTTATACATGTAGAGCGGGGGAGGGTTGTAAATTCAACAAATTTACAACTCTCTGAGACAATGGCTTTCAGATCTATCTCTGAATCAGAAACCTATAAATACCTTGGTATGTCACAGTCGCTGGGTATTGAGGACGAGGGTATTAGACGGTCGGTGAAGGAGCGCTTTTTCAGTCGGCTCACAAAAGTCCTTAACAGTCTTTTGTCAGGAGGCAACAAAGTGCGTGCCTTCAACGCCTGGGTAATGCCCCTACTCACATACTCCTTTGGCATACTAAGGTGGACTCAGACCGAACTGGACGCCCTAGATCGGAGGGTCCGATCACTGCTCACCATGCATCGCATGCTACACCCACGCTCGTCAGTTATGAGATTGTACATCTCACGGAAGTGTGGAGGCCGAGGCTTCCTAAACGCTAAGGATCTCCACAACCGCCAGGTGTACAATCTCAGGAATTATTTCCTTAACAACGAGTGTGGGATGCATTGTGATGTGGTGGCAGTAGACAGGAACCTCACGCCGCTCTCCTTGGCAAACGAGAACTGGCCCAAACCTGTGGTACTAAGTACTGCGGATCGCAAGGCGGCATGGGAGAGTAAGGTGCTGCACGGGCGGTTCTACAAGGCCCTCACGGGACCCGATGTGGACCTGCTCGGGTCGGTGAACTGGTTACGATTCGGGGACCTCTTCGGAGAAACCGAGAGTTTTGCCTGTGCAATTGCGGACGAAGTAATGATGACGAACAACTATCGGAAATATATCCTGAAGGACGGTACGGTCTACATTTGTGGGGCATGCCGCCGTCCCGGAGAGTCACTCAGGCATATCATTTCCGGTTGTTCTCATCTTGCTAACGGCGAGTACTTGCACAGACATAATCTCGTAGCCAGGATTATTCATCAGCAACTTGCTCTTCTATACATATAAACAGCTTCTGTCTTGTGGACCGCGAAGTACCGTACTACAAGTATTTACCTGCGCCTGTTCTGGAGAATGGTCGTGCCACGCTCTATTGGGATCGATCTATCATCACTGACAGGACTATTGTAGCCAATAAGCCTGACATTGTGATAATAGATCGATCGCAACGTCAGGCCGTGCTCGTTGACATCACCATCCCCCATGATGATAATCTCGTGAAGGCCGAGAAGGACAAGTCCAGTAAGTACTTGGCTCACGAGATAACCGCCATGTGGGATGTTGATTCGACGATCATTGTCCCGATAGTCGTTTCAGTGAACGGTCTAATAGCGAAGAGTCTCGACCAACATCTTGAGAGACTCTCGCTAGGTGGTTGGATCAAGGGCCAGAAGGCGCCAGATGCAGAAGGCGGTGATCTTGGAAACGGCGCGGATAGTCCGCCAGTTCCTCTCTCTGCGGCCCTGACCACCGAGAGCTTGGGCCTTGCCCCGCTGCTGGCGGCACCCTAGGTTAGGTTTTTTATAATGTGTTTATATGTATTTTTTATTGTTTTGTCAGTGTTTTTATATTTTACTTTTATATTCATATTATAAAAAAACCTAACTTAAGATGAAAGATAAATAAAGTGAATAATAATAAAATGCTTTATTGCACACTACAAAAGAAATGTTACAAAAGTATGAACAGGTACAAAAATGTAGGTAACAACAGGCGGACTTATCGCTAAATAGCGATCTCTTCCAGACAACCTTCAGATAGTGAGACGGCGGAAAAGATTCAAGTTAACGGAAGTTAAATAGAGATGTTGGGAACTAATACCAACGGTCCCTGAGCGCGAGCGCCGCTGCACTGCACCGCATTCACCTCCGTTTAGATACCTACACTACACGCAAATTTAGTATAATTTTTATGTATACATAGATAAGTATCTCAAAAGACGTAGAAGATATAAGGTCACAATAACTAAATAAAAAATTGATCTGTCGTGAAACTATCCAGTAGGTAGACAACTCATTCTGCATAGGATAATCCAATATTCAGTTATATCGTACTTATTGTAAATTCCTTTATTGTTTTAAATATTTACTTTCTGTACCTACCTGCGTTATGCTGAATAATGTTTTGAAGTGAATGCGTGTCTAAACTAAATGCGTGTAGGTATGCCTACTTCAGCACGGTCCGCCGTGCGACACAAAACATTTTTTTAAATACAATTATTAGTCAAAAATGGTTGATAAGTTTATTATTCTATATAGTAGAATAACTGGGCTATTCACATGTATTTTTTTTTAGAGCAGATCCTCATAGTTTTAATTTTGTAGAGGATTTAAAAAAAAAAAGTGTAAAGATTTTTTTTTAATTTTGAATTTCTCGATTTTTTTGTATGGGTGAGTGAAAGTTTAGTCATAGAAATGAATTCTCCATCCTCAAATTATACGAAAAAGACACCAAACTTGATATAGTTGCTAGATGTATGCAGATATAAAATTTAGAGTGAGGCGCGCCGGAGGCACTTTTCCCCCCCCTCCCCTGCCCACCTGCTGGGGGGGACCTCTCGGCAACCGGGCGAAATTAGCTCAGATCACCCCCAGGAACAACTGTTCCAAGCGGTTTGCTTTGTCTCCAAAATGCAAGGTCCCCTTAGAAAACGGGATCTAAGATCTAGTACTACTTGCATCTTTTTACATGTAATGTTTTTGATGGGATCTCATCTCTTTTTGTAGACAGTCCTTTGTTTCGGGTACCCATACCCATACTATGTATACACAATCATATCATAACTAAACACATCTTTATTCATACTCACATCGTACATCGTAGTATACCTTTACTTTACCTACTATTTGTAGGAACTGCAACAGTAACTTTGTAATAGTATATTAGTAGTATTATTAGTATGGGATTACAAACTGACTTATGCAGTTCTTAGATCTTTAAAACGTGACTGATATTGCAATATTTTTAGGTTTTCTATGGCTTGATAAGCTGAAAACTACTTTTGTTTAACATTTGAAGCTTGTGGGTATGCTAGAAGTGCCTTAGAATTATGATGATCGTAGGTGAGTGAATGAGTGAATGAGTGTGTCAGTGTCGAAACTAAGGAACTTTGACGTACAATAATTGTTAAACTACAAGTTCAGATTTAATGTTTTTGAGAATATATCTAAAGCATTTTAAGCCCTATATGTCACTGAAAATTCAGGGTTCTAGCTTCAGCCAGCACAAAATTACAGGACGTCGAAAATGGCCTGAATCGCTTCGAGAAAAGGATGGTACGGCCGTGCCTCTTTAATTTGCTCGACTTGGCGGGGGAACAGGCGTGCCCCCAGATAACTATATTTAAGTATATTATCATAATAATCACTACATATTAGTAGATAAAACAAAGTCGCTTCCCGCTGTCTGTCTGTCTGTATGTATGCTTAGATCTTTAAAACTACGCAACGGATTTTGATGCGTGTTTTTTTATAGATAGAATGATTCAAGAGGAAGGATTATGTATAATTTGTTAACCCGTGCGAAGCCGGGGCGGGTCACTAAGTTAATAATAATTGGTTATGCGTTTATTACAGAAGATTTACATACTGCTCATAATAATATATTATACATCTTAGTATCCGAATCATTCCAAGTTACGGTACATGTAGAATTGTAGAAATATTAATATGGAAAAGACCATCTACAAGCTCTTGTGGTCCCTTATAACTCTTGAATTTATACCCATAAGTACTCACTTGCAGATTCGAGACAGGCTGTAAAGCAGAAGCACTATATTTCTTACTGTCTACGTGAGTTATTGGCCTAAGTGACGGTTTTCACATTGACCTAGTCTGGTTTGGCCCTCCATCATTTTAGTAATCTCCGTATGTTTTTATCGTTCGTTATATTTAAAATAGATGAGGTGCCAACAATTAGTTTTTATGTATTAACTAGAGACAAAGACTTTTTCAACGAACTATTAGACTTCCAATGAGATTTACGTAGGTAATGTCTCATAAATCTTATAGATTTATCGAAGAGTAAACGAAATAATATGAGTTAAGTAACTTGTTTTTGAAAAATACGTTTTTTATTTATGTACTTGTTCAAAATGTTTATTTACAGGAAGCTGCCTATATTATTAGGTAGCTATTTTCAAAGAAAAATAATCCCAAAATGTTGTCGGTATAAAGCTTAAGCCGGTCAAGTGAAATTAAGCCAATAAAAGCAGTGGCAAATCCACCGCGCGTGGGTGCCCTAATAAAAATACAAAATAATATGAATTCTATGAAACGGTGACAGTGAGTTTTCCCTAAAAGAGGATTAAGGTTGCAAACACACGGACGTTGCGGAGCGCAAGTGGTAACGTTTGCCAGCGACGGAAAAAATATAAGATAAAGATAAAAGATAGTGTATTCGATTAGGCATAATTACAATGCGCTTATAAACGTCAAATAAAGCTACACCGGCTCCAACCCTACACCTCTGCCCCGAGAAGATTTAAATCCCCCCTCAATTGGAGGAGGGTATCCCAATATGGGACCGGCAACAAACTCGGCGGGATACACCTTTTCAAAAAAAAAAATACATAGACGAAACTCTTACATTTTTACTTCATAAAACTTTCCACGTGACTGCTATTTACTAACTTAGGTACTATCTGACACGTATCACTGACAGTTAAGTTATCCCTTCCCTGTGTTAACTATGCCCTGCTTTAGCTTTGAATATTACCCTACAAAATTCCCCGCTATTAAAAAAAGTTATTGGTCACTAAACATTTTGATTGGCCTAAATAAAATTATTTATGTCAAACATCTTACGAGGCATTATATAATAAGTATTATAGTATACAGGGTGGCCCATTTAGATCGGTCAGTATGGGAAAGTCTGAAACTATAAGACATACGAAGATCTGTTCTTAGGAACCATGTTATCGATTTTAATAACAAGAAAAACTGTATACCAACAAACGTGTTCTATTTTGTAACAAAATCACCGATTGAACGTATAAGGAAACAAAATCATGCTGTTAAGCGTGCCAACCGCGACAGTAGCAATGCGGAACATAACAAGCAACAACAATACAAATACTGTTTATACGACAACGGTTTCACTCACTTGAATGTTTAGTCGCTATTGGCGACATGTTTCGTGCCCTTCGGGGGTCCTTCCTCAGGCTCGAGTGCTCGCGGCGACTGCAACTCGTGCACTGATCGCGCCGCCCGCCTCGTCGCTCGCACTCGAGCCTGAGGAAGGACCCCCTGAGGAAGGGCCCGAAACATGTCGCCAATAGCGACTAAACATTCAAGTGAGTGAAACCGTTGTCGTATAAACAGTTTAAAATAATTATGTCCCACGAAAGTTTAATATCGAATACAAATACTCTTTATTGCACACCTTATTACAGAAAACAATACAAAGAATACAGAAAAGAAGAGGGAGGGAGGGGGAGGGGAGAAACATGATTAGAACAACACTTCTAATCATGTTTTAATTTTCTTTATTAATAATACTTATCATTAAAGAGTACGCTAAATGCCGTAGTTTATGCAATATTTCATACCAGTTTGAATGTTACAACCATTTGCGTTTTTGGTATTTCCCCCTGGGCCGCTAATGCCTAGGCCTCGAAAAAGGTTGTTGGTTGTTGTGTTTTTGTGCCCCTCGAGTAATTACTGTCACTGCTCTTACATCTATAGTACATATTTCGTGAGAAACACCGGCCGTATTTCATTTGTTTATAAAAGAGTGGTCGCTTTTTCAGCTGCAAGTTATTTTTCTTTTGAGCCCTTCACTAATCTCTGTCCATAATTGCGGGAAAACCATTTGTCTTTTTCGCACCCCGCTCGAGTCCCTTCTTGGTCCCTAAATGTTTGAATTACCTATTTGTTATACTTGTACGAGTAAATCAGTTAAATCACAGATGTAAAGCTTAGAAAGATGTTTTGTACCGTGTAGTAGTTTATTGATAAGCATATAACATAGAGATGTTTCTCATAGGACTATCCTGAGGATTGATTCTTAGTTTTTTCGATAATGAAATAAGAAAAAAATCTTTTAAATAAATTAGCCAGTTGGATTCAGTTCCAAATCATTGCTTTAAAGTTTTATTTGAACTATGAATTCGTAAAATCTTAAATGCAGGTAAAACAGAGCATTAACTAAGGAGCATTTGCACAAGTAAGTTCATCTGTAGAATTATGTCATCAATAAACAATGTTTTTTAACTGAAATTATATCTTCTTGTTAAAATTGATTGAACCCAAAAATCTGCCAATGCTGATTTTCTAAGATCAAAAAGCCAAAAATAAAAAAAGCGCTGGTGGCCTAGCGGTAAGAGCGTGCGACTTGCAATCCGGAGGTCGCGGGTTCGAACCCCGGCTCGTACCAATGAGTTTTTCGGAACTTATGTACGAAATATCATTTGATATTTACCAGTCGCTTTTCGGTGAAGGAAAACATCGTGAGGAAACCGGACTAATCCCAATACGGGCCTAGTTTACCCTCTGGGTTGGAAGGTCAGATGGCAGTCGCTTTCGTAAAAACTAGTGCCCACGCCAATTACTGGGATTAGTTGCCAAGCGGACCCCAGGCTCCCATGAGCCGTGGCAAAATGCCGGGACAACGCGAGGAAGATGATGAAAAAGCCAAAAATAAAAAAATAAAATGAAATATGTTTATTTCAAATGAATATTCACATGGGTACAGAGGGCCTACCGCGAACCACGTTCGAAATGCTGCCTCCCTGTCACACTTACTTACGAATTTACACGTGCGACAGAGAGGCAACACGTCGAACGTGGTTCGCGGTAGGCCCTCTGTTTTTACTGACCTCCACACTAGGCAATGCCTGTCCTCCTATGGAGGAGAGATTGACAGTTTTGAATATCTAAAAAACAATAAAGGTAATATAACATATTTAAATGAGACTAATATAGAACCGAATTACTACAAATTACACGCTAGAACCGATCCGGGTCCAGACTGAGGCGTCACAAACTTCGGTTTCTATTAAATGAGTGATCGGTGATCAGTTGATCACGTGATGGTTTCTTTTACAGCGTGAGTCGTCCTTTAATGGCACGAGATTTAGTAGCTGCGATCTCTGAACTATTTGTTTAATAATTCTTGTAAACATCTGTGAACTAAATCGTTATTTTACCGAAACTAGGTACCAAAACTTACCGCGGAAGCGATGGTTTTCCACACGACCGACTTTATTGTATTACTTGAGCCGTAAGTTCGGGTTTCTCTGATCAATTCTCTTTTGTTGATCACTGGAAACATCAGTATTACTTTCACGAGACCCTGTGATCTCAAAAGATTCATGATAATGGAGGTTTTTGCGTTATTAATCCTATATCAAGGTTATCCTTAATGGGTAATAAAATAATAACCACTATTTTGTGATCGAAATGTGGCTAGGCAGATTTGTGGTATTTTCAGTTCGATTTGCTATGAAACGGATTTTTTGTAATCGTATTTAAATAACATATACGTAACATGGCTTGTTAGGATCTTAATAAAAGTTTCCGATAAATTAATAGAGAAAAGTTTGTTAAAAATTACTTATAAATTTTATTTTTTTATTTTCTTGCGAACTTAATTTGTAATATTCGAAAAATAATCAAGCCGGTAACGCTTTAACATTAGGTAGACGCGCCTTACCGAACCTCTAGCTTTAGTGTAATCTTACCATATTTCTACGATATTTTCATACCGTGGGAGTTAGTGTCTTAGAACACATACATTTTATTATTTCTTATTAAATCGAGTTTTTTTGTCAACAGATTCAGCCTCAGTGGTGGTCCACGTGGTGAGCGGCGAACGTCCAGCGGCCATGCAAAGTCACGCCACAAAGCTTCTCCCACACTATCCCATCTTTCTCCTATTATTCGCATTTAACACGAACACCTTTGCCATCACAACACTATACGATAACCTAAAAACATTTGTTATATTCTTAAAAGTAGTTTTCCTATACAATTTCCCTAGAAAATGCGTTGTAAGATGACCAGCTATCTAGAACCGTTCAGCATTTTAAAATCCTAGGAATTACGAGAAACTGATATTAAAGAAACGAATTACTGTAAGTATCAAGTAGGTTTCAGTAGATTACTTATAGTATTGTTACTATGTACAGCTGAGTTACCGTAAAATAGAAATACCTTCGCAACATCTAATAAGAGAAAACTGGTTAAATTCGTAGGTTAGTTTTCGTAATTACGAAGACACAAAAATGAATTGGTACATACTTAGGTAATGTTACTTGACCTTATACCCTAATGCGCAAGATCGTCTCAAGCCTGATGAACCGAAGGTACCTAGATTTAATTTCGATTGCATAGAAGCAAGAAAGTTAAAAACAAAATAGTTTCGCTTACAAATACCATGTTTTGTTTACTCTTTTATCGAATGATGAATGAATGAATGAAAATCTTTATTTTTAAGCAACTATTGGCCCATAGATAAATACACAGCACTTCGACTAATGACTTAATTATACCTATGTTTTATCTATAACACTTTAAACTCTCGCGTTTTGTACACATATTTAATTACACCCGTAGACCCGTTTGTGTAATTATATTTTATCTATGCTTCTAAATTGTTAATTTCAAAAGCATTGTGGTGTCGGCTGTACAATGTATTGTAACTCACACAGCTGACAATTATCACACAATCAACATTATATTGAACGACGTAGGCTGTCATTGCTTTTATTTCTCGATGTGAAAAGAATGAATAAAATAACGTTTCTATCAGTCACATTATTGTATCAAATCAAATGATTTCGCTTCATTAAACTTACATAGGTACAGGTCTTTTCATTTGTGTTTGAATTAAATAAATAAAAGCTGCCCAGGAATATTTTCTCTTACCTATTTTATTTTGAACACAGTCTATAAAGATAATGTTGTACAATTGATTAAACAAGTACAATAAAAATAGTCCAAAAATATAAGCAATATATTTTGTGGAATAAGTTCACCAAAAAATTGGATTTATTTCAGATTGAATAATTCCTCATCACATTGTCACATTATAATTTCGCCATGGTTAATTCATAACTTTTACAAATTTATTTGCTCAAAGGAAAAAGTTTTAATAAAACTCATTTAATTATCCACGAAGTATCTTGAACGACTGTAAGATTCAAACAATGGCCGAAGGAGAATAAATGATTTTACATTATTCTGAATTATTCGGAAATTTCCCTACGCTTTTTCCTTAAACACTCAAATTGTAAAGAATATAAGCTAAGTAACTTGTAAATAAATTACTTTTTTAAGTTGTTTCTCATAACATAAATCTAGATCAGTGTTAATTAAATTGTTTATCAAATACGTAATGAATGTTTACAAACGGAATGACTGTTCATTAATCTGTATTAAATGTAATAAAATTCTTTATGTATTGGTTAAGTGCCGTTGTAAATATTTTGTAAATAAAACAGTTTTATGTGTCATAAAGATTTTTATAAGGCAAATGGCAGCCGTCACGTGTCCATAAATTCCCATAAAATGATATTGAAAGCAGAAAATGTTCTGTATGTAGGTTTATGTCCTACATGGAGAATATTTTCTGTCTTTATATTTGTGCAATACTTATTCGTTGGCAAATGATATTAAATGTAAGTCACTTCACTTGCAACCATGTTGTCTCGCACATAATAGCACGCAAAAATATGTGGTACTCTTTTATGGCACTACTAATACGTTGGGTTCAATATATGTGCGCGCTTCGATAATATAATTGTGACTGTACAAATTATGCAACTTTGTTTTTACAAGATAAAGGGCAACGGCAAATTTTAAAAAATGAAGCTTTATGTCGTCTCCGTTATTAAGTAACACAGGTTCCATTGGGCCCGCAGCGTTTTATGTTATAATCATGATCATTTGAAAACGAATTTACCGTAAAACGCCCTACTTTTCTACAGGTCAGGGATCGTACCTGAATCTCAACATTGTCGATTAAAACATTCTGAATCGTTTCTATTTCAAGAGAAATTTCTGCTGTCACCATTAAATACCAAGATTATGCATGACCTCAAGCAAAGCTAAGGTGCCTACAATGTACAATCATGCTCGTTGACGGTAAACATTACAAAAATTGGAGGTTATGATAAATCACTCGAACTGACGTCTGAAGGGCGGAAAAATAAACACGTTTTGGTTCGATGTACATTGCTGCTTTTCTTAGCGCAATTCTGCTCTTTGAGTGTTACATGGTGTTACCCTACTTTAATTTGCAGTACATTGCTACTGACAAGATTTGCTTGACGCACTATAATTATGTGCCTTTGAAGTGAAAAAACCGTGAAAGGGCAATTTTCTCGCTCGCAAATGTCACAAATTAGCCTTTAATTAAAATTGTGCCAAAAATTTTCGTCATTATTTTGCTCGTCCTTTGTGATTGCGCTTTTGTCTGTGGCCCTTATTGCATTATACGAGGCCATGAATATAATTAGAATTACAACATAATAATTTCCAACCTGGATGCGTATGTACGACTTTAATAACGAGTTGAGCCAAGGATGTTGTTTGGAAAATGTCGCATTAATATTAAATACCGACGCGTCGGATTATTTGAAAACAGGGTGATTTGGATATAGAGAAGGCTAAGTATGATGCGGGAAATGTCAGATTACAAATTGGATCTGCAGATTTCACAGCTATAGTTTAGGTACAAAACTCTGAAAATCCTCGTCTTGCCATTCGGCTAAAAATAAGACAATCGATCACAAAATTACACAAATGGCAACAACACAAGTCATCGGCTGTAGTGATTCAGCCCTGTAATCTAAGCAATCGTAAACCACGCATCACAGCACAAATCATTGTTAACGCCGTTTGCGTAATATAACGCCACATCAACAGTAATGGCACTTCGCGGACGCATTGCGGTGTGGGTTGCGGATTAGGGGAGCATTTTCCTTAAATACAGCAGGATACAGCTTTTCGTATTACGTCACTTTTGAAACTCATCAGTTCATGTCAAAATATTTAACTCGTCATATACGAGTATGGTACCAGCGTCAAAGAAGGCAAATCGATATTTTTATTTTTTATAAAAGTGTGAAAGTTGGAAGTAAATAGGTAGGTAAGCTTATAAACCGGGCCTTCCTTGGCGCAACAACTTTACCCCATATTTAGTCCAATTCATGATACCAAGTATGACCACTTTAAGCTATCCGACACGGACAAGTAGGCTTGCCAGAGTATAGAAACAACATATCTGTATTTAAACCACAGATCTAAAATAACATGAAAGAAATAATGTCTAAGAAAGGGAAGCCTCGTTCAGATGTAGTGCATAATCTTTTACATCGTACATGTCTCATGTCTATGTCACACTAGTTTCATTTTGAGTAACCGCGATTTTAAAATTTGGAACAATGTCAAAACGTATGGTAATTCCGTGACCAGGTATTATTTAACTAAAAATGAAGTTGTGTTACATTTATTATACAGTGGTAGCAAAATATATAACTAATAGTTCATTAAGAGCTCTTCATTTTGAGATAAAAATCTCATTTTCCGAAAAATGTGACTAGACATGTTCTTTCCGTGGACCCTTCATTTGTCATGCTGCCTATTTTGCAATAAACATCTATTGTCCCAAAATCCTCAATCAACGCGCAACGTCACCGATTGACGTAACGTTTGACGTAAATTCACGACTTGACGTCCCAAAGGCGCAGTTAGGTGATGAATGTTAATGTGCGTGACGCGTCCTGCGTGCCAACGACGGGATCAAAGTAAGGAAACTGGTCTAATGAAATTACGGCAAGGGTTAGCCGATACCGGACTTTAAGGCACGTGGAGGCTTTGAACGTGTTAAGACTTGGGTTTTGGTGTTTGTACCTACCTATAACATAATCTTAACGAAGAGTAGGTAACGATTTTTGAAGTGAAAACTTCTTTAGCGGCGCTGGGCACTTTTTGAGGTGGGGAAAAAATGATAAACTCGAGACAGCGTAAGGCGATCACGTGACCGTAAGCCCCGTAAGGTGGCCACTCATAATTTAAATGGCATTTAAATCAATAAAGAAAAACTCAATGTTATTTGACATTTATGTTGCGGACTCCTTTTCAGACTCTTCAAATAATTTGACGTTGTCATGGCAGTATGTAAATAAACATGTCAATGAAACAGTGTGATCTTATTTGAGAATGATAATAATATATAATAAATAAATAGAATATATACCTCCGCTAAACGTATGTATCGTGTTACCGGGCGTCGGTAACATAGTGAGGTGAGTTTTCACTTCAATCGGCACTCCCGGAGTGCAACCGTTGTTGCTTGTTTTGTACGTAGGTACTGCCAATCAAATCCTGCTAAACTCGAAACCTGGCGGTCTAGCATGAGTTGGGTTCTCGCGCGGCACCATATATCTTGCGCGACTTCAAGTGTGAAGTCGCGCGCGAGAACGCAACTCATGCTAGACCGCCTGAAGTGGATATGAGAAACGAAGATGATGTCACAAAATATGAAGTCACCACCGTCTAGTGATTTTTTGCTGTAAAAATAATTAGAGTTTGTGCGGAAAGAGAAGAGTCGTGGAATGTATTGGATCCCATACATTTCACGACTCTTCTCTCTCCGCACGTACTCTAAAAACTTGCGTTTCGTTTTCAGCCTATTTTCTTAGTTTTAATAATATTTGTGAAAAACTTAATCTAAGGTTGTTTCCTAACCCTATTAAAATATTCTCTTAATCGGCCACGCTTCATCCCGCCCGGAAATGAAATACCTAGTACTTCACCCCACGGTGAATATTTAACCGAAATTTGACTGAATTTCAGTGAAAGAAAAGCATACATTTAGGTACCTCGGTTGACCTTAAATATATTTTTAGATGAGAACAAGAGTTGGCTGTCTGCATTAAAAGTTCAGTGACCACACTTCAAACTCTCAGGTAAGTTAAAGTGTATTTGTACAGATTTTCTTTTATGGTAAGTATCTAAAACTGAGAAAGAAAATTTATTATTCAATCGCTTAATTAAGTAATCCGATTTAGGGCCTTTGATATATATTTCGCTATTAATTCTAGACTTTCCTGACAATATTATATTTCTGATATATGCTAAAATTAAATTTCAGCTAATTTTAAGGCTTCAAACGTCTAAATTTCATGGACTATAAATAGCTACAGAAGTTATAAAAGACCCTTTCAAATTAATTGAGTAGTAACAGTACCGAGACTACCGAGAGGGAATACAGTACCTAATACGTATCAATATTTATATAGGTATATGTGATGCAGGAGTTATGATTATAAAGATGATTTATTATTGTTACAGCACGATGTGTTCATTTAAAAACTGCTCGAGATACTAAAAACATAAAAGTAATACAAGTGAGCTACATTGGTCATTATATTGGAGACGCTATTACGCCCGCTAGCAGGAAGCGAGCGCGCAATGAGACAGCCGATAACAGTTAGTAAAAGTACAATAAAAAAAATTGGCAGCATACATTACCGCACTAGTTCAATAATTATAACATTACCGCACAAGTTCGTTAATTATATTGAAAAAAGCTACCTAGGATTATGAGCCTGAATGTGGTTGAATAAGTTCCACAACACGAGCAAATGTGTTGAAAAAAAAACATTTCAAAGTTGGTAATGCTGTCGACTAGAGATGCCCAGAATAGTGGTTTTGGCTGAATACCGAATATTCGGCCACTCTCTCGGCGACCGAATATTCGGCATGAGATGCGAACATTGTGAGTCATCATTATTATATAAAGCTGTTCGCGAACAAAACACAACGTTTGCTAAGATATATTTTTTGTAAAACATAATTAATGAATGTAGTTAGAGTCAATTAAATCAGACCCATGATAAAAATAAAATATTTCATAATGAACAAATGCTTAAAAAAGGGTCTTCCTATTTAACAACTTTCCAATAATACATTTTAAATTTGAAATATACCTAACTTTTGTTTTTTATTGTGTGTGTAATTTTTCTTTTTAGGTAGGGGCCACAGATATTCGGTATTCGGCCGAATAGTAGGCAACATTCGGCCGAATACCGAATATTCGGCAAAGTGGCCGAATACCGAATAATTGCCGAATATTCGTGGCATCTCTACTGTCGACATCCCCGAAGTAAATCCAGCGCGGCAAATTTTAGTAAGTATTTCAGAAAGTCTGCGGGGACCGGATTAGTCCTAATCACTACAAAATCCTACTTTAGGTATTTCAACAATAATCTTAAATTTTTTGGCTTACGGAATTACCAAACTTAAATTTATTTGCTCCTCCTGTCTAAAATGTATGGAAAAACTAGAGTCTCTTCCGTGGACAATATAATAATTAACTACTTATGTGATTTAAGACTTATAAGATTTAAACCCCACCAAAATGTACCCATGGGTGGGGTTTAAATCATATAGGTTTTAAGAAGTAAAAAGTTTCAACATGCCTTTATATGTTCGGAAAGTAAATAAATAGTATAGTGTGTCTACTTGTAAAACACAGATTAAAATATTTCCATTGAAATTAATTTAATTTATTTAGAGTGTGCATTTATTTTATTATGTTCACAGGAAAGGCGCAGAACCTTAACTCATACTTCTTGACCCATTTCAACCCTGATTAGTTGATTACTGAATACATCAGGCAATGTTCTAATTTCATCATTGAACAGTAACCTAAAGGGCTATTCCCAAGTGATTCGGTTACAGCCCTTTCATCAATTACTATCAGTTTGGGTATGGGTCGAACATATGCCTAGTAGGCACTGGTAGGTAAGTTATAAATAGGTCTGCGATGGTACGAGTAGTACCTTAGAGATTTGGTAAATTTATATTATATATTATTATAATATAGTAAGTGGACACACTTAGCTGAGGGTTTACCGCGAAAACCGAAATTCGCAAATTGCGGGCATCTTTCTCTGTCGCTTTAATTACGCCTTAATTGGGGTAAAAGAGAAAGATGTCGCGACTTCGGTGTTCGCAGTAAACCCTCAGCTCATTGATGTCTGTGAAAATGTATCTACACCCCAGTTAACTTTTGTGGAGCAACTATAGAGCAACATCAGTAAGTAAATACGTCAGTTACCTAATGTTACCGTGTTGTATTGTTGCTCCACAAAAGTTCTCATTCTCTGCCAGTGACTCGGTAGGCGCGTTCTCTGTTCATAGCTGGCGCTATTCGCTACGTTCGGGTTTTTCCATGTTATCCGCTATGGTCGTAGCGCGTAGCTCGCGCTGCCAGTGAATGTGTTAACACCACGTTAACACTGTTAATTGTAGTTAACAGTGTTAACGCATGCGTTGCGGTGTGGATGCACCTTAAAGTTTTCATATCAAAGTTCACATTTTTATTGAAGTTCTCTTTCTTCTTCTTTTATTTATCTTCAGTTGACATCTGAAATTCACCTTAATATGTAAATAATTTTGAAAAATTTAGGTTAGTACCAGGGATGTAACGGATGTGGTTTTATCGGAACCGAAAACGGAAACAGATGTTTTCAATTTAGTTTAACGGAATCGGAAGCGGAACCGGAAACGGAACCGAAAACGGAACCGGAACCGAAAACGGAACCGGAACCAGAGCTATAACCGTGAAAATCGAAGTCCATCTACTGCGGGCATTTTTCTCTGTCACTTTAATTACGTCTTAATGAGAGTAAATGAGAAAGATCCCCGCAATTTGCGGATTTCGGTTTTAGCGGTAGGGTAGGCCCCCTGAATCGGAACCTGAGGCACTAGTCCACCAAGGGCGAGTAAGCGATAAGCTATCGACTATTTTTTCGCTCAAGAAACAAACAAAAGATAGAGATTCCGTGTCGGTAAAAGAGAGAGGTACCTATATTAATAGTTGACCCCTGGCTGTTCACACTGCCGGCGAGGACTCTCTTTACACTCTACTCGCAGCGATAAAAACTATCAACGATAAAATCGCTCAGCGGTACTCGCTTGGCGGTCGGAGAGACCATGCAACTAGCGATCGTTCTACAGTACATGCAGCGTGGATTTCAGAGCAACAAAAGTTTTTTTGGTTCCTAGTTGCGTCGATCTAAATAAGGCGAAATCCTCGTTAACACGAAATGAAATAAAATGCCATTCCCTTACCTTCAAAGCCAAAATCCTCCATAACTCGAAATATTTAACCACACTAAGATCACAGAATAAATAATAGTACTAAGTACAGAAGACTCACTCTCTAACAAAACGCGTCTGTTACGATCAGCACAGATATAGCCGCTAGGTGGCGACAGCGCCACGCGCGGCTTATGGCTTTCCCCAAAATTGGGGCCGGAACGGATGTACTTTTAGCTACCTGTAGCAAAGCGACGAAATCGGTGAGTGAGACACGCCTGCTAAGATGAAGTAACCAGCGATTCCCTTCACGACTATTCACTACATTTTTTACCTCTATAACTCGGAAAATAAAATTTGAGCTCTACAACAAGAACCTCTCTAAGTCGATGCCCTCTATAAGACGAAACCTCGTTAACGTTACCACGAAGTTTTTGGCGTTTCCCTTGAGATTCGTGCTATCGAGGTTTCACTGTACTTTTTTTCTGTGATTAAGGTTACAATACTTAATTCTCGAAGGCTGATATTTGCTTGTAATATCATACAAAATATTAAGGAGAGTAGTCCTTATTAACCTTAAATACGGTGATTTAAAACGTCAAACTCTCATAGGGCGAGTAATCGCCCGTCACATTCGAACACTCGCTTTATAGCCGAGCGACATATCTATCAGAACTACACTCGCTTCTCGCTGCTCGCCAACTCGTTTCTAGTTTCTAGCTCTAATCGCTTCTCGCTCATCGTTCTTGATGGGACCAGTGTCTGAGTGATAGATAGGTGGACGAGATGTTAAGGGTAGGTCTATTAAAAACAAAATTCAAAATAGAACTTGATTTTGATTTCATTGTTCGTTTTTTACTCACTAACATTCACCACACACAGTCTAGTAGTCTGTAGTAGGGCTTCCAATACCGGGATCCCGTCTTTTTAAACGCATTTTTCAATACCGGTATTTTTAAAGGCAATACCGGGATCCCGGTATTTTAAAAAATGAGGGAAATGCGCAGTATAAACCCTTTAAATCCATTATATTCGGCTGTATCAAAAAGCTTACTAAACGTCAGACGCATCTAGAGTTAGGCCAAGAAAAGTCTGCAACGATTTTGATAGCACGCGCAGTGAGTAAATTATGACGTACAAATAACACTTGCACTGCGTACTGCGTATGCTATCAAAATCGTTGCAGACTTTACTTGGTCTAACTCTAACAGCGGGCTCAGCATGGTTTCATTTTTATCGACTATCACTATGCCCATCACTTTCGCACTTACATACTTGTTAGAACGTGACAGACATGGTGATAAACGATAAAAATGCGACCGTGCTACTAGGGCTGGTCTCTAGCCCGCATTTTATTATTGAAACAAGATCGTTGCCTAATGCGTCAGATAAATATTTGGTGGTTGGTGGTGGATGAATCCTGAAGATATGTGAGTGATGAATATGATGATAGTGACATTAGCATTAACATAATTATTTCTTATAATTTTATCAAAAAATAAAACGAAAGAGCCAAGGATAACTGTAATAATGGCAAACCAATTTTGACGGAAATTTGAAAAAAATGTTGTCTGGTTGGTTTAGTTGGACTACAAAATGTGACTGGTGAGGTGAAGTCAACAAATTGGATAAAATTATTGCCAAACTGAAGTGTGAAATAAAATTATTGCAGATGGCGGCTTTGATTGTTTATTGTTGTAATAGCTTTTAGGACATATCTGGTGAGCCTTTCTAATTCCCCTTTTTAATAAAACTATATATTTTTAAGCGATTCATATCCAATACCGGAATCCCGGGATCCCGGTATTGATGAAGACAGTTTCGGTATTAATACCGGTATTGTGAGAAGTCCGGTATTTGGAAGCCCTAGTCTGTAGTGTACTGTCCGTAGGTATACATTACACAACACAAACGAATAGGTAGTTTTAATTTCAATAACACGAATAATACAAACAAATTAGTGCAGCACGTCGTGGCAAGCGGGGCGATGAGCGAATGACTGGTATAAACCTGTTTGTTTTTGATGTACGCCGCTCATGTCCCGCCGCCGCGCTAAGCATTGACATCCGATATACTTCCGTTTCAAAAGTAACGGAACCGGAACAGAAACGGAACCAGAATACCAAACGGAAGTTCCGCCTTAACGGAAGCGGAAACGGAGCTCCGTAACATCCCTGGTTAGTACTGTAAAGGTTTGCAACCTTTGGTCAGTGGCTGGCAACTAAGCCACTTTTAAATTTGGAATCGATCTCGCTGTCAGTTAGAACGGGTACACGTGCTGATGGGCATTCCTAAAGAGACAGGCATTCAGAATGGTCGAATGTTATTGATGTAAATTAGCTAAAATCTATTAAAAGAATATACCGAAGTTCATCTTAAACCCATTCAATATTCTTCTACATCCTCCCTATTAGTTCGTCCATCTTTACAGTACCTACGTATTTTAAGAAGGAAAACATCAGAAAATCTTTGTATATTCCATTAAAATCCAAGAATACAAAATGAATAATCTGAACTTAAACAGTTTCAGCGCAAAACTTTACATCATTACGCAAAGTTCTGACAGTTAATAAAATTTCAGAAATTGAAATACTAAAAGTTTCTACAAAAGAGTAAAATCTCAAGCTTTGAGCTTAGAGCATTTCGAAAAAACAATTGTTTAAGCAGCATTTTTAACGAAAAATAGGTCCACCCGAGCCATAGATTATTTACGTAGCAAGAACGTGACTGTCGAAAAACGTGATATCGAAATATTATGAATGAACTGTGTAGTGTGTAACATAGGCCAATTCGAAATGAACACTGACATCAGAATTATATCTGAATGATGGCATTTAGTTATCTTACGTCTCGCTCGCGCCAATACATCTACAATCAATTACGGTCGAAATGCACGATAACTGAACGACATCTTGTATGTAGATGTCATTTTGATGTCAGTTTACGTTCGAATTTGTCTGTTAGTTATGTACTGATTTAGCACTTTAGAATGGAACAGATTAGGAGGAAAATTCTAATGTACATTTTGATGTAAACATTATGTTATTTTCTTATTAGTCGCCCGTGCGTCTCGCGGAAATACATGTACGAACTTAAGTATCTCGAAGAGAATACGTTTAAGAATTGGTCACCGGGAATGGGTCCTACAATATAAAATTGCGGTTGACCCATACATTTCATTATTTGGCCGTTAATATGTAACAATGATTTTTGTTTGCTCTTTCCTCCCATAATTATTCTTTTTAGGGTTCCGTACCCAAATGGTTAAAAACGGAACCCTATTACTAAGACTCCGCTGTCCGTCCGTCCGTCCGTCCGTCTGTCACCAGGCTGTATCTCACGAACCGTGATAGCTAGACAGTTGAAATTTTCACAGATGATGTATTTCTGTTGCCGCTATAACAACAAATACTAAAAACAGAATAAAATAAAGATTTAAGTGGGGCTCCCATACAACAAACGTGATTTTTGACCGAAGTTAAGCAACGTCGGGCGGGGTCAGTACTTGGATGGGTGACCGTTTTTTTGCTTGTTTTGCTCTATTTTTAGTTGATGGTGCGGCGGAACCCTCCGTGCGCGAGTCCGACTCGCACTTGGCCGGTTTTTTTCTAGCCGGCCTCCGGCCTTTCATTCCATTGCATTTTGCATATAGCATAAATCTCTTACAAGTCAAAATTTCATTTGCCTTAAGTGGTCTAAATTCGTGGGCGTAAAGAAGTAGTAAAAATTCCAATTCATACAATTTTCTTTGAGTGGTATAATATTATCTATATTATATTATGTATCTACCTACGTCCATCGTTCCGGATATGTAAAGATTACTGAGCGCTCAAACAATAGGATTAAACACGATAAACATTTTTTAAGGCCGACTTAACGCTTTGAAAGTATTTATAAGTCCGGTTTGGGTTAGGGTCATTCAAGGGGTTCAATTTTATTCTAGCAAATTTTAATTTTTGTAGAGAAAATTAGACGAAATACACTGGTGGCCGAGGCGGGAATCGAACCCGCGTCTTCAGCTTACGCGGCTAATAAGCTATTTCATTCAGTTTATAATTTAAATATAGTAGTGTGACTACTTAATAATTATATAAAAAATATATAATATTTTTTTTATAAAATAATTTTTATTTGTTCCCTAGTTTGGTAGAGAATCACTGCTATTTCAAGCCTGGAAATATTTGGTTTGGTTGGCTGAGCAAGATTCGACATAAAAATTTTACTAGAAATTCGTCTTTTCGACAATAACCAGCCGGTGATGATTCTTCGAAACTTGATTTCCGAAATGAAGTAATTTTGAGGTAGGCTTTTAAGATATCTCATAAAGCCAAAAGTTATAAGCATAGAAATCCTAATAAAGGAAGCATTTAACTGAACACCAGCAAAAAATAACGGAGCCAGGAAAATTGTGTAGACAACAATTTTATTATTATTTACTTTTCGAACAATTTAAAGCGAGTATATTCGTAAAACTCATTAAATCCATCTTGAACGAGCATTACAATTTAGATCTTAACGAGTTTCCCGAAATTTTCCAACTTTTCCTCATTCCCGCAATCATCATTTGGATTTTCTATATATAAATTATTTCGAGTTGCTGAGATGCCCAAGACGTTTCCAAGGCGATCCGGAGGACCTCTATACCTACCTTTCCAGCTCTTAAGAATTACTTAAAAAGTCATTGATGTTAAAAGCTTATTACAGAGTCGAGGACTACCTGACAGACAAACATGCATGGTCCAAACCAGAAACTAATAAAAAGTAGTAGCAATTAAAAACATTGTATTATGTTATAGAGTTATAGGTGACACAGCTCAGGTAAGCAGGAAAGCACATCAAATATTATATGTTGGTAATTCATAATAATCAATCAGATTTATATAATATGTTTTCCCATTTCTTTTAATAACTTTATTTTCTTTCCCTTTTGTAAGAATTTGATATGTTTTCTGAAAGAGCTACGAATTTGTATGATTCCATGTACATATGTATATTTTCTAAATAAAATTTCTATTACACCTTATGTGTATAATTGCATGAATTCTATAGTAATTTAAATTTTATTTTTTTTCCTTATTTTCTCGTAATGCATGTTAATTATAAGATGTAATTATTATTGAAAAGATGTGTCCCGCCGAGTTTGTTGCCGGTCCCATATTGGGATACCCTCCTCCAATTGAGGGGGGATTTAAATCTTCTCGGGGCAGAGGTGTAGGGTTGGAGCCGGTCTACCTAGCTTTATTTGACGTTCATAAGCGCATTGTAATTATGCCTACTTGAATAAACTATCTTTTATCTTTATCTAATCTGACACCTGACGCGATCAGTTGGTTGCGTGGCCTGGATGTAGACTTATAATAAGTTATTTTAGTTATAATTAGAATAAGAAATAAGAATAATATTTATTTAAAAGAAAAAACCTTATTAAAAATACATATGTCCAGTGGCCGACACTAGGCTACAATGTTACGCCATACGCTTAAATAAATTTCGAGTTGAAGTATGATCAATTATTTGATGATACAGTCAGCAGCAGAAATTGCTAAGCGGGCGAGGTGTTCTAAATTATCTTTACTTGTATTTATTTTTAAGAGAATAAGAGAGTGTCAAGGTAATTTTGAACACCACGCCCGTTTCTAGCACTAACTAACATTGGAACGATTCGATCTTGTTCAGTGCTGGGGCCTTACCATGATGTCCTTATTGCGGTTCTGTTTATGACCTAAAGTGAATCGCAAAAGGACGGATCTATATAAGTCGCATAGATCCGTCACTTTGCGATTCGACATCATGGTAAGGCCCCAGCACTGAACAGGATTGAATCGTTCCAATGTTTGTTAGTTAGTGCTTCTGGGCATCTGAATCGCTAAAGGACAGAGCTATACATATAAGTCGCATAGCTCCGTCACTTTGCGATTCAGTTCAAACCCTGGAGTCGATTACTGGACTGGAATGCTACTGGAATAGACGTGAACGGGGCATAACGCAAGATTCCTCTGTCATTACTAAGATTTACAACAATTGCAGTTGTGATCCGCTAATTTAGTCCGTAGTCAATTAGGAAACATGCCGTATGCCTCAATCACGTTACGTACGGCTACAACGCATGCATGCAATTTGCATGCATATTGCAGATTCATGCGGCATTGTTGTCTTCAGTATTTCCCTGAGGTATCCTAAATTATGTAAGCTAACAGTCAGTGAACAATACAATGAGCAATGATGAATAATCTGTTAATGCGGAATTCCTTTGTAACTGTAATTATTAATAATACAGCTAAGTAAACGTTACGGCTAAAGGAAAACAATATGATCACATACGAAAATCGTTACCTTTATATGATGGCTGAAACTCGTTGTACTTACAGTCAAGTGTAAAAATATGGGTGCATATAACTTCCTCAAAAATATGTCCCATAATTCTTAATTCGCTGACATAAGAGCTATGGGACATATTTTTGAGTATAATCATTTTTACACTTGACGTAGCTTTCTGTTTGGACATTGGCAAAATCGACTATATGTGTATGAAATGAAATGAAATGAATTCAGTAAATTTTTTTTATATACGAACGCTTGTTAAAACTAAATTTCCGATTCAAAAGATTATTAAACATAGTTTTTGATGGAAGACTAGAATTGAGCATTTATAGTTTTCAATTAACCGTTGCGTCACCGCAAATTTTAACGAGACAAGCAAGATTGGCTTTAGTTGGCAAGACGGGCAATGGACATTTGGGACTATCTCGTAGCCAAACCCTATACATTCTGTTCCTTGACACTATAAGCCCATCTAGCTAGTCAATGCGTCCTACGTTTCTCAGTACATTGGTGTCCGTCCGTATAAGTGTAAGACCTGAGTGGACGCTCGAAGCGGAGCGTTCGGAGGGGCGTGCAGCGTGGCGTCGAGCTCCCAAGGGATTTGAGCAACATGCACTAAGGCCGCTCCTGTACGTTTGCATTTGTTTAACATGCACGCCGCACGCCCCGCCCCGCTGCACGCCCAACTCGAGCGTCCACTCAGGCCTTACACTTAGTCGTCCTTAGTGTAAAGTCTCATTTTGTATGGGATTTTGAACAGCGCGCCAATCGGGACGTTCTGGAAACTCAAAGTCCCATAGGTACATAATGAGACTGAACACAATTAATGCATACGTAACGTCACGCTATCGAATCAAAGTTACACTAGGGGTAGATGTTATTGTTAATACTCGTAGTGATAATGAAAAATACAAGTAAATATTTAAGAAATAATAATAGCACTGCAACGCAGCAAAATGTAATCTTGGGTTTACACAGGAATTCAGTTTGCAGCTTATCGGCGCTGCATTGCTCCAGGAAATTTGAATAGTGATGTCCAGGGAGGATAATTGTCATTTTCTTGCAAGATAAATAAATATACGTACTTACTGTACGTACCTATTTCTTGAATGGTAGGTAAGTACCTACTAAAATGGTAATCGTGAAAATTTTAATCATGTCCTTAGCAGTTCACCCCTAGTTTCTATATAGTTCTCAAAGCAACGTCGCAACGAAACTATGTACCTACACCTAAAATAGAAACTGATTTCATAACCGCTGACATTTCAGCGTCTTAGCTAGTGTAAATGCAAATATCACAAAGTGCTTTCAGCTCAGAATTGTTTGAACCGGCTTTGGACCCGCTCGTGCGACTTGCGACTTGCAATACGCTGTTCTGCCACGCTAAACAGAACCTTAGCGCCGTATGATTTGCTGCTGTCATAGTCAGATACTCCCTTTTTTGTGTGTGCGATAGTTTTGGAGTCGTTGCACTTGTCCAACTCGGAGTAAACATGAGCTCACTCGAACTAAACTTGCATATTAAGTAAATGCTTACAATTTGAACTCTATTCTATAGAGGATAGGGATAGTATGAACTATTTAGAACGCATTTGAACTTGCGAATTTGAACGGGCAATCGTGGAGAGCAATTTTTATGAAATACCAAAAATGGTCGCTCTTTGCAGCCACTTGGATTTGAAACTTTGCCGGGCGGTTTAAGCAATGCTCCATATTTGGAGCGTTTCAATGAAAAATGTAGTCGCGCGGGATCTTGATAATGAAAACATTGTAACATGAGCATGTAGAAATTTTATTCTACACTTTTTTAAATTTGAATTTAAGATAGGTAAGCACCTAGGTACGTAGTAATATGATGGCAGCCGTGGAGTTACGACAAAACGTAAACCGACTTAGGGCCTTCATCTACGAGTAAATCAGCTGTCTAAATCGCGTTTTTTGATTTTGTTGCAATAATTATTACAGTCCATATGGCACTAGTTTACCGCCCTAGCGCGGTAACTATTAGCACTATACATGCGCATGTCGAAAATATAAAAGGGCCATTTATGTACTGTAAAACGTTGTACAATACACGTGTGATAAGGTAATTCGCAACTCGTGTCGATACGACCGAAGGGAGTGTTTTAATTTATCACCACTCGTTGCGAATTACTTTCCGCACTTGTATCGTAATGTACCTATTGCTCTTGAACCAAGATACTAGTTAGTTTTGAATCATAGTTATGAAATTGTTGATCATATTTGGGTTTTACTATAACTAAGTTGACAAATGGATTTTCGAAACCATCACATTTATCTACTAAATCCAATCAGCCGCGAACATCACTGCCACTGTAGCGAGTTCGGTTAAAATAGAAATTTATCGGAAAATCGTTGTTACTCTCGAGATTCGCGAAACACTCTCGAGGGGTCGGAGTCCGCTCAAATCGCATGATGGATGGCATTCATATTAGTGGAACCTCGATAAAACGAAATTCTCTTTATCCTCTAGCTCTTTGTCTTTTTTTTCCTCTTCTTTTTAGCATGGGATTCTCCGTTCTTCAAAAAAGGAATGTATAAGTTTTTAAAGGGTATGCAACGCGCATGTAACACCTCGGAGTTGCAGGCGTCCATAGGCTATAGTAAATGCTTACTATTAGGTGGGCCGTGTGCTTGTTTGTTACCGACGTGGTTTGAATTGTGATTTTTGATTTCGAGCGTCTAATCATACACGCCTATGTAAATCGCTAAATCATCTTATATTAAACTGTTTATACGACAACGGTTTCACTCACTTAAATTTTTAGTCGCTATTGGCGACATGTTTCGGGCCCTTTGGGCCCTTATTATTTCAATAAACGAACGATATATTTATGTACCTAATACCTATCATAAATTGTGTACGTTATTTTATTATTTAGCATTTATCCATTCATAACTTTTATAAATAAATAATTATGTTTGCCCTCTGCTCATATACCTCTGCAAAAAAATTAGTAGGTACATAATTAAACTGGTGCAATAACTATCTAATACCTGTGTACATTTAAATTTACCATTATTCCCTATAGAAATTTTAATAATTTGTACCTGGAAGTAACTTTAATATAAAATCAAAAACAATTCAATAAGATGAAAACTTGTTAATACCAAACAAAATGTTTCCTATTGTCGAGGTTCCATTATTATTCCTACTTTATTTAAAATATTAACTCAAAATCGCGTCCAAGTTACGAAAGTCAAATACGGCCCGTCGATCAGAATAAATTGGGGGTCTGTCACATCCTGACGAATCGTCTAAGTGACCTTTATAAACCCCTCTTCGATTGTCCTGAATTCGCTACGAAAATCTTTTTAAGGTTCAGTTCAAGGTCTCTTATTTAATTACAAACTCTTGTTTGACTTCGTAATGTGTAGTTACCTCGTGTGCTTGTTTAGGTCAAATCTTGGAAGGCAATTTTGACCCTCTTAATGTGATTCGTAGTTTTGGAACTTCAAAGTAGGTGTAGTTACCAGTTCTTGCAGACTGTAAATACCCATCCAAACACATAAGTTATAATTGTTGTAAACAAGATTACATTTGTTACTAAAATTTAAGTCCTATTAGTTTTCTCTGTCAACCAGCTAGTAATGTAGCCTTCTAACCGGAAGGCTAAATGGCAGTAGCTTTCACTAGTTCTTGGGATTCGTTGCCGAGTCGAGTTGGGACCCTATCTTCCATGAGTCAAACTTCAATCAGTCATGTGACAAAAAGTTTTGATAACCCGAGGAAGATGTTAATGATTTCGATCAACACGGAAGGGATGCGGCATTCGCACTATTTTCCCTCTGCCTAGGTACAAGATCAACTGATCTAGCGCGGGTAATAAAACTAGTTGCGCTCGGAGTTTTAACTAGACCGAGTCCAGACGCGCGAGTGAACACAGCAGCAGAAAAAATGCCTAATTGCTCGGTTTTTTGTTGTAAAAAGAGGTCGGGGACATCAAATTTACAAAAAGAAGGTGTTACATTTCACATGTAATATTGTTTTACATGTCATACGTTTAATTACATTTAAACACAATTATTATATTTTAGTCTCATGTAATTGCTGGATTTATCGATTTTGCTCGCCCAATACAAATTGCGGATCGGTCGAGCGACAAATCCGACTTCTCATCTCTCAGAAAACAATAAAATTCTTTGACGAAAATGTGTTACTGTGCGTGTTGTGACACTTGTGATTCGTCCGTACACAAAAACAGATCGAGGTGTGCAAGATTTGTCTGTGTAGGGTGTCATTTTCTATGTATTTGTGTCGTCATTACAGATTGGATTTTGTATGTAAGTGTGTGAGAAGTGCGACTGTGTGCACGTTCCCCCCCGCGAAAAATGGCAGAATTATTTGAATGTCAAGATATCGCTTGGGCCTATCCCTTCCGACGTGTCGGAAGCCCGTGTTGATCGAAGGTTAATGATAGTAAAATACGAGACATTTATACATTATAGGTATGCATCGTATCTTATATTTGTACACCCCATTGATGGTCCCCACATTCATCCCATTATTACAAAGAGGCTGAGATATTCCAAGGAATCATCAGTCAGGAAGTTATAACCCCCATAACGGTCGCTCCCTGTATAAACAAGGAAATAAAGGTTTACTTTTAACAAATGCGGGAAAACTCAAAGAAAATGGGCCGATCAAATATAATGTAATTTCTGAAAAAATCCCTTCCAGAACATTTACCGTGTTCTAATGGGTACGAAAAATGAAAGACTACGGGAACTGTTTCCCCTTTTCTAATTTACTGCGTTCATTCGTATTATTTCTACTTAAATGTTACGTTTTGTACTTGCCTTTGTAAGATATTCTTTATAAGACATTCTTCATTGCGCGCTTTTGTTAGTAAAAACTCGAAATGTGGAGCAGTTTTAGCTTTATACTAGCAACCCGCACGGCTTCGCACGGGTTAAGTACAAAGAACAAAATAAACTTAAACCTTCCTCAAGAATCACTGATTACCGTGTGAACACCGCGTGTAAATCCGTTCAGTAGTTTATGAGTTTATGGCGAACATACATACACACAAACAGCACGAGACGGTGGACTTTGTTTTACTTACTTACCTTCTTTCTGCTGTGGCGCAATGGCCTGAAGTGGATCTTGGCCTCCGATACCAAAGACCGTCATCCTACTCTGTCCACAGCCGTTACTGTCCAGTCGACGACAATCCATTACACAAGGAATATTATATTAAACACACATGAAAGCAAACTTTCTCCTAATTACGTTGAAGTAATAATATTATCAAAGTAACTATCTAGTCTGTTAAATAATCTATCTACTACCGCTCTAATTTAGTTACGCGAACTAGTATCCTAATGGATCATTGATAGTTTGGTTTGTTCCAAGACTTCTAAGGTTGTTAGTTTGTTTTGTTTAGGTGTGGCCTGTAATATGAGCGAAAAATTAAACTGTGGGCTGTACTCCTCAACCTGACCAACATTTATTCAGCGACTTTAAATAAATATATATTTCAAACAAATTCAATATTACCTTCATTGTACGCCATTATCATCGTGATTCATGTTGCTTGTCACGCCTTAAACATAACAAAATTCGCAATACATTGCGTCTTAGAATGAACTTTAAAGTGCACTAAAAATCAAAACGCAAATTATTTTTAAAAGTTGCTGGACAAATGCTGGTCAGGTTGAGGATGTATTCTACAGTTAAATTTTTTGCTCCTATTACAGGCCACACGCGGTATAAAATTGTTCATATATTATATGAGTTCCCATTAACCCGGCCTATTTTTTCATAGAAGACGATAGAGGCACTTTTCTCGATCAACAAGTAGAGGGTTCTTCACGGGTCGGCTGTTTTAAGTGGTTCCAAGGTTATACAGAAATAAACGTTTACCTAATAATATTTTCATGGAAAACAGTACGGATATGATGGTCGTTCTTGTCTACGTGACAGCGTGATAAAACGGTGTCCGTCACTTTCTTTCCCACGGTGTTAATCAGTGACAGTTATTTTATCACGTGGATAAAGATGGATAAAGCTATCCATAATAGGCTGGCAGGTATATCATTACATTACCTACGATATGATTTAATACGCGTAATCGTTAACAGAGTACATTTCATCTGAAAATTTACAAGCTTATGATTTAATGAAGTTCTAATACAATTAGGTAACCTACCGGTCGTAAAAAGTTATTATTAGCTATCAAAAACGAAAAATAATATTGTAAAACAGATATTAAATAACAAAAGATCACAAGTCAAAACCTAAATTAGCTTCAGGAATTGTTCCAAGGACACTGGCCGCGTTCCCTTGTTGTACATATGGCATTAGCACACAAATATATTATGACAACACACAAAAATACTTTTATATATTATTCATCGGGCAATCGAGCACAGTTTTTATTTAAATTCCCCTCTACTAGAAACAAGGATTTGATTCATTCTCAAACCCTCACGCAACAATCCCGCAGGTTTTATTCCACCAACCTTGTTCTCGAACCGATGCAGACAAATTGTGCGCACCATCCGTAAAAGAAGAGTTCCGTAAAATAAATTTATCAGGCTCGTCATCGCGTTTTACGACTGAACATGTTACGGTCCAAGAAGCTTATAAGAACAATGGAGGTTGCACGGGAGGATGATTCGAACTTACTCGTACGTAATATATTCATGCCAATTTGATCCCTTTTAAAATATACTGAAGTGCGCGTTATTATCCTAGTGATGTTATTATACTATTTTTCAAACAGCATGGGTACGGTGATATATGCCAATTCCATACAATTTATCTATCTAATCTATCTATATTCTATCTATCTAATCTAATACCTTTAAACGAGCAATTCTTGTTTATTTATGTATATGTATATTTATTAATATATATATATTTCGGGGATCTCGGAAACGACTCTAACGATTTCGATGAAATTTGCTATATGGGGGTTTTCGGGGGCGATAAATCGATCTAGTTAGGTCTTATCTCTGGGAAAACGCGCATTTTTGAGCTTTTATATGTTTCCCGAGCAAAGCTCGGTCTCCCAGATACCTTAAAACCTTAAAACGCAAAATCTTACAAAATTTATTGAGATGACAGTTGTCACGTTGACTGTCACTGTTTGCAAAATAAAACAACATTTATCAAATTTTGGATGGCGTTTTTTAAAGTTAAATGCCGCTTTTGTGAATGTGGGTCTCTTTCTTCAGGGTATTTAATTCTTTTGAAATGAACGAGCAAGCAATTAATTAGCCATTAGAATAGAGGTACCTTCAAAAGAATCATCCCGAAGAAGGGTATAAGTGCGTTCTGAAATTCGAGATCACATTTCCGGTGTAAGTTGCAGTTCCTTCTCGAAATTGCCGAAAATTCCTAGAAACCTTCATGAGAAAGTTTTTATGCAAGTTTCCACATAGAAAATTTTCTTTTAGATTAGGGGTTATTTTTTTGAAAACTACGTCGGTAACAAACAAGCATACGGCCCACCTGATGGTAAGCGGTCACCGCAGCTTATGGACGCCTGCAACTCCGGAGGTGTTACATGCGCGTTGCCGACCCTAACATCCCGCACCCTCTTTGAGCTCTGACAACCTTACTCACCGGTAGTACTATTACTCACAGCCATATTCGAACTTTAAGATACGTCAAATATTAGATATCTATTAGACATCATCAAGATATATCATTGTCAAACAAGTGTCAAAAGCGACATTTCTTCAAACAAAAACGTTACTTTAGATAGTTGTTTGACACTGACATATCTTGGTGATGTCTAATAGATATCTAGTTCAAAATCAGAATCGAGCCCTTAATGTATGTTTCATCTGACATTAACGTCATCCAAATCCTGACTATCCGTCAGAATGATTGGCAATAAACATGCAGAAAAAATAGCGAGAACATTCCATGAAAAATTTACAATTTTTAAACATTCCTTTGATGCATTTTTATCTATAGCATCATATTTTTGAATTTCTTACAAAATCCAACGTTTTTATAAGCTTCATGTATCTGCCTGAACTTTATGGATGAATGGCGTGCCTTAGGCTTACGTAAATATACTCATAAATCTCCGAACGAGATTAAGAGTAATAAATATGCGACGACATTGCCGTTATTTTAAAAACTGACATTTTACATTCGAAAATTTACACGGTTTTTGCATTTCGGGTTATTTATTTTACGCCTTTACCTCAAAATTTACCGTAAAATGGGGTGAGTAGGGTTCGCGGGGAGAGTTGGGTTATGAATGGGGAGAGAAGGGATGAAAGGGGGTGAGATGGAATTTTAAGGCTACTGCTACAAAAATAATGTATTCCAATAAAATGGAGCTATAGTAATACTCATAATAAAAAAAAATCGATCCAACAATCTTCCAAAATCACCTTTGTATGAAAACCCAACTCACCCCAAATACGAGGGACTACGGGGTGAGGTGGGTTTTCCTGTATATCGTCAAAATTATGAAATGGAACTACCCAAAATAAAATAAAAACTAAAATAGGTACAAACGTCCGGAACACTTATCAAAGAGAATATAATCACTACACTTAATATATACATACACCATTCAGTTTGCATATGTAAAAATAAAATGTTATCGAGGTTTGAATATCAGTTTAGCAGACTCACTCATTTTACGGTAGATAGACGATTTTTGTTTATACATAGTATCAGCCATAGAATACGTAAGTAATAAGTATGTCACAGTACTTAATTACCTGCTTATTTCTCAGCCTTTTTTTTGTTTCATTGGTGGGTTCTCTTTTCTTCATAATCGTCGTATTTTCAATCATGCTTATCATTAATTACACGGTGGTCGGCACTACCTACGTTTACATTCTATTTAAGGCAGGTAACAGTAAATATCAATAAAATTATCCATCTTAAATCCAAAATACATAAAAACCATCCGCATTTTCCTCCAATATCCACAACTGTTATGCCAGTGTAAATAGGTATTGGCAAAAGTTAATAAAATAAATATTCCGCCACAAGCTCTTGGAAAATTGACGAATGGGAATAATGATATTTAACACATAAAAAAGATACCCACACTAAAATATATTGCGTAGGTACCTATTTCTTTTTACCTTGTGGTTTTTAGTATAGCAAAACGTACAAACAGTAACTTTTAGCAGACCAATAGGCAGGCATCATCTTTGTGATGAGAGTAATGAAATTGTTATACATACTCGTATAACAATAGTGTACAGCTGTGAACAATGTTTTCAAATGGTAATTTCAGCGTTCTCTGCGACCTACCCTAATATTTTTTACTTATATAAAGCAGTGGAACAGTTGTACAGCGTTGCGTACCAAATTAGAACAATTTTGTCGTAGGTAACACAACAACAACATTAATCGTCGCTTTAGCAAATGCAGAAAACATTGCCACATTAACGCTCCCAGTGATTAACATTTAAATCGCAAACAGTGTTAATGCGTTTTATATTCAGCTGAAACCTACATTTGGCTCCGTACCAGGGTTTTGAAAAATTCTAACGAACAATAGCTTCGAATCATAAAAACCAGACACAATTGCTCGTGAGCCCGCGAAATGGTCTACGTGGAGCGGACGAATTGCGGTGCGCCGGAGATTTGCCGCTTTCCCTCCGTTTATGCCCACTTTAGGGCTGTCATCTGCCCTCAATCCGACGGATAAATCCATCCCCGACCGCCTCCCAGACAACACATATTAAAAATCCATTACCACCCCTTTTATTCTACACAGCAACGCCACGAATTCAAAACAATTTGCAGGAATCTCGCGGGCGCGAGACTTGAAAACTACTTTAGTGTGTGGCAGCCCTAGAAAAGCCGCAAAATTACCGGGAATTCTCTCACAAAGACCGCAGATTCCATGTAACCGTGACTTTTCCCTGAAAATGTAACGAGCCTCTATTGAATTATCAGCGGAAAGTTTTTTAATACGATTTATTGTAGGACATCGTTTTTGTTGCCAACGTACCTAAGTAAGTAATGCGGGTTTCTTTAAAAATCTGTTAAATAGAAAATACAGACATGCAAGAGAGAATTAAAAACATGCTATTAGGTTAATATAGAATTGAGATGTGGAAATAATAAGTTTGGCAAGCCTTTAAGGGGCCGTGACTTCAGGTTTTGAACTCGCAGATCTGTCTTTCATTATCTCATTTAGTTAGCACAATATACATATAAAACCTAGCCAGCGGCGAAGCGCCGATTCATTAACCTTGAACTAAACGCTAATGACTTCGTGATCATTATCAGCGACGCTCTGCCGCAACTACTGGTAACGCTTAGTCGCCAATTTTGGAATTAATGGTAACGCAGAATACAGTACGTCGGCCAGACTGTAAAATAATTATTTTAAAGATGATAATAAATATTATGGAGCAATGTTACACAAATCAACCAAGTCCCACAGTAAGCCCAATAAAGTTTGTGTTGTGATTGATACATACAGACAAAATAAATGCTTAAATACATAAAACATCAAAACCTCAGAAAAAAATATATTATAAAAACACAAATAATGCCCATAAATAAGTAATACCTACTATCATTTCAACCTGGGACCTTTACGGAGCCAAAACCTTTTGGGACCGACGTTAAAAAACTGTTTTTGAAATAGCGTGAGCTACGCACTACGAGCGTAGCCAATAACACGGGAAAACCCGTACCTACAGTTTGTCAAAGGACTGTCTCATTTCAAACATAGACAGAGAGAATCATAACATCTATGTCTTACACTAGTACCTACTAGCACGAAGGATGAGTATAGTTTTTTTGGTTCCCATTTACTGCCAAATTGGTTTGAATAACTATATGTATGTACCTATGGAACAGCGCCTTCAAACAGAGAACCCACCGGGCGGGGCGAGTTGCTGACAGTGAATGTGTTAAAGAAAATGACTAAAAAAACCGCTCCCTGATAAATAAACCAGGATTCATCCATCAAGGATGCAACCTTTCAAGGTAAACAGGTACTAAAAGAAAACTTTTCGTTACCTATTACCACTAGATTACCTAACTAGAACAGACACGAACTGAAGTCATTCTGAGAAGAAGGGTCATTCTGTTTAATAATTCAGTGGTATGTTGCCCATTCAGCGTACACTGTCGCCATATTCTTTAAAAAAACTTTGGAGGTTTACCTGTACGCATTTCATCAAGTACCACCGTGGTATTTACCTACTCGTTTAATTTTATTACACCAGCTCAATGATATTATATAACTATAAATAGGTTATACTCATACATAAGGAGCACAAAAAATACTTCTATATTTTTTTCTATAGGTACCTCGAAGAAGTCTGCTATTTTTTTATTTATTTTCGCATTCCCTTCATCTTGGTCACACTCGTTGTAATTATAAGCTTGTCTCTTTCTCTTTCGGTGAGCGAGAGCTCGTTAGCACGTGCACATTTCTCGCTTAATACCCACTAACCACTAACTTGTACAGTTTTATTTGTCACAAGGTAAGCGCTTCAATTTTGTAACGCCTATAACATATCTTGAAATATTTTATAATAAATCATTTCACCATCTATGGTGAAACGATGTATAAATTGCTCTGTATTTGTCTCCCATGTCCATACAAGCCAAATGAGCTTCAGCAAACAATGCAATTAGCACTAACCGAGCGTGAGTTTAATTCTGCCATTAGTAGTTAGCCCGGTACGGCGGGTGCGGATAGGTCAATTCCACTGGAGCACAGACAAGACATCCTCCATAGTTAATTGTAGCACTACCCCCTCTGCCACAAATTTATGTTTTTTTACTCCATCTTCGAGTCAAAGTGTCTTTGTGTGACGTCAGTGTCTTTGAACGGACCAATCACGGCACGGGGACTAGCTCACCTCGTCCCCCGCACCCCAGTATTTTTCATTCATGAAATAATTGCTCTAAACTCCGTCTAGAGGATTCCTAGTCTATGCACTGGGACTGGAGGATATAATTATTACCTACCAAGCACAACATTCGTTAGAAATTATAATATTTAGTTAATAATTAATTTGTAATCTTATAACCCTTCGAGTGGCATTGTCCGCCTCGAGGTCTCTACGCTACGTGGCGGTGGCCGCGAGACGGACAGACTATAACAAGTCGTTGAATGGCGGCACCTCAGATTGAACGATGAGTTGAGTGGCGCCATTTTGGAAAAATATACGTCAAGTGGCGGGGCCTTAACGGGTGATCATCGCGAATTTGGCGCATGTTAGAAATATGACCATTTTCAAAAAAAAAATTATGAATGATATATATAAACTATATATCACTGAATTCAGCATAAAATGGCTAATTTGATTGTATACCAATGAATTCCATTCTATTTATGTGAATTATGCTAGACTTGTTCTAATCTCATATTACCAATTTTTTTCTACTTTCATGTATAAAAATACTTATAATTACGAAATAAAACAATTGATTGTAGAAAAAGCAGTATTTATGACTAAATAATACATTTAACACGATTCACACAGTTTATTTCACTTTTTATCACTGCGTATTCCGTTTGAATGTTCGCGGCTCGACAATCGGCGCGTAAGGTGGGCGAGGTGGGGCGATAACATCACGCCATTTCTAACAAACTTTGTTTTATGCGGGAATTCGACCGTTAGGGAATACCATCCTTGTTTATTGAAGAATGTATCTTGCAAGAGTGAGCAAGCTAGGCATAGTTTCAACGGTTTTATTTTAGGCGCGAAATGCAGCGTCGCACAAAGGCCGCGAGACGGTCTCTGCCAATTACGGGCTTGTTATGACCGAACCTTCTTGCGACCGCCGCCAATTAGGGGAGTGTCCGCGTCGCGGCCTCTGCCACGCAGAGGCATATTTTAAAAAATGGCCGCGCCATTTCTCCTACCGTTCAACCGGAGGTGCTGCCACCCGAAGGGAAGGTGAGATCATGTACTCAACTAGGTATGTGATAATTTAATTACACTGTTTCTAAATATATTAATACTTAAATTAAAAATGTTTATTAAATACAGCGAGCATGTCAGAAATGTATATCACGCACGGCTTTTATTTTATTTCACATGCACCAATCAGTGTAAGCGATTACCAAGGTTATATCAAACTAAGATTAAGAAAATAAGACCGTAATAATTTGTATCTGAATCCTCATGGCTCCGTGAAGGCTTAAGTTATTAATCATAAATAAATTTATGAAAATAACTAAAATAAGTAACAATGACCACTGGGACCAGTGCTTATTAAAGTAGTACGTATTTATAGTACGCAGAAATCGTATTAAACGTGGGCGTATTAAACTAGTTCTAAAAACCGTATTACTTTGATCAAAAATAACCTTTTGAAATAAAAATAAAGGGAAATTTAATACAACAAATTGTATAAATAAAATAATCAAAACCTATTTTAAATCTTCAATCTCATTCAGAAGAATAACTAGGCACTAATTTTGTAATAAATAAACCTAACCTAACATAAGCCAGCAATTTAGCAGGCATGAATGATCACTTTTTCATCAGACAGATGCTATTATTTAGAATCATATGGAGTAAACTGCTGGCTGCTGTTTGAAACAATAATATTCTGTTAATTATTTTGTATTCTTGGTAAATAAATATGAGTTAAATGGTAAAAATAAAAATCATCATAACAATAACATCCGAGAATTGGTAGACCAAGATAGTGGAATGAAAATTGGATATATTGTTATATTGTTTATGCTTCACAAATTGAAAACAATATCTAAAAATAAGCATGTACGAAGTGTGTGTGTGTTTGTGTGTGCGTGTGTTTGTGTGTTTGAATGCGTGCGTTCTAGCGCGCGTGTATTGGTGTGTGTGTGTTTGCGTGTGTGTAAGTGACCTATCAAACCCATACTGGATTTAGGATCATCTTTTACGATTAATGACTGAGGACCTCAGAGCATTATATCTGTGCTGAGGACTTTTATGATCACGCACATTGATTCCAGCCAAAAACTAGGTTACTTGTGAAAAACTGTCTGAGAGAAAAATTGCCCTTCAAAAGGTTTCCCAATCCTTTCTGTTTTCGTGATAACAGTTTTTAAGGGGATTTTTGGATGTATTTCCTCCGGATTTATAACTAAAGATTAAATGGTTTAAGATTTTCGGTTTCCTAAATATAGGCGAAAATAAAAAATGAAAATATCCGTACCTGAGAGGCATAACACTGTAAGTCAATTTTTTGTGATTTTCGGTTTTTTACAGTATCGTACATAATTTCTGATGCTCCATCGATCCATAAAACTATATTTATCGATAATACTACCAATTCGAAGTTTTTCAAATGCATTTTACTGTAAGTGTATAACCCTCTGGGAAACATTTTGATGTAAGTGAAATACAGTAAAATGCTACTAGGTTCATTTTAAGGTATGTCCAGAGAGAGTTTACGGTTCTGAGTGCACATACACTATAATGCTAGGTATATTACAATATTGTAAGGCATTTTACTGTATGTCCTGACTAAAATTAAAATTTCCATATTATAATCAGTTTAAGTTGATTACAATGGTCATTTGCATTTAAACGGACTTGTTATTATTATAAAAATGATATTACAGTATTTTCAATCACGTTAAGGATCTTTAATATTACTGTAACTCCTCGAATTTGAAATATGCTTAGAAGCAGAATACTGTATGTGGGGTAGTTTTTTTAGTTTTATTGAAAAATATATCTTATAAGTACAAAATGATAACTCGAAAGTAACACATAATAATGTCAAATATATTTACTGTTGATTAATTTAATAAACTGTGACACAAACCTCTTGTGTGTCATTTTATGTTGTTCGAAAATCCTCGTAACACAAATTTTGACACAAAATTGCTTCTCCTGTAAAATTACTAAAATGGCACTTACAGTGTTATGCCTCTCAGGTACGGATATAAAGAAGCGCTGGCAATTTTCATTGTATTATGCTAATTGTTTTATAGCGAGCTATAAAATTGATATCCCGAATGAAGGTTGAGAGAGGCGATGGCTGAGATACGCGTCATACTCGTGAACGGGTGCTGTTTGTGGAGACTGGTCTATTTAAGCTAACACGAGCTATTATATTTAGTAACTTTATTTTTGAGTATAATTACATGGACACACCTCATTCGGTTCTCGTATGCTATTTTATTTTTACTATCATTTTCTTTAATTTAATGAATGTTTTAATTAGGTATACAGGATTTTGACTCTTGGAGACCCTATACATCTCTAAGGATAATTTGATTAACTACTATATATTGTAATCTTTTAGTTATGATGACACTTAGAGACATTTACATCTCTAAATAATTTTAGATTATAGTTTTTGTATCTTTGTTTTTTTTTTTTTCAATACTATTGTTATTGCGTTTTTTGTAATTCGACATTTAGAGGCTTTATACATCTCTATGTTAGTTTGATTTGATATTTACGGCTTAGTTGTATTTTATAATTATTGATGTGTTTTTTTTGCTGTATGTAAATTCCATATTGACGTGTAAAAGTGCCCTTGTGGCCTATTTGCTGAATAAATGTTGATATTTGATATTTGATATTTGATATTCAATTAACTGAATATTATATGTAATAAATTACGTTGTAAGCTATTCAAACTAATTAGCCAAGTTCTGCTAGTTTAGGTACTGAGTTCAAGGAATGCTGGTTTAGTATGAATCCGAACAGTACTACCTTATGCCATGTTCCTTTTTAAACATCAGAAATAAATCCAAAACTTAAATGCACCATTAAACCGGCAAGCGTGGCACTAACACTGCTCGCTAATTATAATTCACGAGTAAACTTAGCCAAAAATCTTAACCAGGAAATAAACCCGTGTGAGCTAATAAAGTGAAACTTGCAGTGCAATTTGCAAGCTTTAAGAGGATAGTGGATATACGAATTTGTTGAGATATTTGAATTGACTTTTGCTATTTCAATGAGCTTGTTCTTAAATCTGGTCCAAAAAGGACAGCGCTCGTTTAAAGCAGTTAATCTGTCGAAAACTCGAAAAAGACCGAAATCGTTTGCTTACCCTAAATTTCCGCTTGAAAAAATCGATCAATGCTAATTGTTTATTGAATCTAATCCCTTCTTGTATTTTTGTTTTTTTAAGAACAAATAAGAATAAGAATAAATTCGTTTATTCATGGCAAACTAAAACTACATTTCATACAAACAAACGTATTACAAGAAGTATGTATAAAACAAAAAGTATATTATAGTTTACCACGAAATGGTCCCGCCTCAGCATAATGCTAACCCGAAAGTCAGCGCTGGTCTTTTTCTTGGGATCAAACTCTAATATATTTTTTTTAATAATAAGGCTAGCCAGTGTAACTGCAACTATGGCACAAAAAGCAACTATTACCTACTCTAAAAATACAATAAGTCAAAGTGTCTTGAGATTAGGGCCACTTATACCATGTGGAACTCTCTTTTATGACCGGTGAAAGTGTGCCATGAATACAAGTGGCTCTAGCTTCTATTCTTGTATGTTTTTTTAGTTGCATAGGCCATATGCATCATAGTTGCAATTGTCCTGGCTGACCTAACACCTTTATACCTTTAGGGCTCATTTAAACGGCGCGCGAACTCGTATGCGATTTTAGTTACATTGCGGACCATTGAGGTTATTACCTACATTAATTCAGCCGACCGATCAAATGACGCAATGTAATGAAAATCGCATGCGAGTTCTCGCACCGTCTAAATGAGCCCTTAAACTGAGGCTGTAAGAGAGGCTGTGAGGCTGTAAACTATCCCCTTAAGACGAAACAGGAGCTGAGATTTAAATATTTTATGTAAATATACCCGTCTCGCTAACGGGAGCGGCTCCTAAAACTAGTGCGATAAGGACAAGGCGAAATTCCTGCGTAAAAATCTCAAAAATCGAGGTTTCGTACTCGACTGTTTCCTCCTCCAAAACTTAACCAATCGAAACCAAATTTGGAAATCTAAATGATTATAAAATTATCTGTGTCGGGCCGTTTTGCTTTTTCGGCTAATTGATATCAGTTTTGAATACCACGCCTCTCATTGGGACATACTCAATTAGGCCATTTTGGCCATTTTTGAAGGGCTTTAGCGCCTTAAAAAACAAAAATATCAAAAAAAGCAAAAGTCCGACACAGATATTGACAATATTAATCTGTGTTGAAGAAATCATTGCTCTAGCTTCAAAACCCACGGAGGAAACAGTCGAGTACGTTTGTATGGAGAAATGACCACTCCTGTTGGCTCTTAACAGCTAACTAGGCAGACGTAGTTTCTCTAATCCGCAGTCTCAGAACGTGTAGGTATTCATGGAAATATTATGGCAAGTTTCATATTCTGTTTCAGGATATAGTTAGAAGTTTAGGCAACTTAGTGCCCGGAACATTGCATTTAGCGCAATAACGTACCTACGTCTATTAAGCTCTAAGTTCATATTGTGGAGCTGTTCTAATATGTAAGCAATCATGTTACGAAGTTGAGTGAAGTTGTCCGTGTCTAACTATTATCAATTATATTTCGAATGTTTTTTGTACTGTTCCTATATTCACATTTTGAATATCGCAAAGAATAGAATAGCTATTGATGAGCCAACATACGAATTGGGTCTACCAACAGAAAGCTATAAATATGATAAATTGATTGGATTTGGAGACAATATTAAACACGTTACTGATCTACGTAGGCATCTAGTTCTAAAACAAAACGATTATTTTGTCTATGATATATCATAGATTTATGTTTATATACTGAAGAAACCTCAGAAAAAAAAATGCTCACGACACAAATACAAGTTTCGATCCCAGAACCACTAGTTTTGTAACATAGAATTAGAATAGACAAGAACAACTGTCAATCTTCAAAAGTGCGACCAAAAATGAAATGCAAGTGTGTGCGTAAATTGTCTATGTGAGATCAAAAATAGTGATGTCATGTTACAACATATTAATAATCTGTCGGTGTTTGATTGCTTTATCGACTACTTTTTCAAATGTATTATTTTAAACGTTAAAATTCTACGACATTATGATGTATAAAATAAACTAGAGATGCCCCGAATAGTGGTTTTGGCCGAATAACGAATACCGAATATTCGGCCCCTCTCTCGGCCGAATACCGAATATTCGGCATGACATGCGAACATTTTGAGTCACAATTATTATGAAACCTGATCGCTAACAAAGCTCAACGTTAGATGACCTTAGCTAAGATATATTTTTGTTGAAAAGCATTAATGAATAGAGTCAAACAAAACAGACTCATGATAAAAATGAAATGTTTTTTAATCAAGAAATGCTCAAAAAAGGGTCCTCGTATTTACCAACTTTCCAAGAACACATTATAAATATTCCTACATAGTTTTTGGTTATTTTTATTGTGCAATTTTTCTTTTTAAGTAGGTGCAACAGATATTCGGTATTCGGCCGAATAGTAGGCAACATTCAGCCTAATACCGAATATTCGGCAAAGTGTCCGAATAGGCCGAATACCGAATAGTTGCCGAATATTCGCGGCATCTCTAAAAATAACACCACTGCGTGCGCTATCAAAATCGTTACAGCCTTATCTTAGTCTAACTCTTACTGTGTTGGAAAGTGAAGTTTAAATTTACTGCTAAACATCTGCACCTTCAAAATGGTATAACAATCGTTATTATTTGAAGTCGGTTATAAAGGTTAATATCTTAAATATGTCTTGTGAAGAAATGATTACATAGCTATTAATATACCGACAAGTTATCGATACTGTCATCTGAACATTTTGTCAAGCCCTAGCGTAAAGTAACAGTTTATGTTTTTACACAAAATATTTTAAATTATTGAGTAATATGATAAAATATTAGCACACAAAGGAAGAAAAACTTATAATCAACTGTATAAACCGGCTTCTTACACTTTTTATGCTGTTAATTTGACAAAATATCGTTAAGAAAATTTCGCTCGGAATATCATTATTCCTCTGAAATGAGTATTTGCTAGGTTTATTTGGCCCCGTGACACTGAAATCCGGTACACTACAAGACACTATCTTCATTGTATTACTTTATCAAATAGTTTTCTTCCCAATTTGTGTATATTTTTCAAATTGAAAATATCGGTGATACGCTCTTGGCCGTCCGCGGCCGTCGTCAAACTCAAAAATGGTCACGTTTTCTCATTTGTAGTCTAACTCTTTCGCACTCATGCGATGTTCATATACGTGATGGCTTCCCTTTCGCACACTTCAGCTGTCTGTCAAGCGCGAGCGCGAAAATGACAAGTCTGTGTTTTGTAATTAGGGTCACTGCTGACTAAAAGCAGGCATTTGTAAATGATTTTTTTTTATAATAGACTATTTATATTTATTAATAAAATAGAGATTAAATAACAAAATAAATAAATAAATCATAAATCTAGCCTTAAATTAGCCTGAGGCATTGTTCCCAGGACATGGGAAAGATTATATGATTTATCTACATAATCTTATACACCCATTGCCATTGTTTATCACAGAAAACAAATCGAATTAGTATGCTATAACTTCCCCACCGCATTTCCCGACTTAGCAAACTTAATTTTGTTTTTGTAACTCAATACAGACCCCGAGAAAAATCTCTCGATGAACTTTCTAAGACGCCGCCAGCGCCGTAAACAAGATGACATAATTTGAAATATAATACAGTAGAGGTGGTGGTTGCTAGGGTTACCAGACGTAAGAGATTTCGGTGGGTTGTTAGGGCTGAATTATCAGCAATTTTAGATAGGTAGGTAATAAAATATTGAAGCTTGTTTGTAATATTTGTAACACAATACTCACTTTCCTGCTTCCTTAGGCCCCGAAATACAGACGTTGTGGGCTATAGCTGCGTTTGTTAAGAACCAATAGAGTCACTTCATTTGTTTTCCTCGCTCAGCGTGCACTGATTCTATTGGTTATTAAAAAAACATCCCTCGCAACACATCCTCGCACATCTCTGGTCGAAACGCACCCTAAAGATGAAAGAGTTGCTACCTGCTTGCTTACATTTATGAATCATAAACTTTTATCATTAACAATTGAAAATGGCGCGCAAGCGACTCACTCTCCTCTAAGGTTTGCAATCCGGATCCGGAATGTATGAAATTATCCGGATCTGGATCCCATCGGAACTTCCCATACATTTCTGATCCGTCTTGCAAACCCTACTGCCGTATTCGAACTTCAAGATATTCACAAGAGACGACACGTACTAGATCCATTCTAGATACGTTATAGTTTAGATTTCAACTAGTTCTCTTTTGCAGCGCAATTCGGGCAACCAATGTCACTTTTACGTTAGATAGAGTTAGATATCTATTAGATGTGAATTGGTTCTAATCACGAAAGATCTCTGTCTACTTCATAATACCATCAATATAATTTGAAAACACAATTATTTTCACTTTCATAATATTGGATCTCTAAGTCATATCTTGTGGAAATCGTTTAAGAGTATCTCCAGAATCGCGCAAATGTCAAAGACAGGTTAGATCTTAAACATATCGTTATCGTATCTTGGTGATGTCTAAAATATATCTAACAGATGTCTATTTCAAAATCCGAATCGGGCCCCTACTCTCCACATCTGGAGGCCTAGTCAAGTGACAAACGTTTATAGACAAACGCCAATCAAAAAGAAAAATGTGTCGGGGTACCAGATACTGTATGTTTCGTTTGGTGTTTTCTACAAACTGCCAAGTGACTAGCCAAGTAGGCCCCCTGAACTTGCTCGTGTCAAGTGTTTACGGGTAGCGAATGGAACATCTTAGAATACTATTACATTACGCAGAGGTGTTGATCAAACAGCCAGCGGCGCAATCAGCTCTGTAAATAGCGAGGTGACCGAAGACGTGACCGGATCGTGCCATATAAGGCAGCGGATCAATGCCAACTATATAATAATACTAGCGACCCGCCCCGGCTTCGCACGGGTTAACAAATTATACATAAACCTTCCTCTTGAATCACTTTATCTATTAAAAAAAACCGCATCAAAATCCGTTGCGTAGTTTTAAAGATCTAAGCATACATACAGACAGACAGGCAGACAGCGGGAAGCGACTTTGTTTTATACTATGTAGTGATGATACATATTTATTATTGGCTACCATCGATAAAATATTACGTTGGTAGGGCATGTTATGAGATGTGAAAAAATTAATCCTTAAAATAAATTCATGTACCTACCTTAAAAAATTTACATTTCATTCATGTCTTCAAAATATTGACTTATTGGGCTCATTTTACTCATAATCATTTATTTTGTACATTCACGCCTCATACATGACAAAATGTGTCCCAAGATTTCCTTTCCAGATCGTTACATTTTTGTATGAATATTTTTTTATTTGTATAACGTGATGCACTGGAAAAATATTTTATGAGGCGTGAATGTACAAGTGATTCCGAGTAAAATGAGCCCAAGAAGTCAATATTTTGAAGATATGAATGAAATGTAATTTTTTTTGGAAAACGCTCATAAACCGTTTTTGAAAAAAAAAACCGAGAGCAGAAGCAAAACAAACACCCGAAATAGAGTAGAGAAAGACACCACCCAAGACATGATCAATGGGTTTTGATAAGGAAAGAAGAAAATACTATCAATGCAATATTATATTTTATTATAAACAGTAGCAGGAAATATTAGCGGTAATTTTTCTATAAGAACGTCCTCAGTCGTTCTTTTTTTTGTGAGTGATGTCTATCTCTATTCCTTTTTCCTTTTTTGTTTATTATAAGCGCTTATGTACCTATTTCAAAGAGGCACATCCTTAACAACAATAAACGTAGTAGAACTAGTAGACAAAACGACAGAGAGAAAAATAATAGCTGTCATTAGTCAAAGCTATTACCTACTAGGTAATAAAACTAGCTAAACTATCAAAATACCAGAGCGCTTCTGTTTGGAGTAAGAAACGCCAATTAGACTTTATCCACACTTAGTCTAAAAACATTAACTACCCTTTTGCGGTTGGGTCATTAAAGGCTCGTGTGTAAGGCAACGTTCGGCTTCGCAAGCCATATTAAGGCTCATACCCGTAATTAAGGAATAGGCAAGCCGCTGGAAGCGTCACAGTATAACGACATAAATAGTAACCTAAATTATGTATTACATTCGGAATCCAGCAGCAGCTTCACGTCCCGGAGATGAAGATGTTGCGATGGATGTGTGGCGTTACGCGACTAGATCGCATACGTAACAAACACATCCGTGGCAGCCTCGGAATCCGTGACGTAGCGGATAAGCTGTAGGAAAGTCACCTCCGATGGTATGACGGAAACGTCGGAAATAGATGTCTCAATCTCACTGTCCAAGGCCCTAGATCACGCGGCCGCGGTAGGCCTAAGAAGCACTGGCTGGACGTCGTGACAGCGGACATGCAAAAGAACAATCTCACACCTGAGGATGCCGAAGACCGGGCAAAGTGGAGAAGACTGAGCAGGAAAGCGGACCCTGGCGCTAGGCCGGGAAAACGCTAGGTTGAAGAATAAGAAGATTCGGCATCCACGACTTGTGTATCGCCACTGACTAATACATAGTTTTAAGTCAGATCACCACTGAAACCAGCGTCACGGTGTGCTGAGTGGAGATCCTATTTATATATTATTAGCCGAATATTGTTAATCTTCATGTCTTATTTTTCTTTATGTTCGATATTGTGGCGTTAAATAATTAATTTCTTCGTCTAATGAATGTTTATCGCAATGTAGGTTATTGAAGCCCTTGTAACATGTAATCACGATCATTATTTTTTTGCGAGTTTTTTTTTAATACTTAGACTCGTTAGATTAGATCCTGAATGAAAAAAGATACAAATATTTTTTAGTATGAAAGACTGTCCCACTGCTGTGCCAAGGCCTTCTCTCTTACCCACCATTACGGCCTGGCCACGACATTGCGCGACTGGCTTCAGCTAAGGCGAAAACTAGAGGTTGGAACGAAAGGTCCGATCGCTGTGTCTTGCTCCAACCTATGGTTGTCGCCTTAGCCGTAGCCAGTCGCGCAATGTCGTGGCCAGGCCGTTATAATATAGTGCTTCGGTTCTTAATACCTGTGGCATTGAAAGAATAATGTTAACACACATATCAGTCACAATGATTTGGTTCACTCACACACTAAGTAAAGTTTAGGAGCAAAATCAATAATATTCATGTTTCAACCCTCAAGGTCATTCATACATACGCTGTGTAATATATACACATCCTTTTGATGATCCAATTTAAACACCAATTAATAACAAAGTTTGAAGGATATTATATAATCACGTGTCTGAACTCCAATCAACGAGTCCATTTAAAAGTGCTTTGTTTTTAAACGTCATACTTTTGTATGGTCCAGAGTTAAGTTCATCCGGAATTGTTTGATTAAATTATTCTGTTAGCTTATGTTTATATATTGTAAGATTAAGTGATCAACCCACTGAAGCTTTCTAATCGACTTTAAAATTTAATAAGAAACGGCTCTCTGTTCAGGTCAGGTCAGTTCAGTTCATTGTATTTATTCAAGATCAATTAACATCTTGTTTCTATATTCGTATTTGAGGTTAAATTGACAAATGTCAACCATGTCATCATAATCGGTTCATTATTTAAAAATACACATTGTGATTTATAACTCAATGCACATACACACTAAAGGTATTTTTATTTATTACAATAAATACCAAAAGGCGCATAAGTACCTACTTATAAAAAATAAAAACATATTTTTGAAATACTTTAAGCAAACTTGTTAACGTTATTGACTAGCGTATCAGTCGCATATTTGAGTCTCATCAACGACAAAATTATATAAGGTAAATTTTGCGTAAGCATATATTAACAAACACAACTCGATTGTGCACGAAAATGAAACCTGAGCCGAAATTTAATTATTAACGCAATAACGAGTAAACGATACGCGCCGGAAATTATCAAACTTTCGCGAAAATTAATTTGTAATTAGGGAAACTGGAGCAAAACGTGATCATATTGTGTAGCTCCACGCTATACATATATCAATTGGAGTTCAATATAAATTGCAAATAATGTAATCAGTTCAGTTTATTAGGGTTCCGTACCTGAAAAGGAAAATACGGAACCCTTATAGGATCATTTTGCTGTCCGTCCGTCCGTCCAACCGTCTGTCTGTCAAGACCCTTTATCGCGGGAACGCGTGGAGGTATCGAGTTGAACTTGAAAATGTTGAGGTTTGCAGTGTCCTGAAGCTGTGAAAAAATCTAATTTCTTAGTTAAAGTAAAAAAAGATACGGCGGTTTATGCCGCAAAAAACGTATATTTCGACACTCTCAAGGAAAACAATTTATAGGGTACTTCCCGGTGACCTAGAACTATATAATTTGGCAAGCAATATCTGTTTATAAATACTACAAGTACCAGAGAAAAATCTGAAAACTACATATACATTTTTTATTAAATCGTAAATAGATGTACTTAGGTACTAAACTACAAATTTGTACGGAACCTTCGGTAGGCGGGTTTTCTAAATAGAAATTTGTCATTCATGATGCCATGAAAAGGCAACTTGATCAGACTTTTTTAGCCTAAATTGCCTATTTATGATAATAATATCCTGTACCTAGTGAGTATTAGACTCCAACTACCTTCGAGCAAAACTTTCATTCACTGCATTGCACTTTTCTCTTATATTTTCATAACCGCCTTTTAATAGAAAAATATGCACAATACTTGACAAAGTAAAAAATCTTACAAGAAAACGCAAAAGTTTGCCGCTCAGGTGTTGTTACTGCAGGTAAAAAGCACTCAACGTATATTGTACGTAAACTACGTACAAACTCTTGCAAAATGCATCACCTTTATGGGACATTCCGAGAGCGTATCACACATTCCTCCAATAATTTAGAGTTTTAACATATATCATAGCGCCTTGTGCGAGAACGTTACATGAGGCCGGAAGCGACACATAAATAAGAAAGACTAGTAGTTTCCGTAAAACATGCCTAATTATTGTTGTACAATGACGTCACTTATAGGTACTTACACTGGTTATTACTTAGAGTCTGTGCGGAAAGAGAAGAGTCGTGGAATGTAAGGGATCCCATACATTTCACAACTCTTCTCTTTGCGCACAGACTCTATAATACTCGTAATACTATGACAACCATGAATGGCAATGCGTAAACTTTAAGCTCTTCTACGAGCGTGATCGCGTCAAAAATGTGTTTTCAGCTTGCGTGTTATAATGTACTTACAAAGAACACAAAACAACTCCACCACACATAACCGCCTTAACACCCCTTGGAAAATCAGTTTTAATATGGTCCAATAGAGAATTAGTAATATCCGCCGTGCCGCTTTGACTGTGAATCAAATCACAAATAATAAATTCGTGAGCGGTAAATATAAACGTGGCCTAAGTGAAGTAGGTAATACGACGTTATACAGAATGATTTTGTTATCACTGCCCAAAATCTAAGGGGTGATTGATTATGTAGGTCATACTAAACAACTTTTACTAAAGGTCCAATCCCGAAATCGCCAAAAAACCCGCTGTTCTATTAAAAACATTGACTCTAATTCACCGAAATATATGAGACGGTAGATTTTTTCGCGATTTCGGGGTTGGTCCCATAGTAAAAGTTGCTCAGTATGACCTACATATTCAGATAATCACCCCTCAGAGTTTTGTAAGTGATAACAAAAGCACCCTGTAATAGAGATCGCGCTCGACTTGGCGGGGGCACTGCCGTGCCCCAGGATTTACAGGCTATATTAGTAACTTGTCTCTGGAAGGGAATAAAATAAAGGAAGTCTGTGAGTGCTCGAGTGATAATAAAGATTATGTTCTTAAGCCTGTATGTAAGAGTAAGTGGGTTGGATACCCTTGAGTCGTAAGTACTTATTCTGGAACCGAAATTGAAGAGCTCATAAAGTAAGTAAAGTGATAAATACATTATTGTACGAAAAAATACTGGTTAAGTACAACAGATGATATACGTACATCATATTATTATAATATATAATGTTGTAGTACAAAGGCGAACTTAAAGTACAGGGTGTTTTTTTTTTAAATCTCGTTCACCCAAGAGGAAATTAAATGAATATCAGCAGGAGGCTGATATAATTAGTATTCGGCAAGAATGGTCGTTTTGGTTCAAATTGCGTTCGAATGTCAGCTTTGTCATTAAATTAATACGTCATAGGTCATTGTGGTGGATTATTTCCTTCAGTTTATTTAAAAAGCAGTTGCTGTTACGAAGTTATCGAAAACGAATAAAGGATGACTCACGTTAGACCGGGCCGTGTCCGGGCCGGAGCTTCCGGAGCTTCGTTTTCTATGGAAAGCATCACGTGATCACCTGTCATCTGTCATAGAAAAGTAAGCGCCGGAAGCTCCGGCTGGGACACGGCCCGGACACGGCCCGGACACGGCCCGGTCTAACGTGAGTCATCCTTAACACCAACCTGTAGGAATGCCGCATACCTACCAAGCTTGATATTTAGGGACTTAGTGCTAACAAAAAAAACTTTCAGCCTTTAAGCTAAATTTATTACAACGCCCACGCCCTGAATTATGGAGCGCTTACTAAAATATGTGAAAGGTAACCGGAATAAATAGGTATTTATTGTATTTTTTTATTAACTACAAAAGGCGAAATACAAAATAAGTACATTCCGTCAGTAGGTTTATATTTTTTGGTTAGTTAAGTGTATCAAAAAAATATGAAAAATGTCATTTACTGAAGAATAAAGAAGATGACAATAAGCGTCACTTTACACACGAAGTGGCCCATTTTGATTGCTTTTGAGTAGTCAAACTAACGAAAATTGGCCCACATTCATGATTATTATAATATTTAAAACAAAATTGAATGTAAAAAAGCTTACAATATTTAGATAATTAGATAATGCTTGATGACTGATGAATGATAATTAATAATTTGATTTATACACATTATACCTACACATCACTTACGTTTGCCCACGTCTCTGTCCGCGTAAAAATCATTCAACAGCAGTAGTTTAAAAAAACAGGTACGAATTTCCCCAATAAATAAGTTTTTGGCAAACATTTTATTTTAGGTACAAGCTTTTATCGCTGACTGTACTTTTCTTACGACAGACAACTAATACTCATCGAGACAATTCTAAAAACCCCTAACACAATTAGGTTGCGTTGTTTCATCTCAGAGTTCCTATGTCCACCTCCTGTCTCCATCATCAGATCAGCTCCATTTAGTGATGGGCTGCGGAAACATTCCCGCTACCAGTAAGTTTCCATTTGGGAATATTACTAGTAAGTTACCAATGTTACCAGTAACATTCCCAAAAGATGGTAACATACGAAACTGATGATAGTAATGATTTCTATGAGATAAAATAAGGTTAAAAAGTTATTTTCATAGTACGTTATGTACATAAATATGTCTCTTTCACACTTGGCATCTGTTTTCTCTTTCACTCAATCTGTTTCTTATCTCAATTGTTACCTGGACCCCTAGTCAGGGGGCTAGTCTTATCTAAAACACGGGTTAGAGTGAACGTATTAATTATTTGCGATAACTAGTGGATGGAGGACTGGATATGTTACAATGAAGCCGAAAAGTCAAGTGTATAGTCATTTTACCCAAAATACTATAAACAATAAAAAAAGTTTCACTTGCAACTTTTGCAGTGTTGTGTACAACTTTCGAAACGCAACAAAATTTGCATGTCATATTCTGAAATGTAAAAAGAGTCCCCAAGATGTAAAGGAGAGTTTTAGACAGTATGACAAAAAATCAACAATATTATGTGACAATAAACTATCAAGTGACAGTGACCGTGCCTCTACATCGCAACATACAAGAGATGTAAGACCAGCATTGATGGACAAAGATGAGCAGGTAAATATATTTTTATCTTAATATGGATCGTACCATAAAACTGACTCTCTTTTCATAAATTCCATATCAATGATTTTGCTAGAAAACATAGACTACTCGTACTGAATAATTGAATTATATTTCTATAATTTACATTTTTTTTATAAATAAAATAAGTTAATGGCCATGTACAAATAAATACCACGACTCTTTAACTGTTATGAAGTGGTCATTGTCTAAAGGCGTGGTGATTCTTTTATATATCTTCTAAATATGACTAGCTAAAACAATGGCCAGGAAAAAATGTACAAATATCATTTTATTTTAAATAATTTAGTTAATATTTTACATAAAACTAATCATTATTATACAAAATGTTGATTTTAATAATTAAACTGATTTATACACATATTTTCTTTAATTTTACACAATTAAGCATTATTTTATCGTTATTTCCAGATAGTATTATTCCCAGTAACTTTGGAAAAATACCTGGTAATATTGGGAATATTACCGGTAACATTGGGAATTTACTCTCTCAGAGAATCTTTGACTGGTTTATGACTGTAAATAATAGCATTGTTTTTTATTTAAGTATTTAACACGAAAAAACATATACAATTCTAATATTTTTTTCAAAGTTTCTCAATGTTACCGATCGGGGGTAATGTTACTGGTAGCATTACCGGGAATATTCCCACTTTGAGTAAGTTACTGGTAACGACCCATCACTAGCTCCATTACCATGGAGCTCCGTTTTGATCCGTGGCAAAATGTAAGTCGGGTGACAATGCAATATTATGGTACCCCATAATATTGCATTGTCACCCGACTTACATTTTGCCACGGCTCATGGTAGCCTGGGGTCCGCTTGGCAACTAATCCCAGTAATTGGCGTGGGCACTAGTTTTTACGAAAACGACTGCCATCTGACCTTCCAACCCAGAGGGTAAACTAGGCCCGTATTGGGATTAGTCCGGTTTCCTAACGATGTTTTCCTTCACCGAAAAGCGACTGGTAAATATCAAATGATATTTCGTACATAAGTTCCGTAAAACTAATTGGTACGAGCCGCGGTTTGAACCCGCGACCTCCGGATTGCAAGTCGCACGCTCTTACCGCTAGGCCACCAGCGTTTTTTTGTCTCCCGACTTACATGTGTATGCAAAATTTCAGCTCAATCTGAAACCGGGAAGTGGATCAAATTTAACTTGCAAGATTTGATAACAGACAACGGGACAGGTGAAAGTAAATAAAAGCTTGTAAAAAACACATTTGAGTACCTAAAGATAACCGCTATTACTTTTCTCCACAAAATGTATTATTACTCGAGTACAAGTTTTTCTTTGTTCAAACAGTGTAATAGATGTGAAAAGTTTACCTACTTATAAGTTACGAAAGTTTTATTTTATCATTTCATTTTTCAGTGTAAAATATCATAAACTGGCAGCCATATTCGTTTCAATTAACAAAGTTGTCACACAGCATTTGAAAACGGTCCGTTTGTATAATACTTCAGCAAACATTTCAATTCGCATTGAGAATCGACGGGAATACCCGATACACATTTTGCCAAAATGGAAACTATTTGATTGGTTTGCACATGTTTACTTAACAGATGCGCATGTGTAAATAAATCAGATTAGTTTTAAATTGTGTTAAAATACTGTAGGTAATACCAATGAACTCAAAATTGATAGTGACTTTTCACACCACCTATTCGGAAAAGAGCTTTTTCTTCCCTGCTAGGAGGGATCAAAGTGGCACTTTTCCTCCCTGCTAGGAGGGATCAAAGTAACACTTTTCTGTTCTAGCACACTATTTTTACATTTTTTTGCACATTATTTTTTTAGCTTAAATAATCTGTTTAAGCATCCGATTGTGTCAACATTAAGATTTTTTTATTTTCCTCATAGCTGATGTGAAAAACAGTATCACGGTATGAAAATTATTTCGTCTTGGGCGTTAACACTTGAATCCCTCATTACGCTCAGGATTCTACTTTAGAATCCCTCACTACGTTCGGGATTCTATTGTAGAATCCATCGCTTCATTCAGGATTCAATGTACGCCCTTGACGGAAATATATCATTTTGATCCCTTGTAATACAAACTACTATTTCGTAGCATCTCCTATATCGGTACATTTTTTCTTTTCGTTTGTCGATGTACGATTATTGTCAGCTTGGCTGGTGAAAAATGACGTTATTCCTTACGGCTATACCGGGTGTGTACAGTACAGTCTACAGTTTAATTTTTTGCTCGTTTTATAAGCCACACCTGGTATATTTATAAAAATTTTTTTAAAAAGTAATTGAAAAAACCAAGGCATATGGTTATTGTCCTTATTGACTCATTAAAATACATTAAAAAGTAGGCAAGACATACGACCATGTCCTATACATATTATATAAAATAACCGCAATGAACATGTTTTATTGGGTACAATAAACTAATGGAAGAAGCACAAGAACAGCACAGTATTTTAACAGCTTAAATTATTTCTCAATCTAAGCACATCTTTAGCTTACATATAATCAATAACAAACAACATTTATCACCACATTTTAATCAGGTGCAATTTATCACAGATCATTAGCGGTAAAATAAAGAATCATTTTACGCTGGAACATTACTCGAACAAAGCTTTTAACACCAGCAAATTTGTCTCTCGAGTCCATCAGAATAGGCCCCGGGCCGTATAATTCCCCATGCTTACAAAGACCACGCGACTTGAACCACTCTAACGAACTAACTGTACCGTAAAGATTCGCAACTGCTCAGGGAGCATGTTAATCTGGATCTCTTGAGTATACAACTCGCTTACAGTTTTAGAGCGATTAGATTAACACGCCAGGTAAGATGGGAGCACGAATATTACGTCTCATAAATTAGGGCGACGTCGCACCAACATTTCCTCAAGCCCCGTGTTCTTAGAGCAATTGTTTTAATGGCACATGAACATAAATTGGCACGGCGCTAACCTGCATACCCTTAAATAAGTGATGTTTTTACAGTGTTATCTTAATATTATTCTGTTTTTAAAGTGTTTTTTTACGCCTTTATTTAAAATCTTGGCTATAATTTAACATAATCATGGCTATAATTTTCAGAGGTTAAAGGATGACTCACGTTAGACCGGACTGGGTCAGGGCCGGAGCTTCCGGCGCTTCGTTTTCTATGGATAGCATCACGTGGTCTTCTGACATAGAAAAGAAAGCGCCGGAAGCTCCAAGAATAGGTATGCCATAAGAAGCCTAGGCACTAATGGTAATGCATCGTCGCATTCCTATAAAATCTAGACCAACCGGCGGACCACCACCACTTACCTATAACAGAGTTGTAAGAAACTGCCATATTTGTAAAAAAAAACGCAAATTTAGTCGACTTGAATACCTAATCACTTCAGCTTGAATGGTAACCTAATTTACATTTTGTTAATTAATATTCCCACAAAACTGATTAAACTAATCAATACTCTGCCCCACTAATCCACTTTCGCCTTCCCTTAAAATCAGTGATACTCATCTAATTAAAACTCGTCCATTTCCAGTTTTACCGAACTACCGGGTGCTTCCGACAATGGATCGTAAAATGCAAAGATCATTTTTAACCCCACATACATATCAACAGTATAAGGTCAAGAATACGAGGTCTTAATTGTGGCTGAGGTCTCGTTGGGTTGTTTCAGATTCTAGCTAGATATTGTTTAGCGCCATACCTTTTTAAACTTAGTATTTTTGTGAAATTTTTGGTCCGCGACTTTTAGAATGTATGAATGTTTGATTTTTTTGAAATATTGTTGGTACTGTTTACCTAAGAATACTAATGAACCTTGTTATACTTATTTAAGTAAAAGATTTTTTTTTTAATGAAAGTGACGCTTAATAAATTTTAAAAATTTGTACCTATTCTATCATGCCTCTATCAATTTTGAAAATTCACAGAATAAAACTTCACCTTTCAATCTTAAATTTATATTTTCATTTTAGACCCCTCTGTCAGAAATACCCAGTATACTTCTGCATTTAAATTGCTAACCTCTGTCACAGGTACTTACAGGATAAGGAAAAGGAAGTCATAGAGATTTACGGCCAAGTTCGTGACTTAGCTCGTGGCCATTACACCGAATGATAAAACGGTACGGGAATATTCTAGGTGAACTGCAAATACGAATTCAAGCTAATATTTGAACGCTTAAGGCATTATAAAAACTTAAAAATTTCGCGTTTTGAACACATAAATATTAACTCATATTTATTCACATTGTCGGGCAGTTGCACAAATTGCACTGCTTTAACGTTTTGCTGCGACATCAGTTAGCCGGTGAAACCTGTGTCGAAACGTCGGTAAATAAAGGTAATAAAATAAATTTCACGATAGAATCTTTTTAAAAATATGTATTTTCTAGTTAAAAAGTATGCTTTATTTATTTCTCAGTACCTAACGCATGATCAAGAGATAATGGATTTTTATTTTTTAACATTAATAGGTTTATTCGTAAAGTAACTTAAATAAATTCTCGCTTTTCTAGTCAAATAATCAAATAAAAATATATTTTATACGCTGCCATTTGTCATTTTTCTCAAAAAAATACTAGACAATTTCAAAATCAATCTACTTTAATTTTGGAGTGCAAGATGGAATTTCTGATTATGTCAGTCAATTTGACACCAAGAATTGCGCTGTATCGTTCTTTAGTAAACTAGACAATAAAGTAACATTTAGATTTAATATCCTTAAACAGAATACCATTTATGTATAATTTAATAACATTTTTTCAAAATTAGCAAAGCAATTTTATAATAAGCTATGCCAATAAGTAAGGCATGCTACCTTAATATAATAGTTTATGATATTAAATATCCCTTTTGTCAATCTATTACTTATACAATTTGGTTTTACTTGATAACTTTAGGTTAATTAATTATTAAGCTTAATTCCATAAGATTAAATGAAGGATTACGATTAAAGAGGCGTATTCAGTATTATCAAATATGATAACAATTTAATGTTGAAGTCAATACGTCTCACTTGGACAAATCCACGTGAAAAGTCTACAAGCACCAAGATAGACTGATTCACATTCAAAGTATTTAACACAATGCATTGCGTACTATGTATGCTATAATTAAAAAAAAAACATTGGTGAATAGAGTGCCTTTTTTCTACAAGTGTAGTGTATAAGGTAGGTACCAATTCGTTTTACTCATAGGTAGTAAGAGAACATTATTAAAATATGGTACCGTAAAATGGGGTGAGTAGGCGCAAAACTGACATTCAAACCTCGATAACATTTTATTTTTACATATGTGTTTAGTTTGATGACCAAATTTCACAAAAGATGGCGCTCTTACTAACGCAAACTAGATAACATTAGTTCATCGTAGAATATACATATATAACTGTCAAATATAAGAATAAATGTTTGGTAACGTAGCAACGTGTTTAATCAAAGTGGTCCTTCGAGCTGAGAACTAAAGTGGCTTAAGTAACATAGATAGTGCAATCAAAAGTGAACTTTAAGTGTAGTGTAATAGACTTTAATATCAAACTTAAGTATCAGTGACTTAGAACATTTAAAAACATAGAACACGTCAAAAAATTTTCACGTCAAACAAAACGAAAATATTTTTCCATCTGAATTTTTCAAAGTAACAACAAGATTTCCTAAAAATGTCTCAAGAATTACCGGGATTAATAGCGGAGCAAGAAAATATTTGTGATTTAATTGTCAAAGCGCAAGTGAACTTCAAGAAAACACCAAAAGCGAGATTAACAAGAGGATACATCAAGACAAGAAAAGAATCCATAGAAAATTATTTCAGTCAGTTCGTAGCAAACAATCGAGCCTTGATAAAAATATCAACACCGTCGGACAAAGCGAAATACGAATATTTCAAAGATGATGTATATTCAGCATGCGAAGAAATGTTTATAGATTTAAAAGCAGAGATGACCGACATGCTAGAGGGTTCGACGCCGTGTACGAGCAGCACTAATCCAACACCAAGCACAAGCAGTGATGACGTGAAGCTACCGAAAATAGATATAGCGAAGTTTACCGGTAACTACCAAGATTGGACTTCGTTTTACGACATGTTTACGTCACTCATCCACAACAAACAGAACTTGAGCAGCGTTCAAAAGATGCATTATTTAAAAAGCTACTTGTCTGGAGAACCTGCCCAACTGTTGGATCATCTAGCCGTCACTGAAACAAACTACGAATTGGCATGGCTCACGCTGCAGAACAGGTACAACAACAAGAGAGTTATTGTTAATTCAATTTTAAGCAAGTTGATGAATCAAAAGAAAATTCACGCGGGCACTGCTAAAGCCATTCGAGAGATATTAGATACAACTATGGAGTGCCTTAACAAGCTGCAAGTACAAAACATTAATACTAGTTCATGGGATACACTTATTATACACATCATTGTTGAGAAGTTAGACAACGAGACACATAAAGAGTGGGAAGAAGAAGCAAGTAACCTGAACCTCACAGAGTTACCTACAATGGTCATGTTCAAGAAGTTCTTAGAAAAGAGATTCCGAGTTTTAGAGATGATGCAACCTAGCCAAACAACGAACATGAACATGAAGAGTACCTACCGAAACATCCAGAGAGAACCTAACTTCACTGTCGAGTCTAAGTCATTTCACGTGTCACCAGCCATCAAGTGTGGTTTTTGCAAGCAAAACCATTATTTGAATCAATGTAAAGAATTCCAAGAGCTAACACTAGAAAAGAAAACGGAGTTCATTCAAAACCATCAAGTTTGCTTTAACTGCCTAATCCATGGTCATGCTGTCCGCTTCTGTAAGAGCAAATATTCATGTCAAAAGTGCGGAAGAAGACATCACACAATGTTGCACAACAATACGTACCAACCCAAAGAGAAAGAGCACAGAGAAGAAGAAACAAACCAAGAGAGAGAAAACAAAGAATTCAAGCGAGAGAGAGACTCTAAACAAGAACCCAAGCAAGACATGAAAAATAAGAGAGAGATAGTTGCCCATCTAACAACAGGAAGCATGACAGGATTGTTATCTACAGCACAAATTAACGTGACGAACCATCAAGGAAGAGAATTCGTATTAAGAGCCTTGTTGGACCCATGTTCCCAAGAGTCTTTTCTGAACGAGTCTGCAGCTCAAACTATGGGACTTAAGAGAAAACGCGCAAACGGAAACGTATCGGGTCTTGATCAGATGAGCACACCCATCAGATTTGCTGCAGATATCGAGATTTCATCACGTCTTAATCCTGAAAAGAAAATGAGTATAACAACCTACATAGTAAAGCGAGTCACAAACATCATGCCTTCAGAGAAACTTACCATCGATAACTGGGTACACCTAAGAGACTTACAACTAGCTGATCCGACTTACCACCAACCAAGTTCTATAGATATTCTATTGGGAGTAGAAGTTTACAACGAGATGATACAGCCTGGTCTGATCAAGGGCATTCCAGGCTCTCCCATAGCTTTACAAACTCATTTGGGATGGATAATATCAGGAAAAGTCACAGTCGGGACAGAACGAGAGCGAGAAGAGAAACCATTCATTAGTATGCATTTAAATGTCGAGTTGAACCATATGCTAAAGAGATTCTGGGAGCTAGAGACAATAGAGGAAGAGAAACACAAACTTACAGCAGAAGAGAGCAAAGTAGAAGAAATATATGAGAAAACTACCACTAGAGACGAAGACGGACGTTACATAGTAGATCTGCCAATGAGACACGAGCCACCAGTTCTACCATCTAACAGCCGAGAGATTGCACTGAAACGCTGGAAGTCTACAGAGCACAGACTAAAGAGTAACCCACACCTATTAGAAGAATACAACAAAGTTCTAGAAGAGTACATGACACTAAACCACATGAAGAAAATAGAAAACAAAGATGAAGAAAATGGCGTGTGGCTCCCTCAATTAGCTGTAATTAAAATGGAGAGAGAAACTAGCAAATTAAGGATAGTCTATGACGCCTCATGCAAAGGAAGCAACGGGGTATCCTTAAATGACGAGTTACTAATTGGTCCCCCATTGTTAGAAGATTTAAGGGCCATTCTCATTAGATGGAGAACATACAAGATAGCCTTTGTCGCCGACGTAGAGAAGATGTATAGACAGATACGAGTCAAAGATGAACACACAAATTACCAGAGAATTGTATGGAGACCAGATCCAAAGGGACCCATTGAAGACTTCAAACTCTTAACTGTTACATTTGGAACATCCTGTGCGCCTTATCTCGCAATAAAAACATTGAGACAAACAGCAAAAGATGAAGGATCTGACTATCCAAAAGCTCAGAAGATGATATTACGAGATTTCTATATGGATGATTTGCTCTCCGGCACAGACGAAGAAAAAGAGGCTATCGAAATTCAAAAACAAGTAACTAAAATTTTAAGTTCCGGAGGATTCCCACTAAAGAAATGGTGTTCAAATAGCGAAGAGTTTATGACAGCATTAGACAAGCAAGAAAAGAGAGAAGAAACACAGACAGTCGAAATAAAACGCAAAGAGAGCGTGAAAACATTAGGTATAACATGGGAAGTTAAGAAAGACAAGTTATTAATACCTAATCATATCAAAAATATAGATGACACACTTATGACTAAAAGAAGCGTTTTATCTGAAATAGCTTCAATATTTGACCCAATGGGGTGGATCGCTCCTAGCGTCATACTAGCAAAAATATTTATGCAAGTTTTGTGGAAGAAAGGCATTTCGTGGGATGAAGAACTTCCGGCAGAACTAAAAAAAGAGTGGTTGCAGTATAAGAGAGAACTGCCAGCCTTGAAAGATGTCAGCTTAGATCGATGGATGCACACTACGAGTAAATCAACTCTAGAACTGCATGGATATGCAGACGCTTCGGTATTAGCTTATGCGGCAGTTATTTACTCGAGAGTTATAGACGAAGAAGGAGAGATTAGAGTATCCCTCGTGACAGCAAAAACAAAAGTCTCGCCGATTAGAAAAGTTTCCTTGCCGCGTTTGGAGCTATTAGCTGCTACATTATTGAGTAAACTTCTGAAACAAGTAGCTGATACACTAGACGTTCATCTTGACAACGTATACGCTTATTCAGATAGTCAAGTGACTTTGGCTTGAATTCATGGTGATCCAATGAAATGGAAGCCTTTCGTAAAGAATAGAGTCGTAGAAATCACGGAAATACTCGATGCTAATCACTGGTTTTATGTAAACACTAAGCAGAATCCTGCTGATCCTGCTTCAAGAGGAGTAATGCCTTCAAAACTTATATCCACAGAGATATGGTGGAACGGACCTGAAATGCTGAAAGAGAAAGAAATAAGATTAGAAAAAGGAACTCCACTAGACACAGCAATAGAAAAGAGAAAGAATATGTTAACGATGGTAGTAACAAATGAAAATGAAGAACAACTTACCTTACTGAAGAAGTTTTCGTCACTAGAGAAACTTACACGTGTTATTGCATACTGCAGACGCTGGTTAAAAATTATAGATAAAGAGAAAAGTGACTTACCTTCTTACCTGACGTACGAAGAAAGAAACGATGCACTTACAATATGTATAAAGATGTCACAAGAAGTGGAATTTTCCGAAGAGATAGAAGACCTGAAAAGAAACAGAAACTTAAAATCTAAAAGTAATCTACTAGCTCTATCCCCTTTCCTTGACGATAAGAGCGTTCTAAGAGTCGGTGGTCGATTAAAGCACGCAGATATGGAATTTATACGAAAACACCCGATCATCATTTCAAAGAACAATGTACTACTACCGTTAATATTGAGAGAAGCGCATGCTAAAACACTACACGGTCCTCCGCAAATGATGATTACATACTTAAGAGGCAAGTATTGGTTGATTAACGCAGCAAACAGCGTTAAACGTTTTGTACGGGAGTGCGTTACATGTATAAGACAGAATGCGAAGAATAGAGAGCAAAAGATGGGAGATTTACCTGATTCCAGAGTAAAGCCATGTAGACCATTCTTGATCACCGGAACGGATTTTGCGGGACCAATAAATGTCAGAATGAGCAAGGGAAGAGGTGCCAAATCATACAAGGCCTACATATGTTTGTTCGTTTGTATGTGCACGAAGGCACTACATATAGAAGTTGTAAGTGACATGACAACGCAGGCCTTTCTAGCGGCATTTAAAAGATTCGTATCAAGACGAGGCCATGTGGCAGAAATGTGGAGTGATCATGGAACTTCATTCATTGGCGCTGAGAAAGAGTTATTAGAGATGTGGAGTCAAGGAAAATCCAGTGTACCAGATGAGTTTATTTCGATGCTAGATAGAGAAGGGACGAAATGGAAATATATCCCTCCAGCGGCTCCCAATTTTGGCGGATTATGGGAGGCAGGTGTCAAGTCGACCAAATACCACCTGAAACGTATAGTTGGAGATACGACACTTACATTTGAGCAATTAAGCACGGTCCTAGCAGAAATTGAAGCCTGTCTAAATTCGAGACCCATTTCACCCATAAGCGATCATCCGGACGATTTGAATCCTTTAACACCTGGCCATTTTTTAATCGGAGAACCCATTAATGTCATACCATCTGAAGACCTAGGAGATGTAAAGATGAATAGACTGGATCAATGGCAATTGACAACCAGAATGGTACAAGATTTTTGGCGAAGATGGCAATCCGAATATCTAACTAGAATGCAACAGAGACCTAAATGGAGACAGCCTACTCGAGAATTCCAAGAAGGAGATTTAGTTATAATAAAGGACCAGAGACTTCCTCCTGGTCGTTGGCCTATGGGACGAATTATAAAGAAGTACCCGGGAAAAGACCAACTTACCAGAACGTATGACCTGCGAACCTCGACAGGAGTGCTACAACGTTCAATTACAAAATTGTGTCCTTTATTATGTGATATAGAAAAATAGTTTGCGTCCGTAATAAGCTATTGATTATGTTTAATTATGTGCAAGTTTGAAATTTAATTTAATTTATTATTTTCTAATGACGTCAAGTCATTAAAGGCGGGAGTATGTTTAGTTTGATGACCAAATTTCACAAAAGATGGCGCTCTTACTAACGCAAACTAGATAACATTAGTTCATCGTAGAATATACATATATAACTGTCAAATATAAGAATAAATGGTGTATATAATAAGTGTTCCGGACGTTTGTATTTTAGTTTTTATCTTATTTTGGGTAGTTCCATTTCATAACTTTGACGATAAAGAGGAAAACCCACCTCACCCCGTAGTGCCTCGTATTTGGGGTGAGAGGGCTTTTCATACAAAGGTGATTTTGGAAGAATGTTTGGTCCACGAGCCAGGCGCAAATTTCGTCAGTCATCGCCTCCCGGGTGAAAACTCGTATACTGGTTAACGGCCATATATGATGAACCCTCGTGGACGTCAGCTGCCGCTACGTTGGTGGGTTGAGGAATGGCAGCCACCGAAACACGTAAAAAAAAAATTTTTTTTCAGTCATCGCCTCCCGTTTGATAGTCAGATGAAAGTTTAGGTGCTATTGTTAATAAAAACAATCGTCAGCCGGTTGTATCGCGGTGGAATCACCGTCAGCTGTACACATGAACATGTAAAAAAAAAAATTTTTTCAGTCATCGCCTCCCGCTTGATACTTTGTCAGATGATAGTTTAGGTGCTATTGTTAATAAAACAAATCGTCAGCCGGTTGTATCGCGGTGGAATCACCGTCAGCTGGTCACATGAACATGTAAAAAAAATTTTTTTTTTCAGTCATCGCCTCCCGCTTGATATTTTGTCAGATGATAGTTTAGGTGCTATTGTTAATAAAACAAATCGTCAGCCGGTTGTATCGCGGTGGAATCACCGTCAGCTGGTCACATGAACATGTAAAAAAATTTTTTTTTTCAGTCATCGCCTCCCGCTTGATACTTTGTCAGATGATAGTTTAGGTGATATTGTTAATAAAAAAAATCGTCAGCCGGTTGTATCGCGGTGGAATCACCGTCAGCTGGTCACATGAATTTATAAAGCAAATAAATAAATACAATCTAAAATTTAAAATAATTGGTTTCAGTCATCGCCTCCCGTTTGATACTTTGCCAGATGATAGTTTAGGTGCTATTATTAATAAAAAGAATCGTCAGCCGGTTGTATCGCGATGGAATCACCGTCAGCTGGTCACATGAACATGTAAAAAAAATATATTTTTTCAGTCATCGCCTCCCGCTTGATACTTTGTCGGATGATAGTTTAGGTGCTATTGTTAATAAAAGAAATCGTCAGCCGGTTGTATCGCGGTGGAATCACCGTCAGCTGGTCACATGAACATGTAAAAAAAAATATTTTTTCAGTCATCGCCTCCCGCTTGATACTTTGTCAGATGATAGTTTAGGTGCTATTGTTAATAAAAAACATCGTCAGCCGGTTGTATCGCGGTGGAATCACCGTCAGCTGGTCCGCGATACAACCGGCTGACGATTCTTTTTATTAACAATAGCACCTAAACTATCATCTGACAAAGTATCAAGCGGGAGGCGATGACTGAAAAAAAATTTTTTTTTTACATGTTCATGTGACCAGCTGACGGTGTTTCCACCGCGATACAACCGGCTGACGATTTTTTTAATTAACAATAGCACCTAAACTATCATCTGGCAAAGTATCAAACGGGAGGCGATGACTGAAAATATTTTTATTTTTACGTGTTTCGGTTGCTGCCATTCCTCAACCCACCAACGGAGCGGCAGCTGACGTCCACGAGGATTCATCATACGTAGCCGTTAACCATTATAGGAGTTATCGCCTGGGAGGCGATTGGTCATGGAAACCTGTTCGTGGCTCGCGGTCTAGTTGGATCGATTTTTTTTTATTATGCGTATTACTATAGCTCCATTTTAAATTGGAATACATTATTTTTGTAGCAGTAGCCTTAAAATCCCTTCTCACTCCCCTCTCAAACCTTCTCTCCCCATTCATAACCCACCTCTCGCCGCGAAACCTACTCACCCCATTTTACGGTACCTATATTAATTTATTATGTTTTACTATCCTGGATTCACCATTTAGAAATGTACGCGCGAAGTACCCACGGGGGTAAAATAGTAAAGTATTGTACAGGTTGCACTTCGGGGAGTGTGCTCAAGAGCTACACGGGCTTATTCCACCGTCCCCATTCTACCATCGGACTTTTAGACGCACGGCCGGTTTCCATCCTTACTTTGTAGATATTCCGTCAATTCGCACGAAGCGCTTTGCTTCCCTTTTTTATGCGCACTGCTAAGGAATGGAATTCCTTGCCGGCGTTTATATTTCCGAGCTCAAATAACCCGGCAAATTTCAAATAAAGGGTGAACAGGCACCTTCTGGGCAGGCTCGCTCCATCGTAGGCCACGTCTTCGCCTCGGCTAGTCTGTACCATGAGTAAGCCCATTTATAATTAAAAAAAAAAGGCTAATTAGTATCTTATATGCAAATTCAAAATATGCCCCAATAAGCTAGAATGATACTCGTGTTGTTAATCATTTTGTTATTAATCTGCCGTAATGTGATTATGAGATTTAAAGAAATTTATTTAAGATTAAGACTTGTAAATTCTTAGGATAATACTTAGGTTCCTAGTGAGTATTTATATTCCTTGTAAGGTTATAATTATGACTTTGTCGTGGTTTGAATTTTAAGGAATGATACCGGGTATAATTAGCGACGATACCTATCGGATATCTTAAATTGATCAAATATTTTTAACAAATTTATACACGAAGATTACTATGTTGATTTACGCGATTTTATATGCCTTTTATCCACAAGAGTGGCAAAGAGTGGTGGTGGAGTGGGTGGTTTTCCATAATGTCAATAACCAGAGAGGAAAATGTGGAATAAGTTTGTATGAAGAAGCGGCCGTTCCCTTTCCTCTTAATGGAACCGGAATCGGCCATTTTCATAAATCCTATTGTTTACCTCTGCCCTCTCATAACCCTTTGCTTAGTCACTGTTATCTTAGTGTTGCTCTTAAAAAATATATTTTGCATTTTCGCTTAGGTACACTATTTGATCTACATTAATTTATTTTCCTTCAGTGGTTTCGATAGTGCGACGTTACGCTCGAAAGTCGTTAGGCGTCAGAGAGGTCATAAAAATTCACGGGGTTCAGCGGTATATATAAACTAACACTATATATTTTTATGTAAATAAAAGGAATGATGATATTAAATTATGAGAATCACATTTTCTAAATATATAACTTCGCTGTATACGCACTCCTCCTTCAATCAATCAATTATTTTATTGCAAGAACATAAATCAGAGTTCCTTTTCCACATATTCCGAAATTAATGCAACTTTACGCCTTGCGCTACAAATTGAAATTGCTTTTGGTACGATAGGGTATTTGACTATTAGTCAAATCAGTTTCTTTTTCGAACGGTTAAAACGATTTGCCACTAATTTATATAAACTACTAGCAATTGACGGGTCACGGTCAAGTTACTTACCTAATTTTAAAAAGTACTATACGATTTATAAAATAGAAATTGTGTATAAAAATTACTGCTGTCTACGTTTCTCTTTATAATATTCTGGTGCTTTATTTCATACATGGTACGAAATATTTTTTTATAGATAGGTATTTACAGTCTGTCTTTAGTTGCATTCAAAGTTAAAAAGTTATAAGTGGCTATCAACTTAATCAAACCTAACCTATAAAATATTTATCACTACATAGTATAAAACAAAGATGCTTCCCGCTGTCTGTCTGTCCCTATGTATGCTTAGATCTTTAAAACTGCGCAGAGGACTTTGATGCGGTTTTTTTAATAGAGTGATTCAAGAGGAAGGTTTATGTATAATTTGTTAACCTGTGCAAAGCCGGGACGGGTCGCTAGTACATACATTAGATTTTAGCTCCCAGTCCCAAAGAAGTGAACTTTAACATTTTGTGTCATAAATTACAATTTCTGACATGACATGAGAGTCGGTCTAAGCTAACTGTGCACCGATTTGATTAGAATAATTAATTCATTCTTTTAAAATTATGGGTTCAGCCCAGGTGGAGATTTCGCCAGTATCAAGGTCGTAGGAGCAAGGTAATACGATTGAAATTGTATGGTTGTTAGTACAAGACAGTGTACGGTGATTTTATATTCGCTCTTGTAAAGTGATAGCGGACTTTACAAGAAGCACGTGGACAACCGGCCTTTGTCTCCAAAATGGTGGTTAAACGCGTTTCAAGATGAATTCTCCATTCACTGCACAACACTACATTAGGTTACTGTATAATAAGCTATCGATATTACACTTTAAACAATATTAATGAGCAAAAAACAAAGGAAATAACCACGAGACTAACTATCAAGATGGCGCTTGAACCGGAAGCCTAATCCGAGTCTAAACAAGCAGGTGTCAAAATATAAGTACCCACTTCTAAGCATGGAACAACAATATAACAGCCAGCAGTAAAAATAATCCCACCCAAAACAATGCAATAAAACGAGACCGAAATAAAAATGTAAACGACCCCCATTAATTTAGAAGTAATTAACATCAATTATTTTTTAGTCCTTTTCACAATATTACGTTCAATTTCAGGCAAATGTCCTGTAATGGGGTAAACAGGTGCAGTTAAGGACATTTTCACTTTCATAAACGTTCGAGAGCCGAGGGTAAAAGGGTCCGTCACTGACTTAATAAAGTAGGGTAGATCACTATAAAAGTGGCCGGGGATAATATTGCAAAACTCCCTTTTTACGATTTATTTTTACATGATGTAGGCAGATAGCGAACCTTTTTTATAGACTTCTTCTAAAATTAAAATATTTATGTCGGTACCTAATTTACAAAGAAATCGGAAAACGCAAAAATACTTTTTTTTTCTTTTTGTAGTAATATTAATAAAAATATAATCATTATGATACCCAATCATTATTATTTATTTTTTGGTGCAAAGCGGTAACCCCAGGTGTAATTTTTTTTTGTTTTCGTGTTATGTGTCTATTTTATTTATTTTATTTATTTATTTAATCTTTATTGCACAGATGAAAATACAAACGTACAAAAGGCGGACTTAATGCTAAAATGCATTCTCTACCAGTCAACCTTCGGGCAAAGCAGATAACTTGTAGGCGGTGCAATATCATGTTGTAATTACAAAACAAAGTAGGTACCTACTTTTACACAACTAAACAAATACAATGAATATAAATAATAAATAGATATAATACATACATAATACATATAACATATTAGAATACATATACATACATATACATAAGAAATCTGATGAAACTAACAAAATAGAGACGCTAAGAACTTGCCATTTTGCCAGCAAAGTACTCACTTAAGGTAGTTGTAGTTTACATTTGTGTAGGTTAATAAAATAAAACTATGTTAATATTAGATTATTTGTTAAATGTCGGATTATAGGCCATTATACGAAACGATTTTATTCCCATAAAAAAAAATATGTCGGAATCGTGGGCGTATCATAGTATCAGGAGCACATCAGGACCTTCAATCATGGATGACGAGTCCTCGGCAATGAAATACGTTATTCAACTCACAGTCTTTACTGGATAAGACTGATTACAAATCATAGCACACGTTACACTTCTTATTCAAAGCAAACCAGTGGATTAGACCCAGGAACCGCCACAGACGTCATCTTCTCCCGTTCTTTCTCATCAAGTTCTCATCTGAAGATTGATTGACGGCATAACTTCAATTGTTCTGGATTTCATTTGTTTTTGACAGCGCACTCTATGACGCCTTGGCGGAACTGCGCCGAACGCCACTCAGTGTACACCCTAGTTTGCTCTATTCGTCAAAGATTGCGTGATGAAACGCCTCTTGAAGGCAATAGATAGCACATTTCAACCATTCTCCGACATATATTAAAAACCGGATCACCCATGTTTTGTATATTGAATGTATATAGCTCAACAAGTTTTGATAGGAATCGTTTGGGTAAGCGATGAAAACTGTTCGCCTGTTGGTTAGCAAAAGCTGACTTACAAAAGGCTAGTGACCTGTTTTATCACAATTTAGCATTATATATCGAAGTCTAACTAAAGTTTTCTTTTTAAAATTTACTCTCTGATATGATGTATGAATATATTCAAATACTTTATACGCTTTTACGATATTTGCAGAAAAGAGTTGAAATTGAAGCGCAAATGAAAGGCAACGTAAAATCGAGCTTTAAAATAGCACCGTCATTTCTACGATTCTTAAGTTTTGCAATAGACTCCCCGGGTTAGGGTTGCAAATAGAAAAAAAACCAAATGTTTTTTTTTCAAATTAATGAAAAAAAACATGAAAAAAAACCCGGCACCATGGTTTTTTTTCTAAATTAGGTTTTTTTTTTCAGATGAACAAAAATATGCCACAATAACGGTTTTTCGTGATTTATTTATATAAGTAACTTAAAACTAAGTACATTAAAGTAAGTATGTCAGTACAGTATCCGGAATCCCTGAATTCCCCGATGCGGCGACGAGAAGCGTTGGTGTTGCCAACAGTAAATTGCGATAACTACCACTACAGATTTCATTTATGTTGTTATTAATCAAAGTTGTTAAATTAAATCGGAAAAAAACCGTTTTTTTACAACCCTACCCCGGGTACGTATCTTGTCTCTACTAAAACGTATATTTCCCCCAAGAGGGCACTAAATAAAATAAGAGTACGTATGGAAATCTTTTATAGAGAACGATTTCCGATTGAATGTATGAATATCAATTCGTGATGTTTAGAATGTATTAACTTTTAATAGCTACGACACGACATTTATAAATATAATAATATATTTTACAAAAAAGTTGGTATTTGGGAATTAGATTGAAACTTCTTTTATTGACGCGCTAGCGAAATATCTTTTCACATCTTTTGACAAATTATTACTATCTGACACATTTGCTGTAGGTTTACATGTGTAGCTCGAGAAGTGACAGTGTTTTTCAGGTATCATCGTCATAAACTGATATTGACTAATTGTCAAGGTGACCTTATTTAGGTGAAAAAAGAGCTACGTCCACAGCCCAAGGAAACCTAATAGTTTCAGCATGTCCACCCGTCTATCTGACTATCCATGTGCATGTCCATTTGATACTTACGAAGTACTTAGTAAAATTAAATCCTTAAATATGTTTATAGGGTTACGATTTTACGGAAAGTGTGAACTGCATTCCATCCTGACTTCATGTTATCCATCGTTTCGATTTCGGAGAAGTAGTTTTAACAACTATCTACCGTTTTCAGTCCAGATCAGTTATAAAAAGGAAAAAAGCCTTACTTTTAAAATAAACGCAATCAGTCAAATGGCCCAATAAATACGGAGCATGCAGCGCAGGCAAAGTTTTTATTTGCGCAGACAAAAACTAGAAAATGTAGCGCGAGTAATGTTTCCGAGGAAAACTGTCCGTTCTGTTCCGATTAATTGCCGAGCGCGGGACAATTATAGTTCTTAGGCTCCAATGTAATTATACTCGAGGTATCTAACAAATATTCCTAGACAATCGATGTTGAGTTATGAGTCATGAAAGTTATGAGAGTCAATATTTTAACAAAAAGCTACGAAACAAAGTTAATGCGAATTGCAGTATAATCTACTTATTTTGACGTTATAGTGGCCCAAATATACTCAAAGTCGAAGCTTGTAAGTATTATGGGCGTCCGCTAGCTAGCGCAGGTGTAAGCTCGTACCTAATAGACCAAATGTAGGGAAGTGTGACGAGCATTTACATGCTCGAGGTTACCTTCGTAACGCCAAAACGCGTATACGCGAGAATAAACGCTACTCTGAAACTGCTCTGAGGATGACTCACGCTACTAAAGTCCGGGCCCGGACCGAGGCTTCCGACACATCGTTTTCTATGACGGGTAATTCGTGATCACATGATGCTTTCTAAAGAAAACTGAAGTGTCGGACGCATTGGCCCGGATCGGACCGTTCTAGTGTGAGTCGTCGTTTATTCTGGTTGGATTGACAGTTCTCTCGCTAGTGCTCGGTAAGCAATTGCAATGATAGCCCCAGTGTGGAGTGCAAAGCTAAATTGGAATGTAAATCAAGCCCGCCCGTTTCATGTTTGCTTCGTTTTGACTCGCACCTGATTGCCTAAATATGAGTAAACAATGGGTTTGAAAGTTTTTCCTCTATAGGAAAAGGTCTGAGCCGTGTGGCGTTTGAAGAATTCTTAGTCTATCACATTGATTACTAAGTCAAAGTGTTTTCAAGTTCTCGGTAAGGTAAACGTACTAGTGCTCGACATGCTAATATGCCCAATAGATGACACCATGCTGTCACCTCTATTTACAATGCCTTAAGTTTCAAGATGACATGTACTGGGACCGTGTCGAGCACCAGTACGTTTACCTTATAATCAAAATTAAATCAAAAAAATATTTTTTGCCAGGCAACAAATGACAAAGACCCATAGATCTAGACCTTACAGAACAATTTTAAAGCCAAAAAATCATTTTAGTGACAGAGTTTCTTGCTGCGTCACAAGAATTCCCACGGAACCGCCGAAACACCACACCCTTCGGCCAGAAGTCCGCGCTCGCGATGGTTTCCAGCAGCGAACGAGTTGAAGCGCATATAGTAGGTATAATGTATGTAGCCCAGCGAATCTCAGTTTATGTTGGTATGGAAAGAAAAAAACCGGCCAAGAGCGAGTCGGACTCGCGCGGGTTCCGTACCATTAGGTATCTATAAAAACGGCAAAAAAATAACGTTTGTTGTCTGAGAGCCCCCTTAAATATTTATTTTATTCTGTTTTTTAGTATTTGTTGTTATAGCGGCAACAAAAATACATCATCTGCGAAAATTTCAACTGTCTCGCTATCACGAATCATGAGATACAGCCTGGTGATAGACAGACGGACGGACAGCGAAGTCTTAGTAATAGGGTCCCGTTTTCACCCTTCGGGTACGGAACCCTAAAAAGAGTCATCTTGTAGGTACTTATCTACTTATAGGTATGTACACATTATCATCATCATCATCATTTTAGCCTTCGGTCGCCCACTGCTGAGCATAGGCCTCTCTTCGTGTACGCCACTTGTCCCGGTCCTGTGCTAGTTTCATACAAAAATGCCCCGCGATATTTCGAACGTCATCCACCCAACGAGCCAACGGACGCCAGTTATGTACAAGTCTTAAAAATGTAGAATGTAGGTGAATATTTACCACTACCGCCATTTCCACCATTCACTAACCCGGGGTTAACCGGTTAAACCTGGATCTACCATGGTTACCAGTACAATTTGACACTGGGTTAATGGTTTAACAGCTTAACCTTGGGTTAGTTGGATGGTGCAAGTGGTCCTTAGTTCAGACGGTTAACAAAGAAGTTATTATGGTTAATAACTAACCCGCTGAAGACCCGACTGCATACAACTTCATGCTTTGTATTATGTTAAGTTTTAAGTTCAAATTTAGTAGCTAAACTTATTTAATAGATTAACTTCCCCCTTACACTCGCCAAGTCCTTCCACAATCCTGACCCATAATGACCCCCTACTTCCGTTTCCTCAGCTAGAAATACCTCAGAATTTTTCGCGCACCTAATGCATATTTTGCAGTCAACAAACTGCAAATGACTAGCATTTCAAAGGCTCACGGCACCGCATTTTATATGTGTAACTTTACAACGAACGTAAAATGATCAGTTATTTTTATCAGCTTCATAATGTGAAGAATCAAAGTCCTTGGTACAATCATTTTACTTTTAATTTACTCCAACTACTTACTTCTACGTACACTCTTAAACAATCTTAAGTTCACAAGCAGTAACCTTCGTGCTAAATTTAGTGTTACTCGTTCCAGCGCCAAGCGAGAATGAGTCTTCCACCCCATGGTACGTTATATTTATACTTTTCTATCATTAGAATTGGCGGGTAGGAGAGAAGGGTCATTTTCGCGAGTACCGACAGATTAATTAACAAATATTCGGGTAAACACTGATCATATTTTCAATCACTACCCACTGAATGCCATTAGTTAAACCTAACTTACACTAAATAATTATAATTTATTCTCAAAATCTTATGAAATATCACACTCGGCCATCCGACTGCGTGCTACCTCCGGTGCACGATCAACAATAATATCACACTCGGCCGTGTTGCCTAGTTTCCTTTCCAATCCTATTTTAGATAACAGTAGTCTGTTTATACAATACCAATACTCTTCATTGTACACCTGATTACAATAAAATAATTACAGCAACTCAAATAGAGGTAAACTACAAACGGTAATTTCGCTAAAAATAATTTAAACAATGATTTAATTTATTCATGGTAGCAGGTATTGCAGATGTAAATGTTACTTATTTATTCTTCAGACTAATATTAATGTTACTTAAAAAGGGATATTTAAAGACTTATTTACACTACAAACCATGAAAAGGTTCACGAAATATATGTACATTAATAATAAAAAAAAAAGAAAGAGGTCTATTAACCACACTATCGACCCCTTTACTTTACAACATCATAAATCCTCAAACGATTAGTCATTTTAGCTACATAATCATCATACTTGTGAGTTGACCAGCGCATTATCGATTGGCTGATTATGATGTTTACCTTAATTACACGTAGGATTATAGACACATTACTATCGGCAAGTACCTATAGAATAAACCCAAATTTATTGCATTGATTTTAGTACTGTAAAACACTTTTTTTCAATTAAGTTCTCTAACAAACATGGTGCGATCACCAACATTTAGCCTGATACATTAAAATAGAAATAATGAAACAAACTTTCACAGCATTTAGCAATTGACATCGATAATTAACTAATCTCTTTATATGGTCGTGATTAAATTTACTACGTTCAAATTTTAGACATAGGAACTGTTTTATGGAAATAATGTTTTAGAAGCTACGTAATTACATTAACGGCTTAATTAGGCATAATGTAATTAACAGTTGTAATTATCTAACGTTTTCTCTCTGAAATCAAATTAATTTGGTCACTTACATCATTGTAACCCTTCAAGGGTGTACGATTACAATACTAGCTACAAACTTGATGATGTGAGCGTGGCCTTGACTCCCGCGGTCCTTCTTCGTAAGAGTCATCAGAGAGAAGCCACCCACGTCAGCGTCTCCTGTGGTGACGACATCTGTCTTTAGGCACCTCACGCTCAGCTGTCGCAGTGTTCCGCGTCATCTGTCCACCGTCGCTGACCTCATTTTTCCCTGTAATTAAATTTCATTGCGCTGCATGATTGGTTGTTAAAATATTTTTTTTTTTCACCCTGCACAGCATACCAATGCTTTACCGTACTTGTACATATCTACTTATATGTACTTATAGGTACTTACTTCAATCAATCAATTTTCCTTCCCATAACATACATGTATAAACATATATTAATCAAATTTAGCACATCATTATTAAACTCTTTAAACTCTTTAACTTTAAACTCTTTAAACTCTTTAAACTCTTTAAACTCTTTAAACTCTTTAAACTCTTTAAACTCTTTAAACTCTTTAAACTCTTTAAACTCTTTAAACTCTTTAAACTCTTTAAACTCTTTAAACTCTTTAAACTCTTTAAACTCTTTAAACTCTTTAAACTCTTTAAACTCTTTAAACTCTTTAAACTCTTTAAACTCTTTAAACTCTTTAAACTCTTTAAACTCTTTAAACTCTTTAAACTCTTTAAACTCTTTAAACTCTTTAAACTCTTTAAACTCTTTAAACTCTTTAAACTCTTTAAACTCTTTAAACTAAGCTCGTACAAAATACTACATCCGTGGACTCTGGCAGCACACCTACATGTCCGCACTCATAACAGCACATCTACATGGCTGTAGACTTTCTAGCTGCGCACTACATGACCGCACTCATAAACAGCACATCTCCATGGCTGTAGACTTTCTAGCTGCGCACTACATGACCGCACTCATAAACAGCACACCTACATGTCTGCACTCATAAACAGCACACCTACATGGCTCGACATATAATCTAACTAAATAATCAAAGCGAGCACACATAAATTGGCTCATTAGACATTGGGCTAGACCCTCCACATAACATACCACCTCCAAACCTACATGGTACCAGTAACACATTGGTCTTAGTATCCATTTGCAATGAACCCAATAACAAATCTCATGTGGTTTGTTTGTCCTGTTCCCAATGATACCTACCATACAAAACATATATATTTTTATTTTATTTATCCAAACCACTTATCATAGGATCAAGCTGTAGTGTACGCAGTATAATATTAAATATACGTAGGTAATAACGTTGTAACATAAATGTTACGTAACCTAGGTTAATCGTATGTAATTATTTCTGCGTTCATTAATATAAGTACATTATTTTACAAGTACGATATTTTAACACTTACCTAACATTTACTTGATACCTACACTAATCTAGGGATTAAAGTAATTACGTGTGTTCTAATTAAAATCTCAACTTGTTATTTGCGCTTCTGACTGTACTCGCCGCGCAAATCAGTACTTGGGCCACCGACCGGTTCCATGCCCCTTGCCGCGCTTTCCCCCCGCGCTGTCTGGCTGCCGCGCCGCGGTCCGTCCGGCGATTCATTCGTTTCTGAGATTCAACGCAGGCGCACGTCGCTCTCTCGCAGCGTCCGTGCAAGCCGCGCACTCGCAGCGCATACAATTTTATATTTTAATGAGGGCTTAGTAAATTGCCTCAGTTTCTGTACTCGTTTAGTACATGTAATGAAAGTTAGAGCCAGTGTAACCCCTTTGGGTAAGTGTTGAACATTTAAGAGTGCTTTAGGGAGTAGTAAATTTGAATGTGTGTTCAACGGTTATTTACCGTTAAGTTGTAACGATCTTTTCTTTGTTTGATTATGAACTTCCTTAGCGTAGTTTAATAGGTGCTTAGTTTCGCTTGCAAATCTTAAATGCTAGTGTTAATGTTTTTCTGTCTTATTTAAAAGCAGGATTAAAATTGTAATTTGTATGTTTTTAAAAACTATATGCTTAACTGCTCATTTTGTAAGCTCCGCCTGACTGTGACATTTTAACATCACCAAGGCATTCTCACGGCTATCACGCAGTACTTTCTCTTCCGTTTCTGCTCTTCTTCTTCAAGCCGGTCACAGTCAAGGGAGCCGTTTCGTGGGTTAATTACTAAGGCGAGCTAAAATAATTCCAGGGTTCAATAGCACGGCTAGAAGGCCGACGATGACACGCTCGCGCTGACCCTGACGACCTGGTGCTGACCCTGGTGGAACACGGCTGACGTCCCTCAGTCCTTCATCGCTCACAGCAACACAGCGGGCCAGGGAAGTACTAGCGTGTGGGCAGCGACTACTTTCGTGAACCGGGAGTAGAAATCAGACGGTTAACGGACTTTGACCCTTCGACGATCTTCTCGAATGCTTGCGACGTTTTGAGCGATAAATAAATTGTTATCAAGTGAGATTATTTGTTTTAATTTAAACCTCACAGCTTAAACGTAGCAACGTGGCAACTAGATCGTTCTTCGCGTACTCAGGTAATGAAACATCAGGTTCACGAACAACATAGCACTTACAAGTTAACTAACTACACCATAACCACCTACATAGGTAACTAGCCATTAAATCTGGTTTTAGGGTACCGCCTACACGATATGTTACGATATGTTCCCATAGGTCATATACACAGACAACAGTTGTTTATCAATCAACGCTAGAACAGGTAGCTCTATTATTTAATAAAGCTGGAGCATTAACAGACCGCGCGCGTCGTGTGCATAACCCGCCACCAACTCAATATTCTTACAGCCGGTGACCGAAACAATAAAAATTGTAAGGCAACTCAAAAATAAAAATAGTCTTGGAGTCGACGAAATGCCGCCCGTTCTTATAAAGTTAGCACAGCCACTGACAAAACTGATTAACCAGTTATTTAATCAAGGAATATTCCCGGACTTACTTAAAATATTCATTATTAAACCCATATTTACAAACGGTGACGTAATCAATCCCAACCAATATCGTCCTATCGCACTCTTACCCGACCTTATCTTAATAAATCGAGTCTAAGACAACTTTTTCGTAAAGTGCAGCATTTTATCGTTTACCTTTTTTTATCAATACATACAGAACATCTAGACAACCGAACACATAATTTAGGATTTTTGCTAGCCATGACATAAGCGTATGAAAAAGTATCACACGAAATCTTACTCTGTAGATTGTACGGGATGGGAATACGCGGCACTGCGTATAATTGGTTCAAACCAAATCGTACCTCGGAAACCGTAAGCAATGCGTCCAAGTACACCACGTTGATAAGGAGGAATTAAAAACTGTGACATCAAAATCGCGTCATATTATTTGCTTAATACCTACTTCAGGGAAGCGTTGGTGGATGCCTACTATTTCTGACATATACCTGTTAAAGACCTGCCAAAAATACTTAACACAGACACAACCTGCGTTATGTTTGCTGACAAAGCAATATTGTTTAGTAGCAATAACAACTCCGAATGTAGGTCACAACTTCAGAACATTTTTAGTTCCGTACCGAAATGCGTCGGTGAACATAACTTAGAAATTAACTTGAAAAAGACCAAAATCATATAACCCACCCACAAAAATAAACCATTGGAACTAAGTTAGACACTGCATCATGTAATATTGAAGAGGTCGCGGTATTCATTTTGTTAAGTATAGCCATAGATGCGGGCATGAATTAGAAGATCCATATACAAAATATTAAAACGAAAATGTGGAAATTTGTATATGCTTAACATACAAAGAAAGAATACACTTCGAGTATGCATTATCTGCATACTACGCGTACACATGGCTTCGGTACGCTGTAGTTCTTTGTGGTGATAGTGTCGAGGCTGAACAACTTTCTATAATGCAGAAAAAGAGTATTCTAATTATGACGAATGTGCGTAAAGCAGATAGCTGCCGTCCGTACCTTGTTCGTTACAAACTATTAACACTGCCCTGCATCTATATTTTGCAAGCTGCTCTTCTTGTTCGCGAAAACCCTCATTTATTTGAACAAAAACAGGATAAGCAAACTATCTATCACGAACTTGCAATTGTGTAGAAATGGTCCACATTACACATGTATCTTAATAACTAATAAAATTCCATAGCTAATTAAGCAACAGAACCTCCATGCGATCTAGAAAACTAAATTACAAAAATGATAACTAGATAATTGTTACATATTTACCGTAACTTCTTTTTAAAATGTGTTTTTCAATTAAAAGACACATCCAGATAACTATAATCTTTAAAAAAACATTATTTTGTAATGTATGTGACATGAACTTTCTTGTAATTGTATCATATCTTAATGTATTACTAATTTAGGAAACTTTATAGATTTGTTAGTACGCATGATGATTAATTAATTCTATTTTATAATGACGTCATAGATTGATTTACTGAACTGTATCACAGGACGTCATGGACCGACCTACTGATCTGTATGAAACACCTTAATTATAATAAAATGTATGTACATGACTTAACAATCAATAACTGAAATGGATATTTCCACGCAATACTTTATCAAGGTGTCGATCTTTGGGGTACAGCTGCTGATCGCGATAGACTGCTCAGAATGCAAAAACGTGCCCTTTGTATAATTGATGGCAAACCCACTGACTATCCTGCACAATCTCTATTTAAAACACAAAATATTAACTACTAAGTGCTTACTGTATGTTTGTCAGAACAAATATACACTTGTACAAGTGTAGTGCATCTAACCGTAGTCGCCCAGCTCGCAGGTTGCCTGTCCTGCTCGCTCCTAAATACCGGCTCACGAAGTCGCGTAAGTCGTTCAAGATCATGAACCAACAATTTATAATTCAGTGCCGACTGGCATAAAGGAATCAAAAGTGACAACAATTCAACAAAAACTGAAATCATTACTTCTAGAACACGCTTATTACTCAATTGACGAATTTATATTATCTATGCAAAACGATCACTGATTCCAACACCTCGTATTGAATGGGGTTCGAAGTTCTAAGGGTTGCCTCCCATTATTAATTACTTAATTACCTACTATATCATTTTAACTTAAATTGAATGACAATGCAAAATGTAATTATTTTACCAATAAAAATCTGTATAACAAAGACATTAGGGTCTGACTATGGTACACCACCTACATGGTGACAAACTTCATGCTAACTACACTATTACCCACCTACATAGGTAACTAGACATTCGATTTGTTGCTATCCAACCACAACAACGTGTCAGCATTTATTCATTTCAGAAACCAATCAAAGGCGTTATCATGTATGGCTTTACTTATTAGATCATTTAGCTCATACTATGTAAATAGATTAAGTTCAGTATTCGAAAGTCACGTAAGTATATAATATACATCATGTAAACACTTTCAATTTAACGACGACGGCATAACAACCGAGCACTTCTGTATATTTCTTCACAATATGGGCTATTTAAATTTAAAACCACTCTGTTAAATAATACTTCCTTTAATGACACTAAAGTTACTTGCCTATAACCGTACACGTACAATTATACATGTTTGTATCTTGATTGCTAACGGATTCATTAAATATTTATCCAAATCGTATTCATCGTATTCAATTTTACTATAATCGCGATCACGTATCATCGTATATGCCTATGCTCGGCAAAACATCGACATTACACAAATAAATAACCTACTACTACACTGTACACACGAATTGTAAGTAAGTATTCAAATTCTAAGACACTTGTAACCACGGTCTTATCTTATAACATGGATCTTGTAAAAAAATAAGGTTCACTCGCTCAATGCCTGTATCGATTTTGATTACCAGCAGAATTCTAAATTATGTAATAAGTCTGCATTTGTTACTTTAACTTGACCATGATCGCGTATCTACACATTCTTAATTAGGTTTTGAGATTACAAGCATTACAACTTAAAACTTACTACCATAACGTCCGAGTATATAAAACATGTATATATATACTAGGTACTCACACGTTCTAGTCCTTTTGTGGGCGCCGTTGATCCACCGCTTCTGACTTGTGAAGAATCAAAGTCCTTGGTACAATCATTTTACTTTTCATTTACTCCAACTACTTACTTCTACGTACACTCTTAAACAATCTTAAGTTCACAAGCAGTAACCTTCGTGCTAAATTTAGTGTTACTCGTTCCAGCGCCAAGCGAGAATGAGTCTTCCACCCCATGGTACGTTATATTTATACTTTTCTATCATTAGAATTGGCGGGTAGGAGAGAAGGGTCATTTTCGCGAGTACCGACAGATTAATTAACAAATATTCGGGTAAACACTGATCATATTTTCAATCACTACCCACTGAATGCCATTAGTTAAACCTAACTTACACTAAATAATTATAATTTATTCTCAAAATCTTATGAAATATCACAATAAATAAACGTATTTAATAAGATAGTTGCAGCGGTTGCAATATACTGCCGTTGACTTCGAGACCAGAGACAAATTAAAAACATAAACTGCATGATTCTGTTCATAACTGTCGCGTTCCGGTGTAGCTGAATTAATCAACCCTTTATCAATTTGTGCATGTGATGTCAAATACTTACGTACTTAGGTACAGGCAGCTGCGGAGAGAGGTGAATGCACATGCACGAGGCACGTGTATGTGTCAGAGTTATTTCTATTAGTGGTTCATAATTCTTCGAATTTCAGTGACTGATTTCCGTGAAAGTCATTATATTTTAACCCGTCTAGTTTGCGGTGGATGCGACCCTTTAGTGAGTAATTTCAAAGAATTAAAGTAATTGACATAAGTTTCATGTTTTTGTTAATATAACGCAATTTACAGGAATCGCGACAATTTACAAATCTAAACAGGCAATATCAAACCTTTTAACGCCAACGTTTTCGTAGCGCCCGTAATCCATTCCTCGCTTTGTAGAGGAGAGCGACTAGAACAGAGAACCCTACGAGCGAGTTCCCGGCACTCAATAATTATCCAGTGATGTCGGTAGTAAAATTGTAATTGTATGTAATGTAGCCTTATAATTTTATCCTACTTTTTTACGGCCAAGGTCTATATTATTTAGTAGTCTTCCGGAGGAGTCTATAGATTTGCTCAAGCGACTTAGCATACAAAGTGACTGCCAAAGGCTTCCTGAGTTCATTAAAGGCCTCCTGACCGTAACTACTTTATTGGTCTTTGTCTTCGTACCTAAGACTGAGAACCCTGTATGTACTTTACGTAGAACCCAAAACATGTCTACTCTAGCAACGTGGAAATTAAATCTACCTATACATATTATAAAACAAAGTCCCCTGTCGCGTCTGTCTGTCTGTATGTTTGCGATAAACTCAAAAACTATTGTACGGACTTTCATGCGGTCTTCACTTAGGTATTAATAGAGTGATTCTTGAGAAAGGTTTTCGTGTATAATTTGTAAAGGTTTTATGTAAATTCGTTGAGACTACCCGTGCGAAGCCAGGGCGGGTCGCTAGTAATACATATTCTCAAAATTGCAGGAACATTCTCGGAAATTTCTGGAAACTTACACGAAAATTTAAAACAAGTTTTTATTCAGAAAGATAATTGTGGGATTTTTATTAAAGTATTATTAAAAGCGCCCATGTCAAAGTTGCAAAAGTAAATAGTAATGCAGCTGCAGTGGCTATCCGAATGCCACCTTTATTCTAGCTAACATACAGCTTAAAGAAAAACAATTGATTAAATATAGAGTCAGACAACAGGCGGTTTTATCGCTAAAGAGCGATTTCTTCCAGATAACCTTTAGTTATATAACGATGAGTAGGTACTATAAAATTTAAACGTCTATGGCTTCGGTATTTACTTATGCAAACTTAGTCAAAGTTTATAATTTTCAATCAAAGTCCCCTGCAACTCTGCGATACGGAAATAAAATGCCAAGTCGAACGAATGAAACTTGGCAAAGTATTCCATTTCCATTTCGTTCTCAGGTATTTCTTGAAAATGTATGATTTAATAAGTTTAGATAGGTAATTAATAAATTATTCCAATCGCTGTGATCCAAAATGCTGCATCTCTAAATCTAAACACCATATTTGGGAGAAATCGAGTTTTAGCGTTATTCATAAACGGCTGCTAACTTAATCAGTTGATGATCATCATTTGTCAAACGACAAACGACGATCATCAGCTAATTAACTTAGCAGACGTTTATAAATAACGCCGTTTGAAGTTTTAATTCGTTTTTCAAAGGTAGGTATATCGCGAACTCGTAAACAAAAACTTAATATTTCACTACAAACATGTTATCATTGTGATTTTTTAACCTATTCTTATTATTTATTTATTTATACGTTACGTTATATAAGCATCCTCAACGTCGCCGCGATGTAAAAATCATGTTGGCCGCAAATTGAAGCCGCAGGACTTATTCAGAAATAAAAATTCAATAGCAATGTAAAAACAAGTCAATACCCTAATAGTGCGTCGTACTCACACACATGAGTTTTGTTGCCTATTTATCTCTTGTATATTAATTATATTTAAAGTAAAACTTTTTTCAAAGGCTGATTAGTAACCGAAGTGACATTCAGATGTCAACTTTACTGTAGCTGTAGCTGATGCGGCATTTGCTGACTAACTGTCAATTTCCTTGATAAAATGAGCGACGTCTGCTACCGCATTACTGTCGAGATTATGTCGTTTAATACCCTACTTATTTTATCAAGAAAATTGACAGAAACAGCGGCTGTTATGATAATATTTCAACTCCCAAAAAGGATCGTACAATTTATTCACAACTAGTAAAGTAATATCACTTTGCCCTCCGTCCGGAGAACGTCCTTCTCCGGAAGGAGGGCACTATCCTATAGGTATGTTAGGTACACTCGTACTATGGTAATAGATGTCGTAGTAGTGGTAAAGTTTTCGATATAATTTTGATACATCTGATACGTATTAGAAAATAACGCCGCTTAACTTCAAAAGCGGCGGTCTTCGTATCGCGGCGGAAAATTAAAGAATTGTACTCACGACACGCCTCAGGCGTATTTATTAACTTGCCAAATCCCTTATTAAAGGAATCTTGCGCATTTTTATAACCGCGAGACAACAAACAATGACGAATCTCGTTATATACGCTTAATACGTCGCTTTAGAGCATGAAAAATGTAAGTAATTAATGTTAAGGAACTTGAATTGTTTACTGTAAGAGCCTAGAATAAATATCATAGCCAAAGGACCCGTAAAACAAGCCTTATTGAGTGTAGGTACTGTAGAGCTTAGTCAATTTGAGAAAAGTCCTATTCATATTTAGTTATTCATTTTAATTAAAAAGAATGATAAAACAAATGTTAAACTCGATGATGTTACAAAAGTCAGGTACGGTGTATTCGGGTAATTTTGAATGGAAAACTCAAGAAAAAAAAGTGGCCGGTTAAGCCGAAAAAGGACTCTTATCGCAACGGAATATGTGTGATTTTCAAATTTCCGAAATTACTTGATTAGTAAAGTCTATCTAAGGTAAGAGTTTGAAACAGAATATTTTAATTCGTTTTGACTGTCGTGTTTTACTTGGTTCGTTTTTGTTAGTTTTTAAGACTCCTAAGTGCTCTTCATACATAAAAACATGTTATTCGAAACTCTTACCACAGACAAACTAATTATTAGTGATCTAAAATTTTTTCCAAAAACCGGGATGCACATTAAAATTTTTGATTAGATTATTTTTTACTTTTGGTATGTCCCGTCCTGTACAGATGTACGATTTTATTTTATAAACTATCAAGACCTAACTTAAACCCCATTTATTATGAATTACCTATTTATTTTTATTGCGCTTTTGAACGCTGAAACGTGCAAAACTATAAAACTTTCCAGACATTTGCCGTTTAGTATTAAATTGAGCAAAGCGTTTGATATGAATATACGAGCTTTGAACGTCTATAGATGCTACTTACTAAGATTTATTTGCGTATCTTCATAGACTTATAACAATTACGACACTATCAGATGCATTTTATGATACTTTCACTAATTTTATAAATAACAAAATGAATTACGACATCTATTCTGTTACATAACGACCCAGTTAATTCAACTTCAAATTTAGCAAATAAAATTCATAGGTACAAAGAAACCCTTTTTCCGGAAATCAGTTTACATTCGAAAGTTACGTAAAATTGGGATAACAAGAATAACAAAGGCGCAGACAAATACTGATTCATAAATGTTGATATATTATTGTCGAGGAGTGTATAGGAACAGCCACTGAATAATGGAAATCGGCAAATGGGAAACGCGCTTAGCACTTGGAATTGTTGAAAGTCAGCTGGTAAGCCTTCTTAGCGAGGGATGCATTTTTGATAGCCGTTGATGCAGGGTACTTTAAAGCCTATGTTAGCTTGAGAAAGGCTGATGAAGCAGTTTTTAGCAAAAGATGTTTCTTACGGGCAAGATAGCTGAAATAGTTTTTGAAGGCAAATTTTGTTTACCCCTCTACGTGCTTTGAGCACCCTTTCAAAGATTCCTTTTTTCGAGCCACTCGCTACTCTCTTGGTTCAATTTTGGAATCTTTCACTTGCTCGGGTATCAATATTAGCACGAGCGGTTAAAGAACAACTTTGCCCCCTTGTAAAACACAAAATTGTTCACCACACCAACACGTAGAAAATATTAACTGTAAGATATCATATTAAACAAAATTAAACCAAATCAAATCCAAATGAATGTTATTATAGAGTCTGTGCGGACAGAGAAGAGTCGTGAAATGTAATGTAGGGGAGCTCAGACATTAATACAGAAAATAAAAATCATAACATAATAATAAGCTGGTATATTTTTGGTATTATCCTGGAAAATGAGGTTAAATTAATCACCTTTTTTCTCTAATTCTGAACCTAAAAGGACAATTTCTATACAATTTTTTGAGAAAACATATAAAACGTCACGCCACCGAAATCAAAACCGAAATGTAATGTAGCTGTCCACCGCAGACATTGAAAACTTTTTCAATATCACATGTGTCAATTTGTCATCGTTCTATTGGTTTTCGATCAACAACAGCAATTATACATGATGCGGGGAAATTGAAAGCAAACAGACGACGTCTATTAAGTAGGTTCACTATTATTTTTATGGATACGCCGAGGTTTCTTGCATCAATTTCATAATAAGAGCGTTTTTACATTGCCCGATCCGATATTAGATGTCGAATGGAAGTAAAATGTAAGACTTGTGTTTTTCTGTATTTATTTATTCATTTATGAATCATATTACTAAAAAGCGATAGATGACGCAAAAAGGCGTCATAGCAATAGGGAGTATTACTGCAATGTTTTGTCGCCAGAGTGCAGCACTAGCGCCTTTAGTAAACCATAGATTAACCTATACATCCTGTACCTTAAACTGTTTTTTGACAAGTTTTCACAATAAAATATGACATTGATACATCAAGGCGGTTTGTTTACAAAGGGTCTACCGGGAAACGCGAAATTCAGCTAAGTATCTGCCTCTTTATTGCGCGAATATGCAGGAGTGATAAAAAGGTTAGATAACAAGATTTCGACTTTCTCTTTTGTGGTAGACCCTTAGATTGTGACTTATTGTGGAAGTGGTGCCCCCTACGCAGAGTTTCGCGTAATATTCCCTATTCCTTGAAAGAGTCTCTCTACTTCAAATAGATAATCTCTTCATTTGAAAGATCGTGGTGCGACAATCAGAAAGCCCACAGTAGTACATAGTAATAATATGAAAAGGCTCTTCATAACGACCTAACGAAGTTGCTGCACAATAGGGATTTGCACAAAAGTAGCACGCGTATAAAATACTACTCGCTGTGGTCATAGCACATAGATTTAAACCAGTAAACGAAATTAACATTTATTAATTATAAGGTGCATTTACACCGCAGTTAACTGTTGTCGAGCAACACTGTGCATGCAACACGGTAACATTAGGTTTACCTAGTTACTCACTGTTGCACATAATGCACATTATTGCTCCACAGATTCTCCAAAAAAGGTTACGGTGTGGATATGCATGCCAATCTGTTCATAAACCTTTTTGTAAACATAATTATATCGAAAAATCATAAGTCAGGAGTTTTGTTCATGTATTTCTAAACAAAATACTATCTTTTCATGCTGGACACACTGCTGGAACAGTGGTTGAATTTATCATACTTTCTATTTTTTTTTTCAGATTTCGGCCTTTGCAAGTTTACCTTTCCTACTGTGATCGTACATATACTATAATGCAGTGAAGCTAATTAAAACTAGATTGTGAACTGTAATGCAGGACGTCCGTCCGTCCGGCTGATATGCGTTCTACGAATTCCGCTGGACGACAGAATACATAAAACAGTTTAGCTACCTCTCGGACTAAAATGGAATTTCATTTTAGTTACATTTTCTCGCAATGTCATTCCACGCATTCAGATAGTCAAGGACTGTATCCTTGATTCCTAATTTATTTATATTGTTACGACCTTGACGATCGCTTCCGCTGATTGGTGCATGGGAAATGAAGTGAAAATCGTGCGTGAGATGCGCGCTCATAAAGAATACAGTCGCCATCAGATATATCGGAGCGGTCAAGGCGCTCACAAATATCTAAACACGCCTCTATTTTCAAGGCGTTAGGGTGTGTGTTCAGATATTGTGAACCCCTTGGTCGCTCCGATATATCTGATGGCGACTGTACCTACCAAGACGATTGTAAAGGTTATATTAAAACCAGGTCAAAACAAAGGTAGGTAACAAATTGTTAAATTAAAATTTACCTCAATAGAGTTAGGTATTAGGTTCGACTAATAAAGGATTTTTTGATATTCAACCCCAAGGGGGTTGAAAATTGAGTCCAAAGCTAATAACACCGACTTCAAGATATTTTTTTTACAAAACTTAGAGGATATAAGATAACCAAACGGAGACGCCATGTCTATAATTTTCGGTACAAAATAGTCTGCCGTTTTTTGCGGGGGAGGGGCACATCAAATGTATACGTAACGTAAAAATAGCAATGTCAGATAAACGTCAGTCCATACATGTGGTCGACATGTGGTTGACCATTGGCCGCCTATTTTCGACAGAGGGGAACGCCTGTTAATGACCACTCCGTTTGGTTATATTCTCTAAGTTACAAAACGATCTTTAAAAGATGTGGCGTGATCAAACTCTCGGGTAGAAGCTTTCTGTTCTCTTGGAAAATAACTTTGTAAACTGCATTTTTCGGTTGCGCAAGTAGTTTGTTCTAGTTGAGTTTTAAATTTGGTTTGAGAATACTTTTTAGTAGACGGGCCGAAGTTTCGCCGTTAGATACTTCGCTCTATAATAATGTAGGTTAGCTGACTATTGCATTGTAAAATTAAGGCAATTATTTTTAGGAATTAACCTAATAATTATAGGGATTTTTTAACTATAGGTACTGTACAAGTACGTAAATCTTGCTTTACTGAGTACATTAGTAAGAGTAGCATTAGTAAGTAGCAGTGGCAGTAAGAGATTATTAACCGATTTCAAAAAAATAAAACGGGTTGGACAAAGCAAACCTACAAAAGCTTTAGACTTGAGTACAGTTTTTCCTCATAAAACACCTGTTTCTACTGACGTAGTTTAATATAGGTAGGAAAAGTCATAAATTATTGCACGATTATACTTTTAAATCCTTGATAAATGAGAGACACCAAACGAGCAAAGCAAACGTGCTCGTGCCATGCGCTGGTGTAGTGTACATTGCAACCCGGGAGGCAGAAAATAATAATTATTATTATAGAGGGAGAAATTAATTATTATTATTTAACGGCCTTCTAGCATAGTCTGTAGTAGGAATCTTGCATACGAAAGAGGAGTTTCGGTATTCAAATCCTGTTAAGGACATTGAAATTAAAATTGAAATCTTTATTAAGCTTAGAATAAATTTAAAAGTAGAAAAATTACTGTCTTATTACTGTCTGTAAAGTGGAAAAATCTTTATTGTCATATTGTGAGACAATCAACCGCGATGCTGAGTACAATATTAATACTAAAACGAATCTTAATCATTTATTTGTGTATTCATCACAAATATTTGTTCCTGAGCTTTGGATGCTTTATATCTGTTTTATATTTACCGTCGTCTTGTACCCACAACAAAAGCCTTATTGAGCTTACTGTGAGACTAGTTGGATTTGTGCAAAAAAATTCCTTATAATATTTATTTAAATTATTATGCAACACCATACACCAACACCATTTTGACCCTTTATTAAAAAAAACAAGGAATCTTTAAAATTTCAAGAAGACTTTACAGGTTAGGCTGTACGTTATTCGTCAATATCAAAATTTAAAAAATATATAGTCTAGGAGGCTGATTCTGATTCATCAATTTGTTATGGTTTTGACCTTTTACTATAATACGAACATGATGCGAATCACACTTCTAATAACATGACATGACTACCAGTGCATTTCACTCGCAACAGTGTGAACTATCGTCAAAATCTTATTAAAACCAAGACTAAAATTGTAATTAAACGTTAAATCACAACCGGCCTCTAATGCCTTTCTTATGCAGCAGTGTAATCCCTGCACGAAACTTGCTCGTACAAATTTATGGGCCCAGGTCAGACAGTTGGCAGTGAGAAACTTTAAAAAAATCTATCTACGTGCGCTGTTTCTAATCCACCGCTTGATTGCCTTACCGTTCCGGGTTTATTGCTAATGGAAACAGGCTCTTGCAGTTGAATTGCAGTTTGTTCTGGTACAGACAGATAAAAGAGCGGACCTGAGTTTAACGCAGAGTAAAAAATATCCTTATAGCCACAGTAAACCTGTGGTAGCCAGATAGGCTCAATAAGGTGAATAGATGATCTAGTCAAGATAGCAGAAACGTCGAATTAGGCAATGCATTACTGGTTGTTGAAGAAGTCGTATGGAAAGAATAATCTAAAATCAACATCGTGGTCCCTAAAAACTTTTGCGATTTTATACAATTACTAGCGTAGTCTAATCACCCCTTTCCAGTAAGTAATACACTCAAAGCATGTTTTTTTATAGGTAGTGACGAAGACCTAGGTCACCTAGGGGTAGTTCAAATATCTACGCAGCTAAGTAAATAATATTAATAAATCATGTAATATTTTAATAAAATTCCTCGTCAATCTACCTGCGTCCCAAGAGCGTAATACTTTACTTTTTAATAATTATTGAAGAACGTACACTGACAATCCAACCTCTAGACTGAGCTTAGGCCAATTCTTTCATGAAACCGATGCTGCCAAAAATACGAGGGTGCGGGGGGACGAGGTGAGCGAGTCCCGTGCCGTGATTGACTCGAAGATGGAGTAACGCTACCGTATGTGTGGCAGAGGGGGTAGCGCGACTATGCTATGTCTAGAGGTTGGATTGTCTGTGAGAACGTATAAGTTTGATATAACATATTTTTTAAGCCAACCTTCGCGTCAATCACGGCACGGTTTAACGCAACTCCAGAGTTTAACTGCTAATGGAAACAAACAGTGCAGTAAATAATTGCAGTTTCCGGCTTAATCAAACGGACTTTGGTGCAATTTTAGAAGCAAAAACGGAATAAGTTTAAGTAAAATAGTGTCGCTAGGAAATCCTGCGAAACAGCTATTTGTTTGTAACGCTCTCCGAACGAGCTTAAGATTCTTTTTCTTTGACTAAATTTATGGGATTCTACCTATCCTTGTCCTGTTTAGCCGTGTGGTATGACACAAGATTGGAAAATTCTTCTTTCTTCTCGTTCAACCGCAAAATTAGCTACGTGAGCAGTAATTCTTAAAATTACCAACATTTTACTTATCCTACAGTGGACGGTTTGCCGCTTTTTGAAGTGACAACTTCTTTAGCGGCGCTGGGCTGGGGGAGGGGGGGAGGGGGGGAATGATAAACTCGAGACAGCGTAAGGCGATCACGTGACCGTAAGATTTAGATGGCCACTCATTTAGATGGCATTTAAATCAATAAAGAAAAACTCAATGACATTACATGAAAAAGGTTCTAATCTTGTACGGGCTGAAATACGAGGATCTCACAGTTACATTCTAACTTATATCACTCAAATATAATTCAATAAAGCTACATCTTGATGAAATCGCTAATAAAAGTGAACTCTAGTACTGGTGAATAAAATTTTTATTACCTTCAGTAATTACATTGCCGAGGTTCAAAACGCATCTTGTTCAAAAATAGTTTCAATAGCTTTTAGCTATTTATTTATGAGCTTACTTTTTGTAGGTTCCCAAATTGAGAGGCTCATGGTTGTCCCAGAGGACATAAATTTGGAAAAGCAAGAACTTAGAAACTACGTACTCTCAAGAGCAATGAAAATGGGTTACCTTTGACGGAAATTTACAATCACTGAAAAGTGTTTCAATCGCACTTGAGTGTAGCTAAATTACCCACGAGAGCGACAATACTTGACATCATTGACTTGAACTTACATTGACTTGAACTTATTTTGTTATCTTCGACATAATTAAATACATTTAAAAAAAATCATTTTTCCATATTTTACTTTACCTAATTTCTTTTCTTTCCATCTCGTTATTCTTATCACTGTAGTCGCATTCAATGATGTACAATGTAAAAAAAAAAAGATTAAACTTCTAACCTAACGATGTGCACACATTCCGATTCGTATCTTACTTACAAACATTTCGATTTGTAAACAAAGCTAAAGGAAATGGCATAATATTACAGACAAGCGCACAAACTGTAAAAACGGAGCTATCTTTTTCTTGTTAGTAATGGTTTAAGTACCAATAATCGTATCGTCAAAATATGCTTCAATTAGGTATTAACACAATATGAGTGTTAATTTTACCCTCGAAATCTACAGTTAGTTGCTCTTTGAGACTCCTAAAACTGGTTATTTCTACTGCTACTGGCTCTTCTCAAAAACTTGTCGCCCACTGGATTCCTGCCACTGGCCTGTATGTTACACAAAAAAAATTGATAATAAACCCTATTTCCATAAAAAACTGTTTTACCATCTCAAAGTGACCGAGTCGCTTTATAACCTAACGGAAAAGTATCGTCCCGAGCACTAAAAGAGGTTATTATTATACGTAATAGAGGGTCCTGCCTAACGGTGCGGAAGGATAGATTAAACGTATTAGTATACACGGCGCGTTATGTCCTACATATAGCACTCGGAAGGGTTATTCTACGTTATTCAGAGCACGTGACGGGAACTATTTTGTTTGAGAGCCCCTGAATATGAAGGTGAGATGAAAAGGCACGTTTTTCATACCCACGTCGTAATATGAGAGTAATTTATGAAATAATTAGTGGAGGTAGAACAGCGTTTTTGCCTTTGACGCAACTCTCATATTACCTAGAATTATTAATTAATGTGGATAAAATGATTCGCTTATTTTATAAGTACACAAAAAGGTAGAGAGATTTGGGAGGTTAAACCAATTAATGAAGTTTCTCTGTCATATTTGAATAGGACTTCTAGCATTATGATAATCTGTACCTGAAAAGGCGACGTTTCACCCCAGACGACGCGTCAGCAATGTAAATTATTACAAGACCCAAATCTAGGTCCTTTCTATAGCCCTCTAATACTCGCTTACTTATTCATGGCCCTATCCGAACTCGTAGGCATTTTATTATCCGAGTATGAAGGAAACGTGACACTTATATCGACTCAAATTATTATTAGTGTCACGTCACGTTTTACAATAACACTTTTTATCAACCTTCAACATCGATATTTCTAACACTTTATTGAAAGCTTATGCCCCACGTTGGGCGCCAATGTAACGCTTAAAGATATTTTTTGATAAATCGAAGTTTTTCATTATCCTTTTTTAATTTACGGAAACGAGTCAGGCCCAACAGGCATTATCTATCTCCAACTTTGTAATTCAGACATTCCGTAAAATTTCACATCGTGACCAAGTATCTAAATGACAGTGTTAATCCTATTCCATCCAATCCGCCGCGAAGCATCATCTGTATTAATTTATTCTGTTCACGCTTCTGACCGTACCATTCATATATCTTACAGAGCGCAGGCAAATAAAAGTTCTACCAGTCTTACTATTACCCCGAGTGTTCTAACAACTAAGCGTATTTATAGACCAAGTAACACTGGTTTTCGTCTTGTTTGACAGAATAGCTCCTTTAGTACAGATGATCCGTTTTAAATTTTAAAAACATATCCAATGCAGCTGCCCAGTAAGAGGACGAATTGGTGATTTGCACCGCATTGTTGATTGCTGCACCGCAATATTACTATTATTTTTACAAACCTTAAATTAACCTTTTGTTTTAACAAGCTGTGCTATTGCAAATAAAGCTAGTAAATTCCATAACTACTCACAATTAAATGGTCGGCGCGACTTATGAGTTAAAATGGTTCATAGAGATTTTTAATAAGAAAACACAGCTGGCTCTGGAGCCCTCGGACTCGGGGGTGTTAAAAACATGTACCTACACTACTTTTTGACGTTTTCCTTAAACATTGTATTGGGGCATTCCATAAAGGTAATAAGCCTGTTGGCTACGTGTTGCTATATTTTACATTCCTGATATAGATAAGAAGCCTATATTTGGCAATATATATAAATATATAGGTATATGCTACAGATATTTTAAATCTACATGTTTATCGCAAATAACACCAAAATAATGTGCCTATTTTTGAATTAATGTATTTAATTACAACTGCCGGTAACCTTACACAAATTAATTTTATGAAATTGTCCATAAGTAATGAGTTTACATTTATCCCGCAGTAATTAATTAAGGTCGAATAAAAGGTTAGTAACCAGATACACGTTTTACCCCAATTTACTTAATTCTGGGTTTTCGGTTCCAAGTACAAATTTTATTTATATTAATATTTTGACCGTGTCTACGGCGAGGTCACGTTTAGAAGTGTAATATTACTTGTTTTTATCAAGCATACATAAGTTTGTAAACAAAATATTTAGTTTCACGCTGGCGGTGAGTATCAAAAGTAGCAGATCAGAATACATGTAAAAGTACCTACCATTACTGACCGAAGCGTTAGCGAAGGTCTCCGTTTTAATTTGGGCAAAATGCTTTCGTATGTCCGAATGTTTTCCTCTACAGGTCGCAATTCCCAACCGATTCTCGTGAAATTTTGTGACCAGATTCTATATGAATAAATATATTTTTTGTCGATCCAGTTTGAACTGTACTACTGAAGTATGCGTTGCCAATCAAACTTTAATAAAATTCTCATGCGAGCCTACCACTCAACTCATAACTTTTGTAACAGCCATTAGCGAACTCTTTGAATTGTCTACCGTATTCTCATGCAACAAATTCTAAATTCAAACTAGTTATTCAATCGCTCTTAAGTCTGTTATGTGGGGTTAGACAGAATTGACTAGTAGGGAAACAAAGTTAAAAATCTGCTACCGACCAATCTGTCATCGCCGCTAGGGAATTCAGTCCAAAGTTATATTAAATACGATTGACTCAAAATAAATACGACCACAATTGGTTTGCCCAGTTGTATAATCCAATAACGTAGAATATATTTGCGAGTTATTTCTATTCCCAATGGTGCGGAGCTGTTCGACTCTGCTTGTTGTATATTGATGATATTACCTCATGTAGGTTTGTAATATTTGTGATATTACAAAACTAGTTATTAATGAATTCCATAATTACGCTCGAACGGCAAATACAGACTATCTAGTATCTAGTAGTAGTACTTTGTTTATTTTTTTATTGTTTATTACCAGTCTGAACATAGTTATTGTGACGTCCAGGCGCCGTTGTGTACTGGGTGACCAAATGAAACAACTGTTATCGCTTGTGCACTCCGCAGCCACGCGCACGCCATGACACTTCCCTATGGAGTGAAGCTAGCGGGTAGTTGCGTCGTACTGTTTATTGTGTAACCGTCACATCTCTCCCTTTTTATAACAATTTATTTATTTTACTTTATATATTAACCATGCAACAATAATTCAGTTTATCTTATTATCTTATACTCGCTACGTTGATTTATTTTTCCAATCTAGGTATACTACCACCGGTTCGGAAAAGTTAACCTCAGACCCGAGAAGAACCGGCGTAAGAAACTCGGCGAAGTGTGGATCCATTTTACAACTGTTAAATAATAAATATTTTCCAACACTAGCAAGCCTTTAAACCTGTAAAACTATTATTTGATTATTCCTAATTGTTACCGACTTTTAATTTACTTTAAGTCATGTTATGCTTGCCACATAAAACTTATAATTTGATTTGTTACAAATATTTCTTGCGATACCCTACCAGGGTCCATATGTGCCTGTATGTTACTATGTAGTTTACTCGTATGTAATATAAATATGTACATTGGATGCAAAATAAAGATCTCTATCTCTATTTTACTTTTACAATTTCTTATGTGTCAGTCCCTCTCCTTCTCCTATTTGCAGTTTTGAGTCTAAGTCCTTTTATTAACTTGAATATAATTCAAAGAATTATTTTAAAAGCCTTAATTACTACATTTTCCTTTTGATGCTTACACATTTCCAGGTATTAACATTAGCATACAATATAATATTTTACTAAATTAATACCTATTTCATGATTTAGGTACAATAAAATTGTAAGCTTGCCAAGCGTCTTGGACATTAGTTACTTACTGGCAATAACTGATTGACTCAGTTTTACTTGTCTTGTATGATGTTAATATATATGAGGCAATTTATAATACTTATAGATAATCCAATGTCAAATAAAGTAGCAATGTTACTCTATTCATAGTAGAGGTACCACGTCAAGTATATTTAGTTTTACTTGTGAATAGGTTAAGCAAACAATAATCTATATAAATATATTTATATATAATTAATTTGTTAGGTACCTACTAATATTTACCTGCCTATTTGACCATTGTTATTATCTAATCATAATCATATCTAACTATCGTTCTTTAATTATATGTAATACTTGGATAATATAATATTGACATCAATTAATCCAAATATTTATTTTATTCATTCTATTACTCAAAAAGTAACACAGCAAATATAATATCGAATGTAATATTAATCTAGCAACTTTTGCGAAGAATCATAATTACAATTTATGTTATGAAAATAACGTAACTCCTTCTTACTAATCGGAAGCTGATTTTTCAACTAGTAAGCCAGTAAGTATTGCATTATTATTTCCACAACAATTACTGTCAGACTATCACATAAATATTAATATTTGTATACACTTTTTCTTCGGTTTATTTCAATTACTTGCAACAGTTGCAACATATTTTATAAACCTGAAACATACACACCTTGTATGTCTGTTTCCTATGTCCTGTCATTGGTAAGTATGTCATTTAACTTCAATAAACATCTTACAACGAACCAATGGAACTCCATTATCTTAACCATGATCCCATGAAATACAGAGTAAGTAGGTACACAAGAATACACTGTTCGAATGTTTACTTTACCATTTTAGCGTTACGTTTAACGGTTCTGTTTGATATGACCTAGGGTTTTGGTCTTTTGGGTCTTAGTGTAGATTAGTACCATATATGTGTACTCTTGGGTAGATCCATGAAGTGGCTCTAGATGCAACTTTAATCTACTAGTTTTACTAAATTAGTTAGTCTCAACTAATTAAACATCAATCAGGCACTGTCATTGAGGGCGATCAAGATCACGGTTAATTCGAATACTTATTGTTTTTATTTTCTAATGTATACCTACTCAGACACACTATTATTTATTTGATTGTTTCTGTTTTGTTTTAATGTATCGGTTCTGAGACTATGTATAATTTCCAATGTATGTATTGTCTCTACCGCATACCTAAGCGTTTTGGCATCCTTAATTATTGTAGTTTTTATGCATGTGACTGAAATAGGGAAATATATTTTCCAGTAAATTGCCTTTTTAATTACACCTAATTATAATTAGTCATCACATCACACATATCACTCATCTTAATCTGAGTAGGTGTACCTACTACCTAGGTACTTAAAAGGTACTTCGTCATCTACCTGTCAACCGACAAAAGTCGTATGTCTATTTACAAGGCATTAACCGCTTTTCCGGTTAACCGCTGTTCACTAGAGTTTTGCTGTTAGTACCTAAGTCATGTTTGCCTTGGGTATAGTTTCGTAGTATAGTTAGTAAGCTGTGCTTCCTCACTGTGCAAGGCTCCACGCATCGCCACTCCCATTTTTATAGCATTGACTTTAGGTACTACATGACATGATGTATTATGACAGGGCCAGCGCATCTATTTACGTACCTTTTGTACTTGGGTTTGTGATTGAGCTTTGTCCTGATTATTATTCAATAAAATCATGTATTCCGGCTTTAAAATAGATTGGGATTGGAATTTATAATATGAAATCTGGGTCATATACGATTTTGAAGGAATTGTATATCCTCATCTATTTATAGATTTTATTTGGGCAGTTTAGGCATGCCTCTGTGTTCCACAGTTTCCACGGCTGCGCAAAATGCATTATTATCCTGGTCACCTGCTTGTTTCTCTTAAACTATAATTTAACGCGTCCTCTAACTGTTCCAACAGAATGGCTACAACAATCTTTAATCGGAATACCGTCTATTAAGTCGTCGTATACTTTATATACTTGCTTTGTTCGTTTTTATTTAAGCTGATACATTGAGTACTTACCTATACGAACATCTGCAAAATGCCGTAAATTTATAATACGGGTACAAGTTAGAGGAAGGTTAAATTGTAGTACTTTACACGAAATATTTTTTCCAAATATATTTGTAAAATTGAAAATCTACCTGAATCTATATTAGTAGGTATGCCTATTCCCGAGGCCATCCATCTATACCTACGCCTTAAGTGAACTGGAACAGTAGGCAGAGGCACCAATTATATAATTTTCGCTGCTTATTATATAATTTTGAATTAAATAAATACATAGCAGGTTACTCTACTAACATTATGTCAGTTTATTACTATTTTGCCTCCCTATTAAGTCTAATGGTGGTATCTGGGACATTTTGGATGACCTATGACAAGATCCTATCGTTAGTACCAACCAACTCTATATCGCGTCTACTAGACTTGTTACTAGGTACATTTGACCCTTTTGGCTTGTTAGTACTGGGTAGTTGAACATAATACTAATTATACCTTGTTTATATCGTAGGTAAGCGTTATGATTTCGCTGTATCATTTATTTTATTTTGCTAGTACCAGTGGAACATTCAACCTACTACTTATTTATTTTGCCAGTACCAGTTGAACGTTTCAATTCAACCTACTAATTATTTGTTTTGCTAGTACCAATTGAACAATTTCAACCTACTACTTATTTGTTTTGCTAGTACCAGTTGAACATATCAACCTACTACTTATTTGTTTTGCTAGTACCAGTTGAACACTTCAACCTACTACTTATTTGTTTTGCTAGTACTAGTTGAACGTTCCATCCTACTAATTATTTGTTTTGCGTCATTAGTAGTTAATTATACCAACTGCAGCATAGATGTGATGTACAGTTTACTTCTTGTAATTTATTTTTCTTGTTAGTCCGACTCCGACTTACTACTCAATTCATTTGATGCTGAGTTTACGTGTCTACTCCTACAGTAAAACAATAACAAAGCCCTCGGCATTCATCAGTCTAAGTACATATCTATAGTTCTTGACTCACTTGACATCGTAACGGTCCTTGATAATTTTACTGATCCGTTACCTGCTAGCATTCTTTATTGTCATAACATACCTATGTATATATAAATACAGGTTAAATCGACACCAAGTTAGGTAACAGCGATTCATATCATTTCAATTGATTATACGTATTATAACAAGTTATTTTAATCGAACAATATTTCTTTTAGGACATAAGGTCCCTAAAAATTTATACAACTATACCGACTTAATATGCAGGTTTCTCAATAGGTTTCCTTATGTAAAAATATCTTAGTAATTACACAACTAAGTAGGTAGGTATATTTTAAGTATGAACGGCAAATACACAACAACTCATAATAATCGTGATTTCCGCGAAGATAGTTTGATTATTTACCCTTTATATCATATGAATTCTAATATACGGTTTTGAGTCAGAAAATAAACCATGTACCAACTGTATTTGTAACACGCAAACCATCAGCATATTCGTTTCTGTCACTTCATGGAAAAATTAATACACCGGTGCCACATCATTCTAATAATGCAACATGAGTACATTATTTTTTGTAGGATTTTCCCAATTATTGATCTATCTTGCATTGATTGCACTTTTGGATTTACAATTGGTAACCAGGCTCACGAACAGTAGCTACTGTCAAAGAGTTAGTGTAATAAGCAAGCGCATATTTCTTCTTTGCTTGGTAAACATTCCTCCCGAGCTACCTACCATCAATTACTCACTAAATAGTTGTAAAGTTAACTACTGTTCTTATGTAAACAGTCGACAAAATCAACTGTGCATATACATAATTGTTTTTATTAACATTGATTGTAAACAAAACTATAAAATTAGGTATTTATATTTATTATTATTGGGGTGGTATCGGGCCTTTGAGTGTCACGTCGACCACGTATTGATCTATGGTGACGGCCCTTTAAAGTTCATTACTAATGCCCGTTGCATCCAGAAAATTACAGATGCTTTGGGCCGTAACGTTCTGTACCTCATAGGGTTGCAATACATGTCGCCCTAAGTAGGTATAAAATTAGGTATAGGTACAAGATCTACCTTTTTACAGTTTTTCACTAATATTTAAATTCTGCACTAGTTTCTTTAATACTCCTCTGACGTGAGTTTGGAATTTCAGAACCTAGTTACGTAACAAAGTCGTTGCAATTTTAATATTTCCGTATTATGTACAACCGTACGTCACTCGTTACAATATCACCTCGCCCAAACTTTTGTATTGCCTGAATACAATCGGGAGCTCGGGAGCAAATGGACAACTACGGTAGCTATTAGGTTAGGATTTCCATACCTTAGGTATTTTGTTTTTTTCCCGCCACCGTTACCTTTCCTTTTCGTAATTTTTTTTGGTGATGTTTTATCCTCGTCGCCATTTGTGACGTCCAGGCGCCGTTGTGTACTGGGTGACCAAATGAAACAACTGTTATCGCTTGTGCACTCCGCAGCCACGCGCACGCCATGACACTTCCCTATGGAGTGAAGCTAGCGGGTAGTTGCGTCGTACTGTTTATTGTGTAACCGTCACAGTTATCACAAGTAGACACGTAAACAAATCAAATACATAAAAGCCCGGAGCCACCCAAGATACCTACAATTTCAAGGGGATACATTTCTGGTAAATTCAAGGTCAAGTGTATTTCAGAAACTCGACGGGGAACGTTCTGAGGCAGAAAATTTCCTAATACAGCGCCGAGTCTCGGAAGCTTTGTGGAAAACGAATTATAATCAAATCGAATTCTTGGCTAAGCAATTTATCTAGATGAAATGACGGTATTAGAGAAATGCTTCGAATAGAAGACGTTCCGTGACGTCGCTTGATTTCTCCTATAAGTAAAATGGGTCAATCAATTGTTAGCATTTCATAGTCATAATTAATTATTAAAATATGTAATCTAAATTTCTATATATTTTGATAAACAGTGTTAGACTGTTTATCAAAATACATTAATTAATATGTAACGGAAGTAAGCATTTGACATCTCGAGCTGGCTCCCGATTGGTCGCGCCGTCTTAAATCGTAAAGCTTCCGGTGAGGCAAGATGGCGGCAACTGGCGCTACGGTTGGGAGGCAGAACGAGTGAGGCAACGAATGAGTGAAGATCGGATTGTCATATTGTAATAACTAAACGTTGTGATTTGATGTAAAATTAATTGGTCGTGTCGGAGAATACGTGAATACACATCTTGCTGGATCATCGGATTGTTTTATTGAACTGTCGTTTCACAGTTCAGAAGGCGGGATTAGTCGAGGTTCTCGTATAAAAACTTCGGTGAAAAAACTTACGCCCTTGAAGGTATGTAATCTAATCGCAAATTATTGGCCTTTCTAATTTGATACATTTGGACATATTCCTTTTTTTTTTTTTCTTTTCTCATCTTTTTGTTTGGTGATTATTTGAAGTTATTTCACTATCACAAGTTTGATATGAAACGAAAACGGTTTTTATTAAGTGCTTCGACCGAAAGAATTATTTTTTTTAGAGGGTAGCCTATTTACATTATTTTTATCTTATCTTGATTACATGTAGTCGCTATAATAAATGAGTATAGACAATAAATAAAGAAAAATTAGATTAAGGCACGCATGACGTTATAACAGTTGTTTACATGAGTCAACAGTTGTTTAAAAAGAGTTTACAAAAACTTACAAATTTACAAATGCTCTTAATTATCAAATTGTGTTATTGTGCGATAATTGCAGTGTCTTATGGTAGTTTACTATAGTTTACAATGAGTTTACAAAAGTTTACAAATTTACAAATGTTCTGAAAGTCCCAAATTGTGTCAAATTATGTTAAATACAACGTTTTACAGTAGTTTACAATAGTTTCCAATGAGTTTACAAAAGTTTACAAATTTACAAATGTTCCGAAAGTCTTAAATTGCATTAGGGTAAGTTAAATATAGTGTTTACAGTAGTTTACAATGAGTTTACAAAAGTTTACTAAAGTTTACAAATTTACAAATGTCGGAAATCTATGAAATATTTATTTAGTAGAGTTTCTACTTGGATATCTCGTATTTTACACAAGTTTACAAAAGTTTACAAATTTACAAATGTTCTGAAAATGTCAAATATCCATAGTATGTGCCAGATTAAGTGTCTTACAGTACTTTACAAAATTTTACAGTGAGTTTACAAATTTTACAAAAGTTTTAAATTTAAATAGGCTTTAATATAAATAGTGATTTATTGTTGTTTATATCAGTTCACATCATTTGTAAGAGTTTATAAATTTACAAATGTCGAAGAAAGTTGAAATTTTCAATAAGTAAGGTTGTGTATGGTGTTTATGCGTTTACAAAGAATACTAACATATTAGTAATAGCTTACATAAGGTTTACAAGTTATATTCTGAATTAGAATCATAATCGACTCAGTTATTGTTATTATATTTTTAGAACATTCACTTTTGGTGGACTTTTGCAGTTACAATCATGGCAAGTGGAGAAGAGTCGAGTCCAGGACCTTCTCGTAGACGAAAAAGAGACGAATCGTATGAAGAGGATGACAGCTGTACCCCAGAGCGCCAAAGACGTCGGCACTCGGGGCACCGCAGCAGCCGTAGCCGGCATAGAAAGAGCAGGAAGGTGAGGAGTTCGAGATCTCGTCGGCGGAGGACACCCAGTTCTGCGCGCCGCCAGCGCGGGCACGAGCTGAGCCGATTACAACCAGGTGAACCCCAATCAGTCGTACCACCTAACCCTAGCCAGATGATTCCGACAGGTGCAGATGCAGATACAATTTCACCGGATGTGTCTAATTCAGCTGTTAGTAATAAGGAAATGGCAGATTTTGCTACACAATTTAAAGAACTCATTCAGACTATGAAAGCGGGAGGCAGTAATGAAAGATTTCCGACTATGAATGTTATACCTGAATATGACCCTGCTAAACGGACGCAGACGATTAGTACGTGGTTGTTGAAGGTTAACGAATGCGCGCAAATTTATGGCTGGACAGAACGACAAACAATCCATTATGCCTTACCGAAGTTAGTAGGCCTTGTACAGCAATGGTATCAAGGATTACCAAGTCTCCTGTTTTCATGGTCTGAGTGGCAGGAGAAACTGAAATCAGCTTTTCCAAGTGAAGAGAATTATGGGCGACTTTTGACGGAAATGTTGGCCTGTAAAGCGCGATTTGGTGAATCGTTAGAGGAATACTATTACAGAAAAATTATCTTATTGAATCGCTGTAATATATCGGGTAAGAACGCAATAGACTGTCTGTTGTTTGGTATTGAGGATAGGTCAGTAAGGACAAGCGCAGAGGCTGCTCAATTCACAGAGCCTGATAAATTGTTAGTATATTTAAGAAACGTTAAAATTACCAAACCCAGCGAAAGGACCAACACATCTTTTCAGGCCAGCACTTCCGACAATAGGCGTCCTAGGTTTAATAAATCTGTGTCCAGTAATAATGAGCCTAAAGGCAACACAAAATGTTACAATTGTGGCGAAGAGGGTCACCCATATTTTAAATGTAAACTTCCAATCAAAAGGTGCAACTTATGTAATAAAGTTGGGCATATTGCCAGTGATTGTCCATCAAAGAAAGATAATACTGAGAAAAAGACCGTTTTACGCATATCGCTTAAACAGGGTAATGATACTAAATATTTCAAGTCCGCGACAGTTAATGGTACAGATTTAGAATGTTATGTAGATTTCGGCAGTGAATGCACTGTAGTGAGGGAATCGGACGCTCGCAAATTATCAGATGATTGGATTCTAACAGACTTACCGGTGCTTATAGGATTCGGTGAAGGACTAGTTAACTCCATAGGAAAGGTTAATGTCACTCTAAAAATAGACTCAGCTCAAGCGGGTTTGGAAGCGTTGGTTGTCCCAGATCATCTTTTGAAAGTTCCTCTGTTGGTAGGGCAAACATTTACCGAACAAGAACACGTTGTTGTTTATAAAACTAGCAAGACGCTTAAAATATCAACAAACGCATTGCAGGTTAAAGAAAATATACCATTGTATGTTCGTGAGTCAGTAAATGTTAAGGGCTATACGGTTGTAGACGTGTATTCGAAACCAACGTATAATGGGGATTTGTTTATTGAGCCAAGTATGTGTTTACAGCCAAGAAAAGAATACGACAGTATACAAAGTGTGATTAAAATGGTAGATGGCTGTGGTCAGGTTGTGATCAAAGGTCTAGTTGCAGAGGGCTTTAGTTTAGATAAAGAAGTATTGTTAATCCGTGCGATACCTTTAAAGGAAGTTTCTATGCCTGCAGAAACATTCAACGTCAATAGGGTCGAACGTAAAAATGGTAATCAAGGCAGCGATTCTTTGATTGATGAAACGATGATAAATGTAGATAAAAATATAAAGGATGATGACCGGCATAAATTAGTTAATTTGCTCAATGAGTACAGGGATTGCTTCGCGTTTTCGATCAAGGAGCTAGGTTGTGTTACCAACACGGAAATGAGTATTAAACTTAATGATTCTACACCTGTGGTATATAGACCATATCGGTTACCCGTTTCAGAGCGAGAGGTAGTTAGGGATATAGTTCAGGAACTAGAAGAATCAGGTATCGTGCAACAGTCTTCTTCAGAATACGCATCACCGATTTTGTTAGTTAAAAAGAAAACAGGCGATTACCGCCTCTGTGTGGACTTTAGGACTCTAAACAAACGTACAATCAAGGAACATTATCCTCTCCCGAGGATAGATGACCAATTAGATAATCTTTCTGGACATAAATTTTATACAACTTTGGATTTGGTTTCTGGATATTATCAGATCCCCATGTCTGAATCCTCGAGACACCTGACTGCGTTCATAACGCCGGACGGGCATTATGAATTCACAAGAATGCCCTTTGGGTTAGTTAATGCACCGTCCACTTTTCAAAGGGCAATCAATAATATTTTAGGTAACGCTAGATTCAAAGACGCTCTAGCATACATGGATGATGTGAACATTCCGTCGAAGACTGTTGATGAAGGACTTACTAAATTGAAGGAGGTATTAGAGCTGTTTCGCAATTCAGGGTTGACATTAAATCTTAAAAAGTGTCACTTTTTGATGCAATCGATTAATTATCTCGGGTTTGAAATTAGCGAAGAAGGTATACGGCCGGGTGTGAGCAAGATAGAAGCGGTAGAGAAATTTCCCAGACCCACCGATCAGCATAAGGTAAGACAATTTGTTGGTTTGGCGAGTTTCTTTCGCCGGTTTGTCAAAGGGTTTTCGGCACTTGCAAAACCCTTAACTCAACTGTTGAAGAAGGATGCCCGTTGGCTATGGGGAGAAGCTGAAGAAAACGCATTTATTACGTTGAAAAATGAGTTAATTAAACGACCGATACTGTCCTTTTACGACCCGTCATATGAAACGCAGGTCCACACAGATGCTTCGAAACATGGGATAGCGGGCATACTTCTTCAAAGACGAGACAAAGACTCTCCATTCACTGCGGTCGCATATTTTAGTAGGCAGACTTCGCCGGAAGAAGCAAAATTCACTTCTTATGACCTAGAAACTCTTGCCGTGGTATGTTCAGTGCAGCGTTTTCGAGTGTACTTATTAGGTATTTCCTTCACCATTGTCACTGATTGTAACTCGCTTCGAGCCACCTTTGATAAGAAAGACATGTTGCCGAGGGTGGCGCGCTGGTGGAGCACACTCCAAGAATACGATTTTAATATTGTGTACAAGCCCGGCTTAACCATGTCCCATGTTGATGCGTTGAGTCGTAATCCCCCAGACCTAAAATCCACCCCTGTTTTAAGTATTCAAAATATTAGTTCCAATTGGATAACTACGGTACAGAACAGCGATCCCGAACTTCAGAGGATAGTAAACATACTTAATGACCCAGAAAGCAATAATGTTGTAGAAATTAAAAATAACTACTTGGTCAAGAGGGGGTTGTTGTTTAGGAAGACTGAAGACGGTGATCGCTGGGTTGTACCAAAAGGCGTTAGATGGCAGGTGCTTAAGGGTAGTCATGACGATATTGGCCATTTTGGTTTCGACAAAACCTATGAGAAAATTAAGAGCAATTATTGGTTTGCCAAAATGAGACGATTCATTAAGAAATACGTCGATTCGTGCTTAGAGTGTGCGCATGCGAAGGTACCATCTGGAAGAAAGGCTGGCGAATTACATTCCATTGAAAAAGTTGACCAGCCATTCCATACTATTCATATAGACCACTTGGGTCCCTTCGTACGCAGCAAAAGAAAAAACGCCTACTTACTTATAATAATAGATGCGTTCACGAAGTATATCACGTTAACTCCAGTGAAAAGTACAAAAACGGTTCATTCGATTAGGGCTATTAAACATTACTTCCACACTTTTGACGTACCAAAACGGCTAATATCCGATAGAGGAACATCGTTCACGGCTAAAAATTTCAAAAAGTATTTACACTCTCGAGGGGTCAAACATATCCTCAACGCAACCGCGACACCACGTGCCAACGGGCAGGTTGAGAGGTACAACCGAACGGTTTTATCTTCTCTTACTGCTGCTACCCATGGTAAATCGGAATCGTCATGGGATGAATATGTTGACGAAGTTCAATGGGGTTTAAATAATACCCTTAACAAGGGCACGGGTAAGACACCTTCACAAGCACTTTTTGGTTTTAGACTATCTGGAATGTCTGACTCAGTGTTACAATCACACATTGAAAATGACGAAACAGTGACACAGAGTGACGATAGCCAAAATAAGAGTACGGTAGGTGCTAATCAGTCGATAGAAGATATTCGTAGTGACATTTCTGAACATATCCGGTTAAATCAAGAAAAGCAAAAAGAAGCGTTTGATAAGGGTAGAAAACAACTCACTTTTCAGGTTGGAGATCTAGTAAGGTTAGAAAGGGACATACCATCGAGTGGCCAAAGTAGAAAGCTAGTGTCTAAACTTCGGGGCCCTTATCGCGTTGTTAAAGTACTTGACAATGATAGGTACGTTGTTGAGGACACGCCACTCTCTCGAAAGGGTAATAGACCATTTAGTGGAATTTTCTCAGTTGATAAAATGCATCGGTGGATGGTATTCAATAGGAGTAATGATATTGATTCTAGCAGTGAAAGTGATGAGTCGTAACTTTTGATTGGCAAGGAAGTGTAATGTAGGATTGCTCGCACCTGGGCGAATGAAGTATTATGTACAATTAACAATGATATGAGTAGATGAGTAAAATGTATAATCGGTTATGTGTTATGATAGAAAAACAATTAAAGCTATGGTTGATAAATGTGTTTTATCATTAGAGATTTGCTGCTTAAATTCAAATTTAATGTTATAGACAGTATGGGAGACACGAAGGGGCTCCTATACTATAATTAGATCATATGAGGTAGTATTGAAAACATAAAGGGGCTCCGGTACAGTGATTAATGTGTATGAAGTAATATTGGAGACATGTAGGGGCTTCAGTATTATGTTTAGTTATATGAGGCAGTATTGGAGACATGAAGGGGGCTCCAGTACTGTGATTAGTTATATGAGGCAGTATTGGAGACATGAAGGGGCTCCAGTATTGTGATTAGTTATGAGGCAGTATTGGAGACATGAAGGGGCTCCAGTACTGTAATTAATTTACATGAGGCAATATTGGAGACATGAAGGGGCTCCAGTATTGTGATTAGTTATATAAGGCGGTATTGGAGACATGAAGGGGCTCCAGTACTGTGATTAGTTTATATGAGGCAATATTGGAGACATGAAGGGGCTCCATATTGCGGTTCTGACTAGATTAGATGTGTTTTGAAAACGTCCAGTATTAATATTTAAAGTGATCGCATTATTATTGTTAACTTAGTGTTAATGATAGATAAATATGTTACAAATATAACATAGGAGAATAAGTATAAAAAGCAAATCCATTCTGATTTATGAATATGTTAAAGTATTAAAAAAATTAAACTAACTGTTAAGATTGAGTAATAGTATGTATATTACTTATTACTGGCATTTTATCGAGACGATAAAAAGTCAGGAAAGGCCGACTGTTAGCATTTCATAGTCATAATTAATTATTAAAATATGTAATCTAAATTTCTATATATTTTGATAAACAGTGTTAGACTGTTTATCAAAATACATTAATTAATATGTAACGGAAGTAAGCATTTGACATCTCGAGCTGGCTCCCGATTGGTCGCGCCGTCTTAAATCGTAAAGCTTCCGGTGAGGCAAGATGGCGGCAACTGGCGCTACGTTTGGGAGGCAGAACGAGTGAGGCAACGAATGAGTGAAGATCGGATTGTCATATTGTAATAACTAAACGTTGTGATTTGATGTAAAATTAATTGGTCGTGTCGGAGAATACGTGAATACACATCTTGCTGGATCATCGGATTGTTTTATTGAACTGTCGTTTCACACAATCTTTAAAATATTAATAACAAAACTTCCGCGAGGCACAGACATATCAAATATCACACGGGTCACAAAACGGGGGAGGGATTTTCGACGTAAAATACCCGAGTGACCTGTTTTAATTAATAATACAATCTTTAGAATAATATGTGGCATTACCTATGAAAAGGGACCTTATTGTCGATGGCGGTTACGCCATTATTAACGATGCTCCGATATAAATACAACGCTGTGCGCGGTAAGCGCCATCGACAATAAGGTCCCATTTCATAGATAATGCCCCATATAATATTTTGACGGCGCATCGAAAATGGTTAAAAGGAAAATTGTACTTTTAAGACTTTTTAACTATTATTAAATGGATGAGCCATTCAAAGATCATTGAAGCATATTGGTATGTACCTAGGTACTCGTAATCTTGCCCCTAATTTAATTTAGTCCATCCTTTAAACTCTTTAAAGGCAAAATTTCCCCTTTACAATGTTTAAAACTAAATCGATTTTTATCAAGCAGATACGCACGAGTAAGTACGAGCGATAGCACAGTTTTATATTCAAGGAGAATTGAAAAAATCACCGCTTCAGAGAAGACTCGAACTTCCGACCTTTCGGAACGTCGGTCCGATCGCTGTTAACCACCAGTACTACCGAAGCTTACCAGAAGCGTATGATTCGTATGAATCTTTCCATTGCTTCTTTTTTAATTACGTAGGTACCTAGGGAGGCGCATAACGTCATTTACTTTAAAAAAAATATTTTAACGGGTTATATTGACAATTCACCAGTTTTAATACATTTTTTTTTATAATAAAATATTAAACTATATAACTCATAATATAATACTTTTTTCTATAGCAGATATGTGCTTTTGCGAGCGATTAATAGTTTCGATACTTCCTTTTTTATTTTTCAAGCTTTTATTAACTTGCCATATTTGTTAATTACGTTACGCTTACCAACTTGTGTTGCTGACTGTCCATGGATGCAATTTGTTCCACGAATGTAAGAATGCTTGTTTCTCTTGACGGCTATATGTATGTAACACGGCTGCGGATACTATTCCAATAACTGAACTAGCTCTTGAGAGAGCAGGGACCGGAACCGGTTACCTTAACCGGGGTTTTTCATAGGGTTATTTTAGAAGTGGTTATAAAAACCCCTACCATAACGGTAACCGTCTGATAAGGTAACACTTTGATTCGGTAACCGTATCAGATCGAGTTAACCCCTGTTACCGGTAACCGAAATAAAAACCCCGTCTATGCTGTTACCTCATAATAAGGTTTTGAACCAGTTCAAACGATTGTAAACTTTACGCAGACTTAAATTCAACTTATTATTGAATAACCGTGGTTGGCATGGGCGGTCTATGAAGCCTCCAGCACAAACAAGTTTTTTTGCCGGTAACTTCGCTTATTGTCAATTCAAACAATATTGCACTTTGAGTCCTTAAGCTAAAATTGAAAACAAGTGAGCGATTACAGTATTATTTTTAGAGCGACAGCCGCGGCGCAGCGCGGCCATTCCTTTGTTTATCTTTATACCTGTGTGTTCCTATTGTTTTTGTCAATTCTAGTTTAGAAATTTTTAGAAAAGGGGTTGCAAGTAAACAACATCCTATCCTAGTAATATCTGCTATTATTTAGATATATTTTATGCTACTTAGATTATTATTTTTATTTTCGGGTTCACACTTGGTACCTACAGATTAAAGACTGATTTAAAGAAAAATTTTCACCTAACTAGTAATTTTACTGGTACCTAGTTAGGTATAATTTATCTTAAGTGATTTAAAAAAAAAACACTTTGTGATAAAGATACATGCGCTAGCGGATTGTGGTAGATATTTTACCATTGTTAACAAATGACATATGTACTAGTTATTATGAGCTTATTTTATAATAAGCAATTAAAGTCTATTTTTTTATTCGGTAGACTAAAATGACATTTCATAGTATGAAATGAAATGACACATGATGTTCATACTACGAAATGTCATTTTAGTCTACCGAATAAAAAATAGACTAAGTTAGATCATTCCCATATGTCCCCGCCTCATGTATCGCGGCGATCACGTTGGGCAGGAACAAATGGGGAAAATACTCATGATTTTTTTCTGTTTTCGAATTATGTTTATAATTCGTTTTTTTTAGCATTAGAAAGAACTTGAAAGAAGGTAAGCGATTTTGACATGTCTTTTAATTGAAAAACACTTTTTAAAAACCATAACTATTACTTATGAAAGCAGAAGACTATAAAAGATCGTATTAGATTCATAATTGTTACATATTTACCGTAACTTATTTTTAAAATGTGCTTTTCAATTAAAAGAGACATCAAGATTATTTACCTTATTTCTAATGCTAAAAAAAAAACGAACTATAGTATGTGGTTTCAGTATCCGAGTTACTACCAAGACTTATGGTGTTTTTAAAAGCTCTTCTGATATTTAAAATTTGCATTTATTATTTAGACGGAAATTAACAGGTATATCGTTTGACACAACGCTTGCCGCACGTGTTTAGCAAATGCTGACAAAGAATTCACCACGCCACGACTTAATCCTATTGTTATTGCCAATGAGTAATGAATGACGGTCTCAAGTGCAAACACGCCTGCAACTTTCTGCAAATCTATTTAATTATAGTGATAAGCGTAGGACTCTTTTCTTACCTGCAGTAATTTACTATCTCATTCACTTTCCGTAGGTGTGAAAGAGATAGCATACGTAAGACCTCAAGGCTGGTAGGAATAATAAACAAAATACATACTTAATACGCAAAGAAATATACATTGAACCATCATAATTATAATTTCGCAGTTTACTTTCTATGTAGCTTCATTATAAAATTATCATCACCGTTTCGAAGGCTTCAAAAAATTCAAATCAATCCGACCATTGAAAAGAGGGGTGAAATTCATTTTACTATCTATATACATTGTACTACATATAATATGACGTATAATATGACCAAATAAATGCCATTTAACCTTGTTACCACTAACTCATGTATCTACAATTACATCAATTAGTCATGACACGGCAGAGTACTGATAACAATACTGTAGTGTAGTACAATAATAAGGCTTTATTGTTGTCACTATGACTCTCACCGCATTCTGCTTAATCCTAAATATCCTAATACAATAGAAAATACCACGACCTTTAAACATTCGGTGCACTTGCGTTGTAGCGCGTGCCAGCGGAGCGCAGCGTTTCGATTTAAATACGCATGTTGCTTCGCCTGTGTAGGTATATTTATTATCTTCATGTTATTAGGTACTAGGAAGTGCAAATAATTGACTTCATACATGAAAGATATTTTGCAGATTTTGTTCAATAGTCACCTTCAACAACACGAGAGTAATCTAGAGCAGAGTTGGGCAAAAAATAACTTGAATAAGAATAAGAATAAAAACAGAAATTTCATTCTTATTCCAATCGATTTGAATAAGAATAATTCTTGCACTCGTTATTTTAGAATAAATAGAAAGTGAATAAATCATGACACTTTTATTTTAAATGAAAAAGACAAAACGGAATATTTATTCCAGATGTAGGATTATACTAAATAACGTTTTATTCAATTAGAATGTTATTCTGAATTAATTTAACTTTTGTAGTTACATACTACTACTTTTAATTTTGTAAGTTTCTAAAATAAATAAAACAAATAAAATAGATAAAACAAATAAAATAAATGAAATAAATAAAAAACAACAAATAAATTATATTATTTACATCTATTTTATTAGTATTGCATTTTAGTTTTTATATAATATTATAAGTATTAGTTTAATTTTTAAGTAGGTTTATTTAAATTTTAGTTTAGGTTTTAAATTTTTAATTCATACTCATAGTTAGTTGTAATGTTTTTTATTATTACCTTTTAAGTTAAATAAATGAACTTTATCCTAATAAAATAAATAAGATAAATAAAATAAACAAAATAAATAAAATAAATAAAATAAACAAAATAAATAAAATAAATAAAATAAATAAAATAAATAAAGTAAATAAAGTAAATAAAGTAAATAAAGTAAATAAAGTAAATAAAGTAAATAAAGTAAATAAAGTAAATAAAGTAAATAAAGTAAATAAAGTAAATAAAGTAAATAAAGTAAATAAAGTAAATAAAGTAAATAAAGTAAATAAAGTAAATAAAGTAAATAAAGTAAATAAAGTAAATAAAGTAAATAAAGTAAGTAAGTAAATCAAGTAAATAAAGTAAATAAATTAATAAAGTAAATAAAGTAAATAAAGTAAATAAAGTAAATAAAGTAAATAAAGTAAATAAAGTAAATAAAGTAAATAAAGTAAATAAAGTAAATAAAGTAAATAAAGTAAATAAAGTAAATAAAGTAAATAAAGTAAATAAAGTAAATAAATTAAATAAAGTAAATAAAGTAAATAAAGTAAATAAAGTAAATAAAGTAAATAAAGTAAATAAAGTAAATAAAGTAAATAAAGTAAATAAAGTAAATAAAGTAAATAAAGTAAATAAAGTAAATAAAGTAAATAAAGTAAATAAAGTAAATCAAATACATAAAAAAAAAATAAACAAAATAAATAAAATAATCAAAATAATCAAAATAAATTATATAAATAAAATTAACAAAATTAATGACAAATAAAATAAATGAAATAAGTAAAATAAACAAAATAAAAAAATAGACAAAATAAGTAAAATAAACAAAAACATTAAAATAAACAAAAACATTAAAATAAACAATAAAATATTAAAAAAATAAATACAAAAATAACAAAATAAACTATTAGTTCTATTAATAAATTAACTTTTTCTTTTAGTAGGTATTTGACTGACGGCACATCACTAAATACGAATGTAGCAAACCAATAAGCAACCGATAATAAAGGTTACCATAACTGAATAAAAACCGGTTAAAAACCCCTAACAAAAACCCTAACGCGATGGGGTTTTGAGATTAACTCGGTTAAAGGTTAAGGTTACCGTTTCAATAAGCTTACCGTTACAATCAGGTAACAGTATGATAGGGTTACCGAATGATACGGTAACCGAATTGATTGGGTTACCGAATGGATAGGATTAAGCGTAAAGAGGGGTTTTCCGGTCCTTGTGAGAGAGTTTGACCTTATTCAAAAACTGATGGGAAAGTTGCATTTTATCCACATGTGTGGCAAAGTATTCTGATGCGGATTTTGAGTTGTTCCCTTATGTTGGCTGGTAGAACCATAAAGTAAGTATAGTATAGAGTAATCGGCCCATACAAGCCTCGCTTAGTTCCACAAAAATCCAAGAGATGTCACTCAGAGCACCATTGGGCCTAAATATATATTTGTGTTATTTCAAATCTTGCCAATTTTTAAATTAACATGTATAGTTCTAATTTATTTAGCATATTACAACAAAAATCTTTTAAAACATCCATTTACACATAGTAAATCGACGCAGAAAAAAATAAATAAATAATGGCATGAACTATTCTAAGCGCCATCTATCGCATTACTAGACAGTTAGTTTCTTGCCGTTGTAACACACTAAATAGCTCGATTGTTTGAGAAAGACTATCAATAGATGTCACTGTAGTAAATCCTCATACTTTATGATCATATCACAGACAACATATCAACATTATTAAGTAATAAATAATATAATTTTTCTCAAAAATGGACGGCAAAGTCGACGTTGCCGGTTAAAAAATAGGTCGCGAAGTGTGTAGTTTATGGTCATTCTAAAAATTAAAAAGTTAAAAACATTGCAGTCTCGATTTCGGGACTGCAATGTTGCATACAAATTCCATTATTAAACGAGTTCCAAACTTTTTAAAACTTTGAATGGCCATATCAAATGAAGGCATAGGTCCATTCAACAGCCAAACAGATGATCAGCACTTATTATTAATATAATGTTGGTACCGCGACTATTTAGGTGTCTCAAATACGTTGGCGTATTTTCAGCAGAAAAATACACTTCTATTTTTTTTAAAGGCGGCAAGCAAATCTTTTTAATGGTTTTACTTTTCTCTGTGAAAATTAGAACGTTGCTTCTGTAAAATATCTCTTGCACCATTTTTGAGAAAAGCACTATATATGACTCGGCTGGAAGGCTACTTGCTGGCTTCGGATTCAATTAAACGGACTCCCAAGGTCGTCCGTTTAAAACGAATCCTCAGCTTGCAAGTAGCTACTTCCGAACCTCGACAATAATGTACTATTGTTCTTAGAAACGTGATAATAATTAAAATATATTAAACCTACATGGTATCATCAGCCACACTGTTAAGTGTTAACTGTACCGATGTACAGTTAGGAGTGTTGCTGTTTGTATATTAATTTACTTAACCTTACGCATTACAAAATTGTCCTCATATAGCTATACATATATTTTAGGACAGTCTTACACTAATCGACCTACTTGGTAACAAAACAGTGTAAATTCTTGAGCAGTTTGAATAGCAGGGCAGGTGACAAAAACTTGCTCAAAAGCATAGAAGGTAGCATCCTATAGAAGTGGTGTACGCGTGCCTCCGTGAGGGACAAAACATGTAAATTCGACCAATCATAGCGTCGCATTGCGCCGCTATGATTGGTCGAATTTATTTGTTATGGTGGGCAACAAATGAATTCGACCAATCACGGTGGTCAATTTACGGTGGGGAATAAAACAAGATGTGAGACTGTGACAAGGACAAACAATAATAGCGCTTTCGCTGCTACTCCTACTGAAAGATACATAAGACTATCCCGTTCTGTCAGTTATCCCCTGCTTCTATTCATGCTCAAAAGAGAAGAGACATCCGACATTTTAAAAAATATCCCTATATGTATGAGAGCAATAATACAATGTGTAAATGTAAATACATACATATCTTATATTTTATGATCATATCAAAGCTGGAAGTCCTAGGTTCGGATCCCCCTAAAAGTGTATTAATATGGTGTCCCATGGTGGTGGCCCATTTGTCCCCGCCGCCATACAAGAGGTGTGGACAGATGGGAATAGATATAGACCATTAATATATACACACACAATTAAAAAACAAATAAATGTCCTATGAGGATTTGAACCCAGGACCTCCTACTTCATAGCACATAGCAGAGCAGGGTCACTGTCACTACTGACTAGCTAGGAGGCCGTAGAAATAATATACAATTTATATATATTTAAATTAAGTACAGTCAGCGTCGTATAGTAGGTCGCATCCAAAGTATTCAAATAGTTCAGTACGCCATACAAATAATATGGTGTACCGAACTATTTGAATACTTTGGATGCTACCTACTATATGACGCTGACTGTACTTATATAACAATTAACAAATCAGACTGGTAGCCACAGTTTAATGGCTAATCTAGGATTAAAACTTTTTAGTGGCTTGCCATTATGTTCAAAACATTTAGCTTCATACCACATCAAATATTTAAGTTTACCGCCATTGCCCGCCAGCATTGAACAAATTGGTTGTTAGTGGGTAGACAAAATAAAGTCACTATCATGTTAAACATTGAATTTATTAATTGTATTTTATTATTTTTAAGAGAATCTTCATAGCATGTGTCTGTCCGTTGAAACAGGAATCAATCTCAACCATCTTCCACTCAAAATATTTTACTTGTGGTACAGTCGCCATCAGATATATCGGAGCGGCCAAGGCGCTCACAAATATCTGAACACGCCTCTATGGTCAGGGCGTTAGAGTGCGTGTTCAGATATTGTGAACACCTTGGCCGTTCCGATATATCTGATGGCGACTGTACAGAGATGCATTGACTATTTCATCTTCACTCTCTTGTTGCATACATTGTAACTTCTAGTGGCTAGAGGCTGGGTCCTGAAATCAGAAACATATTTTTTATATATAAAATGTAATAATATCACAATAAAGTTTAATACACATTGCCTTCACATTGGAGTCTGTTTGCAAACACTAACCATTGTATAGATTTAGACCAAGAAAAGTATGCAGCGATATTGATCGCCTGCGCAGTACATGTGTTATTTTAAATGTCAAACATCTTTGAAATTATGACGTACCTTTCTTCTTTCTTGCTCTAACTCTAAATACTTTGGAATCTTTTGCTTGCTCGGGTATCAATATTAGCATGGGGGGTTAAAATAAAACTTGACAATAGTTATTAGTGGGCAAGGGGGCAAAGCAGTTGTTTAACCGCTCATGCTAATGTTGATTCCAGGGCAAGCAGAAGATTTGAACTATGAGCGTAGCGAGTGGTTCGAGAAGTGGAATCTTGAGCGTTGTGAGAATTCAAGGCACGAGGGTTAAACAAACATTGCCACCTAATGAAACACAGAATTTATCACCATGCCAACGCAGGGAAAATACCAACTATAAAATACCAAAAAAATCAAATCCACATGAACATTATAAAGAATTTATAATTCAAAATCATCATTTAAAAGTAAATTCTACCAGCTAACATAAGGAAACTCAAAATTTAGATCTGATTACTTTGCCCCACATGTGGGAAAAATGCCATTTTCTCATTAGTATTTGAACAATCAAGGGGGCCTTTACCAGTTGGTGTGGTGATAAATTATTTAATTAACCTTTGTATTCAAAACAAACTTACCTGAAGTGTTATTTTTTTATCATTTATTGGCAAACAGTAGACACTGTCAGATTAATATGTAGGTTTTACCATTAGTAGTGTTCCGTTACTACATCGGCAATTCACGTCATCATCACAGGTCTTTTCGTCTATTGCAGACGATTTATGCATTGCTGTTTAGACAACGGGTTTGGTGATTGTGGAGGCCGATGCGTGAGCGGCACGACCTCCCACATTTTGGGCACATGTCACGCTTAGCACAGTCTTTAAAGCGCCACATCGGTCTTCCAACTTTCCTTTTAGCATACCTACGCAACTGCACCAAGCAAGACACGTCTAGGTATTCTATTCACGTACTTGTACTATAGTTCAAATGAAGCTATAATATGAAATTAATAAGTTTGTATAAACAGAAACAGCAAAGGCAACAAACGCGGTGCCGCTTTGTGGCGACTTGACTATTTGACAGTTTATTTTTAGTGTTGCCGTTGAAAGTTCTTTCTTGTCCCTAAATAGAGCTTTTATGATTTATTATTATACAATATTATTAGTTCAAATAAAATATGATATTCCAAAAGACTACAAATAATATTATATAGTACTTAAATTCCAAAATAATGATAATTATGCCTCAGTGTCCATTTCTGAGGGCCTACCGCGAACCACGTTCGACGTGTTGCCTCTCTGTCGCACTTGTAAATTCGTACGTAAGTGTGACAGGGAGGCAACACGTCGAACGTGGTTCGCGGTAGGCCCTCAGCTTTTTTAAGGAACAGGCGTATAACATTACCCTGAAGTAGGGGACTAATTTTAAAATAGCAATAATCATTACTTGATGCCGTTTTTGACGTTTCTGTGCACGCTGTTGTCTGTCTATACTTATAGGTCACATAATTAGTGATACAAACACCTGCCTGGTCAATATACGCAAAATTAGATATATTTATTCTAATTATAACAGAAAAAGTTTATTAAAACAAACATTAAATGCTTTTGTATAATAATTTCAGGTTTGATAGGTACGGGTTTTGCCATGGGAGAAGTTGAAAAGGAACGTTATGAAAACATATCTTTGTATGTATAGGTACTAAGATGGTACAAATCATGTACAAATCTGTTGCTTAAAAATAAAAGCACGACGCGACGTTGCCAAACTGCTATGAGTTTAACTCGACAACGTCGTATTGTTACAATAGGGTATTTTCGTACTAGTCAAATCAGTTACTTTTTTATAGTTATTGCAATGCAACTTGTATCGTAAATTTTTAGAAGGCACGATAAGAGTGAATTGAGCATGAATTGAGGTAATTTATCTCATTAGGATCGAAAGAGCTCGTGAATTTGAGTACAAATAACACAAAAGTGGCAAAAAAGATCACAATATAAAAAATGGCAAAAAATAGTAGTTTTCGATATAAGTGCGAGAAGTATGTCATTTTGCTCGAGTACCGAGCTTTCGATTTTTCCGGTAATATACTGAGGGGCTACCGCCAAAACCGAAATTCGCAAATTGCGGGGATCTTTCTCTTTTACTCCAATGCAGGCGTAATTAGAGTGACAGAGAAAAATGCCCGCAATTTGCGAAATTCGATTTTCGCGGTTATAGCCCTGTCACTTACAACGGATGCCTTTGCTTTGATATCTGGTGGCGTTAAATTAACTCCAAAATCGTCTGAATCACTCATTTTTATTTAATAACTTATGCTTTCTTGGCAATTACTTACAAACATAAATCACTTTAAATGTTGAATAAAAAAGGCGGGAAGGGAATAAAAAAAGTTTTACTTTTAATTGCCATTTTTTTCAATGTGGATTCTGTTGTCACTGTTGTCAGCATTATGCCAATTGAAGAGAAATTGTATTATTAAAATTAATAAAATTAATTTTCAGAACATATAATTATACATGGTCAACCAGATCTTGACAGTAGAAAAAGGCGGCAAATTTGAAAAATGTAGGCGCGAAAGGATATCGTCCCATAGAAAATTTGAATTTCGCGCCTTTATTTTACTGACAAGATTTGGTTGACCAGCTATATGTAAAAAAACATGAATCTTTTGTTATTTCATTATATTGATATATATCTAATTAATTACATTTATATTAAGTGTATAAAGTGTATTGTACGAACGTCAGCTTCATTCTGTCGCGCGTTGTTCAAGTAATACTATTGGGTCTCGAATAATACTCCTTTATGCCCAATCGCGCGTTGTTCAGGTGGGTCATTTATAAGCGGGTCTCGCATAATACTCATTTATTTAAAATGTATCAATCAGATTACTTTTTAGCACTAGTGTAAAAAAAATCAAACTTTACGCACGATTTGCAGCTACAAAAACTAAACTTTTTGAGCAATTGGATTAAAAAAATATAAAGAAACGCTCAAGTACCAGTGGCACGGTGGCATATAGACGGACTTACGCCAGTAGTAATGTCTAATCCTTTTGCCATGCACCAATGGTAGCATGCGCAAAATTATTATGACAGGTATTTATTTTCAGCCGGTTTAAATAGTTTCGGCAAGACTTATGTAGCATTCTTATAATATATAAATATTATCGTTTTCCGAAATTACTTTATGGTTATACCGTTTGGCTACGCTATTTCTCTGTACCCTGCCTCTCCCTTCCCTCCCTGTACTCCTTAAGTGCCCGAACTCTCTTTACTCATACTGAAAGATACATAAGACTATCCTGTTCGGTCATTTCCTTCCACCCCTCATGCTTGATCCAGTTTTAAACTAGATTCATGATTTATTCAATACGCTATAAAGCGACATCTGTTGATTACTTCTAATCGTTGGCAACGACATATGTCTACTAACTTTCAATGAAGACGTATAGATGTCGTTAGGAATTCTATGATTTGGATGTGACACAGCGCCATCTTGTATCCATGATAGGCAACAGTGCATTTTCAGTGACGCCATCTGGTAATGATGCGCTTTTAGGCGGTCACATTTGAATGTATGGGATAGCAGCGTCTGTATATATGTAGTCTGTGGTAGAACTGACTTTTAATTGATGATTTTGAACGATCAATATTTAATAACCTTCATTTGTTTTGATTTTGTTTGGTATTTTACCATTAGTAGGTATTTTCCACGCGTTGGTGTGGTGAAAAATGTGTTTCACTCTGTGGCTAAATTTGTTTAACCCTCGTGCCTTGAAACCCTCGCAACGCTCAAGATTCCAATCTTCGAACCAATCAATTTGTTTCATAATTGGAATCTTTCGCTTGCTCGGGTATCAATATTAGCACGAGCGGTTAAACAACCACTTTGCCCCCTTGCAAAACAAATAACAATTGCGGTTTTGAAATTCAAATACTTATTCTTTTATTCCAATAAAATTTAAAATTCGATTTGATTTGTCCTTTTAAAGGCTATTGGTACTTACGCCTCGGCCATAACATTAAACGACTAGCGACGACGGCAGTGATAACCATAGGTGGGAGCAAGACACAGCAATCGGACATTTCGTTGTCGCTGCCGCCGTCGCCAGCCGCGCAATGTCGTAGCCGAGGAGGATGTTAAAACTGTCGTTACACAGGGTAGGAACCCGTATTAGGTAAGTACTAGGAATAGCGCAGCTACCTATGTACGTGCTACTAGCAGAGCTATTCCCTGCCCCAAACAAAGCTGAGTGAAGTGGCCGCCCGCAGTCATGAATAAATGTACGAATTCGCATTTCGTGTGCGCTGCGCTCGCTAAACAAATACTTGCCGTTATGAAAGATGTAATGTGAAAAATATAGGTGACCTGTAGGGATTGCATGGTTGCGCTTTTGAGGTGATATTCGGATGGGTACTTTCACACACACGAGTGGCGGCAATGAAAACATTCTATAAGATATACTTTTTGAGATTTATTATCATTACCACTATACAGGATGATTCAGGAGACGTGAGCAGGATCAAGCCCACGCATACAATAAGTTATAAACAATTAGTACTGTTTAAATAAAAATTAAAAATTTATTTACGACTTTTATGGTCACCCTCTTTGTTTTATCCATAACAAGTGCCAAATTGAATGTCATCGGAGTCTGGTTACTTTTGAAAAATCGTATCTCACTCAATCGTACGCAAAGTGCTGTTATAACGGTTAAAAAGGTTTTATCTTTGTTAATGAAATGTTGTAGGGTATCCATGATTGTAGATAATTAAATTTGTCCTTACCAAAAAGTATAACAACAGAAAAAAGCGTGATTGTTTTACTTAAATATTGTGGTGAACGATTCTTTTACATTTACTGATTGTGTAGGCTTAGTCCTGCTCACGTCTCATGAATCACCCTGTATAATTCAATGATAAATAGGTACAGTCTAAGCGGATCTAACCAATATCCGACGGGACAAAAACATAAATTATAAATGTGAAGTTGTATGTTATGATAGGTAATATGTTTTTTGCTCAATAAAATATTAAGATGTGTATGATCTATTTTATTAATATACGGGACATTTGTATTATTATTCTTAGATCTACAGTTTTCTACTCTTAAAATGGCCTATGGGGGTTTTAAAAAAAAAGAGTACCTGTGTGCAGTTTCCTTTGTTTCCTATTTCCCAGGAAACGCTTTTTTTTATAAAAATGCCCACATGTGTACAAAATTTAATTAGTACCTAACCTGTTCCCGTTTTAAAACTGCTTCTTGTATAAACATGAGCTTCAAAATTAAGAAGCATTTACAAAAAATACCCTCCGACTTTTAGTGTCAGGGGAACTATTATACAGCTCTCACATTTTTACTGAGCACATTCCAACTTGGATTCTCCAAGGCCCTGTTTTAACATTCTGTTTTCCATATTCGAGTATATCCAGTCCTTCGGGTGTTAAAAAGTATTCGTGTACAGATAAATGACGTTGTTCCTGGTTTGAGTCTTGCATTGAATGTTACAGGGTAAATAGGGTATTTGGGGGTTATTCTGTGAGCGTAAAAAATCTCATTGATTTAGGTACACTGATCTACACTGCCATTATTTATCTGATTATCCACTGCCGTTCGCTCCGGTTACTATAGTACGTTCGTATTAAGAATGCACGGTCCGATTCGAACTTTAAGATAACCAGATGACCAGTTCAAGGCATACCTACTTTCTCATTAAGGAGCCCACTGATTACCAGTCCGCCGGACGATATCGGCCTGTCAGTTAGAACAAAAAGTTGACAGTTCCGAACAACTGACAGGCCGATATCGTCCGGTGGACTGGTAATCAGTGGGCTCCTTTAGGAACGATTTGATTGGCCCACTATGATTAATTTACTGCATTCTTAACGCAACTTGGAGGATACAACTAAACGGAGTAGCCATTAACAGGTTTTCCCCTCTGTCGAAAATAGGCGGCCAACGGTCATACACAATGTATGGACTGACGTTTATCTGACATGGCTATTTTTATGTTACGCATACATTTGACGTTCCCCTCCCCCGCAAAAATCGGCAGACTGTTTTGTACAGAAAATTACAGACATGGCGTCTCCGTTTGATTATATCCTCCAAGTAACGCAAATAAACTATAGCAATAGGTTTATATCATTTCAGAGCAGAGATGCTCACTTGCTCAGCTATTTTGTGTTTTTTCCAATGTGTATCTATGATAGTTTTTAACTGATAGCTGAAAAAAGGTAGATAGTAAAATGGGTAGCTGTTGACTAAACTCTAATCACGGACAAAGCTCTCAAGTCTCCCAAACACCTATTGGAAATAGATATGAGCGCCGATAGGCATTTAGCCGGCGGCGGCGCGCCGGTTAAAATTGGTCGGCGGCGGCGGCGAATCGGCGGCGTGGCCTTGAAACACCTTCGATTAATGAAAAAGGAATTCAAACCAAAATTTTACCGAAAAAACATGTTTTGCTGTAAGAATGTTATGAAATAAATGCATTTTTTATTTTCAAGGATAATTTATTGAATAATGGTACGAAAAAAATTGATATCGTATAAACTGTGGATAAGCGGTATCGCGCGGCATCAGAGGCGGTCTTAATCTTGGCGAGGCTCTGGCCGGAAGATCTTAGCGAGGCCCTTATCTTTTGTGCTATGTTAAAAATTGCGGATTGACTGTATCAGGGAAACGTCTTGTCGACAGTCCAAAGAAAACCGAGCTCCGTCATTAACCAATATCGATTCAACAAAACCGATTTATGTCAAAAAGTGAGGCCCAACGCCGAGCTGCATGTAACACCGAAGACTTGATTTCGACGCCTCCCAATGCGAGGCCAGAAGATGAGCTGCAGGTAAGCATACAGCTAAGAATCGAACGCCAAGTGTAAGCTTGGCTGACGGCCGAACGCCTGGAGCGCCAATTGCGGCGCGCTTCTGTGCGAGGCCGAGCTGCAAGAGAGCAGAGCGAGGGCGCAGGCCGATAAAGAATGAAGCCATAGTGTTAAAGATCTGGAGCTTTCCTGCGGGCGCATTCGTGCGACGCCAAAGGCCGAGCTGCAATGGAGCTAAGATCGGATAAGGACCAATGCTCAAGCGTTTTAAAACAGGCCGAAAGTTGAGCTCCAAACAGGGCCAAAAACTTGCAGGTTCAGATAGCGGCTTAATTCCATGCGAACGATGCAAGGCCAAAGATTGAGCTGCGAGAGAGCAAAGCTTGAAATTTGAACAGTGGCCAAGTTTAATTGAGACCCGATTCCGACGCCCTTCCGTGCGAAGCCAACGGCCGGACATTTGGACGTGGAAACGCTTAATATCTCAAAATTAACCCCATTTTATATCTTTTAAAAACGTTTAACCATACTTGCAATTCGCGGTAAATGACGGACGGAAAATTAGTTATGCGTTGGATCGGTAATCCAAAGGTGTGGGTTCGAGTCTCACGTTAGCCAGAGTTGATCACAGTTAATTTTTTCATTGTGATTGACATATGTCTAGTGTATATATACAATCTATAAATTGTAATGTAGAACGTTCCACAATAAAAATGGAAGGAAATCAGTATGTTTATTACAAGCATATTGATGTTAAAATTGATATTAAATAATTTCGTTTACCCAAGACTAGTAGCGCGGTTACTAGACAAATAAGTTTGCATTTGCCTTCGATATTTTTGAATTATACGGGCCTAAAATACCTTTTAAATGCCTATAAACTATTCGAAGTGGCGCCGTTAATGATCTAAACTCGATTAAAATATATTATCTGATTCCGAAAGTAGTAGTAACTACCAAGGTCACGCCGATGCCACGCCGATAGCGCAGCGTCGGCGGCGGCGGCGCGAAAATTTTGTCGGCGGCGGCGGCGCGCCGGCGCGGCGCTCATATCTAATTGGAAATAGCCCTAATATACCTTATATGGATAAGAGTTCGTAAATCTATTTATTCCCTTGTGTGCTTTGTGAAAGAGATGCGATAGTCAATAGAAAGCAGTATGCAAACAAAACAGCGATATTCAACTATTTTTACCTCGGCAGCATGGATAGGTTTTCTTTGACGTTCGAAATCTGCCTGCCTAGCCAAGCTGACAATCGCTATCGCTTCGACAAAAAAACGCTTTCTGTTTCTCTATCGCTCTTCAATATTAGTGCGACAGTGACAGTTGCGTTTCGATCGCTTCGGAGACGTTGGCTACGCGGCCTGTTCTTCAAAACATTACTAAATTCTTCCTGGCTGACATATATTATGTAAATAGTTACGTGTTCATGTAAGTACCTACCTACTAATTTTATTTATCAACGTAAATATCTTTATCCACGTCTATATTACCTAATTTAATTTCGAATACTTAAGGGATATCTGTGTCATGTAGTCCCTTCATAATCTTCTAAGAATTACGTACAAAATTTGTCAATTTTCCTCTCCTAACATTTATTATTTAATAAGGGTTATGATTACATTATACCTAATCCTCGCGGGACAGAAATCTGACCCGAACCTTAGGTTCTGTAAGTTAAATGTACAATTCATGAGATAAATAAGAAGTAACATTGTGATATGGGTATTTTTTGCAGTAAATGTACATTTTATTTTGAAAATCGGGGTGGGGGAACCTTCGAAAAGAGCGTACTCCCATCTCTACTGCCGGCAACGCACTTACAACCCCTCTGGTGTTGCGCATGGGCAACTGTTAATTTACCATCAGGCGATTCGTCTGCTCGTTTGCCTCCACTTTGCCTCATATATTATAAAAAAACCATCAGCCAAGTGCGAGTCGGACTTGCGCTCCAAGGGTTCCATACATTAAGTCCGACTCACGCTTGGCTGCACATTTCTAATAGGTTTTCCTGTCATCTATAGGTAAAAAACTATTTTGTGTATTTTTTCAATATTTTAGACTCAGTAGTTTCGGAGATAAAGGGGAATGGTCGTACAGACAGACTCACGAGTGATCCTATAAAGGTTCCGTTTTTTCCTTTTAAGGTACGGAACCCTAAAAATTAACTTATCCTACTGAACGTTGCTTGCTGTGATAAAATACGGCTTGAGCCAAGTCTTCAGAGAGTGCAGTTTATCTATAGGTGACGGGAGGCTAAAGCCGGCCATGCATAACGCCGGGATTACACGGCGTTAAAGAACAGTGTTCCCGTTCTTAGCATGATACACTCAAGAGCAATGAAACCAGGTTATAAATAAACTGACTTGTTTTTCTTATGAATATTGTCTGTTTTTGTATTGGGTACGTGAATTTAAATGGTTATTATTATAGCTATCAAGAACTGAGGATAATATCAAAATAATAACACATGAATTTTGTATTCGCTTTCTAAGATTTATTGGTATTTAAACCATTAACGATGACTCAGGCTAGACCAGGCCGGGGCCGGGCCGGAGCTTCCGGCGCTTCGTTTTCTCTAGCACCAAGTGATCACCGAAGATGAATTGCTTAGCCAAGAATTGGATTTGATTATAATTCGTTTTCCACAAAGCTTCTAAGACTCGGCGCTGTATTAGGAAATTTTCTGCCTCAGAGCGTTACGCGTCGAGTTTCTGAAATACACTTGACCTTGAATTTCTTAGATATATTCCCCTTGGAAATGTATCTGAGGGGCCGGCATTTTGGGCATATTTTGGGGTTGTATTTGACTTGACTGTCACGAATCACGGAAGACTGCGACATGGCGCATATTTTAGAAACGAACTATCAAGTTTGTTAATGAAAATATACTAAGGCAAGAAAATCGTTTATATAGTATTTTCGATTACATTTTCTATTCAACAGGGTGACCATTTTTAGTTAAATCACTTTGAAATTTTGTACATTATTAAATACCACAAATCTGCCTGGGGTATCTTACTTTAGTTGTTAAAAGTAAAAGTAACAGCAATACTGGGAGGAAGAGACAGTGAAACACTTAATGTGTGAATGTCACGCCCTCGCCAGACAAATAATGAAGGACTTTGAAGCTGGATATCTGGAACCAAAGGACTTTAAAACGCTACCCATGAGCTCCATCATCCGACACATGGATATGGTGGGAATAGCTCTTGAGTAGTTGTCGGATCTTCTCTAGGGGGTAATTGCACAAAAGATCCCTATGGTTCGAAGTGTATCCGCAAGGGCCCCCAAAAACAATAAGATAAGATAAGATAACAGCAATACTGACTGCTTTTGCTCTTTATTATGGCCATGGTGCACAGCTTAACTGTCGCCCGTGGTCTTTCCGGACCGACACAAACTTAAAATCTTCAATAAAATAAGGTACTCCCATATCTTAAAGGCCGGTAACGCACTGGCAACCAGCTCTCTATGTACTGCAGGTCCCAGGGGAGAGTAAATACTCGTTTGACTCCAATACCATAAAAATAAAGTGGTTGTCTATGTGACTAGGCATCAAATAGTTAATTTGAATAGTTATGTACATATACCCATTATTACTTGGAAATAGTTGGCACTCGCAAATAATATACATGTTATTGGATTACGCAACTCTGGGCAAACCGATAGTGGTCGTATTTATATGTACCTACTTGTAAGGTAGTCGCATAGACTAGGAATCCTCTAGACGAAGTTTAGAGCAATTATTTCATGAAACCGATGCTGCAAAAATACTAGGGTGCGGGGGACGAGGTGAGCGAGTCCCGTGCCGTGATTGGTCCGTTCAAAGACACGGACGTCACACAAAGACACTTTGACTCGAAGATGGAGTAAAACTGGTAGTCGTAAATGTAGGACAAACTCCGGACTGATTCCATATAGGCGACGAATTGGTCGGTGATAATTGCTGACTAAATATAGGTAAAAATATAAATTAACAAACTAGAATAAGGGCTGATTTAGACGGCGCGCGAACTCGCATACGATTATAGTTACATTGCGGACTGTTGGTTACGTCCAATTCAACCGACCAATCAAAACCCGCAATGTAATGAAACTCGCATGCGAGTTCTCGCATCGTCTAAATGAGCCCTAAAGGATGACTCACGCTAGACCGGGCCGGAGCTTCCGGCGCTTCGTTTTCTATGGAAAGTACCACGTGATCACCGATCAGCCGTCATAGAATATGACATTTAATCCGTTGCTACTAGAATATGTTTATTTAAAATACCATCACCATTTGTTAGAACTACTCTCAGACCTCGCATTTCACCCCTGTTCGTAATTCCCAAGACCAGCACAATGACACTAGTCACTAGTCCTCTATATGTCGCACTTAACCATATTAATAACATTATTTTACATAATCCCACTCTTGACATATTCTCACAAACAGAACCGAAATTCCTAGCCACAGCAGCCCGCTATCTAGAGTCCATATCTACGCCCACAACTATTAACCTGTCGAATCCCACGATATGACGTCACCATAAGCGTTCTGGCTCATATATTAGCCGTTGGAGCTGACAGATTAATATTAATTCATTTTAGTGATAAGCATATTATAATTAGTTTTAAGTACATACGTTTATAACCCATAACTTGCATGTTTGGTTTAACTGTCAATGTAAAGTTGTTAATAATAAATCTAAATAAAATAAATAAATAAAAATAAACATTTCGGATGCCTCGGCCCGGACGCGGTCTAGTCTAGCGTGAGTCATCCTTAAACTAAAGTAGATATAATTTATCATATATAAGGTAAACGTATTAGTGCTCGACATGCTAATGCCCAATAGATGAAACCCCGCTGTCACCTCTATTGACAATGACTTAAGTTTCAAGATGACAATGTACTGGGACCGCGTCGAGCACCAGTACGTTTACCTTACGAAAGCAGAAAAAGAAAAAGACCTCCAGTGCCCGTGGAACCAGCGTCTTCTAAACATGTGAATATATCGCTATTACATAAGATGTTTAACTTCATTTCTATATTAGATACGTTTGCAAGTAAAACTAAAATCTACTTCATCCCGGATAAACCGAATTCGATTAGAGGTCCGTATCTCAGGATGATTTCAGAAATCAGAAATCAGAAATATTTATTGTATAAACTGTGTAGGTACAGGAAGTTATAACTAGGTACATTTTTTGGATATTTTTGGACATTTTCAGGATAAGGACGAGTAAATAAATACTCCTAAAATAGCGGAAATACTTGCGGAAGATAAAACAATTGTTTACTTGTAGATTTATAGCTTTGAGATCCATTTTCATCCATTCTTTCAATATTTATATTTGAAATGGATGAATGTTGCAGTTCTTCATGTGGCTCTTAAGCACATCTTTAAGGATGACTCGCGTTAGACCGGGCCGTGTCCGGGCCGGAGTTTCCGGAGCTTCGTTTTCTATAGAAAGCATCACGTGATCACCGGTCATTTGTCATAGAAAAGTAAGCTCACGGACACGGCCCGGTCTAATGTGAGTCATTCTTTATACTGTGCTCCGTCTAGTAAGGGGGATCTGTGTGACGGGTGCGTCCTAACTAAGTACACTAATTAGGAAGTTTTTCTCGGGCGCTAGAGAGGAGCTCTCGTATCTTTCCTCATTAACATTTTTATTCATAGTATGTATAATAAGATATTAATATTCAGATAAAGGTGCGGAAAAATACTCAGGAGCATGTACTTAAGTATACGAAATAATTAAAAATGGTAGGTAATGAAAATATGCCTAATTCGTTTAAGGTTAGAAATTAGCAGATAGAAGGTTAAATACTAACCGTAACTATGTACTTTAATATACCGAAAAATATAGCTATAAGAAAGAATTATCCAATAACACAAAGCAAGCGCAAACATGAATTTGAAGGAATTGAACTTTCATATTAGTGTTTGGAAATTATGGAAGATAAGAGTACAGAGACCATCCATGTAAAGACAACGTGTGTTGTTGAAATGTTACAACAACAACATATAAGAATGAATTTCAGCAGGTATAATTCTTTCAATTTTATCATTGACTGAGCTACCATACGACATACCCTGTTTACATTATTTATGGTCCTATTTGAATAGAATTTGTAAAGCCAAGGTCGGTACCTAGCTAATAGTTAGAAAGTTCTTCGAGCTAAATATAACCAATACAATACAATAACCAAAACACATAGGCACAATGGCCGAGAAGGATATCAAGTAATTCTCATAACCAATTAACATTATGTGCAATAATCACAAGACAGGCACATAATGAAAAGAAGTCACAGCGTCATAAGTGCCTCTCACAACAACTCATTATTCATGCTATTATATTCTACGCCCATTACAGTGACCCTCATCAAAAGTTTCTTTGACGCCACACCCTCAACATCTCGGATTAATTTTCTGCTTTCGAGAATGTAAATTATACACATTAACCTACGGGAAAGATTTATAAGCGCCTCACATTTATCAGCACCTGTGCTTGTTTTGAAATTCAAGTCTTAATTATTTTTTACAGCCCTGTTAGGAGGTTATAAGATTTATGCATGAGGCATGAGGCAGATGAGCCTTGCGGGATATTTGGAAGACGAAGCACTGGATCGTAAATATTCCAGACGTATATTTAAGTCTTTTCTGGGTGCTCTTTTAAGTAGGTATATCGATGAAAAATGAGCCGTTGCTTGTTTGGAAACTTTTAGATTTGGACTAAGATAATCATCAATGTGTAGTGAATTTAACGATCCATGTGTGAATTTAACGATCAATGTGTTGAAATGTATTTGTTTCTGTATTTTGTGTTTTATATTGTAATAAATATAGTTTTATCATTAAAACATCTTATACTTTCAGTCAACACATTATACTCACGCAATTTTAATTAGGTATAGTCAGCGTTAAAACGAGCGTATCTGACTATGCGTCAAAAGTCTATCTATATCTAAGGTACCTACCTTTCTTTTATAGCTGAAAAACAGAAATGTCTATAGAGTATCTGATAAAGTCTAAAATGTATTTTACGTATAGACGTAAAATACATTTTAGACTTTATCAGATACTTTTAAATGTGAACTGTAGTGATGTTTTTTTTTTTATTAAATCTGTTTATTTCAAATAATAATAGAATTACAATTTCTAAAACCTAGTTACAATCTTTAATATTTAAGATTTTATTAACTAGGTAGAGCGGGGACTTATTCCCTAGTCTTAAGTTCTAATAATATTTATTATAATTATGTATTTATATATGTTTATGTGTATATGTATTATATCTATGTGCTTACTTATTTATTAATTATTCTTGTACTATGGAATTCAGTTCTTTTTTATTATATATTTAATCTTATTAGGTTTATTACTTATATCTAGTAATACTCTATTAGGAAAGTTGTTTAGAATAGTAGGTAAGTATGCATTCCAGACTCTATTGCCATATTCATTATTTGTTTTAGGGACTTTAAACTGAGGTTCATTGGGTAATCGCCGGAGGTTGGCCGGTCTATTGTATCTATCCAGCTTTCCTAATAAGTCTTTGTATTCAAGAATCATAGCCAGTTTTACTTTATTAAATATGCTAAGTACTCTACAATATTGAAATAGTTTATCATAGTTATTCTTATATTTTTGCTTTATTTTTAATGGAACTATGGTTTTTAGTATTCTTATTTGTATATTATAAATTCTGTGTAGGTATGTGTTGTATGTTCGTCCGTAGCTAGATATTCCGTAGTTAATTACCGAATCTGCTAGGGCCATATATAGCAAGCGGAGTGTGTTGTATGGCATTTTGTGTTTGAGTATGCTTAAATTGCTAAGTATTGCCCTAAGTTTATTACACACATGGTCAACGTGAGGCCCCCAGTTGAATTTGCTGTCAATTTTTAAACCAAGGTAAGTATGGTTTTCAACTACCTCTAACGACTCACAATTGCAGCTTGATAAACGAGAGTGCATACACAAGTGTTCGTGGGCTATTATTCTAGGAGTTGTGCTAATCTTAATATACGGTGAGTGGATATACATTATTTTAGTTTTGTTATAGTTAAGGGATAGCCCTACGTCATGTGCCCATTTACATAATTTATCAAATTCGCTTTGCATTTGACACTCTGCGATCTTTATGTTAGTGTTTGCTGTTATTAGGCAAGTGTCGTCAGCGAATTGGTATACAGAGGCAGATCGGAATATGTTACACATATCATTTACATATATTAGATATTCAGTAGGCCCTAATATGGATCCTTGTGCTGTCCCATGAGAGGATTGTAGTAGTTCGCTTTGCTCTCCTGCTATACTAACAGTGTTGTATCTTTCTATGTGATAGTTTTTAAACCATTTTAGTGTTGGCCCCTGTATACCATTTTGCTGGAACTTTTCGTAGAGAATTTGATGATTCAGGGTATCAAATGCTTTGCTGAAATCAATTAGTACTATTATTACATGTTTCCTGTCACTAAGGTGTCTATTTATCTCATCAGTAAATTGTGCCAATAATTGTGTTGTACTTTTGCCTTTATGAAAGCCGAATTGACGCTCATGAATTATGTTGTTACTTGATAAGAAGTCGTTAACTTTTTTTCCTATGTATTTTTGAATTATTTTATCTACGATGGAGAGTATTGTTATAGGTCTGTAATTATTAGTATCGGTATAGCTTCCTTTTTTGTGTATGGGTCGGATTAGTCCGACCTTTAATTTATCTGGATATGTAGAATAGCATATGCACTGGTTTGTTAGATGTGTAAGCACTGGCGTTATCTCTTTAGTAATAAATTTAACATCTCCTGCTCTTAATTTATCAAATCCTGCACTTTTATTTTCATTAATGTTACTAATAATTTTATTCATTGCATGTTCATTAATCTTGTTAATTTTTAAAGTTACCTTAGGGGTATTAGTATATGTACTCTTATCAAGTAACGACATACCACATGAGCTCAGTACATTTTCTACATTGCTTTCAAAGTCGCGAGCAAATTTGTTAGAAAGATCTTTCGCTTTCATTTTAAATGACTTGATTAACATGTCGTCAACAGCTTTGACTAATTTGCCTGTTAACTTGTTAATTATTTCCCACATTTTTTTCGAGTTTTTATAATTATCACATATTTCTTTTTTTGTATAGTTATTTCTAGCTTTACTCATAAGTCTATTTGTTTTATTTCTGTATCTCTTATATATTAGTTCATTTTGTTTATTGGTTGTATCCTTAAGGTGTATTTGTAATAGTCTATTTTTGGCACGGGACATTTCTATTAGCTTATCAGATAACCAGTTACAATTATTTACAGTTCTGTTTACAATGGGTCTCTCTATAGTGCATGATTCATATATCATATTAAATTTACTAGCTATGTATTCATATATGTAAACTGTCATTCAATAGAACTTGCTAACTATGTAAACAAACCGCCATACTAAAATTGACACTGAATGTCAATTTACTAGTAACTTTTGTTTACATAGTTAGCAAGTTCTATTGAATGACATTTTATCTCTAGTTATTTGCAAAAATGTTCGCAAGCGCTATTTGCCATGGCAATGTTAAGCTCCTTTAAGACATAATCCATTAAACCTAGTAAGTCTTTCAGAAAAATTCTTCAAGGAAGTTTTTGTCCAAATTATCGTTGTTAAAAAACTCAACAACCGCAGTTCCGGTCAAAGGCTCCGCCACTCGCAAAAGGCAATTAGGGGTCATCAGGTCTTCAGGTCGGGGCTCAATGATTAATGATCATGGCAGGCCGTGTCCGCAAGGGCACAATAAGTGGGCCTTCAGGGCTATAACAGCTAATAACGAACTTCGTAGATTTTGAGCAATTTCTGTTTACGGTAGGCCCTCATGTATGTGCTAGTGGCGCTCTCTAAGCAGAGTTTTGCGTAATAATCCCTATTGACAAGGAGCCCGATTCTGATTGAACAATTTGTTTGCGTTTTGATTTTGTTTTGATGCGACCTTGAAGAACGCTCACGCTGATTGGTGCATGCGAAATGAAGTAAAAGTCATGCATAATAAGCGCGCCAATCGTCTAGCTAGCCAGCGGTCGGCAACCCGCGGTCCGCGGGCCGCATGCGGCCCGTGAACCTGTCACTTGCAGCCCGCGAGCCTCCCTGGCTATTTTGTATGTAATATTGACAAACGACAATGTCTGATAAAGTCATAAATATTAACAATGTGCGGCCCGCGTCAACTTCGTAAACTACTATGTGGCCCTTGGCTGCTAAAAGGTTGCCGACCGCTGAGCTAATTCCGATCCGATCGTCGAGTTATTACTTATGTAAAACCAGTATAAAACCACAACAAATTGACATCATATCGGTTACGTCCTGGGGCCCGATTCCAATTTTGAACTAGATATCTATTAGACATCACCAAGATATGTCAGTGTCCAACAAGTGTCAAAAGTGACGTGTTTGGTTGAAGAAACGTCACTATTGACACTTGTTTGACATTGACATATCCAATCCATATCGTTTCAATATCTAGTATTTGACGTATCTTAAAGTTCTAATATGGCTGCTGTTATTTGCGCGTTCATTTCGCTTTGAATTGTTCGTACATGTATTGTATTAGTAAGAAACTGCAACATTGCTAACGAGGTTTGCTGAACACAGTAACAAGTGAACCCTCTGTTAACAATTTTAGTCCTAACAGCATAATAACAAAATTGTTTTATTTATTTTCCGGAATACCAATAAGATACACATATACGATTATTCGAGTGAAATATTAAAACAGTTTCCTCCTCAACTTCAGCATTACTAAAAATACTTGCCAGGCAAATATAAGACTTTTATGCGAAGCTCCTTAAAGTTAAATCTTTCACAATAAAAGTGGATTGCAGATTCTTTTAGAGCGTAGTACACACAGTACATATTAACCATATTATTTACGTGTACCTTTAGGTGTTTTTAAAGAAAGAATAGAGTTATAACATATAGTATATAGTAACAGAAGTTTTAACTAATAGTTCATTGAGAGCTTTATGTACCAAAGTGTATTTATGTGAGGTAAGTTAACGCAGTTGATTTAAAACCGAGCGTCGCGTCGGGGAGCGGCGCTGAGGCGAAAAACACGCGGGAGTGAGAAGCTAACGGAGTTCAGCAGACTCATTAGACTTGTAGGATGGCGGACGGTAGCAGAGGAAATTTTGGAGCATTCGGATACAGCCTTGGTCAGAATATTAGGATCTAGCATTCATTCTTTTCGGACCAAGCAGTAGGTAGGTACTATCAAATAGGTAACTCAGTTCCTGTCCATTTTAAAACCTTTTGTAATTTTTTTTATTGGCCTTACATTAATTTAAAAGGAAAGTTATTATGACACTTATTGTTAATTGGGTCACGTTTGTAATTTGGACGTTGACGCCACCGATGTCAGCATCAAACAACTTCGTACAGAGGGTTAATCATAGTTTAGTAACGGCAAGAAACATATGATAAAATCAATGTGGATAAGTGTGCCATACGGGTAAGTGTGGAGTTACACATTGATTAGTGTTGATTGCAAGTTCATCTATTCATACTTACTACTTGCGTTTAGTGAAAAATGTGTGAACTCGCAATAAACACAAATCGACGTGTAGGTAAACAAGCCTCAATGTGAAAGCCAGCCACACTTACCCTTATTGACCTTACTACTAAAATAATGAAGCTACTCCAACACATTCTTTGTCCATGGATATCGGGTTGCAGACGCGTCCCAGCGAGACCATTCAGAACAGAGAACAAGAGGGCAACTGGAATTGCTAGCGTTGCTCAAAAACCCGCTATAATTATGTTTTACTCGAAGGTTTAACGATCCGCCCCCAGTAACCCAAAATTTGATACTTTACTTTTTGACTCTGGTGACTTGTTGTTACCTAAAATAAATGGAATATCCTTGTTTTGTAGGCATTAACAATAAAACAATAGAATAAAATTAATTGAAGAAACGTCACTTTTGACACTTGTTTGACACTGACATATCCGATCCATATCGTTTCAATGTCTTATATTTGACGTATTTTAATGTTCGAATATGGCTGTTAAACGGAGTATACGAGTATGGTGCTCAGCTTCGCTTCAAATGTGAAGAACGTCTAAATGAGCCTTACAAATTACGGTATAACTGGTTTAATGGTGTGCATGTAGAAAGGCTTTTCAAAGTCGTTAGACGCGCGGAAATATCGATTTAAAATTACGATTATTACCCTATTAGCTGGTAAGTTACATTTTTATATGAAACCCGACGAGCCGACTTTATTTTATGATATAGGAGGCAAACCAGCAGACATTGCTTACAACCAGGCGATTGATTGTAAGCAATTACCGTCGCCCATGGACCTGCAACACCCGAAATTTCAGATTGAAGGTCGTAACGGTCAGGAAATACCGCAGACTACGGGATGGTTGTGATTTTAACAGTATATGTACGCTCATGTACATAAAACAGTCGCCATCAGATATATCGAAGCGCTCAAGGTGCTCAGAAATATCTGAACACGCCTTTATTTTCAAGGCGCTAGAGTGGGTGTTCAGATAATTATTTTTTAAACACTTCGCCCGCTTAGCAACTTCTACTGCTGACTATACATACTATATATTGTTATACATATATAATGTTTACTTTGCCTATTAGCTTACATATAAGTCGAGTTAAACCTCAATTCTACGGAAACCCATTATTCACTTACCTGCATTTGACATAAGATCGATCTACATCAGTAAATAGGTACGATAAAACAAGCTAAGCGGACACGACTGCGTGTGAAGACCAGGGATGTTGCGGATGCCGATTTTTTGACATCCGCGGATGCGGATGCGGATGCGGATTTTTAAAGGCTCACATCCGCGGATGCGGATGCGGATGCGGATGTCAAGATAGTACCATAAAAAACGTCAAATATTACATTTTAGTAATTTTTATTTCAAAAAACCGGCCAAGTGCGAGTCGGACTCGCGTACCAAGGGTTCCGTACATTAAGTCCCACTCACGCTTGACTGCTCATTTCTAATAGGTTTTTTGGTTAATGACTAAATTACCTAGCAGTCTAGCACTTACGCCGATGCTAAGACGTTCCTGTACCGACCTGTTCCACATCCGCATCCGCATTAAATCCGCATCGATTTTATGCGGATGCGGATGCGGATGCGGATGTTGAAAATAATGCGGATGTTCCGCGGTTGCGGATGCGGATGCGGATATTCGCAACATCCCTGGTGAAGACCCCCGTACATACAGATAAATCTACCGACGACAATTTAATGATCCCTATACAACCCTGGGACTATTCCAACGTGAACATTCGAAAGAAAATATAATCCGTCGATCTTCTATCCCGCTCTGGTAAATTGGGAATAATAAAGAGGAAGGAGGACGGAATGAAATATTGTCGTCGTGTCGATATTAGGAAGAGGCTTGAATGGCCTGGTATTGACAGGACCACTGCCGTTTCATAAAGTGTTGTATCTCGAATTATGGTGATTTTAGGTAATATTTTAAGATCGGTTACTACTTTCTTATACATTCAAGGTTTTTTTTAATAAAAGGGAAACATCACACATCCAGGATATCAGGCCGTCGCTCCATTACACTTTGCACCGCCAAAAAAAGATCAAAAATCATGAATATGTCAACGCTTGTAGTAAAATAACCCATTTCAGCAAATCGTTAGTATTTTAGTATAAAGGCTTTGTCAGAGGGCGGGAGGCCGAAGGCCGATTTTACATGTGGCCCCTAAAGGCCTCGATAGTTGAATTTATTACTAGAAACAACATAAAAAATATTAAAAAAAAAGCCTCTGGCGAGACTTGAAGTTCGTTGGCAGGATAGCAGCCTATCGTTTTACCATCGCGCCATCTACCAGCCACACCGTTCTACTAAATAACCTAAAACACCAAAACCCTGACATGTGTCAGGGTTTACATACATACATGTGTATTGACAAATACAAATACAAATGTTTTATTTCGGAAATAAAATATACAGTATTACATTTATGCTGGCCCCCACACTAGGCATAGCCTGTCCTGTGGTGGACATAAAGCGGTTTACAAGTAAAAACAATACTATTTAATTGTACAATGATATTTCAATAAATGAAAAAAATATTTAATGTGAAACGGTCAAGAATAAAATTTAATGACCTACGCGTTTCAGAAATCCGCCAGTTTCTCATATACATTGTTTTGTCACAGGGCCGGAGGCCGGAGGCCGCTCGCTCGCAATGGGACCCATTTAACATGTCGCCCCCGAAGGCCTCGATAATTGGATTCATTACCAGACCCGAGAAATATGGCCCCGTTTATTGCTCCAGGACTTATTGACGATTCTACGTTAATAATATTGTTGAATATAATTGGAATGCGAGGAATGTGGGTAATAAATTATTATGTGGTAATGTTGTAGGATAATAGTTATGTGTTTTATTGTACCTATAAACAATGGTGATTACTAATTAAAATGCTATTTGAAATATTTAAACAATAAGGTTCAACCACAGAAATGGAAACGCCGATTTGCATTACCTTAGTAGGTCAATTCGACCCAAGTTCCAACAACTCAAAAATGACGTAAGTATGCGACTTGAAGGGTTAGGTATATTACAAACTAGCGACCCGCCCCGGCTTCGCACAGGTTAAAAAATTATACATAAACCTACCTCTTGAGTCACTCTATCTATTTAAAAAAACCGCATCAAAATCCATTGCGTAGTTTTAAAGATCTAAGTATACATACAGACAGCATGAAGCGACTTTGTTTTATACTATATGTTCACTACATCTACACAATTCAGTGCCTAATTATATTATACGAGTAGGTATATGAAGCTTGGCTAAATAAACATTGCTCAATTTAGATTAGAACTATTAATAGTTAATTAATATTTAGAAATAAAGCTATATCTCTAAGACCGTCTTAAACTTATTTATTCAACTAAACTAGACATAATAATTATTCCGTAACAGCTACCTATAAGAAAGATCAAGAGATCTCTAGTTACAATAGCCCCGAGTTATTTTACTATTCGGCCATTATTTCGTTAAATTAGTTCGGGCGAAGAGGACAGGATAAACAAACTCATTACTCTTGTACTCTTAAATTACTTGCTTTCTTCGAATTAAGATATCTCGAGGCAAAATAGACTTATTTAAATTACACAATTTGTAACAAAAATGTGGGGATCCGTTTAAAATCGAAGTATATTGTGTTCTAATTAGGAGAAAGTAGATTTATTTTTTGTGCAAAACATTTTTGGCCTTTGCACGGAGGGTTGGCCAAATTGGACGGTGCCCCATAGGTAAAAAAAATATATGCGTCAAAAAAATTTTTCTTCTAGTTTTCCCTAATTTAATCAGACTAGGTATAGGTACCTATACGATACCAAATATGTCCCCGTTCTTCGTATCTGTATTTTTTTTGAACACGAGCTTATGCCGCGAGGTCTATTCGAACATCTCAACTTGATTGGTTTTTGACTTAATAAAAATCGTCTAGCTCATTAGTGTGTGCTTATTAGTGCCAAGGGGTTATACATACAGGTTGAGCCAAAAATACGTTGACAAAGATATTTACAGTACGTATGGGTACGCACCAGTGCGTAAAATAGCACTTTTCGTGCGTATGTCGAAACTTTAAAGTGCCATATGTACCTACTGTAAAACGTTGTTCGATACACGTGCGAATAGGTAATTCGCAACTCGTGTCGATTTAAAACATTCCCTTCGGTCGTGTTTTAATTTATCGCCACTCGTTTCGAATTTCCTCTTTTTCGCACTTGTATCGAAAATTATTGCTGTCAATTGTCATTACTCATCATCTTCCTCACGTTATCCGGGCATTTTTCCACGGCTCATGGCTCCGCTTGACCACTAATCCTAAGAATTTGCGTAGGCACTAGTTTTTACGATAGCTACTCAATCAATTGTCATTACTGTTGCGGCATTACTGCAGCGGTGTTGATGTCGCCGCTACGGTGCGATATCGATCTGTCAGTGTCAAAAATGACATTTCTTCGACCAAAAAACGTCACTTTTGACATTGACAGATCGGTATTGTATCGCTGTGATTTATTTAGAAGCATTGTTCCAATCGGGTTGAATGCCGTTGATAAAATATTGTAGTCATCCGAACATCACCTTTACGGCGCGTTTAGGGTGCTTGCTGGGGTCCGTTTCTCAAAAACTTGTAACTTGTAATACAAGCGGATGTCACTATTTGACAGCTTTTGTTAGAAAGGGACTTCCACTTGTATTACAAGTTACAAGCTTTTGAGAAACGGGCCCCAGGGGTCTTCTTCGGACAGTCACCTGCAAATCCTGCAATAATTATGTTACTTTTCGAAGGCCGCAAAAATATGAGATACGTACGCTCTTATGGCTCTACAAATAACATCGTGTCAAATTTTTTTGCGGCCTTCGTTGTGTAACATATTATTGCATGTGGCTGTACACTAAGAAATATTGTAAGCTTTCTTTTAAAGCCTGTCGATAATCAGAGGGAAAACTTGGTCCAATTTCCACGCGCTGTTTTCCCTCTAATGTTTTTCTTGAAAAAGCGAGTAAATAATATAAAATTACATTTTTCAGGAGCGTAATTTCCGAAACTCAAGATTCGAAAACCGCGCGTGTAATCGCTTTTAGAGTTCCGTACCTAAAAAGGTAAAAACGGAACCCTTATAGGATCACTCTTGCGTCTGTCTGTCTGTCACAGGCTATTTGCTTAGAAACTATTGGAACGATGAAGTTGAATAGTACACTTAAATAAGTATGTAATTCTGTGACCCAAAGGCGTTCTTGGTAAATAATGAATTTTAAACATAGCCGCCATAGACTTTTGGGGATACCTACCTAAATAAAAAAACAAACAGTTTTTCAAACCATATCGTAATTTATACCAAATGAAATGGCTCATTGTAATAACAATTTTTTTTTATATAATTTTAAGGTAGGTAAATAGTTTAGAAGTTTTTAAGAAAATAGGCAAAAAATGAATGGTGTTATATTTTGAAAAAAAAAAAAATTCTTTAGATAACAGGAAAACCTAAGAAATCTTTGTTCACGTGTGAGTTGGACATAAGAAAACATTGTAAAAAATATAAAAAAAAATTATAAAGTGCGGAACCGAGTGCAAGTTCGACTCGCACTTGTTTTTTTTTTAACCTACTCAAATGACACGCGTCACGAAACGAGCAAATACAAAACTGAATATTAGATGTAAACAACTCGAGTATCCTTCAGTAGCGAGGATTGGAAATAACGAAGTCAATTTGCTGTATAAAGAGGTCCATAGACTACCTCCGCAACATCGCACATTTTTAAGCTTATTTATGTAAATGTTAAAACTGTATCATCCAAGTATAGACCAAATAGCTTCCTAGTTCGCGCGAGTCGAAGGCTAAATGAGCTATCGAAGGAAGTTGATATCGATATATTCAATTGTAAAGTTCCCAGTGTGAGGCATAGTTTGGTTAAGCGGTGTTTTGTGTGAGCGACCTTTCTACTAATGTATTTAATTCATGTACCTACACTTTCTGTTTTTCTTTTTATTTTCTTCATTAGGCGAGCAAATGCATTGAATTTATCAACTTAGTGTATTAATATACTGATATTACATAAAGTATTCATTAACTACATTTCAATCTGATAAATTTTATTTTGTTTTCATCTTTTGAGTTCTGAGACCTCTGTTATTCTAGGCGCTATAAGTGTTAAAACTTAGCTATAAGTGTTGAAACTTAGGATCCATTTATTGTAAGGCTTCTATTGCCATTTTCAATTATGCTTCTTTTCTCTCTCTCTCTTTTTGTACGCATGTGTGTGTGCGTAGGTGCTAGCATTAGTTGTAAATTTAATACTTTGTAACTACCTGTGAGTTCCTGTAATTGGCTTCCTGTTTTAATCTTGTTGTCTATTGTAAGTTTTAAAGCTGTTGGTTCTCCTAACATAAATAAATAAATAAATAAATAAGTAATATTATTTCGTGAACCGTGTTTCAACTGACTTGCATCCATGGTGGATGTAGAGTCGGTTGCACCAAACTGTCTGTCACCGTTAAAGAGTTCGCAAATTGTTATTGCATGGGAAGTTTCATAGTTCACTGCTGAGTGACGTTAGTCAGTCCGTCAACTGTGGTTGGTGCAACTGGCCCTTTTACCTACAAAGATTCTGCTTTTGTTAAAAGTCACTAGAAACCGTCGCCACAAAATGCGCCTATGCTTAAATTACGTGCATGAAACTCGGTATAAACGGCACTAGTTTTCTTTGCTAAAAATTGTTATAGGTACCTGCAATGAAAATAGACCGGGTAGATATTTTAGACGTAAAATTTCTACTCGCTCTAACTGGTGCGGTTTTGTAAGCAAAAATTTCACACATTTTACGTGTTTTGTGTGTGAGACCACACCACGAACGCAAATGAATGAATGAAATTTTACACCACACCATCTAGTATAAAGTAATCTATGGAGAGCTCTCAGCGTGGAGTCTTGTTTTAATGAAATTATCGACGTACTTCCGACTGATTTCAAATGCTGCTCTTGCCCGCACTGTCGCAGCAATACAAAGGGAGCAATTGTACGCGGAAAAATAAAATATGAGCTACAAGTAGAGACCGATAAATAACAGGCTTTCAATGCTTTCTAGGGTTCCGTACCTCAAAAGGAAAAAAGGTCTGTCTCTCCGACCATTCACGACCGTTGTTCCGGCATTTTTCAGCCAGTTCCGAAAAACTCATTCGTACGAGCCAGTAGTATTCGTAGATAAGTACAGGTTTTTTTATACAGTTGCTCAAAAAGTGCTACCTACATTTATATTGCCAATAATAATCCCAATAAAAAGGAATACTCGTTAACTTACCCGAAAAAAAAATGTTTCCCCTTTACCCCTCTTACCTCGTCTAACCTTAGGTTTAACTTAAAACTTCAATTTGCAAGAAAATAGAAACAACTGTGCCAAACTTTGTTTAACACTTTTTTTATTACGGCCACAAAACAAGACGCCGCGTAACGACAAAAAAACTTTTATTTAAAGTAAAATAAGTTATGGAACTCTGCTACCTCCCTAAATTCGGAGTTATTCGAGAGAGCAGTTAATCTCGAGTGAACAAGGTACATTATCTTGTTTATTTGAGTTCTGGACTACTTAATGCGATTGGTCTAGAACGGCTGTGTCGATGACACCTAAGACTGAGATGAAATTTTACGAGACGGGAGCACATTTTATTCGCCAAAGGAATTTGAAGTTTATAAACAAGTTGTTACATTCCATATTTCAACAGTAGTGTTGAAGGTGGTTAGAAGTAAGTGCGCGGAGTGTTGATAATATTCAAATATGGATTATTTCAAATTCCATTGATTAATGAACTGACTAATGAAATGACTATAGCAACGAAAATTATTTTAGCCATTAAACAAACACTCGTTGTTCGATGATATACTTAGGTATTAAATAATAAAATACATATAAAACGGTACGAGTATGTTGTCAAAGTACACGTGCCTTATACATACGTAAAACCACTATGATAGTTTTACATTTACAATAGTAAGTTTAACTAATTCTACCTACATACTTTAAATGGATAATTAAACATAGGCATAGAAGAGTTAGTCTTGCCAGTCGTTCCTAATTTTACTTTGTCTCTTTCTCTCTTAGTAATAATCATTATGTTTGATGAGCTCAGCATCTAGTGTTAGTAAATTAAAACTAAAATAAAAATTCGTTTATTAAAAGAAAAAAGATAAAATTACATAACTAGCTCATATCAGTGGTCCCACACTAGGCTAGGCCTGTGTGTGTCGTGGTGACTGCTCTACAGAATTACTACACACAAAAACTTTTGGGGTATCCTCTAAAGTCTCTTACTGAGTGTGAGATGAAAAACTATGCTAAATAAAATACATGCATTAATATTAATAATTGTATTTAGTACTTTAAGAGTAGTTAAGCGTAGTATATTTCTGATACACGTTTTAGTGAGAGCTGTTAAGGAAATAAGTGAATGTCCTTTGTGTGTCTTTTTAAACTTATCTCCTGCTTACTTATTTCTGTTTGCTTTACAAATAAATAATTGTAAATAGAATTATTGTGCAAATGCACTACGTCTTCATCGCCTGGCAAGCACATTTGCTCTACCGCATAGAAATAAAATTAAACTAGCACCCAACAAATTAACTGGCGCAGCGTTTCTCAGTTTCTAAATGCTTCCCGAGCTGACATTACTGCTAGCTAGACTATATACTACCTAGTATAGACTCCGCATGATAACAGTTTTAATTGAAAACTCGAAGTCAATTCACTACACATATGATAAGTATATGATCACATTATTCTATCAATGAATGAAATTATGTAATCTTCGTATGCCTAAATAGCTTACCATAGGCTTTTGAATGATTCACGGTTAGTTTCGTATTAGACTTATCATCATATTATATAGCCTTTGGTCGCCCACTGCCGAGGATAGGCCTCTCTTCGTGTACGCCATTTGTCCCGGTTGTCTCATCCAAAAGTGCCCCGCGATACTCCGAACGTCATCCAACTTATATCGACCGGGATATGACCGTGATTACCTTTTTTAGGGTTTTCCGTACCTCAAAAGAAAAAAAACGGAACCCTTATAGGATCGTGTGTCTCTCCGAAACTACTCGGACTAAAATTTTGAAAAAAATATACTAAATAGATCTTTACCTATACATGGCAGGAAAAAATTATAAATGTGCAATGCAATGTGGACTTAATGTACGGAACCCTTGGAACGCGAGTCCGACTCGCACTTGGGCGGTTTTTATTTTTATTTTTATTGGGGGACATCTTACACAGATCAACCTAGCCACAAACTTTAAAGGGCTGTCACAATAGATCATAGCTTGGTCGAAGCGACACTCAAAGGCCCACAACCCACAAAACCCCAATAATAATAATAGCCCCAAACTAAGCACAGCTTGTACTATGGGCGACGATATACATACTTAGGTATATACATAGAAAACACCCATGACTCAGTAACAAATATTTGTGTTCATCACACAAATAAATGCCCTTACCAGGATTCGAACCCAGGACCATCGGCTTCGCAGGCAGGGTCACTACCCACTAAGCCAGACCGGTCGTCAAAACGTCCGTCGTTTTTATTGTTTTCGAGCTCATTGTCGTTTTGTAATAGGTATGGTGTATCTAGTCTAATAGCAAAGTAATCTGTAAACCAGACTGGAAATTCTAAAATAAAAGTGCACCGCTTTTAAACGTGACTTTGAACTGTTGGAGCGAATTTCCTTTGGATAAACTTTAATTTTACGTCACCTTTTTGCCTCCGCGCCTTTGAGCACGCGTCAAAGTCAAGTTCGGAAAGCTGGCATGAAAAGGCCCTTTCAATACGGAAACTGTGGTCTGCCAAGTTTGTTGAGGATTCAAATGCTTGTAGGTAGGTATAGGTGACGGTGAATACGGTGAAAGGTGAATAGACTTAAATAACTTTTAAGCAAAATTTTTATTTTGGATATACTAGCTTTTATCGCTTACTGTAGGTACTTTTCTTTCCGCATGCATCTAAATCGAACAACCCCAAACACAATTAGGTTGCATTGTTTTATCATAGCGTTCCTATGGCCACATTATGTGTTTATATTGCAAAATGTCAGCTTCATCGGCAACCGGAAAATGGGTCAGATTTAACTTGCAAGACTTGACCCGTACAAATAATAGATACTTTGGTATCTATTTGCATTAAATAAAAACTAGTAAAAAGGTGGTGATTTAATATGCATTTTTTTTTTGCAAACCGTACAGCTGGCAGATTAATATTGTCTTACTCTCGGTATGAAAAAAACCGGCCAAGTGCGAGTCGGATTCGCGCACAGAGGGTTCCGCACCATCAACAAAAAATAGAGCAATAAAATCGTGTTTGTTGTATGGGAGCCCCCCTTAAATATTTAGGTATTTTATTTTATTTTTAGTATTTGTTGTTATAGCGGCAACAGAGATACCTACATCATTTGTGAAAATTTCAACTGTCTAGCTATCGCGATTCATGAGATACGAAGCACGGACAGCGAAGTCTTAGTAATAGGGTCCCGTTTTTTACCCTTTGGGTACGGAACCCTAAAAAACCACTTCATTCTAAACCCGCCGTCGTTACCTGAAAATGTGTTGTTGTATGATGTATTGTTGATATCTGCGAACCCGGGAGTCAAGCGATGATAACGCACGGCGTGGGAAAAATGACCGTTTTCACAGCTGCCAATTGTAAGCTTGGTAACTTATATCTCCCATATCGCAAGGCCGCGCTCGCTACAGTCATGGAACTCACAGTCAGCAGCAGAAGTAGCTAGGCGGGCGAGGTGTTCAAAATTACCTTGACACTTGACACGCTCTTATTCTCTTAACAATAAAGTCGCGTCAAGATCATTTTGAACAACTCACCCGCTTAGCAACTTCTGCTGCTGACTGCACATAGAACCTACCTATCTACCTTTAAAACATCACAGATATCACGACCACGCATTCGGCACGCACTATGGGTTTTACAGGTCATAATATACCCTGTCACGTGCGTCCCGGAGGTATGGACGTGTGTGTACCTATTGTATTACTTATGCACACAAGCGAGTCGTTTTCTGTCAAACCAGTGTAACTACAGGACTTGGTGTCTGATGATCGAGTCATCGTGATCTTTCTAACTTATTTCTGTAATTTAGTCACGTGTCACTTCTGGAGCCTGAGGTGCGCTCGGCAACCTTATCCCAAGAATAGACATTAGTTTTTACGAAAGTGACTACCAGATATTCCAACACAGAGTGGAAGCTTAGGCCATGTCGAAACTAGTCCGGTTTTCTCACAATGTTTTACATCACGCGTAAAGTGGTAAATATCAAATAACATTTAGTATTTAGGTACATAAGTTTCTGGAAACTTATTGGTAGCTCGACCTTCGGATTGAAAGTGGCATGCCTTACCGCTAGGCCACCTGCGCATTGTCTAGGTCACCAACTCTTTTTACCAAGCATGGCAGAGATAAAAAGTATAAAAACGTTGAAAAAATACGCGGTAAACTGGTTTTCCTGGACTTCGGCATACCTTTAAAATGATATCCATGAAATCGATGATACTCATTCCTCTTTCGCACATGTTTATAGCTTTTAGGTAAAGTATGCTTTGTTTCCGCAGGCTGTAGTTCCACACTATAACAAGAACCAGTATCTGCGTGACCCCGCACGATTTAACAACTATGCGTAATCAAAGGCCAAGTTATAATTGTCGTTATTATAAATGCTTGGTAAGCTATACCAATATAGCCCTTAAGAGATAAGGCGTAAAAGTTTCGGAGAGAAATGATAGGGTTTTTTCAAATCGTGAAATGCGAAAGAAAAATAATGTGACGGTATGAAAAACAACGGCATTTACGAGTAGGTACTTAACGATGGGCGTCCATTTGCATGACAGGATTTTACTGCGTTCGTAAATTCCAGGAAATAGTATGTGACGTAACTTTTAAGTACCGGCAAGTCGCATGAACCTAACCGCTGCCATACAATCGTAGTTATGTTGAAATACATTTGATAAGAACATTCAAGTAAGGCCAGTGTGGCTAATTCCGTCATAGGGACTAGTTTCCGTCCACGAGCGTATACCTATTTCTTTTGCTTTTCAAAAGTGGGAAAAAAACCATCTGTTTTTGATTGCTGAAACTAAAATCAATAGCTGCTTTGTCGATGAAATTATCAATTTTGTTCTTTGTTCGAGAAAAACGCTAGTTGACGGAATAGTCCCTATGACGGAACTAGCCACATTGACTAAAGCACTGTTGTTACAGACATAGATATATAATAATATGTTAAGGCATATATCTATGTCTGAAACAACAAACTTCTACTGGGTCCATTTTCTTTGTAACAATTTTTAACAACAGAAACTAATAGTAGAAGACATAGATATATTTTTAGTTACGTAAATGTTCATGCCAAGTTTCATGTAATTTAAGCATAGGTATTGTTATACTTACCCCGCAGTCAAACTTACTCATACTGACCTTATTAAGAAGATAAAATGCGAAAAAAAATGCTTATAATAAATTACATGGCCTGCGACGCCAATATATCGACTGTTAGTTTATTACGGGCTATACACATGCAACAATTCAGCAGCAACCCTGTGTAGTGAAAGAAAACATTGGTTTCAAAATTCCATTGAAAAGATCCTCACAACCGACGCGCGACGGTGATCAAAGAGGGGATATAATCAATATCCACATAAGAAATACCATTTCCGGGGCACCAATCCCAAAGGCCGTAAAGGGGATGAAAAGGTTGTGGTCAAGATGACACTGCATCCCTGCCATTCTTTTTCAGGGTTCCGTAGTCCGTAGTTTACGAGTAAATACTGTTAAAGTAGTCACTTACGAGTCTTACGACGTCAGTGTAGGTAAGGACAAATGGTGCTTTAAAAGACAAATTGGTAAAAAACATGATGAAGAAATTGTCGCCTAGTGCCCAGTTGCCCACATCGCAAGTCTTATTGAGTTTACTGTCCCTTTAGACATTTATATTCTAGCAAATATACAAGGACCACAATGATGGTATACAATCTTATGGTATAGGTACACTATTTACTACTCACACCACACTACTATACATACTATTAGCACTGTACTAGTGATCCAGTGGTCGTGGTTCAGTCCCACCCAAGAATAGATCTACTTTTAATTTCGTCTTCTAGAAACGACCACAAAATTCTAGATCAAATTGACGACTTGAAAAGAAAGAAAAGCTTATTATTTTGAATCTGTTAGAAAATAACGGCTACGGAACCCTTTACTAAGCAAGTATTATACTCTTGATAAATAGGGTGACCACCCTTACCGTCTAACTTCAAATGTTTGAACTCGAAATGTGCAAACAGGACGAGGGATGAATCTGATAATAAAACACTTTGTTTAAATTACTTTCGATCAAATTCTATGTGGTGGATAAAGTAGTATGGTGAAGCGAACGAGGTAGCGATGTCTTCATATATTTCCATCAAAATTTCAAGATACACGCTCAGCCTAAGTTTAGAGTGTGATGGATATATCTCAGCACACGTATATATACAACCTTTTTATAAAATTCAATTATATGCTTTCTGTGGGTATTTTTAGTGGTGCAAAAATACCTACCAAGAGAACATTGATTTGCACCTAAGTATCAACTTATCAGCATAAAGGAAAACTAACGTTAGACCGGGCCGTGTCCAGGTAAAAAAAAAATTAAATCTATTTATTTCGCTAAAATCGTACTTAAATCTACATACATTTGTGTGCAAAATCTCTAGTATGAGATTATGTGCGCGGTCGGAGCTTCCGGCGCTTCGTTTTCTATGGAAAGCATCACGTGACCGGTCGACCCGGTCTAACGTGAGTCATCCTTAAAGGTCACATATGGATAGCATAACTACAGACGCAATTGGCTGCAGCAGACTTGTTGCAATACTTAGTGTAAGGCCTGAGTGGACGCTCGAAGCGGAGCGTTCGGCGGGCGTGCAGCGTGGCGTCGGGCTCACAAGTTTAGATTCTAAACTCCAGTGGGGTCCCCATATTGCTACTCTTTCGAATAGACTGAGTTCTGCAGCTTTTGCAGTGAGCAAAATCCGTCAGTTAACTGATGTGAAAACAGCTCGATTAGTATATTTTAGTTACTTCCATAGCATTATGGCATATGGTATTTTACTGTGGGGTGGTGCTTCAGAGATAAATACCATTTTTGTTCTGCAGAAGAGGGCTATTCGAGCAATATACAAAATGAACCATAGAGACACTTAGAGATAAATTTAAGGAAATTGACATAATGACAGTGCACTGTCAATACATTTATGAAAATATTCTGTATGTACATAAGAATATTGTAAATTTTAGAAAAAAATGTGAAATTCATAATATTAATACTAGAAATAAACATAAGCTCGCAGTGCCCTTCACTCGGCTCCATAAAATTAAAAAATCATTCATGGGTAATTGTGTAAGATTTTATAATAAACTTCCAAACCATATTACTAAATTATCTATTAATAAATTTAAGAATTATGTAAAGCGTAAACTTATTTCTAAAGCTTATTATACTACACAAGACTACATGAATGATAAAACAACGTGGGATTAATTGTTATTCGAAATGATTATTTATTTATTAGGTATATTTGATTAATGATGAGGAAATTGATATTCCGATGTATGTACTTTTGTTTTTTATTTTTTTATTTGACATTTAGATTTTATTCTAGAAACATTCTAGACTAGTATTTTTTTATACAATTTTTTTCATGTTTGACGATCCTTTTGTGAAATTCTTAAATTTGTGTTAAATTTGATTTGTATAATAATCCAATATTATTATGGAATAATAACATCAATAAATTGCTCTGATAATTAGCTTAGGATAATATTTATGTTAACGATTCATAAGTGCTTGTTGCTAGGCCTACATGAATAAAGTATGTTTTGAGTTTGAGTTTTGAGTCAAGTGATTTGAGCAGCGTGCACTAAGGCCGCTACTATACGCTTGCATTTGTTTAACATGCACGCTGCACCCCCCGCCCCGCTGCACGCCCAACTTGAGCGTCCACTCAGGCCTTACACTTAGTGCTGCAGTGTTGACGCGGGCGGTGTCACTGTCGAATTCCTCGATAAATTGGTATTGCTATCGCGATTAGCACGTTCAATCCGTTATTAATTTTATATTTGAGATCCTATAATCTATCTATCTAATACCTTTTATTTATTTATATGTATATTTATTTATATATATATTTCGGGAATCTCGGAAACGGCTCGGATTTCGATAAAATTTGCTATATGGGGGTTTTCGGGGGCGATAAATCGATCCAGCTTGGTTAGGGTTTGCAATCCGGATCTGGAATCTATGAAAATATCCGGATCCGCGGATCTTCCCATACATTTCGGATCCGTCGTGCAAAGCTTGGTTGGTCTTATCTCTGGGAAAACGCGCATTTTTGAGTTTTTATTTTTTCCGAGCAAAGCTCGGTCTCCCAGATATTATCCTATAAGTACGAGTGATCCTATAAGGGTTCCACTTCCTTTTTAATTAATTAAAAATTAAAAAATACGACTGCAGTTTAAAAGCGAACTGAAAAGCTAAAAATAAATTTAGGTAGTTATGTTAGTTACTCAACTTAATAAATGTAAATTAGAATATAAGTGTTCAGTCAGGGTCATAAACAGTAAATGCAAAAGTTTAGGCTCATTTAGGATCATGAATGTACCTGTATATTTTATTTCAATTGCAGTCGGGGACCTTTTAAATGGGAAATTTTTAATACATCAAGGTCCCCGGTCTCTCGGTCGCTTCGCGCCGTCGGCCCCTAATTGGAGCTTTGGCCTTCGCCTTCGCTATTAAGAAACTTGGGGAAGTTCCAAAAAGCACGCACCTGCTTTACGCTCCGGGTCTTCGGCTCTACGCGGAACTCGGCCTTCGTAATTAAGATGCTTGGGAAAGTTGGAAGCACGCACCAAGCCTGGCTCCGGGCCTTCAGCCCGACTCCGAGCTCGGCCTTCGGCCTTTGCAATTAAGAAACTTGGGGTAGTTCCAAAGAGCACGCACCTGGCTCACGCTTCGGGCCTTAAGGCCCTATTACGCGGAGCTCGTCCTTCGAAATTAAAATGCTTGGGAAAGTTATAAGCGCGCACCGAGCCTGCCTCCAGGCCTTCGGCCCTACTCGGAGCTCGGCCTTCGACCTTCGCAATTAAGAAACTTGGGGAAGATATAAAAAGCACGCACCTGGCTTACGCTCTGGGCCTTACGGCCCTACGCGGAGCTCGGCCTCCGGCCTTCGCAATTAAGAACCTTGGGGATCTTACAAAAAGCACGCACCTGGCTTACGCTCCGGGCCTTACGTTACGGCCCTACACGGAGCTCGGCCTTCGGTGTTAAGATGCTTGGGGAAGTTTGAAGCGCGCACCGAGCCTGGCTCCGGGCCTTCGGCCCTACGCGGAGCTCGGCCTTCGGCCTTTGCAATTAAGAAACTTGGGGAAGATACAAAAAGCACGCACCTGCCTTACGCTCCAGTCCTTCGGCCCTGCGAGGAGCTCGGCTTTCGGCCTTTGCAATTAGAATACTTGGGGATGTTGTATAAAGCGCGCACCGGGTCTGTCTTACGCCCCGGGCCTTCGTGTAGGGTATGCAGCACGGCCTTTGGCCTTTGAAGAAATGTATATTTTTACAAAATAATGACGTCACATAGCCTATGTCACCCGGGATGACGTAAGGATTCTAATGATATATCATACATCTAAATCGGTTAAGGCATTCTGAAGTTATCGTGGAATAAAGAAACTCACATAAATACTTAAATATATACATACAAACATGAACGCTGAAAACAATACACTTCTTTTTTTGTTTGGGCAGTCGTGTAACAATACACTCTTTTTGTTGGGGCAGTCGTGTAATAAATACTTAAATATATACATACAAACATGAACGCTGAAAACAATACACTCTTTTTTTGTTTGGGCAGTCGTGTAACAATACACTCTTTTTGTTTACACGACTGCCGTGTAAAAAAAAAGAAAAAGAACCGACGAATTGATATCGTCCTTTTTTTTTAAGTCCAGTAAAAAAGGGAGTTTGCATACCAAGTGGTACGGATCTTATAAGGGATATTATGCATTCTTACCGCCAAGTTTGTGCCAAGTTAGCGTTGGCCAGTAAAGTTTTTACTAGTCACAATGTGGGAATAAAACTCCACTAGAACCAAATGCGGCAGAAAATTATATGAGAAAATATAGTTTTAAATCAGCCCCGGGGTGAATTCAGACTGAGATTGGACCGGAAGGGACGGAGTGCTAACCTAGTCACGTAGGGTTGTCGAATGCTGTGGCATAGTCGTATTAACTGTTAGTTTAACCTAAAACTCTTAGTTTCCGAAGAGTTAGGTATAAGAGTTATCGTATAACAAAGCAAAGCATGGACTAAGATTAATTTCATTGTTAAAAATATTATGTCAATTATTTTTATTACGCGTCGTATAATGGTCCCTACGACAGTTCATTTTTATATGGAGTACCTGACGCTGTTAACGTATGGAGTAAGTAGTTATCACGTAAAATGTAGGCACGTTTTGGAACTGTGGCGCATTCATTTATATTAATTAGAATGTACCATTTAAGTAATAAAAATAAGGTAACAATATTTATCTTCAATATTTTTTTTTAATCATGCCCAACCAAAAGAGACTTGAAGGAACTCGACGCAATAAGTAAAAGGTTACATGGTGGTAACCATAACGAAGGGTATTAAAAAGGGTTATGGAATTTTCAATGTTCTGGAACAAAGATATATTATAATTATTATTCCTTTTATAAATGGCCAAAAATTTACCCATTACATTCAAAAATTCAAAGTCCTTGTGAATAAATTTTTACCTGAGCTGAGAGAGCCTTTACGAGCTTGTATTCGGAGCGTTTGGCAACCCTGCGCTACATAGTAGATTGGCGTGAAGGAAATAAGTTGATTATCGCCTCCACGCTGCTAAGATAATCTCGCATCCTTCGCAAATTGTCCCCGCCATCATATACGTGTGAAGACATTTATTTTAAACCTTATTCCAATGTGATAAGGTTAAAAATGTTACACACACGCACCATGCACAGGGGTTGCAACTTCTATTTACTCGTACTTATGTAATGTAGGTACCCAGGCAGGGGTCGAAACTAAATGTAAAGTTGATAAATGGTAGCCCCAAGAGCCATTTGGAGTTCAAGGAACTTGATGTCAAATAAAACGACTTAATAATACATGTGTGGATGGCCTAGCTCAGAATCAAGATATTGGAATTCACGTAAAATTCAATAATTCACCAAAATTAGGCTATGTTTTTTTTAGGAATTTTCGGTAGGCTAGCCAAATCGCACATTTCTTCACGTTCGCTTGCGGAGCCTGAGGTCCACTTCACAACTAATCCCAAGAATTGGCGTAGGCACTAGTTTTACGAAAGTGACAACAGAGAGGAAACTTAGGCCTTATTGGGATTAGTCCGGCTTCCTCACGATATTTCCTACATCGAAAAACGACTGGTAAATATGATATGATAATGGGGTAACCCGCAAACTCGCAAGCTCTTACCGGTAGGCTACCAGGGCTCAATTATGAAATTATTTCACGTACAACAATACCTATTTATTTTCAATTAAGTACCTAATATGTACTTAACGCTCGGTTCACTAGCGACAGTATTGCAGTAGCGACTATTAAAAAAAAACAGGACATTCTACTGCAATTTTCAATATTCCGCACTTAAAATTAATGCCACGGTGTTTGTAATAATAGAGTTCTCCCCTTTTTACCCGACTGCGACGCAAAGGGGGGGGGGGTAATGTGTTTTTTATGCTTACAAAAGCGGAGCATCGGGCAACAAACCGTGAACCGCGGAAACTTTGCAATTTCCTACCTCGTGTGAACACTCACACTTTCACAGATTACTTAATGGTAGTAATAGATACACCACCACAGGGCGGACATACCATAGGCACGCACGTAATACCATTCATGTGTACATGTGTAAAACATTTTAACGACTATGTGACTACGACATGCCTGGAAACATGCATTATAATATATTTAATATGCTTGTCGCTTAGTGCTGTCACTGTCAGTCGTTGTTTGAAAAAAATAATTCGTGACACAGTTGTTACACCCAAAACAACCACGTAACGTACATACTTTTAATGCTTGACTTAATTTATTTCATAATTTTCATAGCTTATTCTGAATCACCGAATAACTACTCGCAACTAGGTATAAAAAACTAAATACCTAATCATTTGACTCACAAACCCAAATAACATCACTTGACTAGGAGGTGGATTCTAATTTAATAATTTGTTATGGTTATGATACGACGTTGACGATCATATTATTGGTGATTGGTTCGCATCTCACGCGCGCGCTTTTAAATTTCATTTCGCACATAACAATCAGCGTAAGCGACCTTCAAGGTCGTACAAAACAAGCTAGATAATTGAGCTAAATTTTATAGATCAGATATCAATATCTATTTTAACCGGTAAATATCAATAGTCTCGTTTTCCCCCTTTTGTTGTTTTTGGTGGAAAAGGTAGAATTAAACCTTAACGTTTATTTTATATTTAAGTACTTAAATTATAAAAGCAAGCTCAGTACGCTTCGGATATTTTGTTTTAATACATTCGGATTAACAGCAAATATCAGCTGTAAGTACATGTAAGTAACCCACTTTTAAACCTTTTAGCGCCAGGACTAAAATGATTAAAATGTTTTTTTAATCCCCTTGTTTACCTATTAAATTAGAAAGGTTTTTGAATATTAGAGCTTAGAGCTAGACCGGGCGAAAGTTACAAAGTTTTATCTTAAATATTATATCATTAACATGGCAGACTGTTGTAGTTTGTCAGGCAATATTTTCATTTGTATAGGTAGTAGATATGAGCGCCGCGCCGGCGCGCCGCCGCCGCCGACAAAATTTTCGCGCCGCCGCCGCCGACGCTGCACTATCGGCGTGGCATCGGCGTGACCTTGGTAGTTACTACTACTTTCAGAATCAGATAATATATTTTTAATCGAGTTTAGATCATTAACGGCGCCACTTCGAATAGTTTATAGGCATTCAAAAGGTATTTTAGGCCCGTATAATTCAAAAATATCGAAGGCAAATGCAAACTTATCTATCTAGTAACCGCGCTACTAGTCTTAGAGAAACGAAATTATTTAATATCAATTTTAACATCAATATGCTTGTAATAGATATACTGATTTCCTTCCATTTTTATTGTGGAACGTTCCACATTACAATTTATAGGTTATATATATACACTAGATATATGTCAATCATAATGAAAAAATTAACTGTGATCAACTCTGGCTAACGTGAGACACGAACCCACATCTTTGGATTACCGATCCAATGCATAACTAATTTTGCCAGCTAACCATTCGCCATTTACCGCTACTTTAACCATTGCAAGCATTACCATCTTTAAAAGGTATAAAATGGGGTTAATTTTGAGATATTAAGCGTTTCCACTCCACGTTCAAACGTCCGACCGTTGGCTTCGCACGGAAGGGCGCGGAATCGGGTCTCAATTAAACTTGGTCACTGTTCAAATTTCAAGCTTTGCTCTCTCGCAGCTCAATCTTTGGCCTTGCATCGCTCGCATGGAATTAAGCCGCTATCTGAACCTGCAAGTTTTTGGCCCTGTTTGGAGCTCAACTTTCGGCCTGTTTTAAAACGCTTGAGCATAGGTCCTTATCCGATCTTAGCTCCATTGCAGCTCGCCCTTTGGCGTCGCACGGATGCGCCTGCAGGAAAGCTCCAGATCTTTAACACTATGGCTTCAGTCTTTATCGGCCTTCACCCTCGCTCTGCTCTCTTGCAGCTCGGCCTCGCACAGAAGCGCGCCGCAATCGGAGCTCCGGGCGTTCGGCCGTTAGCCAAGCTTACACTTGGCGTTCGATTCTTAGCTGTATACTTACCTGCAGCTCATCCTCTGGCCTCGCATTGGGAGGCGTCGAAATCAAGTCTTTGGTGTTCGGCACATGGAGCTCGGCGTTGGACCTCACTTTTTGACATAAATCGGTTTTGTTGGGTCGATATTGGTTAATGACGGAGCTCGATTTTCTTTGGACTGTCGACAAGACGTTTCTCTGATACAGTCAATCCGCAATTTTTAACTTAGCACAAAAGATAAGGGCCTCGCTAAGATCTTCCGGACAGAGCCTCACCAAGATTAAGACCGCCTCTGATGCCGCGCGATATCGCTTATCCACAGTTTATACGATATCAATTTTTTTCGTACCATTATTCAATAAATTATCCTTGAAAATAAAGAATGCATTTATTTCATCAATTTCTTACAGCAAAAACATGTTTTTTCGGTAAAATTTTGGTTTGGATTCTGTTTTCATTAATCGAAGGTGTTTCAAGGTCACGCCGCCGATTCGCCGCCGCCGCCGACCAATTTTGACCGGCGCGCCGCCGCCGGCTATATGCCCATCGGCGCTCATATCTAATAGGTAGTCATAGTCTTGAAGGACAAGCGAAGATTCTCGAAATATGAAATAATTTTACTCATCACGCAGTGTAGGTACACAAAAATAATTACAATGTAATTTTTAAGGTGCTGTATCTGCCATGATAATACGGTAATCTGTTGCATAGAGCTTTCAGCTGTTGAGCAGTGAAATTCTTATATAATTTAACAGCAAATTGCAGGTTAAGTGTAGTGTAACCGCGTTGTTATTATACGAGAATGTTAAAGCTGGGTTCTGCATACAAGATAAAACAATAAGAATATATGAAATATATAGAAAGTGGTAAAATAGTAAAAAGACGTAGTGGTAGTCAATACGGCTAAAGTATGTGGCACCCTGGAATACTTTTCCAAACAGATAAATCTCTAATAATATCTACAGTTCGCGTAAAAATTATCTTCTACTTTTTATTTAACTGATATACAGTCATAGGTACATATCCCTTTTTATTAAAGTTTACGAGAATGTTTAGATGCTTTTGATGTGTAGTATTATCCGTTAATTTTGTTGCCGACTGTACCTGAGTAAACTGTGTTTTTTTTTCCTTTTCAATATTATGGAAGCATAATTGATTCTTTTTTTTTACTACAATTAAGTATAATAATATAGGCAATGGTAATTTTGTCTTTCTGTTATTTCTGTTGAACCCCGGGACATTGGATCATTTTTATCACGGAAATCATAATTTTACGCAGACAAAGTCGCGGAAAGAAGCTAGTATCTAATGTACTTAAGTAGGATAATGTGTTTATTATCTTACAATTTAGAAGTAAAATTACAGAAACAAAGTTTAAAACTAGAGTAAATAAAATGCACCGCAAGGAATAGTCTCGCGAAATATTTAAAAACTTGGGTTGGAACTTTCTCAGCATCTCTATTAATTAAAACTGTTTCAGTAGTATGCATAAGTTTTGTTTCTCGAAGCCAGAATTCCGGTCCTGCGGTAACGGTATTACAGTACCTACCCAGAATGTTAGTAATGTCACACAAATGCAGAGTAGGAGCTCGAAAATAATACATACCTAAGGTAATCACGGTCCATATATGGTCGATATAAGTCTAGTGAAACTAACCATTCAAAAGTTTTGTTAATTACATATTAAAATACACACAAGTTTTGTACCTTGTAGCTACTTAGGTATATGTATATATATTAGGTATGTGTACATTGTTGAGTGAACTTGAAAAGACGACAGGCTGAAGTTAAGATTGAATTTAGATACCAACTTGATATTTCTCCCGTTCTACCTATTACCCCCACCTGGCTTTAATGGAACTTGTTTGTAAGGTTTTGTTACGCCATACACATACCAGGTGGGGCCTGGAGCGGCGAATAATTAAAAGGATAACTCTTTATAATATCGGTCGTTATCCTTCATCTCACTCATAATAATATCCACAATTGCAAACGCGCCTTTAATTATTCTAATGGTATGTTCACATGCTCAATAAACGAGGTAGGTACCCTAACAAACGCATGTAAACAGGGATATTTAGCTTGGGTTACCTTACTGAGCTTAACGTGGTAGATTATTCCAACCTTTTATCACCAAATTATATATTTTAACCCCCTACGCAAAAAGAGGGGCATCATAAGTTTGCCCACTATGTGTGTGTCTATCTGTGGCACCGTGACTCTATTTGAAAGCAGGTTTTTAGCGCGTAAGTCGCGTAAGCGTATTGCGTCATAATATTTAAAAATGTAATTAACGCGTCAAAGTCGAGATCACAAATTATTATCTCATTTTTAACCGTTCTTCGCACTCTATGCACGATTCTCGCGATGACCATAGGCGTTCTTGGCGTCCAAAGATTTGAATCTTGAAATAACAAGAATTTTATTTGTTACATATTCCCTATAACAAGCTTCACCCTGAATACATTACAAGTGTCACGCGGTTAACTGCGCTTGGCACAGAACCCAAAAGCCGATGTCATTGGCATAAAAATGCAATAATTCTAACGTTACTGAAACAAAGCCAGCGCCGTAAATCGCGGCGGTTTGCTCATTAATTCAGTTAAATGCTGCGTTGTGTGGTGAAGGCATAGAAGACTTGCTTACTAGACGAAACAAGATGATATTCGGATGGCAGCGTTAAGGATGACTCACCTTAGACCGGGCGGTGTTCCCGGAGCTTCGTTTTCTATGGAAAGCATCACGTAATCACCGGTCATCTCATCTGTCAAAAAAGTAAGCGCCGGAAGCTCCAGCCGGACACGGCCCGGTCTAACATGAGTCATCCTTTAAGGTTTAAGGTGACGTTAGGCATTAGATTCTAATGATTAGAATATTAATTGCAGCTACATTACCTACTTTTGTGGAGTTGTTGATGTCGATTTTAACTTCCTGTCAATTTCCTTGATAAAATGAGTGATGGAATGAATGTCATTATCATGGCAGTAATGCGGTGGCGAACGTCACTCATTCAATCAATTAAATTGACAGATCAGATACAGCGACAGCAATAACGACGCCGCAACAGCAATGCAGCTGAAGTTGATATCCGAACGTCACCTGCCTTGACGATCACTTTAAAATTGAGTGACGTTCTTTGCTGCATTACTGCAGCGATAAGTAGGCTCAATTATCACAATTTTTACTGACGTCGTTCAGTTATCGTGCATTACGCTCGTACTTGTCCGTACATGTATTGGCGCGGGTGAGACACACGATACCTAAATAACATGATCCAAATATCATTCTGTCAGTGTACCTACGTTCGAATTGGCCTGTAAGTATTGTAACCATGAGACACTGAGCGTCTAGGGTCGGTTGCACCAAACTGTTCGTAGGTATCGTTAAAGAGTTCACTAAATGTTTATGTATGGAAAGTTTCATAGTAAAGAGCCGGGGCACGCCGGCTGACGTTGATCAGTCTGTCAAATGTGGTTGGTGCAACTGGCCCTAAATGTAGTCTTAGTGAACGTTCAACACATATAAAACGGAGTCCATTTGACGTAGTCTGTAATAAATGTTACATTGTGTGGTGAAGGCAATAAACAATTGTGCTGTACAGGCTAATTAGCCGACAAACATCTATTATGGGTTGACAGCTCGAAAACATTTAATCATCATCATATTAGATTAACTGATGGAACACAACTACATACCTATACGGTTTATGAACATTTTTACAATAGAAGAGCAGAATACGTCACACGTTGGTTGACAGCTCGAAAACATTTAATAATCATCATATTAGATTAGCTGGAACGCATCTACAGTGAAACCTGGATAATTGCAATCTCAAGGGACCGGCAATTTTTTGTCATTAACCAGGTTTTTCAATTAAGGAGGTCGTGCCAATTAACGAGGTTCAAAAAATAGTTGTGTCAATTATAGAGGTTCTCATTAATAGAGGTTGCGTTCTGACAAATTGTTTTTATGGAGGTGCAAATAAGAATTGAAAGAAGATTTACAAGCTTACATTCTGGGTAGAAACCCAGACCAGAAGGTCTATATAATAAATAAATAAATAAAATTTACATATATGGTTTTATGGACATTTTTACAATAGAAGACCACACGTTGGTTGACAGCTTGGAAACATTCTAACGACATCATTTTGGCTGGATTACTCTGTTGCTGGACACCAGCGTCCCAGATACCACTGGAGCGACGAAGCCCTAAAAGCCTTGTCCTCCTTCGGAGTACCCAACTGGCATGAAGTGGCGCAGAATAGGGCAGAGTGGCATTCTCTTGTGATCAGATTGTCTTCGAGTTACTGAGCCAGTGAAGTAAGTATTAAGTACGGGCTCATTTAAACGGTGCGAGAACTCACATGCGAGTTTCATTGCATTGCGGTATTTGATCGGTCGGCTGAATCGTCGTAACCTCAATAGTCCGCAATGTAACTAACATCACATGCGAGTTCGCGCGCCGTCTAAATAAGCCCTACATCTGTTACTTAGCCAAGCTGAGCCAAGGGCGCTTACAATGACTCGCCCTGTGCACATCCAACAGAAAAATAGCCCGGTTCCATTGTAAGGAAAATTCTTTTCCCCGGTTTTTTTAAGTTTTTCAAAGTATGGAAGAATATAATATCCTGGTGATCTTGATAAATGAGAATAAGAATCGTACTTACTTGATGTAGGTATGTCAATTTATACGGAGCACGGCATAAAATAAATATTCAAACGCCGACGGAACGAAATTCATACTCGGCCAACCAAATGTAAATAGGTATATTTTCCACATCCAACAGTGTCCCAACCACCGCAATCCAAAAAAACTATTCAAAGTTTCGTCCAAGAGCTAACAAAAGTTTGCATTTGACAGTTTCTAAACTACGACTTTTCAAAGTTATTAGACAGGCGCTATCAAAGTTTTGCCAACTGAATTTTTGGTCTCCACTGAATGATATCATTTATAACACATTCACTTTACCATTTTATTTAAAGAAATTACTTTAGTATGTTGGTATGTAGAGGGTGTATATGCAATCGACACTGGCTTGACACATTTAATTTGAATACAGAAGCTCAAGTTTGAATGATGTTTAATTCAAACTTGAGAATGTCACTTACTCTACTTCCAAACGCCGTCATGTAATGTTGTGTTTATAAATTAAATAATAAATAATGTATTGACAAACTAAAGTGCCTTCCAGTATTTATAATAAACCTCCAAAGACCTCCTGCAACCAATTAAGAGGTTATGGAGCCCACAAGATAAAGTAAAATAAGTAATTTTAGTGTTTCAGGAAAACGATTCAGCTTTCGTACACAAATATTTCAGAAGATAAGCCTAGCAACGGAGTTGTTTACAAAATAAGGCTAGCAACCAGTTTGACGTTTCAGTAAACCGTACGTAATTTTAAATGATGGAGAATTCGGACTGCCTAAATAAATTGAATTTAAATTCCTCCTATCCTACGTGGCGTAAATTAGCAAAATTATTTCTGGACGCCAAGGGAGTTGGAGAAGACAGCGAAGATAAAGGTAAAGCCGCAAAGGCTAAATATTTTATTTTAAAATCAATAGATGAGAATATCTTACATTATGTTATTAATTGCTCAACTACAAAGGATATCTTCGATAAGTTAGATGTTGTCTTTAATTACAAAGTGGAAAAAGACAGCCACCTAAAAGTAATTGAATTCTACAACTATAAATTCAGCGGAGATATACTTCAGGATATTAGCAAACTTCAAAATATGTGTTTCGAACTACAGTCTACCACAAATAAAATAAATGATGACATGCTTATACAAAAGATTTTAACAATCTTACCAGCTAATTTAAATTTCTTTAGAACTGTATGGGAGGTAACTCCAAAATCTGATCAAACCATACATACTCTCATTGAACGTATTCAAAAAGAACTTAAGCTATTTGATAGTAGTCCTTCAGAAATACTTCCACAAACAGAAGAGGCCATGAAAAGTAATGAAAAAAAGTGCTTTAACTGTAATCAACCAGGTCATATTGCGAGATTCTGCTTTAATAAAAAGTGCACCATTTGCAATAAAAGTGGACACACTTCCAGTGAATGTTTTTCTACAAAAATATGCAGGAAATGTAATAGGAAGGGACACATTGAAAGGTTTTGCCGTACGTTCAGCCTGGTGAGTGAACAAATAAAACACACGACTAGTACTAGAGCTATAATTGATTCAGGTGCTTCTTCCCACATGTTTTACAATAATGATATCATAAATTCCACAGAAAATATAAATGTAGATATAAGATGTGCCAATGCAGAGAACCTCGTCGCTCAAGCAATAGGTACAGTCAACACAAATGGTTTTGAACTGGAAGATGTACTATATGTTCCTGCAATTTCTAGAAACCTGATATCTGTAAGTTCAATCACTGATCACGGTGCATCTGTACTCTTCGCTGGAAATAAGGTATCTGTAAAGAAACATAATAATATTATTCTTACTGGTTATAAAACTAGAAACGGTCTCTATGAAACAGAATTTTCTGCAAATATCGTTCGAGAGGTATTGTTCTCCGAGAATGTCGATATCTGGCATCGCCGGCTCGGTCACGTATCGGATGTGCCGCGTCTAGCTAAATTGGTAAACGGTATTAAAATTGGGGGGGCAAATCAAGAACATTTTTGCGAAATATGTGTCAAAGCGAAAATGACTAGAAAACCTTTCAAAAACAATAGAATTCAAGCTAAATTCCCTTTGGAAATAATTCATACGGATGTTTGCGGTCCAATAGAAACTCCCACTTGGGATAACAAAAAATATTTTATTACTTTCCTAGATGACTTTACACATTTTTGTGTCGTTTATTTAATTACTTTTAAAAGTGAAGCCTTTGACAAAATAAAACAGTTTGTGACTTTAGCGGAAAATCATTTCAATTCAAAAGTGAAAAAAATAAGATGCGATAATGGACGCGAATACTCGAACAATAATCTAATGTCTTGGTGCAACTCTAAAGGAATAATTCTAGATCTAACAATACCCTACACGCCGCAACTGAATGGAAAAGCGGAGAGACTGAATAGAACCCTGTTAGAAAGAACTAGAGCATTAATATTCGATGGCCGTGTTCCAAACTATCTATGGGGCGAAGCACTTACAACTGCCAGCTTCCTAATAAATAGAAGCCCCACCGAAGGTAAAGACAAAACTCCAGCTGAGATGTGGTTTGGCTTCAAACCAAATGTATCGCATATAAGAAGATTTGGTTCAACAGCCTATTATAAAATAAACTCAGGTGTACGAAAGTTAGAAGTTAGATGTAATAAAGGAATTCTGACTGGCTATATCAGAAATGGTTACAAAATATGGGTGGATGAAACGAAAACAATTGTAAGAGCCAGGGATGTAAGAATAAATGAAGACGAGCAAGGTATATATCTAAATCAAGAAAATGATGAAAGCATTAGAGGTCTTTGGAAGATATTCGAAGAGAATGAAGAGACGGTTAGGGAAGGCACAACACGAAATAAAAAAGTTAATAGACAGGAAGAAAATCAAGGTGGTAGAGTCAACAATAATGAAGGTCGAGAAGGTGAAATGTTAAGAAAAAGAATGAGTAGTAGAAATATGGAGAGTGTTCGAGAAGGCGATATTCATTTGAGAAGATTGAGTAGTGAAACAAGTGAAGACGAAACAAATGAAGACGAAACAAATGAAGGTGAAACAATTGAAGGTGAAACAATTGAAGGTGGAACAATTGAAGGTGGAACAAATGAAGATGAAACAAATGAAGTAGAAACAAATGAATTCGAAACAAATGGCAATGAAACAAATAACAATGAAACAAATGAAGTTGAAATAAATGAAAGTGAAACAAACCGAGAAGTAGAAGAAGAAGAAAGTAATGAAGAATACTATGATGGAAATGAAGAACCTGTTGATACTGAACTAGTTGAAAATCGAGTTGAAAGTAATCGTAATCGAAATAATGATAGTGATAATAATGAAAATAGAAGAGTTCAGCCTGCCAGAGAACGTAGACTACCCGATAGATATAAAGATTATTTAATGAATTATGACACTGAAGCATCGATGTTGACCTACGAGGAGGCAATAGAATCAAAAGAAAAGGACAAATGGAAACAAGCTATAGAAGAAGAAATTAAATCACTTGAAGAAAATAAGACGTGGTCATTTGTGGATGAACAAGAAGCAAAAGGAAGGAAATTAGTTACTAGCAAGTGGATTTTTACTGTCAAGTCTGATGGTAGGTATAAAGCCAGACTAGTTGCAAGGGGCTTTCAACAAAAGTACAAAATAGATTATGATGAGACATATAGTCCGGTAGTCAATACTACTTCTTTAAGAATTCTATTATCAATTGCGGCAGCGAAAGGTCTAAAGATGAAGCAGTTTGATGTGAAAACGGCCTTTTTACATGGAGACTTGAAGGAATGTATATATATGAAGGTGCCTAAAGGCTACAATGACAAAGAAGGCAAAGTATGCAAACTAAACAAGAGCTTGTATGGTTTAAAACAAGCTCCACTAATGTGGAATATCAAGTTTACAGAGTTCTTAACAAAGATGGGTTTTAAACAAATGAAACTTGATCAATGCATCTTTGTCATGGAAGGTGAAAGGAAAATGATAATTACTGCAAGGATACTTGCAGTATATGTCGATGACGGATTAGTACTCGGAGAAAGAGAAGAAGATCTATTGCATATAATAGATACAATTCAAAAATCCTTCGAACTAAGAATTTTAGATGAAGTAACTAATTATATAGGTTTGGATATAAAGCAAGATAAGAAGGGGATTAAAATTTTTCAGAAGACATATAGTGAGAAAATCATTAAAAAATTTAATCTTGAAAATGCAAAAGAATGTAAATGCCCAACAATTATGATAGAAGAACATCCATCTGTTAAAGTTGATACAAAGTCTCATGAGCTTTACCGCGAGATGATAGGGTCATTGTTATATCTCTCGAATAAAACGCGACCAGACATTAGTTTTCACGTAGGTTATTGTTCGAGGCATCAAAATTCTCCAAATTTAAATGATTTAAACAATGCTAAAACAATTTTGCGATTCCTTAAAGGTTCAGCAGAAAAAGGGATTCACTTTAGTAAAGATGATAAAGTTCTCAGGGGTTATTGTGATTCGGATTTTGCGGGAGATCCAGACACTAGACGCAGCACTTCTGGTTTTGTGATTTGGCTGAATGGTGGACCAGTGGCATGGAGCTCAAGAAAACAATCAGTAGTCGCATTAAGCAGTACAGAAGCAGAATTTATAGCAGCAGCAGAATGTTGTAAGGAACTACTGTTCGTAAGGGATCTGATCTATGAGATAACCAAAGAAAAACTCGAAGTTGAGATGAGAGTGGATAATCAGTCTGCGATTTGGCTTATGAAGAAAGGAATCATGGGAAAAAGAAGCAAACATATAGACGTAAAATACTATTATCTAAAGGAGAAAATCGACGAGAATCAGATTACAGTAAAATACTGTCCAACTGGATCACAGCTGGCTGATATACTAACGAAAAGTTTACCAGCTGTAAAATTTGAAAAATGTCAACGAAGATTAGTGTTTTAGTGATAATGTGAGCTATTGAGTGTAGACAATGTAGTATAAGTGCGGGCTAAAGTGAACGTTAATAATTATTTCGAATAAATGTCGGGGTTTTTCTTTTATATTATATCGTAGTATGTAAGTTTTTTTTTTATAGGGTGTGTAAACTTTTATATTATAATACAGAAATATATACTTATTGAAAGAAAACTTGAGGATCAAGGATTCTAGAAACAAAGTGTATTCAAAATTGAGGGGGTGCTTAATAATGATTCACTTAAGGGGGTGTAAGTGTAGAAAGTGTAACTGAATCATTATTTAACCTCTTCCACCAAAAAAGAAGAAGAGTAACATTCCCTTTAATAGGTACATTTTACATCGTTTCTGATAAATATCCTTGAGTTTTTTGTTTCTAAGTCTGTATTTTAATATTTTATAATTGGTATTAGAATTGTTATTAGGTATAGATTATTAGTGATGTTGAAGAGTTGAGTCGGTGAATAAAGGTTTTATTTTATATAATATGATTAGTATGGAAGAATCGAGTGGGAGTATAAAGGAAATATAGAAGAGGATTATTGTTGATGAGTCGAGCAGGAGAATAAAGGATTTATTAAAGAGTGGAAGAATAAAACGTTTATTATAGATAATTTGTGGTGACGTATCGAGTGGAGGAATATTTGAGTACTTATCTTGTTGAATGAGAATTTACTGTAATGTATTTGTTGAATGGGGATTACATGTATGTAATATGTTGGAAATATACAGGGTGATGTAATATGTTGGAAATATACAGGGTGATGTAATATGTTGGAAATATACAGGGTGATGTAATATGAGGGAAATATACAGGATGTGTTATGTTTTTTTTTCTGGTTATTGTACTTATATGAAATTATTTATTGGAATATTGTCTTAACTAAAGAATAGCGCTGTAAATTAATGCTTCAAGCAGAGTCGATTGAGGGTGTCGCGAGTGCCAGGCACTGCGATGACGTTTAACAGCAATATTCACCGCTGGCAACCCTACCAGGGAGTAGTGTATCTATGGTGAGTAAACAAGCTTCATGGTCTATGGAAGTCTCTATGGTCATAATCTTCATTGTCTATGGAAGTCTCTATGGTCATCACTGTCTCCGTACACGTAGCTAATGAGATATCATACTTTGTCGCCATTCCGAGAGGAACAGTGAAGTGTGTTAGAGGTTATGTTCATCCTACGAAGCAGGGAACCACATGGGCTGGTCCCCCTAAAGCTGAGTATTCTCCACTTGTTTGTATTTGTTTTGCTCTCTATCCTGATCATGTAATGTGAACTCATAATGTAGCTAATTTGTTTCACTACTAGTTTCCTGACTCTTGATACCTAAGATCCTCCATGAGAATTACTTCTATAATGTTTGTCCCCGTAACTGGATAGATGTGACCACAACTTAGATAGGGTCGACGAGGAGATGGAGGAGGAGAATGGTTCAATATCGGCAGCCTGTAAAGGGGGCGCTAATGCCTGGAACAAGTCTGACGAGACATATCTATATGACGGCGGCCCGTGCGGCGTTCACGCCTTGACTATATCGGCGACCATTTGGTGGTGTTAACGCCTCGAATGTATCTTATCCGTAACGGCAACCACTTGTGGTGTTTAATGCCTTGAAGTCTAATCAGCGTGTATGATCTACGGGACATTACGGACTAACTGACCAAGTAACTTAGCAGAGTCTCCACGACATTACTGACCGACTGAATCTCTATTAGACGCATGTACCCACCATATCTTCATCATGCCAACTTGTATTAGTAGCTTCGTGAAACCCCAAAAGATATCCGAGATACTCAGTGATAACGGTGATGTCATAGATCACTTAAAACCCTTAGGTGGTGCGCTGGAACCCCGCAGGCGTGGCCTATCATGCGAGGAGCACGAGTTGTCCGAGGGCATAGACGTGGGAACCTCAAGGCTTATACTAGGAGATAAAGGTAAGATTCAAACATCTTTATCTCATACCATCGCGACGCCTTGTCAAGTCTCATTCACTCTACCACTGTAGTTACATAACATTCCCATAATGACAAAGGCGTGTCGCGACATGGTGGAATGATGCTGAGATGTATGAATCTATGCCTAAAACTCGTGATATGGGCCAAAAAATAGTCGATGTTGTTCTTCGAGCTTTCAGGAAATAGAAGAAATTTATTTCAGATACCAGGATCGCATTGATCAGAACGGGTGAATAACTGATAATGTGTTTGTTATTTAATGTCCATTTCAGATACGAGATTAGGTTAATACATAGTTCATAAGCTAAGTATTAATTTCTACTTAAGGTGTAAAAGAGAAACAACAAGAAACCGATTTAAACTTAATGACGAATTGCGAATATAATCAATCGATAAGCATTCGATTCGATCAATGAAGAGATCGAATGTTGTTTGACTCATTCGATTCATAATCATCGATACTGAAGAAATTTTAGAATGGCAACACAGAGCGACGACCGGAACAACCACGGAGTACAAAAAATATAATTAATTTCGGAAAAAGGGATATACTCAAGAAAATTGTCAAAAATAGCGTGGAAAATTTAATTATGTATTATTATTGAGTAAAATGGATGTGATAGTATTTAAGTTAGAATTACGTGGGTTTATGAGAAAGTAAACTGTAGAGCGCTTGGTTGGTCAATCGTTGGTATTATTTTCATCTTAAAATCATTTAACACAACCTAATATGTTAGAACACATTTATTTATTCGTCTTAATTAATTTAATGATTAATAAACTTGAATAGGTATAAAACCTAATAATCATTATATTTTCATATTTTATTCCATCTTTAAGTAAATTAAAAGAATAGACCGTTATGAGCTTTATTTTCATCAGTCTAAGGTTTATTTTACTACGACACAATTACGATTATTGGAAGCGGTTCAGTTTGTTGTGTTGGTATAATTGGTATTGTCAACTCAGCGAGCGCATAACATCACAGCGTGGGTAGCCATCTTCTTTTTTCGTTCAACTACGACTTCGAGAACTCGGTGACAAAGTTGATAATTATATTTTTGTTGCGGGGTAAGTTCTTTTAGTTATTTTAAAATAGGAAAATTTTTAGATTGTTCATTAGAGAATGCGAATCAAATAAAGATACCATGTAGACACCAGATATTTACGCGATTTCCCAATTAATGTTGACGCCATATATTATCCACGTTCCCTTTTCAAACTCTTTTGAGACTTCTAGTTAGAACTCGACCTGTTTGTGAGAAAACTTTCAAAATCTAGTTAAAGGGAGGGTCCCTCTCTCTGACTAACTTAGTTTTTAGCGTTGTTTGACAAAATATTCCGGTATCCATAGGCTAATAGCTGCCACCTAACCTACGTCCCACGGAGCCAGCGCGACGTCTGCCCGGTGTCATCTGAGGCGAGATTCATCTGTTTTACCGTAAGTACATGTTATCTACCTAAATTCATCTAGCGTTTGTTCATGAGAAGACCGAGAAGCTGCTGCATACCGGGACATGTGCCTGCTACACTATATGCCTTGCTTGGGGCTTATTTCGCCGCTAAATAAATATTATCTATACTTGATATGAGATTCACGAGCACTTTAGTGAAAGGAGTAATTCATTTTGAATATAATTGTGTGATATATTTGCTTAATTTACCTTCATTTGTTTAGAAACTAAAATTAATAATGCGTCCAACAAATTAATTACTTGATTAATTATATAAGTAAATTCTTATAAAATTAGTACTTCACTATATTTTTACTAAATATCATAATCAATTTAACTTTATAGTAAAATTCTAGCCATCATCGGAGCAACATTATTTTGATAGAGTAATAAATAATATTCCAGACTATCAGTAGTATATTCATATCATGATATAATATCTTATTTAGAAGTAAATTCAAAGATGTGCTCAAACAAATTAAATATGAACGGAAAGGAATTTCAACTTTAGTCCAGTAATTTCATCAAACGTTGAGATTTCTCTATATTGCCTGCCGCCTGGAGTTTTACAAATTTTAGAGAACTGCTTCTGCTATGTGTGATTAAATAAATATTTGTGTGTTGATTTTTTACAAAACCCATGCCCCATACCCTGTTTACCCATGCTTATAATTTGGTGAATGCTTTGTGTGTTAATTTACAGCGGTTATATGTGACAGTGTTTTTCAATATATACATGATGTAGGTTGTAGTAATTGAAGAACAATACAAACAAATAAAGTGAAACTTAAAATTAAAATAAAATATCAAACTTAAAACTAAATGATTACACTATGATTATCATTATGTGACATAAATACTTTGTTAGATATTTCTTGACTTTTGATTTTGTTAAAACACAGTGAACACACTTTGAAATTATAGATTTTCTTTGAGAGTTATTATACATCAATAGTTTATACACAAATTAAGCAATGAATAAATATTGCAAATTAGAGTCAGTGTTAATTCAGCATTACAAATTCATAAGAAAGTTAGCTAACTTTGTGGACAATATTATTGCCCGTAAGGCCAATCCTGAGATATACATCAATGACAAAATTAATTTTATTGGATGGAAGGTTTCTTTAGTGACATTTACAACATAAAGACACTTTCAATCTATGATTACTTAACTTCATTTATTTTGACACAAAATATACACAAATCATGATTAATAAGTTAGCCTTTTAATTTCCAAATAGACTTGGTGATGACTTAATGAATAATTATTAGAAAATTTGCTAGTATTTAAAACTTCCTTAGAATATTAGTTTCTTAATTTTCGAATAGGTACACATTCCACATTTGGGAACATTTAGTCCATTTTGCATTGATAACTAGGTTTGTTTACACAAAATAAACGAAACGATTATTGACCTACCAAGAGCTATCAGCATACGACCTCGACCAACTAACGTTGAACCCTTAGATCTAAGTAATTATATGAAGTGAAAGTTTGAGTTATGCTGGACACATACAAGGCTTATGGAATAACTTTAAATAATATATGCCTACGATGCTATACTACAAATAACCAAAGAATTCATGCTTTTTCTCGAATTATTTTCCCTGGGACATTGTACATTAAGCGGTGTGCAATGTGGTTCTACTATTTTGGTGTGTGTATATTACAGGTATCTACGTTACTAATCAACATGGAGGAAGGTTTGAAGACTGCACTTCGGTTTACTGCCAACCATTTAGAAAGTTTGTCTGTCAAGGCGAGGGAGATATTGAGTATCATACCTGGTTCCCCTACGGACGAGTTTCTTCTGGAAATAGAAATTGTCATCTCCAAGCTAGAGAGTAGCTTGAGTAGGATAAAGGCCGAAATGAACAACTATTTTAAGATGGCTAACCAGCCTGATGCCGACGAGATCTCCAGGGTTTCTACGATCCAGCTGGCAGCTGAAGAAGATTTATGTGAGCTCCAAGTGCGGATTAGAAGAGCTCGAGCCACATCAAAAGAAGCTACCATGCCGGTCTCGGGGAAGTTACCCAAATTGAATCTACCAGAGTACCACGGCGATATTCTAACCTGGCACCAGTTTTAGGATCAGTTCGTCTCCTTAGTTGATAGTAGAAGACTAAGTGATGTAGATAAATTCATGTATCTCAATTCTGCTGTTAAGGGAGAAGCCAAGAAGCTGATCGAAGGGCTAGGAACCACCAACAGGAACTACGCCATTGCTGTCAACACTTTGAAAGAAAGATATGGACGCGTGGAACTTGTTAAGGATGCACATTACTCTGCTTTAAGCAAGATCAAGCCTGCCGACAGTTCCACTAGCAGTTGCCGGAAGGTTTTGAACGAGATAGAGACTCATCTTAGAGTGTTAAGTTCCTTAGGCGAAGACGACACACACAGCTACCTTCGGTTTGTAATACTGGAAAAATTCCCCGAAGAAATAGTCTATGAGTTGAAGAAAAGAGTTCAGGATGACTCGGTACCCGAAATAAGGAAGGAGCTAGAGAAGCTGATATCCGCCAAGGAAGATGCTAGTCGATTTATGTCTCAGACAAGTGAAAGTACTTCAGGCAACTACACTACTGAGACACTGCACATCAGTGAAAGATTTAATAACCCTAGATTTGGAAGAGGAAGAAATAATTATAGATTTAAGAATAATGGTAATGGACAGCGAAACAATTATACTTCACTTTCAAGAGACCAGGGGCGGAAGAGGAAGTTTGAAAATAATCAAGAAAGAAAATTTTCAACGGAACCATCTGGAAAGAGGTTTAAGAAGTCATGCATCTTCTGTGAAGCAGAACATAACTCCCAAGATTGCAACAGATACACGACAATAAAAGGGAGAATGGATAGACTTAGGACTCGTTGTTTTAGATGTATAAGAAGGGGGCACCAGAGGCGAATGTGCAGAGAAAGGAAACCTTGCACGCACTGTGGAGACAGATACCATCACTTGCTTCTGTGCCCAAGGTTACTTCCAGAAAATAAGCAGATAAAGACAACGGAAGTACAGAAGAACAAAGCGGAAACATCTAAAAATGAACAGGAAAACAACGGAGCCTCCGGGCCTACCATTCCTTTGTGACTAGGCTTAGTGAACGATGTGCGACCCACCGTTATGCAAACAGCCATTATAGAGATAACTGCTGAAGGAAATAACAACAGGCATAAGGGTAGGGTAATGCTTGATGGAGGAAGCATGAGATCTTACATTACAAAGGACTTCGCAAAGAAACTCAACTTGGTAACCATAGAAGATAGTCATCTTACCATATTTGTTTTTGGTACCAATACACCTCAAGAAGTGGAAAGTCCCAAAGTCAAGATACAGATGGTGACACAAACCGGTGAAATTGTTTCAATTAATGTCAACGTCATCCCTGTGATTGCAAGAGGCGTTCCATACTTAGGACCTGACCTTAAATTATGGAATCCGGAATATAAGTTAGCTGATGATGGATCCTTCGGTGACCGGATAGACCTTTTAGTGGGTAACGACTACTATCTATCTCTGTTATTACCCGAGATAATAGAATTAAAGGAAGATCTTTTCATGATTAACACCAAGTTTGGATGGACTTTCGGTGGAAAACCAGAGATAGAAACAGATAATAACTTGGAAATCATCACCTATTGTCAGACTAACTTGGATATAGGAAGAAACAAACCTGACTTACCATTAGAAGGTGTAAACCTAAAGGAACTATGGGATCTTGAAACAATTGGCATCGTGGACTCTCCGAAAGAGAGCAGAGAGGAAGAAGCCTTACGTCATTTCAACGAGACGACCCGGTTTGAACATGGCAGATACCAAGTCTCGTGGCCATGGGTAGAATACCCTCCAGACTTGGATCCTAACTTCGGTTTGGCACTAGGACGACTTGTCAGTTTAATTAATCGTCTAGATGCTGACACATTGACTTCGTACGACGAATTAATTAAGGAACAAGAGAAATTAGGTATAATAGAAGTCGTACCGGAGGAAGAGGTTATTAGCCCTAGTCATCCCGTTCACTACCTACCACATCACTGTGTCAAACAGAAGAATAAGCCTCCGCGCATAGTATACGACGCGTCATCTAAAATCAAGGACAATAAGAGCTTAAACCAGTGTCTTTACTGTGGTCCCTTAATGCTGGAAGAGTTAACAGGAATATTGTTGAAGTTTAGATCACATAACATAGGTATTTGTGCAGATGTCGAGAAAGCATTTCTACAAATAGGTTTACAAGTTAAAGACCGTGACGTAACTAGATTCCTTTGGATCAAGGATCTAGATAAACCAATAGAAAATAACAATTTAATACATATGAGATTCTGTAGAGTCCCATTCGGTGTGATCAGCAGTCCGTTCTTACTGAACGCCACAATTAAATACCATTTATCTAGATCTAGTTTAGAAAGTATACAACGTGTTGCTCATGACATCTATGTAGATAATATGGTGACTGGAACAGATACTGTAGAAGAGGCTATAGACTTATATAGCGCAACAAAACAAGAGTTTCAACGAATGTCAATGAACTTGAGGGAGTGGAGCTCCAACTCACGTGACTTCATAGAACAGGTTCCAGACAGCTGTCAAGATAGAATAGTTAAAGTACTCGGACTGGACTGGAACTTAGAATCAGATACACTTCACTTGCGACTAAAGGAACGTGAGTATCCTAGCACAAAGAGAGGAGTTCTACAATGCATCGCGTCAGTGTACGACCCTTGTGGGTACGCAGCACCCTCTACACTATCAGCGAAGCTTCTTCTACAGGATTTGTGGAAACTTAAATCAAAATGGGATAACCCTTTAACTGGAGATGAAGCGAAGAGATGGATTGACATACAGAAAGAACTTAAGAACTTAAAGGACATCTGTGTTCCCCGGTGCTGTGTAGAGAACCTTCGGCAGAAGAGCTACTCCATCCATTGCTTCACAGATGCTTCTACTAAAGCATATGCAGCGGTTGTCTACATAGTGCAGGGCAACCAGAGAAACTTCGTAATAGGAAAGTCAAGACTGATACCTATTAAGGATCAAGATGATTTGAAGATCCCGAAATTAGAGCTTATCGCATCTCTTATAGGTCATCGTTTAATCCAGTACGTTAAGAAGTCACTACAAGGCGAAATAACTGAACAAATCCTCTGGACGGACAGTCAGATTGTAATCGGTTGGTACTACTCAGATAAACTTCTAACACCGTTCGTATCAAGAAGAATACAAGAAATGAAGAAAAATAAAGAACTGAAAGTACGATATGTTCCAACGGATTTAAACCCAGCGGACGTGGCTACCAGGCACACACAGCCAAAGGAGGAACTGGAGAAATGGTTGACAGGACCCGAGTTCTTATCGAAAGACCCAGTAGAATGGCCTGTCAGTCCGTCAAGTAACACTTCTCTTTTGGTTGGGGAGGGTCTGTCGAGCATTCCAATGGAAATAGAACTTGACGACAGAGAGATACAGGTTGAAGCTGGTAGTTTAAGTATTGGATCTGAAGAAACAACACATAGAGAGGACAGCTCAGGAACTGGACCTAAAGTAGGGACGCACGAAGACATCGGAATCGTATATACTAAGGTTTCCGAGATCAAAGAAGTCCAAGCTAAGTACTTTCCCGAAGAACTATCAGGAAAAGAAGTCTCTTTTCCTGATTATTCTTAAGCTTTTTAAGCTAGTCAGCTTAAAAAGAAATCTAGGTCTTTTTATAGATGAAGATGGAATACTGAGAAGCAAGGGGCGATTCCAATACGCTAATTGGACGTATGACAAACGATATCCAATCTTACTACCTCCTAAGAGTACATATACAGATAATATCATTATGAGAACTCATAATGATAATTATCACGTCGGAGCCGCCCACACTCTTAGTATAATTCGTCAGAACTTCTGGATACCACAAGGGAAGAAGCGAGTTCTTAATGTCATAAATAAATGTAGTCAATGTATCAAACAACGGGGTGGACCGTTTAAACTACCGCCTACACCGGCTTTACCTCCTGAAAGGGTCAACTACACGGAACCTTTTACTTTTACAGGGATAGATTATCTAGGCCCGATACTAGTTAAAACCCAATCAGGAACGAAGAAGAGATGGATTTGCCTATTTACCTGTCTTGCCGTACGCGCCATACATCTGGAAGTAGTGAGAGATTTGACAGCAGAAGAAGGACTTCTCGCATTAAGAAGATTCATAGCTACTAGGAACGTACCCACAGTAGTAACATCTGACAATGCCACTAATTTTAAATTAATATCCGAAGTTATGACACGACCTTATTGTATAGAAAAGAAGATTAAGTGGCGTTTCATCCCTCAATTAGCACCATGGTTCGGGGGCTTCTATGAGAGACTTGTGGGTATGGTCAAAGTCTGCATGAGAACGACTCTTCAGAAACATCTTCTTACGGATAATCAACTAAGTACCGTAGTCAAGGAAATTGAAGCTGTTGTCAATACGCGACCGCTAACATATGTCGACGAAGATGTAGAACATATACTTAGGCCGTCTGATTTCATAGCCATGGGAAGAACCATAATAACAGACACCGGGAGTGATGAATCCTTACCTCTAGAAACACAGACAAAGAGTGATCTAGTACAAAGCTGGAAGAGAGGTATCAGCATATTGGAAGAGTTTAAAAGAATGTTCATAGATCGGTACCTTTTGAGCCTGAGAGAAAGGTATTCACACTCTCCTAAACAACCTAGGTGCACATCCAAGCTTGAACCATCGGAGGGCCAAGTAGTACAAATAAAGGCAGATAACAAGAATAGACAAGACTGGAAAGTAGGGAAAATTATATCTCTTGAAAAGGGAAGCGACAATTTGTGTCGTGTTGCCTGCGTTAAAGTAGGGAATAAAGTGTATACTCGTTCTTTAGCACAATTGTATCCATTAGAAGTAGAAGATGTGACAAGCGAAGAAGCTGCTGCATCAACGGTGAATAAAGAAGACTCAAGAGTTCTTGAAGATTCACAAATTTTAGATATCGACCTCGAAGTCGATAATTTGGGCGACATGCCTTTTAATGATGAAGGGGATAAGGAAAGTTTATATGATACGGAAGGTATTAGTGAAGAGTGTACTCTACAGAGAGTCACTTCGCCTAATAATATTGAGACAGACAATGGATCAAATGCTGATGATGACACTGGCGCATCTCCACGACCGCGGCAGCAAAGGGATGCCGCCGCCAAGGCCCGAGAGAAGATCCGGCAGTGGACGCGATCCCTATCTTCTCTTCTGCTCGCCGTTGGGAGTGTCGCGAGTGCCAGGCACTGCGATGACGTTTAACAGCAATATTCACCGCTGGCAACCCTACCAGGGAGTAGTGTATCTATGGTGAGTAAACAAGCTTCATGGTCTATGGAAGTCTCTATGGTCATAATCTTCATTGTCTATGGAAGTCTCTATGGTCATCACTGTCTCCGTACACGTAGCTAATGAGATATCATACTTTGTCGCCATTCCGAGAGGAACAGTGAAGTGTGTTAGAGGTTATGTTCATCCTACGAAGCAGGGAACCACATGGGCTGGTCCCCCTAAAGCTGAGTATTCTCCACTTGTTTGTATTTGTTTTGCTCTCTATCCTGATCATGTAATGTGAACTCATAATGTAGCTAATTTGTTTCACTACTAGTTTCCTGACTCTTGATACCTAAGATCCTCCATGAGAATTACTTCTATAATGTTTGTCCCCGTAACTGGATAGATGTGACCACAACTTAGATAGGGTCGACGAGGAGATGGAGGAGGAGAATGGTTCAATATCGGCAGCCTGTAAAGGGGGCGCTAATGCCTGGAACAAGTCTGACGAGACATATCTATATGACGGCGGCCCGTGCGGCGTTCACGCCTTGACTATATCGGCGACCATTTGGTGGTGTTAACGCCTCGAATGTATCTTATCCGTAACGGCAACCACTTGTGGTGTTTAATGCCTTGAAGTCTAATCAGCGTGTATGATCTACGGGACATTACGGACTAACTGACCAAGTAACTTAGCAGAGTCTCCACGACATTACTGACCGACTGAATCTCTATTAGACGCATGTACCCACCATATCTTCATCATGCCAACTTGTATTAGTAGCTTCGTGAAACCCCAAAAGATATCCGAGATACTCAGTGATAACGGTGATGTCATAGATCACTTAAAACCCTTAGGTGGTGCGCTGGAACCCCGCAGGCGTGGCCTATCATGCGAGGAGCACGAGTTGTCCGAGGGCATAGACGTGGGAACCTCAAGGCTTATACTAGGAGATAAAGGTAAGATTCAAACATCTTTATCTCATACCATCGCGACGCCTTGTCAAGTCTCATTCACTCTACCACTGTAGTTACATAACATTCCCATAATGACAAAGGCGTGTCGCGACAGAGGGGGTGTGTTGGTATGTAGAGGGTGTATATGCAATCGACACTGGCTTGACACATTTAATTTGAATACAGAAGCTCAAGTTTGAATGATGTTTAATTCAAACTTGAGAATGTCACTTACTCTACTTCCAAACGCCGTCATGTAATGTTGTGTTTATAAATTAAATAATAAATAATGTATTGACAAACTAAAGTGCCTTCCAGTATTTATAATAAACCTCCAAAGACCTCCTGCAACCAATTAAGATAGTACATAATCTTATAGACACACACTTTTTATTGACACTTATGTTTTAAACAAATTATTAAACTAGAATAGGACTGACGTGAATCTTCGGATTGAGCTACAATTTCTTGTTACAATTATTTTTTTGATTTGACGAATTTAACTTGTTCAATTACTAACCTGCTGTGACTACCAGACTAGTAAATATTTAATTAGTTCCATAACCAGTCTAAAACAAGCTCATTCTACTGAGCTTTTATGGATTTTAAATCATAATAGAAACATTCTAAATCTTTGTTTATTAATTAGTGTGATGACCGATGTGAGGTGTGAGTAGGTACTATTATAAATACGTAAATGAATTTCCTATAAATAAATGTATAAAATTAATCTATTTTATAAATTTATCTATAGGTAACATTCACCATCACCGCTTGGCTACTGGTTTAATTATGATCAACAAATTAAAAATAAAGCATTTTTTAACTTTGGTTAGTCGATACAACATCTCCGGTAAGGGGCCCACTGATTAACAGTCCGCCGGACGGTATCGGCCGGCCAGTTGTTCGGAACTGTCAACTTTTTGTTCTAACTGACAGGCCGATACCGTCCGGCGGACTGTTAATCAGTGGGCCCCTTTAAGTAAGTACCTACGTTTGTTCAAAAGATTTGTTCGAAGTTCGAAGACGTACTCCGTTAAAAATAATAACGCAGAAACAAGTGGTAATAAGATAATCTAAATGGATAACACAATTTTCAAGAAAGTAATACCTTTACTTAAGGATAAGTTATTGTAAGAAATTATTTAAAAGGACATTTTCTTTACTCTCCCTTTCTCCTTTTATTCGCTAAGAAATGAGGCTAGGCATAATCGATGCGTTTAATTTCTTTGATTGCTTTCCTGAGGATTGTTACTTCCAAATTTTACAGAGTAGCCGTCTCAAATAACCAATTTTGTTGTGATCTTTACTTTCATAACAATTTGACGTAGTCTAAGATCTCATTTATTCTGGTTTTGCTAAATGATAGGAATAGCCAATAACGTCTCAGATTGAGAGTAATAAATGAACTTTTCACATTTTGCTGATAGGGACGTCAAATTACTTAAAAATTTAATTGTTTCAAAATTAAAAAACGATAACGATTTATTTATTTATTTTCCTGTTTATTGCTTCGATTTCAATCCTGCTCAGGACTTTTATCACCTTTTGATATTTGATCTTTTGTACCATTGGTTTATTTTAATATTAAAAGATGGAGCAATATTAAAACTGTTTTATGGTGCTTTTTTTACACCTGTATCGTGAGCTTTGCGCCGTATCTAGAGTCTGTTCGGAAAGAGAGTCGTGGAATGTATCGGGCCCCATACATTCCACGACTCTTCTCTTTCTGCACAGTCTATACTAGGGTTGGTGAGTAACTAGTGTTGAATGCGAGAAGAATATAGATCTTATGATTGTGCACCTGAAACAAAACAACAAGCCATGAAAATAATGTATTAGGTACGATTTTTTAGGGTTCCGTACCTCAAAAGGAAAAACCTTATTAGGATCACTCGTGCGTCTGTCTGTCTATCTGCGGCAGCGGATTCAAAATACTAGAGTAGGTATTATACTTACCAATAAACACTAGTGTCTACTAACTGAATAGCTATTTAAATGGAAATTAACGAAATTTTACTGATGATCGTGCTTAATGAACATACGTTAAGTTAATCATGAAGTATGTTCTTTCTCTAAATTCGTGGTAAATAAATACAATTGTCCCCAACATACAAAAGTGAAGTCAAAAAAATAAATAGTTCAAACAGAAAATATTCCTTCATGGAAAACGTTTTACGAACCGTAAATTGCGGTTGCAATTTAGTTTCCCGATCTGGAAAATTGGCGTAGCGTTGTTATGCAGCGGGCGCGACTCTGCAACTAACAGTTTAATTCTCATTGTTTGAGTAAGCAAGGGCATGATTGGTTCTTGGGTGAACCAGTGTGGTATGATCTTTGGATCTCTTTTTCTTCTTTATCCCATTATTATAAAAAAAATACGAGAGATTTTTTTACATCCACTATTTATCTGGCAAACGCTACTGTTTACAAAGGGTTCTCTAACTACAATTACAATTAGAATTACAATTACAACTACAATATACAACAACACAACACAACAATTAGTTAGAGAACCCTTTGTAAACAACAGTAGCGTTTGCCAGATAGTGCAGGTAAGACATACACGCCTGTACTTGATTTCGCATGCACCAATCGGCATGAGCCAAAATAAAATGAAAACCGTATTAATTTTTAAGGCCCCGCACGTTCCCGTTCTTATCTCACTCTTACTGCGTAAGGCGAGATGGATGTGAGTGCCAGGAATCGCGTAGGTACGTCATATTTTTAGTTTTTGTGCAAAATTGTTACAAATTTTTAAGGTGCTTTTTATTATATTAGACCTCCTGATTTTTTTCTATGGACCGAAACTAAAAAAAATTGGATTTTGGCAACCGTATTCTGATCTAAAAAAGCGATAGGGTTTTATAATAACTCCGCTCTTTGAACCTATGGCACCTTAAGCCTAAATCGGGTTCAAGATCTCTAAACTGGTTTGCTCGAGCGATCAACTCGCTGGTGCTGACTAGAATGACAGTCCTGTAATCTAATAAAAATGCAGTCTTTGAATCTTAATTCCACATAAACATTCTATGATTGCACGTAACAAGATAAAGTGCTGGAATGTTCTCTAGTTTCGTTTCAATGCAGAAATGCACGAAGAAATTGGCACTGGTCCAAAACTGACGTTAGGAAATAGTAGCGGATAATTTGTGTGGTACAGGAAATTGAAAACTAAAATTTGCTGTGTTAGCTTGTATTGAAATTAGATTCTGCTTTCGTGGAGTTCAAATATACCTACTTATATCTTTTATGACGATAATTTTTTAGTGTTCCCTGACAAATTTGGGTACCTGAATTATTATTTTTCCTTACTAACGACTTGCCTACATTATTTAAAAAAATAAGCAAACCTCTGTTGAAGTCTGTCTGTTTCTCGTGTAATTGTCTAATAAAAACATTTAATCTAATCTCTCAACCAAAGTCTAGTTTGGAGACATGATGCAAATTATATTTCGTCAACCATTCCATCTCCTCTCTTTTCTTCTCTTCTCCGAATATTAATATTTATATTGTACGTTCACTACTGAACACTTACAATAATATACCTTTCATGCTTAAATATACCTAACACAATTTAATTTAAAACGCGCCGGGTTCTGTCGAACGCTTTTTTTTTCAAACCGAATGCGTTTGGCTTACCGCAATTTTTGAACCGTGACTAAACTTGACCAAGGCTTGACTCGTGGGCATTGGCAGTTGGATTTTACTTTGTTTTTTGCAATGTTTGATCCAGAAAAGTTATGCAAGCAAAAACTGTAAAAAAGAGTCAGCTATAGTTTTAGGTGTATAAACTCCTTTTTTGAGGTTAGTTGGTTAAAATTCAAGTTATATCATCCAAGATAGGTATTAAATGAAAACGAATGGATTGATACCTCAGCTACCTACCTTCTTACTTCGTTTCAGTTATAAATACATATTATTATTTATCAGCCACATTAATTACTTACTGTGTAATATACAGTAATTAAATACTGTCTTTTATATAATTTTGCACATGTATAACATTTGTTGCCATCTAAATACCGACAACAACCATTGTTGAACTTACAACAGCAATAGTTACTAAGCGGGCGAGGTGTTCAAAATGATCTTGACGCGACTTTATTGTTAAGAGAATATCAAAAGCGCGTCAATGTAATTTTGAACCAGGGGTCGGAAACCGGTATTTCTCCATACAAAAATACCGGTATTATTACGTTCTTTTTCGTTCTTTGGTTTATTATTTAATTATTAATAGGGCAATCTAATAATACAAAGTTGTTACCTAAATACATGATTCAGTTCTACGTAAAGAGCATAATATTATTAAAAATATTAGGCCATTTCGGGGTTTTGTAAAAATACCGGTTCCGAGCCCTGTATTGAACACCTCGCCCGCTTAGCAACTTCTGCTGCTGACTGTACTTAGAGTAACAATGCACTTATAATACAATAGCTTGCCGTTTAGAACAAGCTGTACAAGTGCACCGTTCGAGCTTGCATTATACCTTTTGCGTAATGGTTTGCGAACACAATAAATAAGTGGAAATACTAAGGGAAACCGGCTGTGGTTCTTAAAAATTAAAATGAAAATATTTATTTCAGATACCGGGTACCCATATTTTTGTCTACAAGACTATATTAAAGTAGGTAACAAAGAAAAATTTAACTATAAAAATAAATGTTAATGTTAGTAGAATATACATATAATGCTCATTGGAAATTTAATCAGTTATAGTATAATTTATCCGTTTTCAATCATTAATTAACATTTTTTTAAAGTTACACTTATTTATGATCCAGTAATTATTATTTTTTAATTTACCGAGCAGCAACGTACCTACTTACTGCAAACATTAAAAAATATAAGATGATATGACATTGCGAGATACGAGCTTTTTACAGTAACTGCCAACAAGCGTTGACAGTTGCTTTAAAAAGCTCATATCCCGTAACTTGTGTGGTGTATTACATTGCGGGCCGAATTATTTAATATGGTAAAAAAAATATTGTACTATTAAGCAAAATCCATCAATCTATATCTTCTTAGGTCCTACGCTAACCACTGTATATATATTCGCACGTACCTATTGGATTTACACACTGTATACTAATCTATGACAGAAAATATTTACTCTGATAATAAACAAGTGACAAAAATATAACTGGAAACGGTTGGCCAACGCCAATACCCAGAGGACTCATGTAGGTATTTTTATCACTAAAATATGGCTTAGGCTTTTGCCAGCTTTTGAAATCCGAAATCGTTTTGTATATTTTTTTTGTTTTAAAATGTTTTGCAAAAAATAAATACCGCGTCAGAATAGCGTGCTCTATTTTTAAGACAAAGCAAAAGCGTATTTTTGTTACACTTACGAGCATAGTTTTCATATTAGAGAAATCGTTATAGAATTAAACCAAGATAAGTCTGCAACGATTTTGATAGCGCACGCAATGCAAGTGTTATTTACACGTCATCATTTCATAGACATTTGACGTTTAAAATAACACGTGCAGGCGTGTGCTATCACAATCGTTGCAGACTTATCTTGGTCTAACTTTATAAATCTTCTGACCTTGACACCGACACAATTGTCCCGATGGCGATGCAAAGATGCCATCAGGTATTTTTTTTAAACGGATCCATATAACAATATCAAAAAATAATAGACTTAAAAATCAGAATATCACTCATTCTCATTAACAGGACAAGTAAAAATCCTGGGTAAAAAGTACCATATCATGTTCGAGAAATAAAACAGAGTATTCCTCTGTGGCGCGGCATAAAGGCAGGTCAAAACGAAGCCTCATAGATACGCGTTTCGAAATTGTGACATATATTTCCTGTGGCTCGTTATTCGGAGACACAGACAAGACATCCTCTAGACTGAGCATAGTAACGCTACCCCCTCTGCCACTATATACGGTAGTTTTACTCCATCTTCGAGTCAAAGTGTCAGAATCCCGTGCCGTGATTGGTCCGTGTCTTTGAACGGACCAATCACGGCACGGGATTCCCTCACCTCGTCCCCCCGCACCCCCGTATTTTTGGCAGTATCGGTTTCATGAAATAATTGCTCTAAACTCCGTCTAGAGGATTCCTAGTCTATGTTCGGAGATCGTTGGCCACAAATTTCTATTTTACATTAGATAGATCATACTTTACAACCTGTTATTTAAATCGCAATGTTTGTATGTACAGCATGTAGGTATGTTTGGGGAAAATCTTGTAAGCTAAATTAGAGCCTTTCCCATTATTCGATTGGCTGACAATATACATACCTAGAAACATGTATATTGGATGACAATGCAATATTATGGTACCATCGAGCTGATCTAATGGACACAGGAGGTGGCTGTATGAACTGTGATGATAAAATATTATTTTTTGATAAAATACTTAACATCAGGTAAACTTTTTAAAGTTCTCCTTCTTCCTTACTTTGTATTTTATTGTCACGTAATTAATTAAATACATCGCACTTCCGCAACCCGCATCTGATTCGCTCATCTATCTGGGCTTAAGCTACATTAGGTAGTAGGCAAATCCACGTCACGTTAGGTATTAGACAACCTGCTTTTTTCAAACCATTTAAATCGGTTTACCCTTTTTAAAGCCACGATGCCACAGACACACAAAAGCGGTCAAACTTATAACACCCCTATTTTTGCGTCGTGGGTTAAAAAGTGGGATCTAATGGAATGCTATCTATACCATGGTCACCGGAGCCCGGACGCCTCTGACATTTATTTTATCCGATATCTCTTTGTAGAACTAAGGGCTTTTTCATGAAAGGAATTTTGTGCAAAGCGTAGAATATTAAATTTATTGAGACTATTAGGCCAATTCGAACGTACACTGATATCAGACTGACATCTAACTGATCCCATTCTAATAATTATCGTCCTTTTCGCTCGCACTTGTTCGTTTATTGGCGTGAGCGAGACGCGCGATTACCTATCCTAGCAGCAGCCAGAAGTTGCTAAGCCAGCCAGATAGTTAAGAGAATAAGAGCGTGTTAAGGTAATTTTGAACACCTCGCCCGCTTAGCAACTTCTACTGCTGGCTGTAGTTGCTCAGTCATGACACTTGGGGTCATTTTTGAACTCGTCAGTCTTCTATAGTTATTACCTTATAATAGATCGCTGCGTATTTTCTGATGTCAGACACTATTGTCTGAATTAATGATGGGCAAGTAATAGTAATCATTAGTTCATCTACTTACTGTTACATAAATATCTTTGTACCTAGTCATTACTTTGTATAGTACCTATACCTATAGAGCATAATACTAATAATATTTTATAAGTCATAGTCGTAAGTACAAACAAAAATGATCTCAGATGGTCCTTAAATAAATGATAATTAAATTAATTAATTATTCTACCGCCGCGTGTTGAAACTCAAAACGCACAAGGAGCTTTTAACTACGAACTTCTAAGCTTACAAATTTAATTATTATTCAAAAGCTATAAATTTAATTTGAAGACACAAACGATTTTGTAATAATGGAGCACTTAGAGTCATGTTTCGAGCTTGTTCTCTTCAATAGGTTTCCTGTTGAGATGTTAAATTATTTTACAAAATTCATTTACACGGAGAGAACAAAAATATATAATCTCATGGACTAATCTACTAGGAAGACTAGGACGGCCGATCCCCATACTGCAAAACGTGACTTTATATAGGACGCTCGATCCCCATACTAAAAATGTATCAGAATCCCGGCTCGTACTAATGAGTTTTTCAGAACTTATGTACGAAATATCATTTGATATTTACCAGTCGCTTTTCGGTGAAGGAAAACACCATGAGGAAACCGGACTAATCCCAATAAGGCCTAGTTTACCCTCTGGGTTGGAAGGTCAGATGGCAGTCGCTTTCGTAAAAACTAGTGCCTACGCCAATTCCTGGGATTAGTTGCCAAGCGGACCCCAGGCTCTCATGAGCCGTGGCAAAACATGCCGGGACAAACACGAGGAAGAAGATACATGATACATACATACATGTTGTATAGGACGGTCGACCCCCATACTAAAAAGCGTTACTTTATATTTAGTTCCCAAAAGTAAAGCAGATGTCTCTCGCCATCTAGGTTTAATACAAAAAAAAAATTTTATTCCTAGGTACGCTACTCAATATGGCGACCGCCAGTCCTAGTGGATTACTCCATGATAATGTGCAACTTGAGGAACAAATCAAATTAATCTATTAAATATTTTGATTTGTGTTTTTAAGTAGTCATACTTTGCGGCCGATTCCGTTAAACAATTTGATATGGTTTTAACACGATCTAGACAAATATCACGGGAATAATTAGCGTTAAGACCAATTATCGCGCCAATACTCAATTATTTTCTTATATAGGTAAGTACCAATATTATAAATGTGAAATTAATTTTGTCCTTCTGTCTGTTACCTTTCCAGGCTTAACATTTAACTGTTTAAGATGAAATTCAGTATAGAGATAGTTTGAGTTCCGTGGATGGGCATAATTTTTGTGACACAGATCTATTTTCATACCATGTCGGTTGCCAACGAGTATACGGCCGCGGAAAAGATCAACATCAACATCACCGACATCAAATACACATGTCGTCCACCTAGCTATACCTACATTTATTGTAACTAACCAATATAGAAGACTTAATTCTGTACCTACCCCTCGTGTAAATTTAATTCGATAGCGTGACGTGACGTACGCGTTTGCGTTAAGTGTAATTTTGTATGGGATTTTGAGTTCCAAAACGTCCTGCTTGCGCGCTGTTCAAAATCCCATACAAAAATAGAAACTATCGCTAGTCACGCTATCGAATGAAATTTACACTAGGGGTTCTGAAGTCTATTTCATTTAATTTTAAAGCAGAAGCTAGGGTGGAAAATAGGCTAGAACCTAGCTAAAGCTAGCCTATTATGCCGACAATAGCCTAGAATAGGGAATCACGATCGACACGCGTTAATATTTAAAGACGTTGCGTTGCGACTTGGAGGCCAATTTGAAATTACATTCCGATATTAAAAATGAAGTCATTTTGATACCAATTTCGCTCGAACCTGTTCGTACATTAATTGACGGGAGCGAGACACATGGGCAAATGATAACAAAATAACATCGTTTTGATATCGGCCTGTAAGTTTGAAAATACCTCCTGCAGATGATCGAATTTTAGACTCCGTGTCTTATACGATTTGAAAACGAAAACGGAAACATTTCATGATTATTAATAAGATTGAGATGCTTTTACAAAAAAAAAAAACATTATTTTCAAAGGCTGATTTGAAAGTTAGATATTTAATTGATCTCAATTCCCTCGGAGGTTTTTTTGTTGTGAAACACTGCCTTTATCTAGTAGGTACGTTATTATGGAATGTGCTATTTTCAAATTATATTTCCGATTCAAAAATCAGAGTAGGAATAACGTAACGTCTCTTGTTATCAAAGTGGTGAGTTATGTAATTTAAAACTCAAGCTTTGTTTTAAATAAAAATAAATAGGTACATGAACATAATAGGACAATCTTACACAGCTTAACCTAGTCCCACAGTACTAAGAATGGTGAATTGAGAAATTTTCGAAGTTTTTCTTTCAAGTTCATTTTAACAACTTTTATTTATAAAATTACAGTTTTCGGGACGTAGGTATATACAGTTAGACTAAAAAATTATTTACATTATTGCCAAAATAAGTTAATAAAAATGCCTAAAAGTTACATTTTTTTACTTTAAAGTATGTAAGTCCTCGCCGAACATTAATCCTAAAAAAAATTTCAATTGCCAAATTTGAAATTGTATAATCTTGTATTTATTTTTGCCGCATACCATACCTATAAAACAACTTATCATAAAAAAGGGCCCTTGTGAGTAGCCTATTTGCCTAACAAATGTTTGAGTTTGAGTATGATGGTAAAATGTGATACACTTGGGATCAAATACATATATCGAATGCCGCAGTCACAAATCATATTAACATTTACCAACACTATCGGATAAACAGTTATCGTATTGCGGTTACGCGTATCCTGTTTAATGTCAATAGTGTGATTTCCATTTCAATTGTAATCGTGATACAATCGTGTATATTGAATGCCACAAAGCTGAGTACACTTGAGTTTAAATCATAGACCACTTCATGTGGAATCCGCAATATGAAGCGTTTATTATGAACTTTTATTGTATGCTTCATATTTTTGAATTGATTGCAGACTTATTCGACTTCTTGATAAAAAGTAGTTTTGCGTTTAATATGGCCGCGGAGGCTGATTTTGTTTTACGTTTTATATCACACACCTGACGCGCAATAAGGTAGCGGAGTTGGTGTGCGGCAAGTCAAGGCATTCATACATTGTGCATTGCATTAAATGAAGTGTTTGTTCATAGACTTTTGTCGGGTAGTTATACAAATCTCCGCTTCGACAATGAGTGTGTGTGTACATGCTCTGCCTCGCTGCCATCGCGAGAGCACCGACACTTTGACTCGGCCCCATAAAACCGACCGCAATCGGGGAACGGCGAGTCGAGACAAGGAAGACCGAGACAAGACGAGAGCAGTCTGTACACACTCGCTCTCGGCCTGTCTAGGGGTGTCTCGCCGAGTGTGTACAGCCGATATCTGATTTCCCGTCTAGCGGTAGGTGATCTGTTGTTTCAATTTAAGTAGATAGCTACCGCCTCTTGACATACGAGGTATATATACATATATAGCTACCGTAGTTCACTCTGATACAAATGATACAATTAAAATGGAAATTATCCTCTAGCCGCCCATACGTCAAACCTTGCCAAGCAAAATGAAATTTTATTTTGTCAACATAAAGTTCAAATTAGAATGGTACAGGAGACCTTTTTATAGGTCTCTGGGCGGCTAAAGGATATGTATTTATTAAGCGTTATTATTTTGAATATAAGCTAGGTAGTAGGTACTATTAGTTATTTTGAAAAGAAATTGTTTTATTCATGATTTCATAATAACTAAAACATTAAATTTTAATGAAATGAGCAATTATTAGCGAGAACAAACAATTATTGGTCGGTGCGGACCACTCCGCACGGACGGTCAGCGCGACACTAAATCCAGGCTAATACCACAGGGTGGACACGCCATACATCAAAAATCATTTGCGTTTATATGTGTGCACGGCACGTCTGTACAGGCATCATTGTGTATGTGTGGGTAAGTCGCTTTACTGAGAGCACGCCAGAAGTCCGCCAGATTCATGTCGCGGGGCGAGCACGGGGCGAGGTAATGCGAGTCGGGGCGGGGCGGTGCGTGGCCGTTCTGTATAATAATTACTACTATTTTGTGCTAATACGTACGAAGTCGACATTGCAACGCTATAGGTAGGAACCTAGGCAAGTCTCCCGGAGTACTACTAAAGATCGTTGGGAGCTGATCATTCACTTCTTCTGCTGATGATACCCACCGGGGGTTCCATGCAAATTGGTAGGATTTTTTTAAAATGATTTAATTAAATATGTATAGTTTTAATATTTTTCCCAATACTTATGATGTGACTGGATAGGTGAACAAAAAGAAAGGGCCCTTGAGAGTATCGAAATATACGTTTATGCGGCATAAACGGCAGTAAATTATTTTTACGTCAACTTAGAAGTTTGATTTTTTTACAGGTTTTTTTTTCCTTTCGAGGTACGGAACCCAGAAAACAGCATAATCTCTTATCCGACTCATTCTCTCGCTAATAATTAACCTCGTACAATGTTAGCGAACATGGTAGACTTATTTAGTTCCCGAGAGGACAGGGGCTTTCACCTAAATTAGCCTGTACAAAGTTAGAGGTAGGAAAAAAACTGTTTGTGCCCCGTTTAGTGATGTGCCGTAGTAACATAATATTATACTAGAGGCGCTGTGAGTTGTAAACCTCGCGAGCATAACCTAAAACTCAATAAAATATATATATAATTCGATGGTGTTATTATTATATAACTAAACTTAGCTTCAATTTGTATATATTTAGTTTTAGTATGTAAGAAAAATTTGCATGCTTCTTCAAGTAAAATGTACGCCTCCAAAATTATTGTCCACCTATGTTTATCACTACATTTTTGCAACGAAATATATCTTTATCTTTAACTAAGACATTTTGAAAAACTTCCAAAAACTAAATTAACACAAAAAATCTATTTGATCATCGAAGCTGCTCACAAAATTCCACGATAAATTAATCGGTTGCGAATTGCGACCTGTAGAGGAGAACATCCGAAAGCATTTTTGTCCAAACTGAAACGGTAACCTTCGCTAACGCTCGGTCAATTAGAGTAGGTACAATACAAAAGCACTATTAGAGCGTACAAAGAATTCCACTAGAGGCTTATTGCCTATTTCGGGACAAATAAGGAGTTTTTCCTACATGGCTAAAACTTTCTTATCTATCTATCTAATCTATCTAATACCTTTAAACGAGCAATTCTTGTATACCTATTTATTTATATATATTTTTCGGGGATCTCGGAAACGGCTCTAACAATTTCGATGAAATTTACTATATGGAGGTTTTCGGGGACGAAAAATCGATCTAGCTAGGTCTTATCTCTGGAAAAACGCGCATTATCGAGTTTTTATATGTTCTCCGAGCAAAGCTCGGTCACCCAAATATTGTAATTTTAAATAGATACTTGTGTAGGTACTTACACATAAATAAATTATTAAATTCTTGATTAAAATAAATAAATTGACCGAATGGTAAGAAAAACCTCCCGAAAATATTCCTGCAAAATTTTGTGGCACGTCACTATTGCTCTGTCTACATTTTTCATTGCCGTAACATATTGCTAGTCGACGTGTATCCGTTTGCTTAGTTGAGCAAAGGTTGTTTTACTTTCTTTGATAAAATGAAGCTTAAGGTTACATTCAGATTGCGACTGCAGCAGCGTTAGCGTTGTAGCATCGGGAAACAAGCGATATTAGGCCGCGTAACCACAGTCACAGGGCGGACACGCCATAGATCAAAAATGGTTTGCGTTTATATGTGTGCGCGGCACGTCTGTACACGCGTCATTGAGTTTCTGACGGAATCCTGACGGAATCTCAGTAGAGCGACTTACGCACACATTCATGTCGCGGCCTGTTGCGGGCGAGGTAATCCGAATCGGGGCGGGGCGGTGCGTGTCCGTTCTGTATGATAATACTATTACTTATTCTGTGTCACAGTAATCGTACTGTCCTATATGTGAACACCTCCGTTTAAATTAGGTATACAAGCCACGAATCTTATCTTGAAAAAAACGATTATTAAGAGCTTCTAACCGAATTTAATTTATTATAAGTATAACTACTTATATAATGACTGAGGTTAATCTTAATAGGTACTTGTATTCCGATGGTATTTTTCCGCCATCATTATTAAGTCCGTGATTCGGCTCAGATCTATCAAATAGGATTTGTAGAAGCCGGCGCCAAACGACATGCGGCTTATCGCCCGCATTATCGAGGTGCCAGGTATTTTTGGCTTTTAATAGAGAAACTTTATCCCTAAAGTTGGACAAGATTAAAATGGCGGGACTCTAGAAAATACAAGAAGAATTTTGGTAGAGTCCGTTCAAGCTAAGTCTGCACTAGGGTTTGCTCCCGGGAAATACCGGTACCGAAATTACCGGGAATTCCCGGGATTTAGAGCCAAGCAAAGAACCGGGATTTCAAAATTAAAATCCCGGTACTCCCGGGATTTTCGGGACTAAAATTTCCGGTACAATATTTTACTGCTTTCTGTTACTTAGCATGAAATATCATGTTTTATAAAGAAAATAAATATATTTTATCAATCTAAGGCTGATGGTAATACTTTTACGGCTGATCACTACATTAAAATAAATTTAAAAAAAAAGGCAATGGTTTTACCAATGCCAACAATATAAAATTGCGTAATTTGATGGCATAAATGTTTGGTTTGTACGATAAATAATTTTATACGAACAATTAGTTATTTCATAATAATAATAATTATTATTTTAATTCAAATTCAAACACGGTATAAGAAACTGATAATGATATTTTAAATGAATTAATAATTCTGGCTGAATAATTTCTTGATTTGTCGTATTGATAGTTCTGTTATTATATGTTAAAAGGTCCACAGCCCATTTTGAACGCATGCGAAAATTATCCTTTTTCACAAAACGGCTTACATAGGTATATAGAAAAAATGATGATATTACTGAGCCACAATTCAGTTTTTGCCAATCAACAAAGATAGTAAAAAAAACAAATTATATTAATGATTGTGTGACTTAAAGACCCATATTATGCTACAAAAGAAGTGTGTACCTTCACTGTGCTACTTTTTTTAGGGTTCCGTACCCAAAGGGTAAAAACGGGACCCTATTACTAAGACTCCGCTGTCCGTCCGTCCGTCCGTCCGTCCGTCCGTCCGTCCGCCCGTCTGTCACCAGGCTGTATCTCACGAACCGTGATAGCTAGACAGTTGAAATTTTCACAGATGATGTATTTCTGTTGCTGCTATAACAACAAATACTAAAAACAGAATAAAATAAAGATTTAAGTGTGGCTCCCATACAACAAACGTGATTTTTGACCGAAGTTAAGCAACGTCGGGCGGGGTCAGTACTTGGATGGGTGACCGTTTTTTTGCTTGTTTTGCTCTATTTTTTGTTGATGGTGCGGAACCCTCCGTGCGCGAGTCCGACTCGCACTTGGCCGGTTTTTTATTGTTTTATGAAAGATTCGTGGTCGTTTTGCGCTTTTTTTTACTGAAAATTAATGTGAAAACTGATTTTTGAAGGCAGTCCCGAAAGTACCGAAAATACCGGGAAATCCCGGTTCCATTTTTGCCCGGTACCGAAAATCCCGGTTCTTTTAAACAGTACCGGTTCTGCAATCCCTAGTCTGCACCGAAGTACAGTAAAAAGACTAAATATATCTATGAATAATACTAAATTAAAACTAACAACCCTAAATATATCTAAAATAAAACAAGGAATATAAAAACTACTGAAAGAGGCCTCCACGCGCTACCCCCGGCGTAAAGGTGCCCATCACACTAGCTTGACTAGCTGCACCGAATTGAATAAAACAAAAAGGGGGTTTCATTATTAACGTCATATTTTCGTATGTAGTTCTGACTTGAGTCATCTTTAAAGCAAAAAACTTAAATTAAAACAAGAGATAAATAAGAAACAATAACATAAATCAAAACCGTTTAACATCGACTAGAGTTTGTAGAACAATGATTTGCCTTGTAGTGAGACTCGGAACGAGCGAAGTTGGCAAAGAATGAGGCATTAACGCCGTAAATAACTTACATTATGCTGTTTCGGACAGATTTGGGTTAAACTGATCTGAAGCAATATTTGTCAGTTTTAAATAATCAGTATACAGGGTGCCCAGTAATTAATGGTAAAAGTTTCGTGGTTTTCGAGATAATCGAACTTTTGTGTCTTTTTAAATAACTAGCACCATACTTCAAATTTAGAAAAGTGCGATTATCTCGAAAGCCATGAAACTTTTACTAGACCTATAAGTGCATTTTCTGGACCAGCCTAAGGTGCCCTGTCGGTGGTTAGAAGGTTATCCATTAATTACTGTATATGCAACTGTTTAGCATAAAAACTGATACATATGTTCAAAGTGAATATACATATAAATATATAGGTATGTTGCAAATGTATGTACTGAAAAGGTAAAGCCTCAGTGTAACTGAATGTACAATTGTATATTCGTCCTGCAATGTAACCTGATTCTTATATACAATAAAAACTTTGAACTTTGAATATATTATTTATTGAGTGTGAATAGTGTAATGTAAGTAAATAGGTACAATAAGAATAGAACTATTTCCGTATTATAGTAAACAACAAATTCAGACTGATACTTAAATGGACTACCTATATTACTAAAAGTAGCCGTATTATGAGTTGGTAAAATATAAAAGTCGTATTATAGTAAGTACTTCTTTATTACAGAATTTTCTAGGAAGCCGCGAAAGTAGGTACATTATACCTACCTAAATAAATATACAAAACATTAATACGTTGGTTGGTATTTAAAATATACTGAAATAGAATATTACAATGCCTTCAGATTCCAAATTAAATTTATTCAATGGTAATTTATGTTAATAATAATTTTGAAATGCAAAAAAAATAAAGGTAGGTATTGCTTTTCCGATTCGCGGTTCTGAGACATCGCTCGAATAACACAAAATAGTAGTATCATTTTCATTTCAAGGAAAATCGGTTCAATGAAACAATCATAAACTCCAAGTACAGTCAGTATCAAAAGTAGCGAGAAAGAGATTACATATTTGCAAATACTCAATAACGGGACGATTTTTTTTTGTTATTCCTACTACGACACCGACAAACAAGCAAAGCTTGAGATATACTGCCGTATTCGAACTTCAAGATATTCACAAGAGACGACACGTACTAGATCTATTCTAGATACGTTATAGTTTAGATTTCAACTATGTAGTTCTCTTTTGAAGCGCAATTCGGGCAACCAATGTAACTTTTATGTTAGATAGAATTAGATATCTAATAGATGTGAATTGGATCTCTAAGCCATATCTTGTGGAAATCGTTCAAGAGTATCTCCAGAATCGCGCAAATGTCAAATTTGACAGGTTAGATCTTAAACATGTCGTTATCGTATCTTGGTGATGTCTAAAAGATATCTTATAGATGTCTATTTCAAAATCCGAATCGGGCCCATAGTAAGCTTCGATAAACGACCAGTATGACTACTTTTGGTTTGAACTGTTTGAAGTTCGTACTATTCATTGTATTTTTTATTTATGTTGATAGATGTACGATATATTTTGAAGTTACATAGGCTCAAATTAATTTGGAAACCATATATCGCCAAGGTGACATGTCAGCGTTAATTTTAACATTAATTACAGGTGATTGATTAATGAATATCGAGGGAATATTAAACAACAGACTAGGAAGTCTAATATGTAATCATACACCTAATAATCTTTGCTTAATACACACGAGACCTGCCAACTTCGTTCGTTCTGAGAAATCGTCTTCTTCGGAGAAATATAGGGATCAATGGATCAATATCAACGTTTCACTCGTACTTTTACCTATACCAGAATATTATACAAGAAATTCTAGAAATTAAATAAACGTTAACGTCAGCCGTTGTAGTATAAATTGGATTAAATTAAATATAATTTATTGTCAGGCAACTAATGCTCATAGATACATACCTTACAAACTAACATACATACAATAATAAAAATCTTAACAGCTAAAAAATATTTCGACGACATTGTGGTTTTCTGTTGTGTCGCATGTTCCGGTGTAGGATTTATACGGTGTAGGTACAAGTATAAGTACTTACCTTTTTACTAAAGGTACCTATTTAACTTAAGGCATGTGCACACCGGGTGCGTGTGCGTGGACTTGCACGTGCGCGTTGTGAATGTTGTGATAAAGATCCTTATGAGAGACGGCACACCGCTTGCGTGACGTGTGTTTGCGCGACTCACACATTTAAGCGCACGCGCACGTACACGTTTACGCACACGCACACGTTTACGCACACGCAGCCGGTGTACTCTGGCCTTTAAACGTATATTATGCAAATTATCTATATTAATAGTCATTTCCATTTATACGTATACGTATTAGAACAAAATTAAACTATATTAAGAAAATATTTTAATTTGTTTTGATTTCAAGTAGAAACACTATAAATTATAAACCGAAATAAATGTCATATACTAAGAAAATTGACCCAGGCCTCCAGTGCCCCAGGCCCGGTGGCCGAGTGGCAACAGGCACCTTCCGCGATAGCAGAGGACGCTGGTTTGATTCCAGCCTGGGCACTAGAGGCCTGAGTAATTATTTATTTATTTAAACTTTATTGCACAATACACACAAATAATGTACAAATGGCGGACTTAATGCCTAATGGCATTCTCTACCAGTCAACCATCGGGCCAAACAGAGACATGTAAATTTGGTGCAAGGAGAAAAAGGAATTTACTTATTAGAACTTAGTAAACAACTAAACAATTAAGGCCCACTTGCACCATCCCACTAACCCAGGGTCATGTAGTTAAACCGATAACTCAGTGTCAAATTGTTCTGGTAACCATGGTAACTCCAGATTTAACCGGTTAACCACGGGTTAGTGGAATGGTGCAAGTGGGCCTAATAATTCTGATAAATTACATGTAGAATACACGAATAAAAATACTAGAAAAATATTGTTCTTAGTATATGACATTTATTTCAGTTTATCTAGGGTTTGTAAGACAATTAAGTTGTGTAATAGCAGCAAAGTTTAAAACACAAAAGGCTTGGAACAGGTTGTCCTGACACAACTCGGTATTGCACTTAATTTAGCTCTGGATTAAGTAATCAAGCTGTTGTGGAACTCCGAGATTTGAATAAACTTGGTCTGCAATATCAACTCGCAGCCGACTACCGGATGGTAAGAACTTTGTACTGGATGAGGAATTATGTAAGACAATTATTTTATTGTATTATCCGTGAATAAAAGATTGTTCAACTTTTATTTTAGACCTGCTAGATTTATACCACGGTAGCTGTCGATAAAGCTGTCATTTAATAGTTTGATATTTTTGTATCATGCTGTATTCTGTACTTTGTATTATTTTTTCAAAATTCAAAACATTTAGAATAATTTGGTTTGGTTATAATTTGATAAAGAAATAGTATCTTTGGTTTTATTTAGATACCTATTACCTACCTAAGCAAGACATGTAGCTGAGTGGTAGCGTCTTAACCAAAAGTCATGGTTTCGAAACTCAGCTCATAATACGCCGACCAATTAATAAACTTAGGTAAGTGTACGCGATTAAGGCCCACTTGCACCATTCCACTAACTCGGGGTTAATCGGTTAACCCATGGTTACCAGTACAATTTGACACTGGGTTAACGGTTTAACCGCTTAACCCCGGGCTAGTGGGATGGTGCAAGTGGGTCTTAAGGGGCATTCCCGATTCAGTTTTATTAATTATGAGTGAATATCGTGTTAGTAATCAATATACATCGACGATCTATTTCACAATTCCATTTAAGTATTGTTTTGTTGAAATAATCCTCTAAAATTGGACAAGTTTAACTTAGTTAACAGCATAATCCGCGCAAATAAGTGCTACATTCAAAGCGAAATCCTGTCCATTTTGCGTGTTTACTCCCGAGTCCAATTGCCTATGTGCATTTGAGTGTATCATTCACTGACCGATTTTAAACCTTAGTGCAACGAGATAAGGTCGACATATAGTTAGTGAATTGTTTTGCTATTGGTACGCCCAAGCTAGCCGCTAATCGCGCAATGCATAGAATATCGTGTATTCCACTTTAGATTGTATGTCTTTCGAATAAAACTCAAATTTGTATACATTTACTAGCGAGGCCTTCGTTGCTGTTTATTTTGTGGATGCATTAGGTACTTTATTTGTTCTAAAAGGGTGTATTTAAATTCTGAAATGATGTGAGTTACGTCGTTAAGTGCATAAAAGATAATGTCTAAAGCAGAAAGTATTAACACACTAGATAGAGCAATTAGAGCGTAACAGAAGACCCGCAAGTTTCAATCAAGCGATCTCAAAAGCAATAAAAAGAGTCGTAGTTACTTGATACTTTCCGAAATTCATCAATGAAGCAGTCAAAAGGTGGCTGAATTTTACTACGGCACTTTTAACAGGGCAAAGTAACATCAGTTTGATAACTTCTACGTAGATGAAATGAAGGCCAGAATATAGTACTACTTCACACATTTAGTCACACATTAAAATTATATTTAAAATGCTGTTAATAATGTATAGGCTGCCTTATTTTATTTATTTATTGTTAAAGCGCCTTTCATCCTCATAAATCGGAATTTAAGGAAAGTAATCTATAGAGATATTATGTCCGTTTGTCGGCAGTCGGCAAACTTTAGTCGCCGACCAAACAAATTGAATATTTGCCGGATCTATAGGAGGCAATCTACACAGTACAGTACCCACAGCTCCCCGTCGGTTTGCCGAGCACTATGCCCGCTTTGTCGACAGTCGGCAAACTTTAGTCGCCGACCAAATAGATTAGATCGTCGGTTCTCTATGCTCTGAACTTTCGTCCGTATTTTTTTTTTGTTTTGTTCAATATCTAATGGAAATTGGATTTTAGTCTATAACTAACGCATTATTTATACACATTACATCATCAAATAGAGTTTCAGGGGATATAGCGGTAGTGTTTTAGACAATGGGAAATCCTCCCAAGTATACTGATTACAACTAATACTTACTACTTTTTACTAACTATATATAAATATATATAACTTTGTATAAATTCCAGGAAGTTCTGTTATTGGCTATGCTATAAGTTCTCATGTTTTTTGTATATTATTTGATGTAAACGCTGTTGAACTTCTCAATAAATAAATAAATAAATAAACAACCGATATCGCATTTCGGATGATCTTTGGAGAAAAGCTAGGTAGAGAGAGCCAGTGCCTTATGGCATCAAGTCCTTTTTTTGGTTTAAGGTAATATTTTAAACAATAAACAAATATAAAAAGTCGCTTTTTAAATCTAATCTAATACCTTTAAACGAGCAATTCTTGTTTATATATATATATATATATTTCGGGGATCTCGGAAACGGATCTAACGATTTCGATGAAATTTGCTATATGGGGGTTTTTGGGGGCGAAAAATCGATCTAGCTAGGTCTTATCTCTGGGAAAACGCGCATTTTCGAGTTTTTTTTATGTTTTCCGAGCGAAGCTCGGTCACCCAGATATTTGTAATACCTATGTAAAAAAGTAAAACGCTCTTAAGGTAAATCTTTCAATTAACTAAATTATATTATAGTGCAAAAATACTCTCTATGTTTGGCCTTCTATCCCTAATTGACAGTATTTGTTTTTATTTCACAGTTTTTAACCTTTTAACCGCCAGCAATTTTTGATCGAGCGTGCTCGTGTCGCCACCGACAGTAATTGTACAGAGTAAGGTTGGCATAGTTACGGGAGTTATAAATGTGCTGTAAAAACCAAATCAGATCTTTGTCTTGTTTATCAGACTGTGGCGAAATGAGCTGGATATGTAATGCCATATATATCAGACTCTGGCGGTTAAAGGGTTAAGAGACACCAAACCTGTTTGAATGATTAATAGCAACTCGTTACCTTCAAGTGTTCTTGAAGAAAAGGTTTTGACAGACCTAGAGACGGACGGGGAAAGCGATCCTTTAAGGTTTTCTTTATTTCTGTTGAAATACGAGAAAAAATGATAACAAAAATCTTTTTAATACATTTTCCTCGTGTGTAAAGAATAAGTAAAGAATGTTTGTTTAAAAACGAGATCGGTGTTGAATGTTATTCGACAGATTTGACCTAGTTTTTTAAAAACCAAACCAGTCAAGTGCGAGTTTTCTGTCATAAATTCTGATCTATTTTTAAACCTTTTAATTGGTATTATCATATTATACGCGACATTGATGCACCACTGAATTCATCTAGCGCTCGCTTATTCGTACAGTCAGCATCAATAGTAACCGTTGAATTAACGCACCAAATAATACTTTTCCAAATTGAGATATATCTCATATTCTTTACCATATATCTCTAAAAGTTCACGTTCAAAAGCATGTCATATTTACAATCCATTTTTTCTACATATAGAGGGACAAATATCTTTTTGTTTAGCTATTAGATAATGGTAGATAGATACTTTTAACACGTTACGTAGGTAGTCCGTAGTGATCTTCTATTTATCATGCTAACTGTACCCCCGGGATGCACAGCGAGTAATGTCAAGCTGGTGTCATTAAAAATCGAAAAGGATCTATTATGATCGCGTCATTATCGTTTCAAACAAGCATGACACTCGTATCATACAAGACTAATATTAAATGTAACGTTGTACTTATCAGGGCGCCGGATGTTCTATCCACAGCGATAAACGATAAAATTCCGACCGTTATGTCTCTGCTGCTAGCTTAGATGAGCGAATGCATGGAAATGGTACCCTGTGAATCTAATACTGTAACTACGATAAACAGATAACTGCAGATACCTACAGTGTATTGGATTCACAGGATGCTAGAATCAGACCAAGTTGGCAGCGATTATGATAGCCGAGACGATGCAAGTGTTAAGTAAACGTCATAATTTCATGGAAGTTGGACGTTTAGAATACCACTTGCACTTGCAGCGTCTGGGCTATCAAAATCGCTACCAACTTAGCTTGGATTTTTTGCAAAAATTGTTATGTTTTAACTAGTGCTTACGCCAATTCCTGGGAACGCTCCCATGAGCCGTGGCAAAATGCAGGGACAACGCGAGGAAGATGATGTTATATTTTAATGGTTCAATTTTAAACCTATGTTCGTGATTTTATCTATTGAACGAAAGTTGTTTAATCAGGTTTTGACCCGATGAAGTTACTAGATATGTAGATCTAAAAAGCGCCACGATTTATCAAAAACCCTGCTGGCTGAACCCACAAGGGTTCCAACTTCCAAACCACGCAAAACCTGACTTCCGATCACGAAGCTCTTTAATTCTCAGGATTTCTACCAGGGTTCGAAAGGATAATTATCAATGATAGTTATCTTGATAATTATCGTGATTTTTATGCCTGATAATTATCGATTTTATAATAACCTAATATTTTTTGTAATAATCTTTAATAGAAAAAAACCGACTTCTCTAACTACTAGCCTGGACCCACTTAACGGCGCTTATACTTTATTTGGTAATATGTATACATTTTATGGTAATCATAGTGGTTTGTTTAGTTTAGGTATCATAGTGGTTTTCCGGATCAAGGTCCGGATCCGTGTCCGGATCCGGGTCCGAGTCCGAGTACGGGTCCGAGTCCGAGTACGGGTCCGAGTCCGGAGTCCGGGGCCCAGTCCAAAACGTGTACTATGTCGTTGAAGAGTTCTGTTCTGATCATCATCAGCAGTTCCGCTTCATCAAATGCCACAGTTTGTAATGTAAATGCTTGATTTTCTGATGAAAATATATAAAATTCTATACGTATGCCTTTAAGATTTGAGGAGTTCCCTCGATTCCTCATGGATCCCATGTTCAGGACTTGAGATTGACATAAATGTGCCTAAAAACCTAACTTGCTTAACAAACATAACGAAGTAAGTAAGTAAGTAAGTAAGTAAGTGTTTTAGTTGTAAATATAGGTAGAAATACAGTGGTGGTCAGTTTATAATATGTACAGTTTCACTATATTTTGCCAAACGGCGTACAAAAACATTGAACTTAATACTAGCAACTAAACTATCATGCTCACCGAGTACGAGTAATAATCTAATCCTACTTACAGCTATGATAATTAATGAATATCAGGTGCATAGTTCATGAGAATTGTAGATGTCAAAATATAGATTTCCATCACTATTATTATATCCATATAATCCAACCATATATCCATATAATTAATAAATACAATGTCAATTAGATGCCTATTGAAAATATAATACAAATTGTCATAATACATATCATTCTAAGTCATCATTTAAATATTCTGCAATGGAATAATAGCATTTATGAATCAATAATGTCGTTAGCTTATTTTTTAATTCTAATATACTTAGTGACTTAAAGTTGATCGGCAATTTGTTATATATTTTACTGGCCAAGTAATACACACTTTTTCGCAATAATGATGTATTTGCAGGAATTGTGCAAAGATTGTGTATATGCTTGTTTCTCAGATTTCTGTGAGAAATATCAACATGTTTTTTTAATAAGCCTGTATTGTTTTTTACAAACATTATCACTTCAAAAATGAAAAGCGATGGCATCGTTAAAATTTTCAAATCTTTGAAATATGGTACGCAACTATCGGGTGTTTTGATTCCACACATTGCTCTAATGCACCTCTTTTGTGCCTTAAAAACTAATTCTCTATTGGTGGAATTTCCCCAAAAGATAATACCATACCGCAACCTTGAAGCTACAAAGGACAAATCGCCAAATGCGAGCTATGCGTCGTTGAAGAGTTCCGTTATGATCATCATCAGCAGTTCCACTGCATCAAATGCGACAGTTTTTAATGAAAATGCTTAATTTTTTGATGAAAATACAAAAATCTCTATATGCATGCCTTTAAGATTTGAGGAGTTCCCTCGATTCCTCATGGATCCCATCATCAGAACTCGAGCTTGACAAAAATGTGGCTTAAAAACTTAACTTGCTTAACAAACATAACGAAGAGGACAAATCGTCAAACGTGTACTATGCGTCGTTGAAGAGTTCCGTTCTGATCATCATCAGCAGTTCCACTTCATCAAATGTCACTTTTTTAAATGTATATGCTTGATTTGTTGATAAAAACACAAAAATCACTATATGTATGCCTTTAAGATTTGAGGAGTTCCCTCGATTACTCATGGATCCCATCATCAGAACTGGGTTTTGACAAAAACGAGACCAATCTGTATGCATATACATACAATCAAAAAAAATATTTCAAAATCGGTCCAGTAATGACGGAGATATGGAGTAACAAACATAAAAAAAATTAAAAAAAAAATTTAAAAAAAAATAAAAAAAAAAAAAAAAACATACAACCGAATTGATAACCTCCTCCTTTTAGATTTGGAAGTCGGTTAAAAAATAGCAAATCCAATTATTTTTACTATCAATGAATTCAAAGTAAATAAATATAGTACCAAAGCACCATCCATACCTGGGGTAATTATCGCGATAATTATCAAAGACTATAATTATCTGGATAATTTCGAACCCTGATTTCTACAATGAAATGACAGCGTTCCGTCCACACTGTTTTAACGCGGTTAAACGCTATCTGTGCTGTGTACAATGGAACGGCATTGAGCGGACGCGATCATCTGTGAACGGGATAACACGAATGGCTTCATACCCGACAATGGCTGTGGTCGCCGTGCAAGTGTTCCGTATCTGCTTTTAATAAAATATAAATGCACATTCGGAGCTTTCATGTGCTCATCAACACTATTTTTGCTACACAACACAACATAAATCTTGTTTGCCGACCAAAGTCATAAACTTTTTAAAGATTTTTTACGTTTTTGCGAATCAAACATGCAATAGGTAGCTTATTAATCGCTTTATTATTACTTACTTAATTTTACAGTGCATTGGTGTTAGCTGTAATGCTAATTTCAATAAATATCAATATCATAATATCTCTCATACGACCACCATACTTGATGCAAAACTTAGCGTGGTCTGATCCAAATTACATTCGTTAAACTCACTGCAATAAGGTAGGCACGAATAAGCACATAAATTTACCTAAATCAAATTCCTCAACCGTATAGGATTAGATTGTTTACCAAAACTCTTCGAAAGGTGAGTTTGTAAGAAGATAAGTACCTATAACACGTCTGAACTCACAAAGTTTTCATCAATGAGAGTTACAAAACTCAGTTTTTCACAAAAAGCTAAAATGTATGTAAAGTCAAAACCTACCAAGTCACAAAGTGACACCTGGGACCCGTTTCTCAAAAGCTTGTAACTTGTAATACAAGTGGAAGTCCATTTCTAACAAAAGCTGTCAAAAAGTGACATCCGCTTGTATTACAAGTTACAAGCTTTTGAGAAACGGGCCCCAGGCAATCAATATAAAAGTCAGTCACAAAGTCACCGAGAAGTGACGAAGTAGCACAAAAATCAAATGCCTTGAATGTAGGTACAGGATACACTGTGTCAGATTAATCAACTGAATTCGCAGGCTCTGATCTGTATGAGGTACAGTCGGGCAAAAATGTGGTCTATCACCCTACGGTTGAGGTTCGTTTGAACGTCATGAGACAACAAGGTCGATTTACTTTAAACTCCGTTAGAAAAATCAACCTTAGCGATCGTTAATAGATCTCGCAGAAACTTTTGTCAAAACTGGTAGACTACTTTCTTGGCCCACCTGTACCTACTTGGGTAAAAAATAAAACAAGAAAGTAGGCATATTACAATACGCAAAAAAAGCTACGCCGGTTCTAACCCTCTGACCCGAGAAGATTTAAATCCCTCCTAAATTACACGGTATAGGTACCGACAGGTATTCTTGATTGAGATATTCCCAATCATCATAATTGTCAATACCTATCCAATTATCGGCTACCACAGCAAGCCGCAAAATGTAATCAAACCCAAATCAGAGCACAGATTACATTACAAAGCAGATACCTACACCAGCATCCCCCGCTACAAAAAGGAGGTTTTTGAGTAAGACTCGTTGCGATTGAGGTGTATAAGAAGACGATATTCTCGGCCTGGTCCTAACCATGTCCCCACATTTAAACAACTTACGTTCAATTTATATTCATTTTATTTTTACATTTTCATTGAATAATAGCTAATTTTCTTCTTCCTATTTAACCCTTAATCAAACGGCACCCTTTTTATGAGATTTTTGAAAACTAAGAATGGTTTTTAGGTAATTTGGGTGCGTAGATTACGAAAATATATATTTAAAAAATTTAAGTGGGGGGAAAGGGGGGTTTTGCGGTGGGAAATAATTTCCCGTTATCCGTTATGGAATAGCAAAATTTTGAATAAGTGGGAAATAGTTTCCCATTGTCCGATACGGTCACGAACTTTTTACTAGTTAGTAGCTCCCCCCGGCTTTGCTTGGAATTCAAGTATGATTTTTTAACGTTATCTTCAAAAATCAAAGAAATAAACCTTAAAATCTTGGCAAATTTATATCGTTATCACAATTATTTTCAAGCAAAACACAGGGAAAATAAGTCTAGTTTATGATAGTATTCAGTGTATGCACTTACCAGATTTTTTTACGCACTTAAGCTCAAAACACCAAAAAAATTGTTGTTATTGCATAAAAATCACGATTTTAACTGACATTGACTTTGACATATGGTCACAAATGGCGGCCATTAGAAAAGTGTTGCCATTTTTCAAATACAAAATGTTACTAAGATTTTAAATCTGTATGGTTGGTATCGCTGAGTGCTGCCATTAATAAGATAAAAAATATTTCGTAAATTAGAACGAAGTGGGAAATAATTTCCCGATATTTGATTAAGGGTTAAGTGTTTTCTCAACAACATCTTAGACAACGAGGAAATAAAAAAAACCTAAAGAGTTTTAATATCTAACATTATGTTGAATTATAAACATGAAGCAAAATTAATCAAGTGATCTAAATTTCAACGTACACTAAACAACTTTGAAATGAAATTGACCTACAAATTGATACATCCTAATTGCTCATAGTAAAAGTAAAAAAAAAAGTAAAAAAGTAAAAATTATTTATTAACCATGAAGAATTGTTTAAGTACAGTATGCAGTTTATCAACGACTTCCACACTAGGCTAAGCCTGTATCGTGAAAGTCAGCTACATGCGTAAATTAACCAAGTAAGTAACAGCGGCTTGATGAATCCGATACATATAGGTAGTGCATGCAAACTTATACTAAGTATTTAAATAATACAATTAAAGAAGAATGTTACCTATGAATGAAATGGAGGCAAGTAAGTTAAATGGAAGCAGAGGGTTACGCAAAATGACTTGTTGTAATATTTGGTGTGAATGAGTGTGGGAGATGATGTGTAATGTGTGTAAGGGGGCTTGGTGAATATTGGAATGTATTATGTAAGATGACATGTAAGAAGAAGTGTTGTGTCTTGTTTATGCCAGTATATCTTCAGATTCCTTGTAATTCAAAGGCTGTAGAAACTGACGTACTAAGGATTAGCCTTCGGGAGAGGGCAGCATTTGATATCACATCCCTTAAGCACAGCATTGTAAATATACGGAAAGATAAACGATTTAAAGCGTCTAGCGAACTTACTACGGACACGAGGTACCGGTGCCCTGAAAACGCGCTGATTTAACATAGTTGGATAGGACGAACACTGTATTATCCGGCCATGCATGTACACTGTAACTCGCATGATAAAGAGTCTGCGGACGCTGAGAACTCCCGCCTCCCTGAAAAGGCTCTCTGTTGAAAACAGTCTCGGTCTGCGCAAAGATACCTTTAACACCGCTCTTTGTGCTCTTTCCAGAGAAATCAAGGTAGATTTGCAGCAACCCCCCCAAGCAAGGATGCAGTAGTTGAGTACAGGTTGACACAAGGCCAGGTAGATGTTTATTGGATTGATAAAGAAATAGTGAATCTTAAACTTCTTATTCACGACATAGCCGATTTACAAGAAAAATTTCGACTCGACACACATATTGCCGATCGGTGTTGCACCTTAACATCTAAATATAACGCTATGTTAAAACGTAAACGTACTGAGTATTACAGCGAACTTATAAGTAACGCCTCTAATAAATGTAAAAGTATGTGGGGAGTTATTAACAAAGAGCTGGGTCGTAAGTGCCGCGAGCGTATGGACTACACGGAAATCATAAGGGACGATCACGGGCTTAAATTCACATCAAAAAAACTCGCGGTCGACGCTCTAAATATGGAATTTATAACAGCTGCTACTAAGTGCGGTACACCCGCGCCTGATACTGACTACTCGATGTCCGCAATATTGAGCAATATTGCCGAATGTGATCGCTCCTTGAGGTTTAAACCTTTCTCGCCTAACGAAGTGGAGTCCATACTTCGCATACACATTGCTCCAAAAAACAGCACTGATATTTATGAAATTTCAGCCAGCATTCTTCAGTACGTGGGCCCAGCGTTGTCCTATGTACTTACAGAGTTATATAATACCTGTATTCGTCAAGCTGTAATACCAGTAAGTCTCAAAAAGGTAAAAGTCACTCCGCTATACAAAGGAAAAGGCTCCAAAGCGGCCCTAAACTCGTACCGCCCCATATCGCTGGTACCCGCCATCAGTAAATTATTAGAAGTCGGGCTTAACAATAGACTTTTATCATTCTGGATACCACAATCTACCTTGTCAGATAGACAATTCGCATACCGTCACGGGCGCTCGACTACCGACCTGGTACGCGAGGTGGTGTGGGACGTGTTGAGCGCGCGAGAGGCCGCGCTGCAGGTAGCCGTGGTGTGCTGCGACCTCTCGCGCGCGTTCGATACCGCCGACCACCGACTTATCGCGCGCAAACTAGGGCACTATGGTGTTCGTGGGCCGGCACTAGCATTACTTATGTCTTTTATGTCCGATAGATGCCAAGTGGTCGTGGGTGATGGCGGTCGCGCTCGGTCGGAGGAAATGAAATGCCTACTCGGGGTACCTCAAGGCTCGTGCCTCTCGAATACCCTATTCAGTATTCTCCTTAACGACCTTCCGCAGGTCATAAAGGGTCCCAACATTTATATGTATGCTGATGACGTGACAGCTGTCGTCACAGGCGCATCCCACGAACAATTGGAAACAAACGTCAATAGTACCCTTCACCAACTGAGCCAATGGTTTAACGCGAACGGGTTAGCCCTCAACAAAAGTAAGACTTTCTGGATGAAGTTTAGGCTTAACGGTCACGTGACCCAACCATCGACGGTGTGCGCCGGTGATGACGCTGTCCAGCAGGTAGCCGAAACAAAACTTTTGGGTTTCACTATAGACAGCGGGCTACGGTGGGACGCGCACATCGACCAGCTGTGCGCCAAGCTGGGGAGCGCGTGCTACGCGCTGAAGCGCCTCGCTAGTACTGCGACCAGAGATGTTGTCAGGAGCTGCTACTTTGCTACAGTACACGCGTATATCACGTACGGTACCGAACTTTGGGCTACAGCAGCAGACTGGCATAGGGTATTTGTACTCCAAAAGCGAGCTGTTCGGGCGATAGCAGGTGTCCCTGACGATGTCTCTGCTCGCGAGTACTTTCGACAGTTTAGCATACTAACACTTCCATCTTTACTAATCCAAAATGTGGCAATATTTACGTACAATAATAGCAAAGAGTTTGCAACTAAATCAGCAAACACAAAATATAGTCTGCGTAGCAATAAAAACGCGGGCCAGCTTGCCCCCGTGCCCCACAAGCTCGCGAAATCCAAACGGTCAGTCTACGTCCTCGGCCCTCTAATATACAGCAAGATACCGGACAGTATCAGGGATGCACCTTCCTCACATGTATTTAAAATCAAACTTAAAAAATGGCTCCTACAGGCGCAATTTTATGATGTAAATGAATTATTAAACAATAAATAAATGTATGAAATATATGTACAAAATGTAATATCTAAATTAATGCTGATGTTATTTATACACTAATAACGATATGTTAGTTATAAGTGTTATAACAACTTATAACTATATAATGCTTTAAATGTAAATTTATAAACCGACTTGTAACGATGTTACTAATAAATATTTTCTTTTCTTTTCTTTTCTTTTCTATCAGCAACGTCCCTCAAGAACTTCATCGTGTAGATGAGTTTACGGACTCTGGCTGCAGCAACCGCAACATGTTTTTTAAAATTAAGATTTTCAGCTACTGTGACGCCTAGATATTTAATGCTGTTTGCTTTATTAATACTTTCACAACTACAGTTTATATTCTGGGATGTCTGATGAGCGGTGCAGGTTGAGCTGTGAATTTTCAAGGTATTCATCGAGACAGGGGGACGCGACCGACTACTTTTGTGAAAGCATAAGAACTGGGTTTTAGCAGCGTTTAGAGTTAAAAGGTTACTCTCCAGCCAGCTGGCAATTCTACGCATCCCCGTTTCCGCTGCTGCTCTTGCGTCCCGCCACGAGCTTTCGTTAAACAGTAAAGCTGTATCATCGGCGTAACACAGGATTTCGCTGTTACTAAGTCCTAGAGACATGATGTCGTTTATGTAAACTATAAACAGCGTAGGACCTAAGATGCTACCCTGTGGTACGCCAAATGAGACAGACTCCAGGTCACTGTAGTGATGATCTACTCTTACACGCTGGTTTCTGCCCCGGAGATAGCTCGAGAACCAGTCAAGCGCCAGACCACGAATCCCACATCGCTCTAATTTTGCGATAAGGAGGATAGAGACCGTGTCGAATGCCTTCGCTAAATCTAGAAAGACACCGACACAGCATCGGCCACCGTCAAGAAGGGACACAGCGGTATCCGTTAAACACATTACTGCCTCTTCAGTTGACTTGCCCCTGCGAAAACCAAACTGACGGCGTGATAATAGATTATTGGATTCCAAATAACGTACCAACCGTTTATTTATTACTCGTTCCAGGAGCTTAGAGAAGACTCCTAGCAGAGATATGGGACGAAAATTGTTAGGAATATCAGAGGGGCCGCTTTTGTGAATAGGGATTACAGTCGCGGTCTTCCAAGCCTGTGGGAAGGAGCCCGAAGAGATACTTTGGTTAAAGATAGCTGCAAGTGGTTCTGCTATGGTTTCGCCAATTTCTTTTATTAGACGATTGCTAATGCCGTCAAACCCCGGAGCGCTGTCTACGTCGAGCTGTCCAATGAGACCAAGGATTTCTTTAGCATCAGTAGTTTCGATGAAAAATGAAGTTGGAGTTATACCGTGACCTACCTTTTGGGCTAGAGATTCCTGACTTTCATTCACTTTATGCAGAATCGAGCCAGCCAGTTGAGAACCCACCGTCGAGAAAAAGGTGTTACAAGCGTTTAGTGAATCAACGGGGGTAGACTTAGAATTTAGGAGATTTTCTGATGCTGAAACTTTGGCAGACTTGTGAGTAATACGGTGTATAGCTTTCCAGAGTTTTTTGGGTTCATTCCTGTGTTCCAGTATTTCTTTTTTGTCGTACACCAACTTCAATTTCCTTAGCAAGGAGATATAAAAATTTCTGTATCGAGTGTACACTAATTTTTTCATTGCATTTGCAGGGTCCTTACGCGCAGCTTGATGTAGTTTGTCCCTATGTTTGGAGCATCTAGTCAAACCGGGGGTCATCCAGGGTTGCAAAATGACTCTAGCGCAGCTAATACTTGTCTTTCTAGAGCACTTAGACATGGCATTTCTTATTATCTTAGTGAACAGCTCCACGCTAGCTTCCAAATTCGACCCTGTTAAAATAGGAGACCAGTCGACGGCTTGCAACTCGGTCCTAAGAAACTCATAATCAATTTTCATTTTTAAAATCAGTCTCCTAGTCGGTTTATCCGTGCTAAGCGAGAGCCCTACCATAGTTACGTCATGATCTGTCAAATCGGCAGCACAGACAATTGACTCTGCATGAGTTTTTGCGGGAACAAAAATATGATCTAGGCAAGATTTCAGGTGAGTTGCGGTATTGATGCTAGCGAGGAGTCCATGTTCCGCTAGCATACAGAGGTAGTCAGAACTCTGGGAATTGGGTTGATCTGCGCCTAAAATATCGATATTAAGATTACCTGTTAGAACTAAACATGGTAGTCCATCATGTGCATTTAACAAGGAGTCGAGTGAGTTAATGAATGGGTCAAAATTACGAAAACTAGGAGACCTGTACACCGCAACGACCGTAAAGCAGCCAGGGACTTGAGCACTAATGCAATTTGCGTCGTCAATATTCGGTTCGAAAAAAGTTGAAGACCATCTGTTATTAACGTAAATAATTACACCGCCAGATTTATTAATAATTTTACTAGAAGAAAATGAGTTGTAGCCCTGTATTTGGTGTATAGTAGAACAAGCGTTTATCCAGCACTCGCTAAGAACAATAACATCAAAGTCAATGGCCAAACGCTTTTTTATTACAAGGAAATCATCAAAATTTTTATTAATACTTCTTATATTTAGGCTAAGGATTTTGAGATTATAATTAGCCAATATCTGCGAGCAATTTTCAGGAAAAGGAATAGTATGGCATTTTAGTTCATAAGTTTTATCGATGTTTTCTAGTAGGTCTATTTTACGCACAAAAAATCCCTTCGGAGATAAGAAGTAAACAAAAAACACGAGAATTTAGCCATACTCGGAAAAGTTTCATATTTGGAGACCATCATTATTATTACTGACAGAATCATTAGGAAAGTAATTTGGTATTTACATACTTCTGGCAGTGCAGCCCATTGTGTATATGTATATGTATTTATTATGCTCATGTGTTTAGTTATTATGTATGTGTATTTTTGAAAGAAGTTTTGATTATATAGATCATGGGTGTGATTGTGAACGTGTATAATATATAACCATGCAGTGTATAATACTTTAAACACCATATAAAACAACCTGTCACGGACAGAAATACAACGGGAATAGTTACGGAACATAAGAGAAGTTACGATTTTGCAAAACACACTAAAAAGTACAAGTAAAAAACTGCTACTATTAACATAATAGTCCGACGGCACCGGGCTGGTCCGAAGTGGTTTCGCTTGCCTCATGAGTATGTAGTTTATACAGGGCAAAAATATGTTACTAATTTTTTTTAAATACTTGGCCTACTACCATGATATGCAACATTCATCTTTATTTGCTGTTACATTGGAGCTACAAGAATACAAGATAAGTATCTAAGTATCAGAATTCCGAAAAACGAACTATACCGGCCGCCGCTTCCCCATTGTTTCATTGACGAACGAGACACATTAATATAAGTAATAAATAACTTTTGTTTTAATCTGATATGGTCTCATTGTGAAGCCATGATCACCCGACATCCGATACGAGTCCGAACATATTGAAAAGCAATACCAGTACGGCTACCATCAGTTTGGCACTGACATAAACGCCATCGAGAACGTAATTTACTTTCTATACATCTCGCTCGTACTCGCATATTAGTGCGAACGAGATGCATAGAAAGTAAATTACGTTCTCGATCGCGTTTATGTCAGTGCCAAACTGATGGTAGCTGTACATACTGCGCCTTATTCCGAACGCCACTACAGATGTAGATTATTACTACTATAATTAATTCTCAAGAATATATACTCTGTCAAGCAATTTCCGTCAGTAGAAAAGAGCGGCAAGTTTATATTATAAATGTAGGAGCGAAGGGTTATCGTCCCATAGTAAATTTGAATTTCGCGTTTCTTTTCTACTGACAAACTTGTTTTATCGGCTATATTTTATACGTTTTTCTATCTAGAAAACTATATCAAATTTTGCTATTTAAAATTTTATAATGCGGTAGGCACCTACCTACCCCAAAATAGCAGAGGGACAATAGAGGGACGAATGGAGAAAGTTAAAGACCTTTACCGACTGTCAAATATGAAGATGGATATACCAGAATATCTTCTCGTGTTCTGAAGGAGATGAAAAACGTTGCTTATCATTCGGCTTGATTCGAGATTTAAGATATGTCAAAAATTTGCTAAAAATACGACATCGATCTCGATTGCCAGAAATATCTGCAGCATGGCATTTGCAATGACAGTGATGTCACAGGTAATGTACTATGTCAAACTATGAAAATATGAAGTAAACGATGACTCTCCCTCACTTTGTTCTAGTCAAGATGATACGCAGTTAGCTTAGGGCTTAGGCGGACTCTATTAATTCTGGAGTTACCATGGTTACCAATATTACACTGGGTTAACGGCTTAATCGGTTAACCCCGGGTTAGTGGAAAGGTGCAAGAGGCCCTAAAACCTCCAAATATAACCTCTGCCACTTGAACTTTGAACTCGAAAGTGGCAATCACGGGGTCAAAGGCAGTTAATTTTGCACTTTGGTTAGGTATAATTGCTTTCGTTCCACCGTGAGCACCCGGAGGACAATTCGAACTTACACATTGATGACAGTTTGATTTCATTTTGATATCGTTCGCCTGTATATCCCGCTCATACTTAAGTATATTGGCGAGAGTGAGACGCGCTGAAGGTAATAAATAACTTAGAAATTTTCCTTTTCTATCATGGCCTTTTTCCATTAGCTGGGGTACGTTTTTTCATTGGGCGATTTTAGCGATTTTGGCGACAATATTTTGTAACTTTCAGGTCGGAGACAGTTAAGATAATATATCTATCAATATCAGAATCAATATTTAAAAAACAGTTTGAATGGCACTCCCGGGTAGGGGCAATGCCTTTTCTAGTGTTCTAACACTAGAAAAGGCATTTACTGTGTTATTGCCTCTACCCGGGAGTGCCATTCAGGCAGAGTAAAAAGGATTAAAAGTAGTGATGTACCGACTATGGTTTTGGCCGACTAGCCGACTAGCCGACTAATCGGCGCTCGGATGGCCGATTAGTCGGCTAGTCGGCCAAGTACATGATCGTTACTTCACGATAAAGATTACATTCGTATGGCAACTGTAGTAGCTTTATTCAAGTTCGGATGCATTATTAAAACATTTTTTTTGCTCCTTGCATCGTCGCGCTTTCAATATCAACTGAAAGATGTTCCCTGCTACTGCGACGATACACCTACATAATTACCTATACATGAATTTAATATGAACACAAGCACATTTTGTACCCTAAAGACGTATTTGAATAGAATGGGCATGTAACATTTGAATAATATTGCCTTTTTATTTCATTTATGTCTTGGTTTCTGTAATTAATAATAGGCCGACTAATCGGCCTTTTTTGCCGACTAGTCGCCGACTAATCGCCGACTACAAATGTGGCCGGATAGTCGGCTTTCCCGACTAGTCGGCGATTAGTCGGTACATCTCTAATTTAAAGCATGTTAAAGGATGTAGGGTATCTACCTAGTTATCTATCTAGTTATATAAAAAGAATAATTTTCTAGCCAATTTTAGAGCAACAATGGCCTGGCAAGACGACTATTGAAATAGAGGTACTATGTTCAAATAACTGTTTGAAAACCTATGAATCCCAATAAGGTCTAGATTCCTCTTTGAATTGAAAAGTCAGACGACAGTCATATCCTTATAAAGTGCCTGCGCAAATTCTTGAGATTTGGTATCCCAAAGCAAAATCCTTTAGGTATATTAAGCAAGTGAAAGCGCAAAAATGAAGAGGACTATTGTAGCCTAAATGATAACAAAATTGTACCTACATTAAATTTCAAAATCAGCCATCATCCCTATTTATAACAAATGACGTTTACCTCAACTCGACAAACACGAACAGATTATCACTATTATCAGTTTAAATCAGTACAGGATATACGCGAATTACGTATGTTTGCTTGCGACCACAGACTGTTTGGACAACTGAATGCCGATTCTGTCTTACAATTTTAGGTTTTCAATTTGTTTTGATGCGACCTTGACTAAACTCACAGTGCATTCTCGTGCGCGCCCGTAGGCCCGTCCTAATGTCATTCCTAAGCGCATTGTAATATGCCTACTTGATAATGACGAAAAATGTGTACAATACACGAGAGTTAGTTACTATATAGAAATGGTAAAGTAAAACAGCTATTTGTCAGTACTGAGCTGTCAAAAAATAATGCGAAAAATGCGCATTTTTTCACACACCATTATCGCCACGTCACTGGAAAAATACAGGCGCGGACAGAGTGACGTATGACGTGACAAATCCATCTGCCGAAATTCACAAATTGAATAGACCTTGAATGGCATATTTCAATAGCTTGCCGAGCGGAGCGACCCAGGGCTTTTAAAATTGGGTGTCTATTAACATTTTTGAAAGCTTGTTTTGAAAAACTAAACTTTGTTACAATTTCACAACTTGTGGTGTTATTCATAAATCGCTGCTAACTTAATCAGTTGATGATCGTCGATGATCATCAGCTGATTAACTTAGCAGACGTTTATGAATAACGCCGATAGAATAGACTATAGAGTCCGAGTTTTCGGGTCTCATCAAAATGGTCCAAGTGGCCCACTAGGGCAGGACCACGCCTATTTCTGTTTTCACTTTTATTCCTTTGGAGCTTTTAGCCTGGCTTTCAAAATTTCGAGTTCACATTACGCTGGTTCCCTCTTGAACGGAGTATCCTCATGCACTAAAGCAACCGATGGGAGAGCTTTTTAGAGAGAGTGGATATTTTATTCTTTATGGGTTCATATTTTTGTGTGAAGGGTGTTTGTAATGGCCACTATACACGTAACCAACGCATCACATATCACATAGCTATCTCGGGATGCGGTTTCTGGAAAGAAGCTATTTAAATTGTATATTACTAAAGATTTAATTTCATATTTTTATTGGATAAGGTAAAGTTCCCAATTCAAAATCAAAGGCAAATTGCAGAAGGATATAGGAGGCTATAGATAAAAATAGCTCTAAGATGTTTTTATATATTCAAGGAACGTATTCTAACAAAGAATTTCGTAGTGGTTAGTGGTTATTTGCCTAAATATAGTGTTAATATATAGGTACCTATATATTTCTAAACAAAATCATAACTCGTTTAGCGGGACCGAGTTGCAAAAAGGTGGAATACTAAAAAAAATGTGTGTGGTAGGTATACTTCTGCTTGAGTTTCCAAAACGTCCCACTTCGCGCGCTGTCAAAAATCCTATGCAAAAAGAGACTTAACGCAAACGCGTACGTCCATAACGCTATCGACCACTAGAGGTTCTATTACTGGCGTAAAATCTAACTTCACAAAGACATTCCAATATTTAAAAATTTGGATTTACGGCTGATACGGCTCCCTTTCCCGCTGAATGGTAAAAGTTAAAATGCGGGCGAACTAGGGCAAACGAAACGGTCGGAGATTCGAGACTAAGTGAGTACCGAGTTCCAGCACGTCCGGAGTTCAAACAACGCATGTTTGCTGGAAGAGACCGTAACTCCATAAGTCTACACCCTTTGTAGGGCTCAGCAAATAGCCGACAGCAACGCGTATGCAATCTCTACATCTTTACGTACTAGTTAGGTATATGCGTTCTCAATTTGTATCCAATCCAAATCACAAATCAATAATGATTGATTGTTGGTTAGTACCTATTGACGGTAGTACTATTAGTTATTCTGTGCTATTGATATCTGTCTTTATGAAATCATACAGGCCTATTCGAACGTGCACCCTACCACAGAATAAATAATAGTACTAAGTACAGAAGACCCACTCTCTAACAAAACGCATTTGTTACGATCAGCACAGATATGGCCGCTATTAAGCCCTTGCTACACGGTCGCCGACAAGCCTTCTAACCGTCTGACCTTAGTCTGACCTTGGTCAGTTTTGGTCAAATTTGTTGGAAACAAGAAACAACTGTCTACACGGTCCGGGACGGACCAAGGCCACGCGGTCTGAAGGCTTGTCGGCGACCGTGTAGCAAGGGTTTTAGGTGGCGACAGCAGCGCCACGCGCGGCTTATGGCTTTCCCCAAAATTGGGGCCGAACGGATGTACTTTTAGCTACCTGTAGCAAAGCGACGAAATCGAGGAGTGAGACACGCCTGACCCTACATCAAACCTATATTTTAATGATATTGGATTTATTGGAATGATATTAGTCAGCTGTCATTCGTCATCGGTTTGATGTTTGGTGCACGTTGGAATTGGCCTATTAGGTTAACTACTTATATAGTTAGGTAATAATAATACCTAAATTAAGATACAAGTGCGAAGAGTAGGAAATTCGCACGTCTATCATACAACTTTTTACAGTAGCACATACAACGTCAACGCCCGGCGAACGGCACCGGCGGCGGCGAAAATGAAGCCACGGCCCGGACCCGGACCGTTCTAGCATGAGTCATCCTTAATGCGCAGTTCGTAAATTATTAATAATCAATACATATATTATGTTATCACCTCGATAATAGCTTACATTAGCTTCCGTTAGTTTCTATCAGATAAAGCGTACCGAATGGAATCCAATATTAATAATTTAATTCGAATCATTTAGGCAATCTGTATTGATTTAATAGCTAATAGCTAATATTATTACTATAATGGACCTTGTACCAGCAATAAGCATGGGCGAATGATACCAAAATGAGTTCAAATTCGAAAAAAACGGTGCGGTCCATTTTACATCCTTGTTACAAATAAAGGGTGTCCCAAAAAGAAGATTTCAATTTGCCGCCATTTTTGTATTTTAGTGCTGGAAACCCAAAAAAAAAAACTATTTGACAGCTGAATGTTTAGGGTTTGTTAAAATGGCGGGTTATACGAAAGATCAACGCGTTTTTATTATTGAACAATATTTCAAAAGTAATGAAAGTTTGGCGGGTAGGTACGGTTCGAAAATTCCGTGCAAAATATGGTCGTGTGATCTCTCGATTCGGTGATCAGAATTGGCCCCCTAGATCTTGCGATTTAACGCCTTTAGACTTCTTTTTATGGGGTTATTTAAAGTCTAAAGTCTATGCCAATAAGCCCACAACCACTCATGCTTTAAAAGAGTAAATTCGACGCTGCATTGGAGAAATTCAGCCGCATCTATGCAAAATGGTCATAGAAAATTTTGAAAGAGTGCGTATGTGCCAGCTAAGCCTAGGAGGACATTTGCCTATTTTACAAATAACCCTATTTTATGTATTTCAAGATTTTATATACGAATATATTACAACAAAAAAAAATGTGTTTTTCATCAAATTCAAATCTTGCGTCCTTTTTGGTCCTTTATAAACGAGTCAAATCGTAGACCTTCGCTACGCTTCGGTCAATAAATATTATAATATTATAGGACGAGTAAACCATCAGGAATAAAACACTACATCAATAGAAAGGTAACAATAGTGAGCAGTGTTATTATTGAAGTCTTGTCCACAAACCCACAGTTGGCATGCTCCAGATTGGAGCGAATTAAATAAAATTTCCCTGAGTCCTACCTCGTATATATTCTAGCCACCCACACATTTTCTCAAAAATGTCGCAAAATTAGAACGTTGCTTCTGTAAAATATTTCTATTTCTTGCACCATTTTTGAGAAAAGCACTATATATGACTCGGCTGGAAGACTACTTGCTGGCTTCGGATTCAATTAAACGGACTCCCAAGGTCGTCCGTTTAAAACAAATCCTCAGCCTGCAAGTAACTACTTCCGAACTTCGACAATAATGTACTATTTTCTACTCCCGTACTTTTATTTGTCGTTTAAAGGGTCGTGCACACACCTTTAAAACCCTACCTTATAGTTGTCAAGACAAGTCTTTAGTCTATTTCCCAAAAAAAAATTGTGCATACACGCAGTATCTTTTTGGCGATTTTACGATACTTCGTGTAATGATCACTTAAAAAATATTGAATGAAATACAGTGTTGCCAACCTTATTTTAAATGTCATCTCTGATAAATAAGTGAACCATAGACGTGTTTTTTTTTTAAATTTCATTCATTCATTCATTCTTTTCCCGCCCGTACCCTCCATTTTTGCTACTTCTTGAATTAAAATGATTTGTTAAATTTACAATTTTATTTCAAAGTAAGTGCTTGGTCGTAGAAAAAGTATTGTATGCAACGTTGTTTAACTGAGTCAAAAAATACTCGTGGCGTCTTTATTAACAATTTTCGGCTTCGCCTCAAATTGTTACTCACGCCACTCGCCTTTTTTGACCTCTCTTAAATAACGGTTGCATAAAATACTATTTAAGAGCCCTTATACAGTTCCCTGGGCGGCTAGAGGATATAGTGTATACCACCAGTTTGGCACGGACATAAACGCCATCGAGAACATAATTTACTTTCTGCATCTCGCTCGTACTCGCATATTAGTGCAAGCGAGATGTATAGAAAGTAAATTACATTCTCCATAGCGTATATATCAGTTTTGACACTGTCAGTGACTCATGGTACGGGCTTAGGTACATCATTCGCACACAGGGATGCACTAAGGAAAAAACAAGTAATGATTAGTGTTTAAGTTGTAGGCTGGTCATAAATCACGATCATGCCTTCAAAAACCTACTGTCTTTGCCATCTTCTCAACTCCAAAAAACTTAAATTGACTAACTTATATTTAAGTAGTTTACTCTCATAATTAGTTTTGTTAACTTTAAAGTTGTTAACTTCGTACGAACGAAGAGGATCCTAACCAAACATTGTGAATAGAATTTTTATTAAAAGTACTTAATATTACATTACGAGAACTCGAATAGGTAATGTGACGTATTCTGCTCTTTTAAAGAGGTTTATAAACAGTATTTTTATATTCGTAATTTTATATTTGGTTTTAGAAACTTGTCACTGTAGAACAATTTGAATACCTACGTTGCCATAGTAGTTTATAAAACATCCTCATCTTACCAAGACCTATTTGTGTAATTTTCTCTGTAATAGAATTGTACTTCGTTTAAAAGGTGTTTCCGTGATAGCGTAACCATTACAAGTAGGTCATTTTTAAATACAGGTTGGCCTAAAATTACATTACTTAATATTTTTTTACTGCGTCATAATTGTTGATGCTTTTAACAAACGTTTGAGTTTGTGTATCAAAGCTTAAGGAGAATATTTTGAATGTAATGCGTTTCGTTTTAGTTAAATTATTCCAGTTTTCATTTTAATGACATTTTGTAAAAGATGTGCAATGTGCAATCAGTAAGAAAAATATTCCAAAAAAATTTGGCAATTAATTTTTTGGGCCAGTTTGGAAGTAGGTACCTAATACTAACCTCATAAAAAGTCACAAATTATGACTTACGCTACCAACTATACAACTTTTAATACACATTATTAAGATACCAGAACTTCAACATTCGAATAAATTTCTTATTCTTAAACTTAAATGCATGACCCAAAGCAACTCTAGTGTACTGAACTATAAATTAAGTGTTGCCAGTGTCGCCGTCGCGCTCTCCATTTTTTGCTCGTTATTCATCCCTTTCTGTCACCGCTCTTATTTATGGCCAATGATTCTCCGCTAGCAACACCGTTTAAAATATTTTATTCACGAATTCTGAACTTATTCAGACTCCATAAATATGATACTAATGAAGTATTAATGGGGTAAAACTCAAACACATGTCGCAGGGACACTGCCACACCATAGAAAACGTCAATGAACAGTGAAAATGTATGAAAATGATCACGTGAATTTTCGTAAAGTAATAAAGATAATTTAAAGAAGAGAACATTTAGGTATTTAACGCCACAAAAAAGTACATCAAATAAGAAGACATAGGTACAGACATAAAAAATAAATTTGGACACTAAAATATGTAGGAATTGGATCAGTATTTCATTTATGTTTCCGAACAAAGCGTTTAAGCTAATTTATTTTATGGACCAACTTGTTTGGACAGGCGAGACTGTTTAGCGGCTAGTACGGATTTCAGAAGTGGGATTTTACTTTGTTTTATGACAACCTGAAATCGTAATTTGAATCCGTTGTGAAATACCTAATTTTAATTTTTATTCTGTTGAAATATAAGCTTAGTATTCTTTCCTCAATATTGCTATAAATCCGTGTTATTTTCCTGCATGATTATGTTTCAAAAATTATTTGCAGGTTAAAGGTGACATTCGGATTCATACTGCACCAGCATTACTTTAGCAGTATTGCACCGCGACATTACTGCCGACTGCATTGCAGCCGCAAATTAATATTTGAGTCGGCAATCACCTTAAGTGTTAAATGAGTTTTGTCGGAGTCGATCAGCCTAAGATTATCCCCGAGTGTTATTTTTTTCCGCTACTGCAATGCTAAGGCTGGTATTCCACCCATCCAATTTCTCTGTCCAATGTGTATTGCGTCTAACATTTTGATTAATGAGAGAGTGAGACACATAGACATTGGACAAAGAAATTGGACAGGTTGAATACCTAAACTACCCAATAAACCAAAACCATATAGCCGCGAAATAAGCCTATCCCATTTAGTTGTTTCAACAACATCATCCGTTACAACAGTCGGGGCACGTATCTGTATGCAATCCATTTTTATGATGTTGGCCCCTCCGGGCCCAGATATACATGCCGGGAATATCGTACGGTTTGTTGCCTCCGTGAATCAGTTGACTACTAGATAGAGCATTTAAGTATGACTCCGTTAAGAGGTCAGGGCTGAGACGTTCGACACTCGACAACTGGTGGTGGGTCTCATCCGATACCCTCCATTACCCGCCTTTTGGCTGTAAACGCTGCGTCAGTTCGCACCTTGATCTCTTATATATTTGAGAACGATTGGGTGTCTTATAAAAGGCGTGCGACACTTCGTTTTCTATTGAAAGATCATTTGATATTTATTGAAATAAAATTTTACAGCATTACAGCTAACACTAATGCACTATAAAATTAAGTAAGTAATAATAAAGCGATATAGGTAATAAAATTATAAGATAAATATGTCAGTACCTAATTAATAAGCTACCTATTGCATGTTTGATTCGCAAAAACGTAAAAAATCTTTAAAAATCATCGATCACCCATCATGGAAAACGAAGTGTCGAACGCCTCGGCTCACACCCGGACCGTCGTAGTCCGTTGTAATTCTTTAAGCTGCTCAGTTTGTGTATCAAAGCTACAGGAGAACACACAGATTCTATACTTGTATATTCGTAAAGAAATAACGTCTTTTGTGGCCGTTTACTTGTAAGAATTGGCTTACGAATGAGACCTTCTACAGACGCCACAGCGGAAGGTGAAATTTAAAAAGGCAGCAAAAAGTTTGTAGGTGTGCTTTTGTTATGCCTGTAAAGCCAAACCTTGATAACACTGAATCTATAGGAGGTGATCTGTTTACCCACCATTTAGTACGCATGCAGCGGATACCGGTTGATTAATGGTTTCGGACTGTACAAAGAATTTTGTTTAGCTACAGTAATTTGAAACCTTTTCAAGTGAGCCCGCCTGTGGATGTAATTGATAGGTTTTAAAAATTTCTCGGCTTTGTTTTGCAACACTACAGTGTGAAAATCCAACCCGAGGTAAAAATCCATAGATTTAGAGGTATAAACGTTAAAATAAAAGGTGTTTTAAGCCAGAAACTCTTAATTTATACCTATAAATGGTCTTTTTTACAAAACTGAAGTGTTGGATGCCTCGGCCCGGACCCGGCCCGCTCTAACGTAAGTAATCCATAAATCTTCCTATATTGTACAACTTTTTGTCCCCGCTTATACGTTCTTACAACACATGGCTCTAAAAGTTATCTTACCTACTTGCTAACTGGATCGGTAGCGTATTGTTACAGCACTTATGTCTTAAGCTCAACTTCACAACAAAGTAAAATTCAATTGCTACTTCAGGCAACAACTGGACAAGTCCTCTTTCAATTTAGAGTGCCATTTTTGAAAGCATTTGTGTCTCTTAAAGGTGACTCTCGCTGCTAACGTATTGGGTACTTTACTACTCTCTAGCAGGGATGTTGCGAACATCCGCATCCGCATCCGCAACCGCGGAATTTCCGCATTATTTTCAACATCCGCATCTGCATCCGCATCCACATAAAATCGATGCGGAGCTTATGCGGATGCGGATGCCGAACAAGTCGGTACAGGAACGTCTTAGCGGCGGCGTAAGTGCTAGGTAATTTCGTCATTACCTATAACGAAATCGTCTAGATCCAGAAAAGTCGGCCAAGTTACTGTTTAGTTAGTATAACGCACCTATATACTTGCTCAAATACTAAACGTTTCGTTTTTTTTAAATAAAAAAATACTAAAAATATAATATTTGACGTTTTCTAAGTACCTAATCTTGACATCCGCATCCACATCCGCATCCGCGGATGTGAGCCTTTAAATATCCGCATCCGCGTCCGCGGATGTCAAAAAATCTGCATCCGCAACATCCCTGCTCTCTAGTAGGTAAGTACTTTAGTTTGCTCCCTTAAATATATTTTTCACACCACCTATTCGGAAAAGAGCTTTTTCTTCCCTGCTAGGAGGGATCAAAGTGGCACTTTTCCTCCCTGCTAGGGGGGATCAAAGTAACACTTTTCTGTTCTAGCACACTATTTTTACATTTTTTTGCACATTATTTTTTAGCTTAAATAATCTGTTTAAGCATCCGATTGTGTCAACATTAAGATTTTTTTATTTTCCTCATAGCTGATGTGAAAAGCAGTATCACGGTATAAAAATTATTTCGTCTTGGGCGTTAACACTTGAATCCCTCATTACGCTCAGGATTCAATGTACGCCCTTGACGGAAATATATCATTTTGATCCCTTGTAACACAAACTACTATTATTGTTAGCTAGTTATAGTGTCCCACTGCTGGGCAAAGGACCCTTGACCTCTACAACTCCTGGCTTTTTCCGGCCAGTTGCTGATGAAGGTGTCGAAGTCGTCCCGCCATCTCTGTCTGGGCCTGCCACGTCCGCGCTTCTTTTGCGGTGTCCACCTATCTGGATGCAGGCGGCAGACGTGACCCGCCCAGAGGGCCTACCGCGAACCACGTTCGACGTATTGCCTCCCTGTCACACTTACTTACGAATTCACAAGTGCGACAGAGAGGCAACACGTCGAACGTGGTTCGCGGTAGGCCCTCAGTCCCACTTCAGCCTGGCGGTCTTCTCCCCCACGTCAGCTACATATGTGTACATTGACATTTTACTTTTATAGCCTTTGTTGTATCCTTTTGTGTAAAATACTGTGTCTTTTTCTGCAAGAAATAAATAAATCTAATCTAATCTGATCTTCTTAACTATATTATATTTTATAATTCCTAATAATGTACTACCTACTCTACTACCAGTTCATCATAGACCTAAATAAATAAGACAAGTTCTGCAAGTAGAACTACTAGTTAACTTTAGGTACCTACAGGGGAACTCTAAAAACACGATGACAAGATAAAAGACACGCCATAACAATACAACATAAAATAAATACGTTCGCTACATAATATAACAACCTTTTTAATCTAGATACGTTTTACCCAATAACAACTCGAGTGCGAAATTATTTATTTGTTTATTTACTCAGAACATTGCGCTTTACGACCCGCATCCTTATTGGCCAACACCCAAAACATACATGAGTAAGGGCTGATTTAGACGGCGCGCGAACTTGTATACGATTTTAGTTACATTGCGGACCATTGAGGTTACATCAATTCAGCCAAACGATCAAATGACGCAATGTAATGAAACTCGCATGCGAGTTCTCGCACCGTCTAAATGAGCCCTAACGCTTTCATAAAACCAAACAAACCATCGTATTACATCAATTCTTGACTTGGATCTCGACAGATAACTCAGCCTCTAACAACTTTAAAGGAGCTTGAGCTTCGACTGTTTGAAATTTCAAACTCCACTTAAAGCAAGGCATTCGAAAACTCCAATCTTTTACCTACACAGACAGAATGAAACCAATTAATCTTAATAATTCCAGGGTCACGACGCTTTTAAAAAGTTTGCCATGGCTTTGTTTATAGACAGTTCTATATCCTCGATAACAGCTTAATGAAAAGGAATTGTTATTCACGGGGAGGTGCCGAATATCTAACTTCATTGATAGCTCGATTAATATTCATCCCTTAGAGCGGGTATTTTGCATCGCTTACTGGGTCGCTCGGGCAACCCTGTGTTATTTAATCCCATGCAAACCGTAGTACTAAAATAACTACGACATAATAGGTAATAATCGGCCAAATGGTTTCAATGTTGAGGCTGCTTACTTTACTTTATATTTTAGCTTCATATACATATTTTTGCTTACTTAGTTAGACTTGACAGTAGATGCCAATTTGGTCATACCTATACCCATATTATGTTACTTATAGATAATGTCAGTCTGATAAGATAATTATGCACAAATGGGTAAATGCGTCCATAGGACGCTCCTGTTTTAGTTATCATCGTAGATTTTTTTATACTACATCGGTTGCAAACAAGCATATGGGCTGCCGATAGTAAGATAAAGGCCTTTTCACCCTGACTGGGCTTCCTACCTACTACTAACTGAAAAGCTGGAAAACAACATTACATTTTATGACTCTCGTTTTCTTAGACAGCGGATTTGTAAAAGCCACTTTTATCTAAAGTTTTCCAAGCGATTTAAGTTTAGAGTTGACGAGGTATGCTCAGACCGATTTGTGGTACTTTCTATTAGATTTTTCTATCGAATAGATTTTATGTAATCAAGTACCTTACCTACCTAAAATATTAAGAGATGTTCTGCCACAATAAACATGAAGGTCACTTTCAGATGGCAACTGCAGCGGCGTTACTGTCGCGGCCTTACTGCTACGGTTTTTACACGAGCGCTGTCACTATAAAAAATACCTAGGTAAAATGAGTGACGGATTGAACTTTCCAGATGTGTCTCATCTCAATAGGAACATTTTCAGTTTTTTAAATATATATTTATAAATGTTCGTATAGTTTCGATAGCCAGCTGGTATTTTTATTTCCTGAAAATAACATCGCTATATGCAAATAAAAATTGTTTTAAATTTAAACGATAAAAGTTTGCGCCAAAAAGGCGTTACGTCATAACAACAGTGCACTAATAAAGAAACGTCAAAGGTGCAGTGCAAAGTTTTCGCCGTTGTTACAAATTGAACCCTTGTTTCTGAGGGCCTCCCGCGAACCACGTTAGACGTGTTGCCTCTCCGTCGCACTTGTAAATTCGTACGTAAGTGTGACAGGAAGGTAACACGTCGAACGTGGTTCGCGGTAGGCCCTCTGCTATAGTGACGTCAGTTACGAGAAAAAAATTGTAGTCGGCGTTTTCGATCACGTGACATACAGATAATAAAACTATGATTTTAATTGGAAATTTAAGATAACTCTCATGTTTTCATAAATTTCATAACAAAATAGTATTAAATTCGTGTTTCAGATACCTATTAAAAATTATATAAATAGTAAACATACTTTTATAATTAAATTTTGATAGATATAAACTCGCCTGCCACTGTTTCGCCATTTAAATGCGGTGCGTGTAATTCGTTTATTTAATTATGTTGACGTGATTGAACTCTGTAAGTTAAATTTAATTAGTGTTTCGAAAGTTTCAGAACTCAAATCCAAAGTTTCGGCGTTCAACTAAATAAAATCTCAGTCAAAGAAAACTTAATAAAAAAGCGCTGGTGGCCTAGCGGTAAGAGCGTGCGACTTGCAATCCGGAGGTCGCGGGTTCAAACTCCGGTTCGTACCAATGAGTTTTTCGGAACTTATGTACGAAATATCATTTGATATTTACCACTAGCTTTTCGGCGAAGGAAAACATCGTGAGGAAACCTGCATACATCTGCGAAGAAATTCAAAGGTGTATGTGAAGTCCCCAATCCGCATTGGGCTAGCGTGGGGACTTTAGCCCACGCCCTCTCGCGCATGAGAGGAGCAGCAGTGGGCAGTTATTATTTTTATCGTACTTGTTCATCTTATTGTCTTTGGAATGTCATCGAAAAATTTTCGCGTTTGATGTAAGTTTGTTACCTAAAATTATACTTACATTATTTTTTTTTTGTCATTTTTGCTCTTAATAATTAAAATCTGTGCCTTTGCTATTCAAAAAACTTATTCGTTATTCATGTTTTAGTGAGCGTAATAATTATTTAGGTAATAACAAAATTGAACCCTTTCTTATTTTAATATATAGATAATTGCCATGATGTTTATGGCATTTCAACAAAAAGTGAAAATTTCGCAGTGAAATTACCGCTGTAATTATTTGCTACATCCTCAGCATATACTTCCATTTTTGTCAAACTTTCTACACGTGCGGTCTGTGGGCTAATTTTACGCAGCGGGCGTATGGCGCTCTGCGTGTCCAGTACAATGATGCATTTAGGATTCTGTTTAGGTTGCCGCGGTATTGTAGTGCCTCAGCAATGTTTGCTGAGGCTCGAACAGACTGTTTTTTCGCCATAATGCGAAAGCGATGCGCGTCACTCCTCAATCGCAGCCGAAGCAGCACGAACAGCATCCTAAGTAGTCCCGTTGGGACTCGCCCCTGGTCAAGCGGTGTGTGCAGCTACACTCACCTGTTGCTGTTCCGCCGCGAAAGCTATAAATGTTTTGTTTTGTTTGTTTGTTTTGTCTTAATTATAATACTAACTATAGATATAAGTCATTGTAATACCTAACCCTATATATGGACTACATGTTCGAAATAAAAATATTTCATTTCATAAACCCTAATGCCTACCCTATCCTAGTATACATCCTAGTATCCGGGTATACACGAGTAGGCATCCTAAACCTACTCGTGTATACCCGGACAGGCATAAGCAAATTACTATGCTTCGGCGTATTTTTTGCTCGTCGGTGTCCACTCGTGCGAAAGAGCACCGGAAAATTTGTTAACATTATTGTTTTACTACAGACCCAAGGGCTTTCGAAGTTTAAGAACCTTTTTTTGTTTTGATTTTTGGATTTAAAGATTTTTTATTACTCATAAAGAATTGAAGTTCACTTATTTCGAGAGTAATGGCTTTTCTTAATTAGGATTAGGTACAACGGCTCTAGCAATTTAGTCACTAGGTAATAATAAAAGTAAGGCAAGTTTTGTACAGACATTAACGGTCTTAACAATAATAATATAATGCTATTAAATGCTTAAAATGTATAATAATTAAGACAATTAATAATTATTATTTTAATGCTATTAAATGTTTTACTTATTTAAAGGTGCCTAGATTAGGTGTGCTCTGTGAGCTGTAGACGTCGTGATAAGCTTAAAAAAATTAAAAATTAAAAATTTTCGCAGAGTCATTATGGCAAAATTTCACGAGAATCGGTTAAGAAATGCGACATCCAGGCATACGAAAGCATTTTTGCCCAAACTGAAACGGACACCTTCGGTCTCGGTTAACTAGAATTAATTATCCGACCCCTTAAATACACGCACGAATTTTTACACAACAATCGGGGAATATTCTCTGTTCCTAATGCCATATGGACTGCATCGTCGCTTGTGTTCAATCGATCGATAAAAACCTATTGAAAACTCATTTAAAGTACTCATAATCCCTCACCGACCCTTTCGAGCCCCGCCTATGCTATGCAAACACTCAATGAAAATTCAAATCATCACCATACATTGGTTTTTCATCAAACTTCTTGAATGTCGGACTTGGTTATTACGGTCCAGTTAAGTAAACAAAGCCCGTTTTGTTATTAAAATCTAGGTGTTGTATTAATAATACCTACTCATATTTGGGTTTTCGGTCAAAGCTACATCATGTGTGACATGTGATGAATTATGTATTCGTTTTCAGTAGGCAGCTAGATGGAGGAGCTACCAAATTATTTAAATTTAAACATCATATTAATTTTATTTAAGTTCCATACATTCCACATTCTAATAGATAATTAGGTAGGTATTTCATAATTATGACTTCAAATTTCAACATTTATTCAGCAAATAGGCCACAAGGGCACTTTTACTCGACTACATTGAATTTACATACAAGCAAAAAAATACATCAACAATTGTAAAATACAACTAACTGCAACTACCAATTGAAACTAACGTATTACAATTACTTAGAGATCTGATCTGATCTGATCCAATCAGATTTTCATAATAACCTTTCCTCTCCAGCTCGATTTTGGTCTACAGCGTATAAGCGTATAATTAATTAATTACGGCTGTACGGTTAAGGGTCTATGTATAGTTTAGCCCCTAATGAACATAGCTTTTATAAAACTTTAATTTTATTTTTTCGACGATACGATACGAGTTTAATTTTTTCATATAAAATAATTCTGCAATTAATAAAATAGTAAAGTACTATAATTATAACTTAAAGAAAAAATACGCTGTGATAGTTAAATTATAAAATAATTATCTTTCAGAATCATTGTGATAACGAACCTACTTAATTTTGCGGTTAAAATATCAAAAATACAGTATACTGTATGTGAATATTCTCTAATTAATGTTCAGGCATCAAACATGTAGGTATTGTCTGCATTTTCTATATTTTTAAGTATTTGCTGTCTTATCAGAATAAATGGACATTTTGAAACAACACAATTTTTCCATAGCTTTGTCCAAGCTAAGAAGCGAGATATTTCACTGAAAAGATGTACTTAAGTCGTGCAAATTGAATGTTCAAAGGAAATTAAGACGAAAAGCTCTTTTTGTAGACAAATTGTAAGTATTTAAGTTCAGTGTCTCTTTGCATTGATATTAAAATGAGACTCAGGAATTAAATAAACAAACTGTTTTCTATTTGATGGTACTTAATGAATAGAAAAGTAAGAACTAAACCATTCAATATGGAATATTACTGCAATATTCTGCCGCCAGAGTGCAGCACTAGCACATACTGTAAACCATAGGTACATTAACATAATTATACATAAACACCGTAAACAGTTTTTGACAAGTTTTCACAGATTATTTGTTACGAATCAATAAGACATTGATGCATAAAAGAGTCTGTTTTTACTATTTATGCTAGTAGCGACTCCTACTCCTACGCCGAGTTTTAAGACATCGGTTTTAACATTTGCGTCAGCATTGCAGTCGGCATCGGCAATAATGTCACGCTGCAATACTGCTGCCGACTGCAATGACGAGAGACGTCAATTAGGTCATATTGTTACCTTATCTATCGATATTTTTTATTAAATTTGACATTTGCGACAGTAATGCAGTCGGCACCAGTATTACAACGCAACATTACTGATAAAACATAAATTTATTTTACAGAATATGGTATAGGTATACAATTTTGGTATCGTAGTGATGTGTGATCATAATTATATTTTTTTTTCGTTTGCCAGATCAGGAGACGAAGGGTCTTGAGTAGAGACAGGCTCTTTGAAGAGACACCACTGGTGTTTGTTTATGTTCTTAATAAATAACTCGGATACGCCATCGCGGCGCCGTCTCCAGATGGCTTTGATTATTTACTTAATCAGCAGTTCGATTGGATGTGATGCCTTTTACCCTAAAGGGGGCTATTACCAGTCCGCCGGACGATATCGGCCTGTCAGTTGTTCGGAACTTTTTGTTCTAACTATATCGTCGATCGGTCGATTAATCAGTGGGCCACTTAAGCCTGACCAGCTATCATGGTCGTATTTTTATCATCTGTCATGCTATGCGTCACTTTCGCACTTACATATTTGTTAGAACGTGACAGCCATGGTGACAAATGATAAAGAGCCGGCCATCATAGCCCTACTGGTAGCATCATATATGTCGCATACATTTGGGAATGGGTAATACTTTAAATGTGTATTCAATCTATTTGTCACCACTGTGAGTAGGTATAATTATAATTTCAGAGGCTTTCATGCGATATTTCAACATTCTATAGGTACCGATATCTTCATTTCACATCTTCGACAGTGACATTAGCATAATAATAAATAAATAAATACTTTTTAGTCAATTTCTATTAGGACACGATGTTAACAGGACTATAAATATAGAAACTATGCCTATAAAAAATATCTTTAATTAACCTGCTCAGATAAGCCCAAAATTGTGCGGCAAACTTCTTAGTAGTTACATACATCGAACCAAAATATGATGTTCCGAACATCTCAAAACGGGAAAGTTCCCGCTCTTTTAAGTAATTCGTTCACAGTTAGCAGCATAACTATGTAGCTAAGCGGACGAGACGTTCAAAATTATGTGAACAGCTCTTTATTGCTATTAAGATAATAAGCGTCTTCTCATGTCTGTATGATAGTACTAATTTTTCAATGCCATAATAATTTTATGCAGAATAGACCAAGGGATTCCAAACATTGACGTAGCACGGGCCTTACGGACACTAAAAATGGTACTGGTTCAGTGGTGTCACTCACGAATTCGAGCCAATCGTGCAGTCTAACGCAACTAGTTGTGACCAATCGCGCGCGTGATGCGAACTCATCCAACAATCGCGTTGTAGCGGTGTCACACCGCTGTACTGGCCCCATTCTTATTGCCCATAAGACCAGTCCGATAATTACGTGAATGATTCCAAATATATCCGCGTATTAAACTTTCCTTACTTTACCTAATTTAAGCACAACAAGTTACATCAATAAGCTTTTGAATTAATTCGTGTAAGACAGAAATTTCCGTAATGGACTTTCTGAAAGCGTTGGTTAATTAAACAATTTTCAACAAAATTACTTTGTCTAAATACGACGGAATCTAAAATTTCACTTAGAATCCTAAATAAAGTACGGAAAGTACTTAAACTTTGTGATTATTAGGAGTAATTTCGTCACATAGGTAATATGTACCATATTTGAGGCTAGAATCATTCCAAGTTAATTAACCACTTAAACGCAGGACAAACTTAGGTACTGTGACACAATAATATACTTTTTTTAGTTTATTTTTTATTATATAAAGTTTTCCAAAGGACTGTCTCATTTCAAACATACTTAGACAGAGAGAATCATACTACCTTTGTGTTACGCTAGTAGGTACCTACTAGAGGAAAAGGATGAGTATAGTTTTTTTTTGTTCTTATTTACTGACAAATTGGTTTGACCAACTATAGGTAGATTGATAGGGGGCTAGCGCGTTGCCGGCATTTAAGATGAGAGTACGCTCTTTTCTTGGAGGTTTGAAGGTCGTATCGGTCCGTAAGTGATTTAAAAATATTTATATTTATATGAAAATAAATACTTGAAATTTTAACGGACCCTAGGTTTAGAACTTTAATTTATTTACACGACTTAGAATTTCTATGCCACGAGCCTATACTTCTAAAACTGCATAATTTTATCGCAATTTCGTGGTGGGTTCCATAGTAAAAGTGATTCAATAAATCTACATCATTGTGAAAGGCTGACAAATATTATGCGAGTATTCCTATGACCTTTGACCTCCCTCTTAACAATTAAACATAATTAATTAAGCACAATTAAGTTTGACAAATGATGCAACAACAACGTTCATTAAGCGACACCGGGAGGTGCGCGTCCAGGCACGAAATTAAACAGCTTGCTGCAACTTGTTAATCGCCTGGCCCCCTGCCAGAACACAATTTGGAGATATTCCTGTGCTCAGACAACCGGCCAATAGACGGTGTATTATGTGTTTCATTTTTTAAGCCTTAGCTACAAGCCTTGTGAAATTAAACAGCTTGCTGCAACTTGTTAATCGCCTGGCCCCCTGCCAGAACACAATTTGGAGATATTCCTATCCTTAGACAACTGGCCAATAGACGGTGTAAATTTTGGAATTTCGGTTGTTTTATTCTAATATGGCCGACCAGCCAGTAATAAACTATGTTTATAATTCAACCCCTGCCTACCTACTTGTGGTAGGTATAAGAGCGCATATGCAAGTGTCTCCAAGTTGCTACATGCTTCCAAATACGGTATCTCCTGGAAGTAGTCTATACGCCTGCCATAGTACAGTATGGAGATATTGCTGACGGAGCAACTACCAGAGTTTCCTAATTGAATAAGTCTGGTGAATCCTAGGTGTATTGGCGGAAAAATAATAATATATAAAGAACATGTAAAATACTAGGTACCTACTTATATACATATAATACTCATAAGAATAAGAATAATAATTGTTTATTACCACATACATGAAAATAAAATAGAGTTAGAATTACTTACATAATAAAATAAAACAGTTGTTATCATATACAAAACAAAAGTGAGAAGATCGGAGAATGTTACCTAATCATAAATATTTATACTGCTTTAAATATATCCCATATAAGGTAAACGTACTTGTGCTCGATGCGGTCCCAGTACGTATAATTATGAAACTTAAGTCATTATCAATTAATAGAGGTGAGGTGACATCAGCAGGGTGTCATCTATTGGGCATTAGCATGTCGGGCACTAGTACGTTTACCTTACTAAAATGGCAGTTCTATTCTCCAAATTACCACCTACTAAGTATGGTAACGGTGCCTATCGCGAAACATTTAACGCACCAAGCTTTGTGTAGAGCGATTCCCGTTGTCCTCTATATGGAGCACAAAGTCCAGCAAATTTTGACTTCAAAAATGTGATGTTGTTCACAAGTTATGCTCCTATGTAAAAGTAAGCAATATTATAGATATTGATTGATTGATATTGATAATCCGTTTCATTAATTTATTAAAAAATTACATACACACGTTCTTACCTGAAATATCGCCATTTACCTGAAATATCGCCATGAATACACCCATCAAAAAAGGAATCCTATAATGAAAATTCGAGGTTGTCTAGCAAATCCCACTTAGATTATCTGGTTGGTAACTTCCATTAAACAGCATTTAAGCTACATAACTTTAGATTAACTACATGAAAAGTTGCGTGTATTGGAATTGGAGACCCATAGGCGGATTCTAGTTTAACATTTTGTCACTTATTTTGATACGACCTAGATAAAATCTTCTTTTTTAGGATAAGTTAGTGGAAACTTACTAAAAATCAACAGCGGCACATCACCACTTTGTGTTTTAAGGATGACTCACGTTAGACCGGGCCGTGTCCGGGCCGGAGCTTCCGCCGCTTCGTTTTCTATGGAAAGCTGATGCTTGTCACGTGATCGTGATCACCGGTCATCTGTCATAGAAAAGTATTGTCATTGGTGCGCGTGAAATGCACTGCGAGTAATAATCAAGGTCATATCATAATCATAATAAAATCAAAACCGTATTCTAAAATCAGAATTAGCCTCTAAGGTAAACTTTTAAGGCCTAATGATTACATCAAGTACGTGCCTCGAAGTCCCCAATGGGTTTAGAAGTCGAAAGATTACATTGCCAACACCAAATAAGATATTTACAAAGTAAACTAAATAATCTTATTTCGTTTCATTCTTGTATCCAGACACTAGGTATACATTATACAAGATAACTTAGAATTACTATTTATGTTTGGAAAAAGGGTTATATTTATTTATCTCTATAGATATATTTACCTTTGTAGGTTACGAAACTCTTATGTTTGAAGACGTTGGGCCCGATTCGGATTTTGAAATAGACATCTATTAGACATTTTTTAGACATCACCAAGATACGATAACGATATGTTTAAGATCTTAGCCTGTCAAATTTGACATTTGCGCGATTCTGGAGATACTCTTGAACGATTTCCACAGGATATGACTTAGAGATCCAATTCACATCTAATAGATATCTAACTCAATCTAACGTAAAAGTGACATTGATTGCCCGAATTGCGCTGCAAAAGAGAACTAGTTGATATCTAAACTATAACGTATCTAGAATGGATCTAGTACCTATGTGTCGTCTCTTGTAAAATATCTTGAAGTTCGAATACGGCAGGTTTTTGATGAGAACACATAAATTAGCTGAAGGACTAATACCTACAAGATCAAGCTACTTAATTTAGAGGCGAAGAAGGTCAAACAGAAACTTATTATAAAGGTTATATTCGGATTGCAACTACAGCAGCATTACAAGTAGCGATTTCATTTTCATTTTCCTTGATAAATGAGTTGCTGTCGTTGCCGCATTGCTGTCGCAATTCGAACGTTGAATCAGTCACTCATTTCATCGCTCATCAGAGAGACAGTAACTTCAACCCGCTGCCGCAACGGTTTAGGCGGAGTATGTCACTTTCTTAGGACGTCACTTTCAAGTTAGGTCACGTTCTGAGGACGTCACATTCGGATTACGTCACTTTCTGAGTACACACCCTGTATGTCATACATAAAAGCTGCTAATATGCTAATAGATAGATGGATAGACAGATTTTTATTTGTATTAATCATACACTGTCAGTTACATATTTAACAATAATTCGTTCCAAATGATAATTAATAGATTTAGATTCATATGTCAATAATTTAAAAAAAAGTACAAAGCTGTAAATTAAATAATGTCAACAATTCCATAATTCAACTTAATAACAATAACATATTGGGTTTAATTCAAATGACAATACAATTACACATCTTATCTAATCTAATATACCATGGGAACTTGATCACATTAAATTCTCCAGGAACTCATTTACCGTGTAGTAGGCCATTTTAGTACAATAAATTTTGAGCTTACAAACAAAGGCACAATCTGTCGTAACTGTTCTGATTGGCTCAGGTATTTTATTATATATTTTACCACCCATTACACCAAGAGAATTGCCGGTTTTCTGAAGCCTATGCGCGGGGACAGCCAGACTTGGTTTCCTCCTTGCGGAATGAGGGTTTGCAATCGGGAACTCATGCAGGTTTCTTCTTACATACTTACCGACCTCGAAAACATAGAGATAAGGCACTGTCAATATGCTGAGATCAATAAAAAGTTGTTTGGTCTCTTGGTAATATGATAGTTGGTATCCATTGTTCGTGCAGGCGCACGTTGCACGTACATGCTAAAAAAGTGACGTACTCAGAAAGTGACGTACTCCGAATATGACGTCCTCAGAAAGTGGCGTTCTCAGAAAGTGTCGTACTCAGAATGTGACGATCTCAGAAAGTGACAAACTCAGAATGTGGCGTTCTCGGAAAGTGACAAATTCAGAATGTGGCGTCCTCAGAAAGTGACGTTCTCAGAACGTGACCTAACTCGAAAGTGACGTCCTAAGAAAGTGACATACTCGGCCTAAACCGCCGCAACGCTGCACTGGCAACGCTACTTCAGTCGAAATCCGCATGCCACCTTAATACTCAGCTAACAATCTTAAGAACCCCAAGGTCTATTATAATTAAATTAGTAAAGTAGGTATTTGAACAGTTGAACACAATTTTCAATAGCGATAGTTAAATATTAGCAGCCTAGTCAACTAATTATCAAACGGATTTACCAAGAGGATTAGTCATTAGTCACACAACGCAATCGATACACAAAACATAAATTAATAGGCAATTGTGAACCCTATTAGATCGTTAAAAATTATTGACATACACGCTGATAATCTCACGTGAACCAGTAAGCAAAAATTAGATGCACTGCTTCCCAAATTACAGGGAAAATTAGAGTTTCGGTTAACTTTCACAGGAGACGCATTATTGATTTCCAAACTCTATTCCGTACGTACCTACTTATCAATAAGTTTCTCCGAAATCATTTGATATTTACCAGTTGATGTTCAGTTAAGGAAACTGTAAGGAAACCAAACTAATCCTAATAGCGGCGTGGGTGTGGGTTTCTATGGCTAAAGCAAAGAAGTACCTAAGTGCGTCCATAATGAAAATTTACGTTCAAGTATTATATCAATACTTAGAAATTGCTAGTTAATTAATTTCTAAATTTAGTTAGATAATGAATAAGCTATTTTCTGATTTAGTCTATTCAGAAACTGTTTTGTATTTTACTGAAAGAGTAGGTACCGTAAAACGGGGTGAGTAGGGACAAAACTGACATTCTTAACCTCGATAACATTTTATTGAACTTAATTTTATCAATAAATGTTCCGGCCGTTTGATTTTAGTTTTTTTTATGATTTTAGGTAGTTCCATTTCATAACTTTAAACATATAAACAAAAAAGTAAAACATCCCACCTCACCCCGTAGTTGGGGTGAGGTGGGATTTCATACAAAGGTGATTTTGGATAATTGTTGGATCGATTTTTTTTTATTATGAAGATTACTATAGCTCCATTTGTAATAAGAATACATTATTTAGGTAGCAGTAGTCTTTAAAAACTATCTCACCCGTATCATCCCTTCTCTCCCCATTCATAACCCAACTGTCATCGCAATCCCTAATACTCACCCCATTTTACGGTACAAAAATCTTTTAAATAAACTTATAATAAAATTTTCACATTTCATTTTGATGTTTCTCAAGTCAATTTACTAATGGATCGTTTGTCTTCGTTTGTTGCAGGTTTTTATTTTTAACTATGTAAGATTGGTCGGGGCAGTGACCGCGTATTTATTTGCCAAACAAAAGCAAACTAAGGTCATTAGCCAATGAAATAACGCACCAAAAGTAACTGCCACCCGTATACACCTACATTCTACAGTTCGCGGTCTAAAGTAAGTACCTACAGTCTAACTTTCTAAATGTTGTATAGGTATAGAGACATATCTTTTTATAAGTTAAATATTAGAAAATGGTACGTAGGTAGATCGGCTAACATTTTGAAAGGAGATATATTTCCACACATCGGGCCTCGCGAGCTGCATGTCGTCCGTATTTATCGCGGGTTGGCAATAAAGAGACCCTTTCTGTTACGCGATAGGTATTACAAAAACTTACCAAGCTTCAAGGCTGGGAGACCGAGCTTTGCTCGGAAAACATATAAAAACTCAAAAATGCGCGTTTAAGATAAAACCTAGCTAGATTTTATCTCTGCAAATTTCATCGAAATCGTTAGATCCGTTCCCGAGATCCCCGAAATATATATACATATAAATAAATAAATATACAATAATTGCTCGTTTAAAGTTATAAGATAAGATAAGATATATTGTATGGAGATGACATCTATCACCGTGCCCATGCTAATTGAAAAATATTATGGTTTATTTAAACCGCAAACACGGTTAGCAATGGGAATATGTAAGGTTGTCTGAGGAAAACAAATTGGTATTGCTCTAATCGTTTATAAGTTCAAACGCGCCGGAAACTATTTGTTAACAGTTTTTCTGTGTAATTATTACACTGTAATAGATGTAAATGTGAATAAAAGAGAAGCGCTTATAAGCTCAGGACATACGTAACTACAGATGTATCTGTCAGATGTGTTTGCTAACGTATACTGGGAATTAGGCACAGGTGTGTATGTGGGGAGATCTCCAGAAGATCTAAAAGACAACTCGAAAATAATTCAAAAATATGACTAAAGCGCGCGATTATTTTATGTGGAATGTAGAGAAATAACAATGCGCTTACCACTATATACTGCGTTTACCGCGTCAAACAATTGAAGGTATGTTTACAAAAACAACATAACTGCTTAGAGCGGTTGACACTTTTTTAAGAACATTGTTAATCGTTTCAGGTGTTAATCAGTGTAGTCAGTTATGTTGTTTTTGTAAATCCATCCCTTCAATTAGATTATTCTGATGGTCATGCAGGATCCTCATATGCAATTTCTTTATGCCATTATGCTGTAAGTAGTTCGTCTTAGATATCAAAACACATAATACTATTACTTTTGTGTCAAAACTGAGAAAGACATGTTAGACATTAATTTCATACGTAGGTGCGCTACTATAAAAACAAGCCAGCCGTACAAAACGAATGACACAATGAATCAATTCAAAAGCGACGCAATCACAATAGAACAAGCCACAAAGACCGAACAAATGCCCAAAAATCGAATCGGTATTGTGACAAAAATAAATAGTCGGAAAAATCATTACTTATAGAAAAGGTACGCAGGCAATAAAAAAAATTATAGTCCGTTCAATGGCAAATAAATCCCAGACTGCAGACAATAAGATGGCTTGGACCAATACATGTCGATATATTGTCGGGAAAATATTTCATTTCCTTTAGTTCGCGGCGTCGGCGTGCGGCCAGAGACAGACTTGAGGTATGTTAGGGCAAGATTGGATCGGGTCAAAACCTAAAAAACTAAATGGGTTTTCTACTTCATACGTGCTCATATTTAGCTGCTGACATGATATAGCGAGGGATCCATGTGATGTGCTACTGGAAATTACCACTTAAAGTAGGTATTATTATAAATTACCTGGTGGTCAATTCAAATTTAACAATTTGTTCTAGTTTTGAACTGGTTTTGATACGACATTGACGATCGTCTTGGTGATGTGAGGACGACGAGCGATCTTTAAGTACGTATTAAAATGTAAAATAAGACCAAATCGTAATAAGTTGCATGTCAAATCAATGGAAGATTACCATTGTCATTAAGAAAGTCTGGCTGAATTTATATGTACCTGCTCCTCCGATCGATGAATAGCTAACCGACATGACTGTGAACCTACGGTCATGCGACAAAACATTTCGTTGATCACCATAACGATAATTATGTTTTTTTTTTTTCAAATATCAAGCTTTGAAATCGTAGATATTTTCAATGTAAGTACGAAGTAACTTCCCGGTTGTATACGGAAATTTCTTCTCGGTAACATAGGGCATTCATTTTCTTTTGGAAGTTTTTAACGGTAACATTGGATCAACTTCATCAAAAAACAGTGCAATCTTGCCCTAGCATACCTCCAGAGTTTTAATTCCGAGCATTGCTTATCACATCGCTATATCTAGAAGAATATCTACGCCTGGAATAGAGGAATTTAAAGTGAAATGTGGCAGAGTCGATATCCGTAGCTATACGAACCGAGAACTTTTTTCTTTTAACTTTTTTCGGATCGGCTCGGCGAGTTAATGTTCCTTGAATTTATTTTTTCTATCCGCACCACACAATTGAATTGTCAATTTAATCAGATTGTGCAACTTGCCTTTTAACTTGTCCTAGAGTCTGTTCGGAAAAAGAAGAGTCGTGGAATGTATGGGGCCCAATCATAGAATACCACTACCTATGCTACCGCATCCTATAGAAGTGGTATACGCGTGCCTCCGTGAGGGACAAAACATATAAATTCGACCAATCATTGCGTTCGTTATGGTGGGCAACAAATGAATTCGACCAATCACGGTGGTCAATTTACGGTGGGGAATAAAACAAGATGTGAGACTATGACAAGGACAAACAATAATAGCGCTTTCGCTGCTACTCCTACTGAAAGATACATAAGACTATCCCGTTCTGTCAGTTATCTTCACCACTCATGCCCAATCCAGTTATACTAGATTCATGGGCCCAATACATTCCACGACTCTTCTCTTTCCGCACAGATTCTATATTATAATTATTATACTAGGTACTCTTTGCTTTAAACCCAACATTTTTGTTATTTTAGAGAAAGAGATGAGATGTATTGGGCGACAAAACGGCATCCTCATAATTTCGTTTTAATGTTGTGCGTGTGCGTGTATCAGAACATACGGTATTTGGCAACATTGGCTGCATCGGGTCACACTGATGAACTGCCAAAAGTGCCTGAATGTCAATTGTCAATGTCACTATTGTCAAGCAAGATCATAGCAAGATAGACTGATGCTAACCTTAACTGAAACAAAACTTGTATAAAATAACAATGAATTGTATATAGTGTGCTTTGAACGTCTTGGTTTTAATGTTTAATTATCTAAAACACAATGGAGGGTAAAAAAATATCTTTTGGTTTCACAAAAACCAAAAAACTTGAGAAACCTGTGGTCGCCGAAAAAAAGGAGTATATAGAATGTTTAGAGGAGAAATCGATCAAAGTTGTTGGGTAAGAAACTTGCTAATACACTTAAACGCATAATTCATAGTAATAATTTGGTTATAAATTATGTTTTTTTCTAGTAAACGAGTATTTTACCTCATTGTTTCTATCACAAATTCTAAAGCTCAACATTTTTTGTTATAAGACATTTACACTCATATCACAGACTCTTGATATTTTGTATGAAGGTACTGTTGTGAAGACAACAGTATATAAGCTTACAATACATGATTATGAATTCAAACTAGTTCACTAACAATAGTAAATAAACAGGTTACAAGCCTCTTATAAAACGCAAACATAAAGAGTCAGGCCAAGCTAGCATAGCACAGACTGTGCATTGTGCAAGTGTCCTTTTAAACATCAAACTATTATGAAATTGTGACGTATTAAAATAATACTCATCAGTGGCGGCGCGTCAAACATATCCATAGGCAAGCCGGGGCTAAATTGGCTTACATATTTCCTTTACAACTCTGCTCAAACGTCCAAAAACAGGCAAGGCGGTGGGAATCGGCTTTTATGGACGCGCCGCCACTGATACTCATACTGTCTGTTCTATCAAAATCGCTGCGAAGCTAGCTTTGGTTGACTCTAGGTACCAAATAATTATTATGTTTAAACGCACCCATGACCTCTAATATTCCACATATTTTCCAATCATTTTGTATCTATGATATAAAAACAGCTTAATCATATTACAATTGATACTCATTAGTATTTGACAATTCCAGCGGTGAAGTGGTGGAAGAAAAGGCACCCCTTGTGATCACAATGAAACCAAATACTCTGATCACAGCAGAAAGACTGAAGCAGATAGCGGAAGAAGTAGAAAAAGGTGCGGAAGAGGTGCCAGTACCGGGAGATAATGGGGCTAAGGAGGATGGTCAGCCGGATGAAACAATAGATCAGATGGCTGTGCGAGAGTTGCTCAATGAAGCGAAGCAGGAGAAGAAAGCGGAAGGGCCAGTTTTGACGGTTGCTGTGCCGTCGCAACCTGTCTTAGATGGGCAAAAAGAGGTAACTATATATTTTGTTCAACAATAAAAAAATAAGCATATTTATATTAATTTCTATAACAGACAGATATCACTTGCCATCCAGCGCGGTAATGCCGCTAGCATCTTTGGCACTTTAGGGCTGGGTGGGGGTCGGAATGGGAGTGATAATACTCGTAAAAGTAGGGTAGTTTATTAGGTAGTAATCTGCTTATCTTTTTGTTACTTTTAGTGTCTTTGTTTTTGTGTTTTACGTGCATACGTTTTTATATTTCTATACTGACACACTTACAAGTTTTTTATTATATTGCAATGTACCTATGTATGTACGGGTAAAATCTTGCAAGTTAAATTTGACTGAAGCTGAAAACTTGCATACATATGTAAGTCGGGTGACAATGCAATACTATGATACCATCAAGCTGATCTGATGATGGAGACAAAAGGTGGCCATGCCATAGGAACTCTGTGATAAAATAACGAAACCGAATTGTTTTTGGGGTTTTTAGAAATGTCTCGATGAGTGTTTGTCCCTGTGGAAAAAAAGTACAGTCACCGCTAAAAGCAAACCAAACCAAGAATGAAATTTTTGGCAAAAACTTATCTAAAAAGTAATGTGTCAAATCTCAAAATATGAACTCAATTGATAAAAGACAAGAAGCGTTTTGGCCTTTAGATTGTAATTAATTATTAGAAGTAAAATTGTAATTTACAGTTTAAAAGAATATTACAGAGTTCCTTGGATGTCTTGTATTTAAAATTAAATTTAATAACTACAATATTTTTATTTTTCAGTCAACATTGGAAGATTATGATGCTGTACCTATTCAAGAATTTGGCATGGCAATGCTAAGAGGCATGGGTTGGACTGCAAGCAAAGATCAACAGTAAGTATTTTTTTTAACTTAATTTCTATTTTTAGTTTATGAACTAAGAGATTATTTAAAAAACCGGACAAGTGCGAGTCGAACTCGCCCACCGAGGGTTCATAGGGCTATATAGGAGGTCATAGCGGCAACAGAAATACATCATCTGTGAAAATTTCAACTGTCTAGCTGTCACGGTTCATGAGATACAGCCTGGTGACAGACGGACGGACAGCGGAGTCTTAGTAATAGGGTCCCGTTTTTACCCTTTGGGTACGGAACCGTAAAAAGCATTGCACTAAAGTGCTGCTTTCAACCTTTCGATTTTTTTAAAGTTGCTTTGATGGGATTTTGGTTTGACAGTGTTAAATTCTTGATCTATTTAAATATCCTGAGATTCTACTGGCACTCAAATAGCTATCAAAATATCAGTAGCTAAATTACAAAGACTGATCTTATAATTATAGAATAGAATAGACGATGCTTTATTCAAAAACGCTTCATTTAAACTTAACTAATAACACTGACACAGATTATAGTACTTACAACCATTAGAATAGCACTTTGTTATATTTTTTATAGCGCTTCCTGCTGTGAATTAACAACATTCTAAAGGGGCCCACTGATTAACAGTCCGCCGGTCGGTATCGGTCTGTCAGTTAGAACAAAAAGTTGACAGTTCCGAACAACTGACAGGCCGATACCGTTCGGCGGACTGGTAATCAGTAGGCCCCTTAAGGGTTGGTTGCACTAAACGGTCTGGCAAAGTTAAAACATTCGCAAAATTGTATTGTATGGGAAGGTTCATAGAAGTGCTGAGTGACGTTGATCAGTGTGTCAAGTGTGGTTGGTGCAACTGGCCTTAATTTGCTTAGACTGTTGTTTTGACGATTGTTGTTTATCATCAGGCAGGCTGTTTACTTGATCCTGTGTCAAAATTTAAAAAAAAAGTAAAATGTCATTATAAACATTTCATGAAATTGTGTATAATGGGCCATATTAATAAAATTGTCTCTAACTTGAGATGAAATTTATTTTTTAATTGTTTTTAATGTAATATTCCAGATTAAAACACAAGCTGCCAGAACTGAGACCAAAGGGCCTGGGTTTGGGAGCTGATAAAGTTATCAAAGAGAACCAGAAAAAGAATGTGTCCAAAGACAAGAAAGATGAAGAACTGTCTATTGTGAAAAACTCCTTTGTTAAGATTACTACGGGGAAATACAGCGGGTTTTATGGAAAGGTATGAAATTATTTATACTACTTAAATTTAATTATAGTCTCTAGAGTGTGTAAAAGTTGTATTTTTTTACTGCAACAATGGTAAACAAACTTACGACCTGTTATGTAGAAAAACAGCATAGTCTATGGAACCTAATACTTAACACTAACACATCAGTGAGTCCATAGGCTACTAGGTGACTGCTTACCATCAGGCGGGCCGTATGCTTGTTTGCCACCGTCGACGTGGTAGTGGTATTAATAAAATCCTAATACTTGCACTCATTTAGCTTACTCTCCAGTCTCTCTAAAAAGACTATTATTTTTAGTCTTTTTTGATCATTGCTAGCCTATTGGGCCTCCATAAAATATATAATCATAAGTTCACCATGTTGGCGGATTTCTCAGGCTGGTACCTTCATATCCTTAGGCCCAGCCATACAAATGAAAAATCCAAAACTATCTACTGTTGAACCTATAGTGTAGGAAATAGAGTTAGTTTTGCGTTGTTTGAAAATTGAATGAAGCAAAGCAAAAGTGACTCTGTTCCAGTTGAATATGATTTAAGTTTTATCGAACTGAAGAAGTACCATAGGTAGGACCTTAGGCCTGAGGAGGATATTACCACTCACAACAATCTAATGTATGGTGTGGTGGTTTTACAAGCTCTTGCCACTTAAAGTTAAAGGTGACTTTCGACAACTTTTTCGTATTTGTTTTAACCTTTTGAACGCCAAACGGCGCATCCATTTGCCGTGCCACTGACGCCACGGGGGTAAAATTAAGTTTTGTGAATAAATAATGCCAACCTAAAAGTGGGGTGTTTTTCAGTAGATTTTCGTCAAAAAACGATCGACGGCAAATGCCGTCTTTGGCGTCGTTGTAACGATTTTGCGTTGACGTCAATTGCCGTCTGTGGCGTTCAAAAGGTTAATACTATTGCTATATGTTTCAGGTTGTTAGCCTGGATGAAGACAACGGCCGTGTGATGGTAGACATTACCATTAAGAAGGAGACGGTCAGTCTCAGCGAGTTCATGATGCAGCCCGTGTCCAAGTCGGAGTATGACAAGCAGGCTAAAGTTATAAGTAAGTACTTGTGATGGTAGATATCACCATAAAGAAGGAGATGGTCAGTCTCAGCGAGTTCATGATGCAGCCTGTTTCCAAGTCGGAGTATGACAAGCAGGCTAAAGTTATAAGTAAGTACTAGCACAGAATAAATAATAGTACTAAGTACAGAAGTAACAAAACGCGTCTGTTACGATCAGCACAGATATGGCCGCTAGGTGGCGACAGCGCCACGCGCGGCTTATGGCTTTCCCCAAAATTGGGGCCGAACGGATGTACTTTTAGCTACCTGTAGCAAAGCGACGAAATCGCGGAGTGAGCCACGCCTGGTACTAGTATCTTTGTTGTATCCTCGTGGCTGAGGACGTGAAGACTGCAGCCATTCTTCACCAGTGCTGTCCAAGCCGCTCTATCTTGATCTCGGTGTATGCTAGCCTGCAATATGGCTTTAGTCTCTGACATACTAGTAGACATCACCATAAAGAAGGAGACAGTCAGTCTCAGCGAGTTCATGATGCAGCCTGTGTCCAAGTCGGAGTATGACAAGCAGGCTAAAGTTATAAGTAAGTACCTACTAGTCTCTTTGTCGTATCCTCATGGCTGAGTGACGTGACGACTGTGGACACTCTTCACCAGTGCTCTCCAAGCTGCTCTATCTTGGGCCCGATTTAGGTCTTAAATAATAAATTTTCCTATTTATGCTGGCTTGCAATGTGGCTTTAGTCTGTGACATACTAGTAGACATCACCATAAAGAAGGAGACAGTCAGTCTCAGCGAGTTCATGATGCAGCCTGTGTCAAAGTCGGAGTATGACAAGCAGGCTAAAGTTATAAGTAAGTACTTAACTTCTTTAATATTGTTTATGAAGGACGTAATTTAGAAAAAATGATCCAAAACGCAAACATCTGTCAGCATTTTTATGTTTTTGACAAAAACTCTTTAATTTCAATACCAAATTCTCTTTTTCATTTTACTTTTAACTTGTATGAATCTGCATTCTGCACCAACTCAATATTTCGGTTTAGCCTTTAGTTGACTGGTAAAAAATGCCTTCCGGCATTAAGTCCGCAATTTGTACTTTTATGTATTGTGCAATAATGTTTTGGAGTTGATGATGGGTCGTTTTTGCTAACCTACGTCCTAAACATTAGTAATTTCCTAACATATTGGTCGTATATCAGTGGTTCCCACTTCCCAATCTTTACAATATTGTATGTAACGCCAGTCACCTATAAGAAAAACCGATCATACGCCCAACTAAACATAATGTCAAGTAATAAATGTAATGATATAGATAATTTATAAATCTGTGTTAGTTTATAAATCTAGTTTTAGAATTTTACAACTAACATTTAAGTAAAATTGTCAACCGGTTATAACACTTTTGTTACAACTACCTACTACTGGTATTGGTCCCCGCGATACAGGCGTGCCTAGTGCGGGTACCAAAGTTAATCCTTAAGGAATTGTATACTTTAAGTTAATAAATATTTTTTCATTTTCATTTTTTTTCATTTTCAATTGTAGTCGATTCTGGTTTCTGTCCACAGATCCAGTGACAGACGACTTAACAGACGAAATACAGTTTTGTTTATATATAAACCGGCCAGACAAGGGCCTGTAAGGTACATTTTCATAATTATATTAAACATTTGAATAAAGAAGAGACGCTTTCCATATAGATTTTCGTCCATTGAACCGCTGTTGCTATCTCTATTGCACTCGCATTACTATATTGCTGTCATGCTCGCACAGTGACATTGACAACCGGCATGGGCGGGACAGCAATATAATTATGCGCGTGTAATAGAGATAGCAACAGGCGGGTCAAAGCGTCTCTGCTTTAGTAATTATTAAACTTGACAAATAACTATTTGGTCAGGCGGTGACTGTTATGCACATAGCCTAGGGTTTATTAGTCCGTTCCTACCGCAGTGCCAATTTAAATGTTAATGATAAAAATCAATATCTTCCTCGCGTGTTCCCGGCATTTTGCCGGCTCATGGGAGCCTGGGGTCCGTTTGACAACTAATCCCAGGAATTGGCGTGGGCACTAGTTTTTACGAAAGCGACTGAGAGGGTAAACTAGACCCTTATTGGGATTAGTCCGGTTTCCTCGCTAGGGGAGTTCACTGTTCGTAGGCGCTTTTCGCTACATACGGTTTTCCCCGTCGCTCGTAGCGCGTGGCTCGCACTGGCACTGAGTGTGTTAAAACCCCTTTCTACCTATTACAGATGCGGATTCCTATGAAGAATACAAGAAAAACGAAAATCAAAAGTCGAACCGCGATTCGAAAAAAGAAGACCGAGAGGCATCGTCCAGTCACAGAGAAAAAGAGAGAGACAGTGATAGGTCTAGAAAAGACACAAGTCGAAAAGAAAAAGAAGGCTCGAATGGAAGACACAAACAGGAACATCGAAGCCGAAGTAACGATAGGCATAGAAAAAAACATAAGAAAAGGTATAGCAGTAATTCTTCTGTAAGCTCAGAAGAAAGAACGAAAAAGAAGGAAAAACGTTACAGTTCTGATTCTAGTTCCGATGATCATAGAGAGAGACGGAAGACGGAGAAGAGAGACATTGATAAGAAGAGAAAGGGGAAGAAGAAGAAGCGAGATAGGGATAGGTCGCCAAATTATAGGAAACATAGGAAGTAAGATTGAATAAATCATGATTTTACATAATATTCAGTATTTTTATAACCCCTCTAGTATACCGTAACTAGGTAGCTTGGCTTGTGGTATTTCCCTCTATGGTTCGGGCGTTTTAGAGTCGCAAGACTTCAAGTTATTAAAGCAGTCTAAAGGGGCCCACTAGGGATTGCAATCCGGTTTGGTTTTGAATCCGGCCGGATTTTGGCCTCAATTCGGCCGATCCGGCCGGATTGGTATTGCGGATGAAAAATTCGTCCAGTCACGTATTTTATTATGTTTTTAGCGTTATGTGCGCAGTTAAGGATATTTTTCTAATGGGTTAATAAAACGACAGTTTGAGGTTTCAAAAATCAACATTTTTATTACGTAACCACTAAGTCTTATTGCAATAATCAGTCTCACAAATTAAAATCTTCTTTTTCTCTTAAAATATCTATAGCCCCACAACTCCCACAAAAAGGTGCTTTCAATTCTTTGCTTTATTTAGCAGCATAATAATAACAAAATAACATATTCTATTTACTTTAAATTCGACAAAACATTTAACTTGACTGCTGAATGAAGTATTATAAATATTTCTTCATTCTATTTTAAATGCAGTTAACACTTATTATAACATTACTGGGCTATAATGGCACAGAATAACTAATAGTACTACCGTACAGAAAATTCACTCCTTCACAAAAGTCAGGTTTAGGTATAAAATTACACCTATATCGCCGCCTGCAAGCAAAATTGAAACTTATAACCGCGCACGAACCGTGAATTTCCTTTGCGCGCCGCAGTTTTATGACCGAGCTGTGAGTGTCGGCACGGGGTTATCACTTGACAAGTTTTTATACCTATACCCACAGATTTATTGTTTTTAAGATAAATATGTAGGAATTACAAACGTTGATTACGTAAACATACATTTTTTATCCGAAGATAGCATGTCTGATTCTCGCGGAAGTAAGTTTCGAAGCCATTGTGTATTTTCAATTTTGCGCGAGCGCCATGTGACACGACTATCGTGCGCGCCGAGCGGCAGCCCACTACCAATACCATACGCCTATACGATGGGCGCGCCGGCCAAATGTACCTAAACTGCGGAGTGACACCCCCCTGATAATGGTTTGTACTAAATTAAACACACAACATGTACGTTATATATATTATCATGTAACAACACAATTAATTAAATATAAAACAATTCTGTAGTTACTTACGGTGCACGGGAATCTCAATTCTCAACCAACATTTCGACGACACATATTTCGTCGGTAGAAGACTGGCTTCAACTAACAAACAAGTTGTTGTGTTGCTGTTTGCGAGCGGAAACGCGGGGAGGGGAGCATTAAAATAGAATTACGTTCGAATATTGGCGAGAACTTTTAAATTTTAGCAGTGTTTTAAGCTGTTATTTTATATTTTAGAGCTTTTATTCCTTTTACCGGATCCGGTGAAATTTGCCGGATCCGGTAGCTTGAAAAATGTACCGGATCCGGCCGGGTTACCGGATCCGCCGGACCGGATTGCAATCCCTAGGGCCCACTGATTACCAGTCCGCCGGACGATATCATTACTCATTTTTTCTACTCCCGTACTTTTATTTGTCATTTAAAGGGTCGTGCACACACCTTTAAACTTTAAACCCCTATCTTATAGTTGTCAAGACAAGTCTTTAGTCAATTCCCCAAAAAAGAATTTTTGCATACACGCAGTATCTTTTTGGCGATTTTACGATACTTCGTTTAATGACCACTTAAAAAATATTGAATGAAATACAGTGTTGCCAACCTTATTTTAAATGTCATCTCTGACAAATAAGTGAACCATAGACATGTTTTTTTTTTGTCATTCATTCATTCATTCTTTTCCCGCTCGTAGCCTCCATTTTTGCTACTTCTTGAATTATAAATATTATTTGTTAAATTTATAATTTTATTTCAAAGTAAGTGTTTGGTCGTAGAAAAAATATTGTATGCAACGTTGTTTAACTGAGTCAAAAAATACACGTGGCGTCTTTATTAACAATTTTCGGCTTCGCCTCAAATTGTTAGTTGTTACTCACGCCACTCGCCTTTTTAGGGTTCCGTAGCCAAATGGCAAAAAACGGAACCCTTATAGATTCGTCATGTCTGTCTGTCCGTTTGTCCGTCTGTCTGTCCGTCCGTATGTCACAGCCACTTTTCTCCGAAACTATAAGAACTATACTGTTGAAACTTGGTAAGTAGATGTATTCTGTGAACCGCATTAAGATTATCACACAAAAATAGAAAAAAAACAATAAATTTTTGGGGTTCCCCATACTTCGAACTGAAACTCAAAAAATGTTTTTTCATCAAACCCATACGTGTGGGGTATCTATGGATAGGTCGTCAAAAATGATATTGAGGTTTCTAATATCATTTTTTTCTAAACTGAATAGTTTGCGCGAGAGACACTTCCAAAGTGGTAAAATGTGTGTGTGTCCCCCCCCCCTACTTCCAAAGTGGTAAAATGTGTGTGTCCCCCCCCCCCCTGTAACTTCTAAAATAAGAGAATGATAAAACTAAAAAAAATATATAATGTACATTACCATGTAAACTTCCACCGAAAATTGGTTTGAACGTGATCTAGTAAGTAGTTTTTTTTAATACGTCATAAATCGCCTAAATACGGAACCCTTCATGGGCGAGTCCGACTCGCACTTGGCCGCTTTTTGACCTCTCTTAAACAACGGTTGCATAAAATACTATTAGCCACACGGGTTTGCCATAACCTTTCCTTGTAACCAATTTGTAGGTTTACCGTAGTAAAAAGGTGAATATCTACATTTGGAATACCTCTCCAGACAGACGCCACCTCACGGTTAGTTGGCGTACTTTTGCAAGTTGCGTAGTCATCACTCGGGTTGCTCATCACGCGGGTTCTACCCGCGCGCGCCGTCTGGTGGAATATAATTGCAACATAATAAGCATTTTTTGTCCCACAGTAAGCTCAAACGCGTTGGAGCGTCTGCCATCTCGTGACCTGAATCGAAAACAATTGACGCTTCTAAGCAGGTGCTGCCCCCTACACTTCACGCTGGCTGTTTCGCAAATCATTCGCGAAAAGGTTCGATACCCGGGACAAGCAAATTGTAAAAAAATCTTTGAATGCAGTTTTGTTTGTTTAAAACAATAAAAGAATGTTTCCTTTAAGTAAATTGAGGTTTAGCATACTCATTTGCCACCCAGCCAAACAAGACATCCGCGACAGGCCACAACAATTTCTTCATATAACGCTGTAGTACCCACGATCCCGACTATACTATCGGGTCGTCCGGCCTGGGAACGAAATCATAAAATAAAATACCCGATAGTCGGGTTTTCGGCACTAAATGTGTTAAGGCACTTTCTTTCTAGGGCCCATACTTTTTTCCACGTTTTACCTATTACGGAAAGAAGTATTAAAACTTCTTTCCGTCAATCTTTGCTGTCAAGCGTCCAAATCTTCCCGCTTTTGGTCTGCCTCTGCCCGGCCTTCTGGTTAAGGCCCCAGTACACAGTAGTCAAGGATGGTCCATGACAAACCATCGCTATTGTGTACAGAAGGCAATGGTATACAATAGGGTATTTTCCTACTAGTCAAATCAGTTTCTTTCTTAGAACTGTCAAAACGATTTGCTAAAATGGAATTTATATGAAACATTACATCGTGACGTCACGGTCAACTCACCTACTTTTAACTTGTGTTTAAAAATAACTGCTATGTAGGTGTCTATGTTTTTCTAATAATTATCTGGTGCTTTATTTCATGCATGGTGTGAAATAATTTATTTTAAATGCAGTATAATACCCTATTGCGACTGGCCATCAGTTTCCTATCGTGGTGCGCAACCGGGAAGTTGTCAATTTTTTTGACACCAGAGGAATCGTGGCGTAGCATGGCCTTAGCATGGGCCACCATTAGCCACTGTACTGGGGCCTTAACGGCGGTTTCGGCGTGCTTTCAGCAGCTACTTTCTCCCACCGTTCCGGGTGCATTAAGCATGGAGACTGCCAATCACTGAGACGATCGTCATAGGTCATATCAAAACCAGTTCAATGTTCGTTCAATTTGAAACGTGCTCTATTATTATTATTATTACTGCGAAAGAATGAAAGAAAGCATACTTAATAAATAAACTCGGGAACGATTATGCCCCAATACATTAACGTATATCTCAGGATGGGCCTTACGGGCACTAAACATGGTACTAGTTCAGCGGTGTCACCCACGAATTCGAGCCAATTGTGCAGTCTAACGAAACTAGTTGCGACCAATCGCGCGCGTGATGCGAACTCATCAACCAATCGCGTTGTAGCGGTGTCACACCGCTGCACTGGCCCCATTCATGCCCCATTCTTATTGCCCGTAAGGCCAGTCCTGAGATATACGTCAATGCCCCAATAACTGCCCTTGACAATAAATTGCGTTATTGTTATTGACGTCTTATTCCTGCGGATAAAGTCCAAGGGCAAATACATGAAATGATTATCTGTCTTGTGTCTTTTATGTACCTATTTGCAAAAACAAAAAGAGACTTTATGCTATGCGAATTTAAGTTGCTTTTGCAGCACTAAAAAGTATTTGAAAAAATTTCGTTTCTTACCTTTACCTCTGAATTAGATTCAGGATTCAGGTTATTTTATTTCTCAATAGGATGACATACTTATTTCGAACACAACACAATGAAGTATTTGTTTTTGTATGCCTAGGTATTATTTTATAAATGTCGAATTAATAATAATAACCCCCCATTGTATTATTATTCAGTACCTATTTACGACACAAGTAATTTGCTCTATCCTTGACAAGTTAATATTGATAAGTTATGTTATTGTGTGCATGATTCCGTAAGTTTGTCTCATCTCATTTGAATTCTCCCCTCATCTACTCGAAGGTTAGCTGGAAGGGATAAGTTCGCCTTTGTACCTTTATTTCTGTAAATTTTATGTAAATCTGTGTTGTGTACAATAAAGTGATTACTACTACTACTACTACTACAAGTGTCAAATTTGCTGTTATTATCAGATTTAAGTAAAACATTAACACCTTTTTCCAGTTTTTTACTTTTTTGGTAAAGGTTTTAATCTAATCACGATAACCGAATCAGGAATTTTCCGCTGACGTAGTATGAAAGATGAACCCGAAGAACTACCGATAGGTACCTATCATCATCATATCAGCCAGAGGACGTCCACTGCTGGACATAGCTAGGTCACTAGCTAGGTCAGGCTAGCTAGTCCACTGCTGGACAATGACCGATCTTGCTCCACCCGCATCCAGCGATACCTATATAGTACTTATGTCAATATATATGATATACTGACTAGGTACTTAAGTATAAGTTATGCAATAAACATGAAAGTTATAGTTCCATAGGTACTGTTTACCTTATCTAAAACATCTTTAGCGCGGGTTCAGGTCGATAGACTGACCTAATTCCCCTCAACCGACCGACTTAATAAGCGAGTTTGCATTTTTTATGCCCCGTAACTTTCAAACTGAAATAACTTAACCCGTAACTTGCCAAATAAGTTTTCGTTAGAGGCCCATAAATATCTAACTTAAGGTGCAGTAGGTTCAGCCAGCAGTTTTTGAAAAATGTAACCTAGTAAATTTTTAGATCAATCTTACGAGGGGTGTTCAAAATATTCTCGGTATGAGAATGAAAACAAACAAGTACGAAAAGTTTGATATTTTTATTTTTCAATATACTCCCCCCCTATGTTCATACACTTAAAAGATCGATCAATTATTTTTTTTAATCCTGCATAAAAATATTTTTTATCTTTGGTGTAAAAATGCTCCTCCACTGCCGCCTTCAATGCTTCATCATCGGAAAATTTATTTCCACGCAGATCCTTTTTAAGATTGGGGAACAAAAAGAAGTCGCTGGGGGCTAAGTCCGGACTATACGGTGGGTGAGTAACAGTTTCAAACCCACATTCAACAATAGCTACCTTGGCAATATGAGCAGTATGGACGGGGGCGTTGTCATGCAGAAGCATAACACCTTTGGTTAACTTTCCTCGCCTCTTTGATTGCATCCTTTAATTGACGTAGAATGTTAGCGTAGTACTGTCCTGTGATATTTACACCTTTTTCTTTATAATCGATCAGTAATACTCCTTCACAATCCCAAAATATCGTGGCCATGACCTTGCCAGCTGAAGGGATGACCTTGAACTTCTTGGGATGAGCTGAACCCTTAATGTGCCACTGCATGGACTCTTGTTTACTCTCTGGGTCATAATGATGAACCCAGGTTTCATCTCCAGTAACTATTCTTTGCAGCACCTCATCAGGATTTTCACCGCACAGGTCAATAAAATCGGAACAACAAGCTACACGCATGTCTTTTTGAAGCCGAGTCAGCATTCGCGGAACCCATCTTGCACTTACTTTTGACATATTAAGATGGTCATGGATAATATCATGTACGGTACCAATAGAGAGATTGGTTACTTGTGCTATAGATTTTACCTTCACTCGACCATCTTCCAATATAAGTTTTTCCACTTTATCAATATTTTCTTATGAAGTAGCTACTACAGGCCGGCCAGGTCTAGGGTCGTCTTCAACACTCTCCCTTCCACGTTTAAACTCGCTTGACCACTTTTGAATGGTAGATAAAGAAGGAGCAGACTCACGGTAAACACAATCCATTTCCTCTTTTATGGTTTTTTGATTTTTACCCTGTTTTGTCAAGAATTTTATCACGCATCGATGTTCTAATTTAGTTAACATTGTCAATTCCCACATGATGTTCATGTTTGTTCAGCAATTGCAGAAAAACAAAAGAACATCTCGGTTCGAATTATACTTATTTTTAATGTCAATGAATAAACCTTAGCGGCCAGTAACGAAAGAAATTTTAGAAGAGGTTGTAAGATATCAATACCGAGAATATTTTGAACGCCCCTCGTACAAACCTGATATCGTGACTTTCAATCACCGCACCTTGAAAAATTGTAACAATTTTTGCACAAAGGTTAAAAATATGAAATTGCTGCTAAAAATGCGCAATTTTATTTTCACCTCAGCAGCTCGAACAAGGGTACTTTGCTACTTGAAAACAGTGAGCAAAATCGCATTTTGCTCACTGAGTGAGACAAAATGAGCAAAATGCGATTTTGCTCACTGTTTTTAAGTAGCAAAGTACCCTTGTTCGAGCTGCTGAGGTGAAAACTTATCTTAAGAAAACATGAGTGAATAGGTAAGTGATGAAGAAGGAATACATTTTTCGGGTTCTCTAATATGGTCTCACTGCTGAGGTGAAAAGTTTTGTGAACTACACGAGATCAAAGTTATTTACATCTCGTGCGCTTTTGAGTCCCTTACTACGCTCAAGATTCTAGTATAGAATCTTTCGCTTGCATGGGACTCAAAATAAGCACTCGAAGAAATATCAAACTTTGATCTCTTGTTGTACAAATAACTATTTTGATCGAACTCATGGTGTTTTTTTTTTTGTTTAAACTTATTCAGTTTAAGTCCTAAACAGAATCGCAATAAGAACACCATGGTAAGGCAGACCTATGCAAAAATGAAACCATTTATGTTACAAAGTCACTTTATTTTAGAAGAGATCTGGGTAGAAATAGAAACACCGGGAGTAAGTAAAGGTTACAGTCATATTATCACATTGAACATATTACAACACAGATCTGCTTGGTTAATAAGGTACCTACATACTGTCTTACACCAAAAATAGATATTTTTCGTCACAATGACATTATTTCAACATTTTTGAATAAGACACAATTTATATTCATTGTGGTCAAGCTCCATTTTTTTTCTTAAATCTCTCTTCCATAACACATCGATAGTTTGGACATGGATTTACTATTTTTCTACATTAACATATAATTATTAATTAACAATACTAGGATACTGTATAATTATATTTAAAAGCGGCAAATAACTGATATAATGCTATGTTGCAATGCTCTATAGGTACTTGTATAAGACTTAAAACTAAATAATTAAGTTATACTTTGGAAATTGAACTAAAAAACTAATCGTAATCATGGCCTATGCGCTTTAGCTATATGTAATATTGAGCTTGATCTCCATTTAATAAATCCAATACATAAATTGATAAAAATTGGACATTAAGGTATAATTATATACTTGTGCTTTCATGTTCATCTTGCATGTTTTGAACGCCACAGGGCATATCTTAACCCTTTATAAGAATTATGCAAAATTGAACCCTATCACTTTAACATAAAGTTCAAAATCAGGTGGGAAATATATTCCGTCTGCCTTATAGAGGCTTAAGATTGCATCATTTGTACCGTTGCCATGGCAATCATGCCAATCATGATGGTACAAAGGGTTTTCATGATGCCATGGCAATCGATATGCTGATGCAGAGGATTGCCATATATGACAATCAAATATTGCGATGCCATCTCCTAGCATGTTGTTCACGCTGGGCAAAAAATTAAAAATCTTGGACATTTTACATAAAATTATTATTTCGAAGATAATGTTGTTAGAATACACAGAATGACACACAAATGGCCCGGGTATTGGTATTCCCCGGACGCTTTTAAGAGGTACAGTCGCCGTCAGATATATCTTAGCGGCTAAGGCGCTCACGAATATCTGAACACGCCTCTATTGTCAGGGCGTTAGAGTGCGTGAAGTGAGGACAAGTCCCGAATGGATAGTAGCTCTACATTGCGCTGAGGGCCTACCGCGAACCACGTTCGACGTGTTGCCTCTCTGTCGCACTTGTAAGTTCGTACGTAAGTGTGACAGGGAGGCAACACGTCGAACGTGGTTCGCGGTAGGCCCTCAGGACGCAAAATGGATTTAAAGTGGCAAGGTGAAAACTAAAGCACAATTGTTATTTTATACCAGTGGTGGGCAAACTTTCTTTGTGGGGGACCAGACAGTTTAAGAGATTTCAGAGGAGGGCCAGAATTGCAGCTAAAATACGAAATACGTTTTCATTATTACTATGGCCATATACTAATAGTTTCGAAGGACCAGCGGCGGGCCAGATTAAGTCCTTTGGCGGGCCGGAGATGTTGTGGACCACTGTTATATACCATTAAGAGTCGCAAAATCTCGCCGCCCTAAAGCCGCTCCCATATGTTATTTCAGAAGATGAGGTGAGATGAGGGCAACTTCGATATTATGGCGTCGGCCATAGGTTCGTCTGACTCTTAAAAATAATAATGTTGTAGTTAATCATTTCACCGCTGTGACACAGTTCCCTTTAACAAATATTGATCAAACGGATTAGCTTCAACCAGTTCAGATTCCGTTCTTATCGGAAGCTTAATACTAATCCGTTTTTATTAACATTTCATGGAAACTCTGCGTTAGAAAAGGGAGAAACAACTTTAAATTAAATAATATATATTGTAGGTTTTTATTGTGGGGCCAAAGGGCGTTTTTTTTGTTGTCCCCTACACTTTTTTTTCAAATTTGGGATTTTTTAGGTATGTTGTTTCTACTCAGAATCACGAGCTCTGTCTATCCTAATAGGAGAAAAAAAGTGTCCCAAAATTTCCATACATTTTTCGATCTTTCCATTGCGCGACCGCCGTACAAAGTCTATGAAAAATGGTGACGTAATGGAAATAAAAACCTTAGGACACTTTTTTTCTCCTATTAGAATAGAAAGAGCTCTTGATTCTGAGTAGAAATAACATAAAAAATCCCAAATTTGAAAAAAAAGTGTAGGGGACAACAAAAAAGAAAAACGCCCCAAAATCAACGTAGGTACTTGCAGAGTAGTAAATTATAGCAGGCCATCTCACCCGCACTCGTGGTCTCTAACGATGCATGTTGCAACTTTCTCACTTCATTTTATTACCCTACAGGTCCGTCGGTTTTGGCCTCACAATGTTTGAGGATTACTTTTTACCAGATATGAACTGGATACTAACATGAGTACCTATCGCGGTAACCGAAGACATCATAGCTTATTTGTTAACCCGTGTTTAACCTAGAAGCTACGGATGTTCGCCTCCACTTCGCCACATCGCTTACGTTAAGTATTTCGTACAGCTTTAACCTAATTTATCGCTGAACCTTGCACATCTCTGGTAGAAAAGCAGCCCTGAGATCTTAAAGCTACCTAGGCTAGACTATCCGGTCTTACATAAGCCCATATTTCATTGTTATATCTTTGCGAGGGTATGAAATAAGCGTACTTGAGATATTTTATCAAGTAAAGTAAGTAAAAGTAAAGCTCGTACTTAAAGAGTAATTAATTATATATGAACTTTAAGAGTTACACGAAGACCGTCGACACACAATCGAAGTTATAATACGCTCTCATGTTAAAAACATTCTGAAATAACACAACTTTGGGAACAAATCGAATTATTTTGTTAAATATTTTGATTTGTGTTGAAATGGTGTTGAAGACGCCGGTTCGAATCCGGCCTTCACCACTGGAGGGCTTCGTCACTTTTTTCTTTAATATATGACATCTATTTCAGTTTATAATTCTGAAATAGGACGAAATTTGACATGAACATTACATTTGTAGTTGCATTACATCTATCACTTAACTCAGTCGGTTCGTGAAAAAGGAAGTTGGGTGGCTTGTGTGCGACTAATTTGTATTACTCAAGAACACCTAGTTTCAAAATAAAACTACCTTTTAACTAGAAAACCAGACAAACCGTCTCGGTTAAACGGTAGTGTACTACTTAGGACACTTGGTTAATAGACACAGATACCTATTATATTTATTACGTGTGTTTCAATATTCACATTTAATTCCAAATGATCACAGATTAGCGGCATTTTAATAATACTGTGTTAAATTAAAACAAACAAGAAAGATACAAAAATGCAGTTATACAAATATACATTACATTACTACTTGTATAGGTTGTCAAAAATGTAAGCGGAATAGTTAGGTAACTCGTCCTATCTGAGCGCCAAATGCTACCCACTTCATGATTTAATGCTGCGTCTTTTTCTTTTGTTCATAAAGGCCTGTCCAGACGAAGACCCTTCGATCAACACGGAAGGGATGCGGCATTCGCACTATTTCCCCTCTGCCTAGGTACAAGATCAACTGATCTAGCGCGGGTAATAAAACTAGTTGCGCTCGGATTTTTAACTAGACCGAGTCCAGACGCGCGAGTGAACACAGCAGCAGAAAAAATGCCTAATTGCTCGGTTTTTTGTTGTAAAAAGAGGTCGGGGACATCAAATTTACAAAAAGAAGTTGTTACATTTCACACGTAATATTTTTTTTACATGTCATACGTTTAATTATATTTAAACACAATTATTATATTTTAGTCTCATGTAATTGCTGGATTTATCGATTTTTCTCGCCCAGTACAAATTGCGGATCGGTCGAGCAACAAATCCGACTTCTCATCTCTTGACGAAAATGTGTTAGTGTGCGTGTTGTGACACTTGTGACTCGTCCGTACACAAAAACAGATAGAGGTGTGCAAGATTTGTCTGTGTAGGGTGCATTTTCTATGTATTTGTGTCGTCATTACAGATTGGATTTTGTATGCAAGTGTGTGAGAAGTGCGACTGTGTGCACGTTCCCCCCCGCGAAAAATGGCAGAATGATTTGAATGTCAAGATATCGCTTGGGCCTATCCCTTCCGACCTGTCGGAAGCCCGTGTTGATCGAAGCGAAGACCATATTTCGCCATCCTGATTAAATTGTCCGATCAAATCAGGACGTGCGGACGCAAACACCAATTTGGCCACTTTCACTATTTTTAAATTTATGGTGATTATTGACCGCTCTAAATTAAAAAGAATAGGGGAACCGCGAATACTAGCGTCACAAATTGGTATTCTTGAGTCCGCATCGACGGCATCCCATTTTATCGGTAGTATCGGTCATAATCGGCGGTCGAATTCGGCGAGCCAAATTGACGTTTGTGTCCGCACGTCCATTTGATCGGACAATTTAATCAGATTGGCGAAAAATTGTCTTCCTCTGGACTGGCCTTAATGCACGAACCCATCACCGCCATAATGGCAGTATGTGGTTAAAAAAAAGACCGTACAGATGTAGTCCATTCATAATTGTTTTCCATTGTATTTTCTTGGAAACGTTAGAGACTGTCTGACTGAAATAGCAAGCTGCACGTTCGTGCGTATCTGTGAAAATACGATGAAAAATAATTATGCTCTACAACTGTAAATTCGAGTGAATAGCAGAGGATTTTAGTCGTTCGTGTGAATATTAACCGTTTCGTAGCGTGTTCCTTTTTCGAAAACTTGGCTGTGACGGCGTACAATTATTTCATGACACCACAGGCGTGCCTTACGCCATAGAATATAATGCCACGCCTATGGTGTCATACGCCACACGTTAAAAACATTGATGACACGCCTGTCGTGCCATTCGCACCGAAACGGGTAAAATCATTTTGAACACACCGAGAATTATAGCTCTATTGCGCTTTTAAATCCACATTTGTCGTTTTCACATTCACAGTTGTCACATTTGCTACACATAGGACAAAGTATTTATATATAATAACAGTGTTTCAGCGTTATAATGCTATTCAAATACGTTATCTTATAAACTATTAAGCGTCGTCACACCGATCACAACGTGGTATCTAGGGTACTATTCTAGGGAAGACACTAGGGTTTCACAGAGACATTCGGAACAAGATTTCTAACTAAATTCAATATAGTTGTCACTTTTTCGATAGTACAAAAAATAGAAAGAGTGTGCGTTTAGTATAGGAATACGTTTATATCTATTGGATACGGAAGGTTGTATACATTGTTTATTTGTCTAGGTTTAAACAGTAAACGTGGAATAGGATGCTTTGGAATTATTCCGGAAAATTCTGTTTTTATAACTAATTTTCCTTACACCACTTTAACCCTTTTGCCGCCAAAGACAACTGAATCACGCGAATACAGCCCAATATGAACCTTCGTGCATTCCGATAAGGTTCACGATGACGCGTTGCACGCTTGCACACGATAAGCGTAGCGTTGAAAGTGTTAAGTATTTAGTACCTTGTATTATGTTAGGTACCATATTCAATGCGTACCTATCTATCTATCATTTGTGCCTATATAATATTTGTGCCTTTCTTTACTAACCCGGGGCGTCTTAGCGACTCCTACGTTCAATAAAGTTATAATATAATGAATGGAACCATTTTATTTCGTAACCTCTACGGCCTCCACTATGTCGTCAATCCTCCTAAGATCCAGATTTTTTGTAGTTTTGGATTTAGAACCTTCTGTTATTCCATTATAGTTCAAAATTCGATTTGATTTTGTCATTTTAAAAGGACACTGGGACTTAGGAGGTAATCCATAGCTATAAGATTAGGTTTACGACTTGAAAGGACTCTGATCATATTTCAATTCCATCAGAATATAAAATATAAAGTCAGACACAGAGCAATCGTAATTACTCGAAAACATTTCTAAGTATTTCAGTATCCATTAGCAGCTGTTTGTGTTCAAAAAGTCATTAAGCCAGAGTTAATTAACTCCAAAGATTTACTCAAACCAATGACCCGACACATTGTTAGTAGGATTGGTGGCGGGAGGGCGCGATGTACCTATACTACATAGTAAAGGTATTATGTGCACTCAACATCAATAGTAGCGGATGACACAACGCGCCAAAAGTATATGCCAACTTCTACCTAAGTAAGTACGTATATATCTCGATAGTTCGCTTTAGGTATCTGAAACAGTTTAATTGTTATAATCTTATTGTTAAGACGTGAGAGAATAGTAGATACTTTTGACGAATAGTCTGATACGCTACTTTTGATTCTGACTGTACCTACACCATTCGTCTCTCGCAACAAATGTTTCAGGCGACTGTGGCGGTTTGCGACCAAGAGGCTTCGAACATACGGATTACGAGGCCCCGCGTGCGGGCCAGCTGTTCAAGTAACATGATTAGCGTTTAGTGAACGGGTTGTTATGGGCGGTAGTGCGGGCGGGGGCCGCAGCAGTCTCCGTGCAGTTGAAGAGCTCGGAATATATGGATCACGAGGCCCCGCGTGCGGGCCAGCTGTTCAAGTAACATGATTAGCGTTTAGTGAACGGGTTGTTGCGGGCGGTAGTGCAGGCGGGGGCCGCAGCAGTCGCCGTGCAGTTGAAGAGCTCAAAATATATGGATCACGAGGCCCCGCGTGCGGGCCAGCTGTTCAAGTAACATGATTAGCGTTTAGTGAACGGGTTGTTGCGGGCGGTAGTGCAGGCGGGGGCCGCAGCGGTCTCCGTGCAGTTGAAGAGCTCGAAATATATGGATCAAGAGGCCCCGCGTGCGGGCCAGCTGTTCAAGTAACATGATTAGCGTTTAGTGAACGGGTTGTTGCGGGCGGTAGTGCAGGCGGGGGCCGCAGCGGTCTCCGTGCAGTTGAAGAGCTCGAAATATATGGATCAAGAGGCCCCGCGTGCGGGCCAGCTGTTCAAGTAACATGATTAGCGTTTAGTGAACGGGTTGTTGCGGGCGGTAGTGCGGGCGGCAGCCGCAGCGGTTTGTGTGCAATTGCAGAGGGCGTCGAACATGCGAAGGACGAGGCCCCGCGCGCGGCCTAACCGCCGCTTCAGGTTACCTGCAACAAAAACACAAAACACTTAGGAAAGTTAACAAGTTTATGTACTGTAGATAACCACAATGGGTTTTTTCATGGGAAATATCCTTCTTGAAAACTTTCAACTTATGTAAGACTTTTTTTTAACCAACTGGTGTCCTCATTTTTAATCAAATGTCTGTCGGAAAATAAAAACATCGACTTACAACTAATTATTATTACCTACACATGTAGTTACAGTCTACGTATAAAGCAACAAGTAAAGTTAGGCAACCATTGTTGCTTAGATTATTACGTGTACTATCGAAAGTTACGAGTTAACAGTCAACTCGTTTCCATATTTTTATGATTTCATTATTTTTTTATGGAAGCCGGCACAGCTGCTTTATTGAAATAAATTGTTTTCTTCCGGCTTCAATTAGGTTACGTTATCGGTTCGGTCTATCAATGCGCCTGAATATAGTTTTATCTATGTAATATCGACAAGGGAGCTGGGAGAGCTAGGTACAGTGAGCAGCAGAAGTTGCTAAGCAGGCGAGGTGTTCAAAATTACCTTGATACGCTCTTATTCTCTTAACAATAAAGTCGCGTCAAGATCATTTTGTACACCTGGCCCGCTTAGCAACTTCTGCTGCTGACTGTATATTGTTAAGTGGTGAGGCTTTCAAATTAAAGGACTGTTCAAACTTCCATTTAGAGATCAAAATGATATCTGTTGTTATCGTTCGCTCGCTCGTTATTGATGCGAGCGTGACGCACGGGCGAATGATAACAAAAGATCATTATTTAGACATCATTTTGATGTCAAAATGTATGTTTTAATTAAAAATTGAGTTTGTATTTCTATGAAAGACGATTTTCAGTCCACCGTGCAGCGCCCTAATGCATTTTCACACCCTAAATTTGCGGTTAAGTGTTCACCTTAAAAGTGTTACATTCGCATCGCATTCGCATTTTAGCAATAAGACTGCCTGTGGTAGGTATATACCTCTGCTTGTGTTTCTGTTTTTATTTTGTATTGTTTTCTTTTATCGAGGTGTGCAATAAAGAGTATTTGTAGGTATATTGTATTGTATTCGCACACTGGTGTGGACATCTTATTAGACGAAGTCGCTTACGAGCAAGTTACGTGTGTGCCTGCGGTAGCTCTGCCCCCATTTCATCAGACCCATTACGTTTTCGTGTTCCATTTCGGTTTGGGTTAGGGTTACCAGAAAATACAGAAATCTTTATTACATTTTCTGTTTACCAAATTTGATTTACATATGTGGAATTAAAGGCAGGCAGGTCTATATTTTGTTATAAATCATTATATTGAACGAAATTCCCACATAATTATTAATCTGAAGAAATGAGGAAAAAAAACTCGAAAATGTGGATGTTACAGACGGTTTAATTGTATCGAATACTTATATATGAATCGAATTAAAACAGTCGTCCGGTTCGCATGCATTTTACAACCAACATGAAAAGATCTCGCTATATATGTTTCCGGTCATATTAGAGGCTCAATACATCAAAAACGCAATGAAAAATAGACTGACTTACCTACCTAATTATTTAATATTTCCTGCTTATAGCATGTACAACTAGCCATAATTCTGTTGTTAATTTTTCTTGCAAATTATTTTTATATATTTCTTAGTTTACTCTAAAGGGCTCAAAACGTTATACAGCATTCGGTTACCGCAATAGTTACTCATGAAATAAAACTATTAAAACGGATTACGGTGACAGTCACCCGTTGACCACGAACGCTGTAAAGGGTTCGAAACATGCGACACAACAGAAAACCTCCGTGTCGCCGAAATAAGTTTTCGCTTGTAAGATTTTTATTATTGTATGTATGTTAGTTTGCAAGGTATGTATCTATGGGCCTTATTTGCCTGACAATAAATGATATTTGATTTGATTTGAAAAGTCGGGATGTAGTAGAAATTCAATGATATAATCCGTTTTAATAGTTTTATTTCACTTTATAATTATTAAACTAATAATAAACCGTTGGCAGCCCTAATTTTCGGTATCTGTAGGTAAGTTGTAGGTATAGCAAGCCCGACAACCCTCAGCTTTACTTACCTTCTTTTGACGAGGGGCGTTAGAAGTCAGCCCGACAGGTATTGATCAAATGATCACTGTAGCAGTGCTATAAAATATTATGCCGAAATCAAACGATGTTTTAAGTACGCTGTATAATATTCAGCGAAGAATAACTGGAAGTGGAACCTTTTCGATTCGTCTTAGTGCATCAGTGCTACTCACCAAGTGTTTTAGTCGTTGGTATTGTTATTAATTTCACTAATATGATCACACATCACATCTTTCATGATCTAACTTTACTCCGTTTTTAGGGTTCTGTAAGTACCCAAAGGGTAAAAACGGGACCCTATTACGACTCCGCCGTCCGTCCGTCCGTCCGTCTGTCACCAGGCTGCATCTCACGAACCGTGATAGCTAGACAGTTGAAATTTTCACAGATGATGTATTTCTGTTCCGCTATAACAACAAATACTAAAAACAGAATAAAATAGATTTAAGTGGGGCTCCCATACAACAAACGTGATTTTTGACCGAAGTTAAGCAACGTCAGGCGGGGTCAGTACTTGGATGGGTGACCGTTTTTTTGCTTGTTTTGCTCTATTTTTTGTTGATGGTGCGGAACCCTCCGTGCGCGAGTCCGACTCGCACTTGGCCGGTTTTTTTAGTATTACAAATTCTTTATAAACCAATTAGTTCCAATATTCGCCGTTCCATTCCTTTTGTATCGTACACGTAGTCGCACGTGACCACGTGCGATACATTGAGCACAGTTAGGCAGAGACGAGTAAATAATAAAGATTGACATTCTAAAGAGCATTTCACATCATTGTTTTATGGGAGCACGATGGACGGCTAGCCCGATTTATATTACATAATTATTTCGAAAACTTCTTATTTTTATATATGGGGCAAGAAATTCTCCGTTTGCAAAATTGAGACATTTTTAATATGTTTCTTAAAATAATATCCTGAAATTTTCTTTTTTTAATGTAACTTTTTATAAAGTGTCCGCACTTGCACATCCTTAGCTAGTAGCGTATAGTGATGTGCCGCCGAGAAATTATGCACTTACCGTAATTCTCATTAGTGAAAATTACCGTAAATTACCGAG